>NC_064622.1:260740502-261365502 GCF_023898315.1 Schistocerca nitens
TGACGTGAGAACCGTCAGATCTATGAAAATAATGGTATTTAGCAACAAAATTAGGTAAAATTGCCTTAAAGTCGCCTTACTGCATATAAACTCCGTATCATTGCCTTGGTGGTAAAACGTTAAAGCGTTAAAAGTACCGCTAGGTACCATAGTAAAAAAACTGTCATGTTACCGCCAGGTCAATGAATGTAAGTTTGTAAACTGACTTTTAATCAGTTTCATCTAACGTTGTTGCTAAGTGCTGTAATTTTCACAGATCTGACGATGCTCGCGTCTGACAAGTGAAAGGGGTTATTATAAAACTGTGCCCCTTGCAGCTTTGTTACCTGTATATCAATTACAGCAGTAGTATATCATCGGTAGGCCATACCTACGTTTGCTAAATTGCAACAAACACCTCTACTCCTTTGAAATCCTTACACGTCAGCGGAACAGGCCAAAAGAGCCACACTCACAATGAACAATTCCGCGGTCGTACTGAAATGAAAACAATTACAAATTCTATGTTTGTTGCGTAAAGTGTGTTATGTGTAAAAATAATTTACTAATAAAACTGAATTCGAAACTTCGAAGGGACATGGCAATTTGATATATTTAGACGAAATAATCAGCTTAATACTGCATGTTATCTCTTATAGTGGTGTTCAGTATCACCTTTCTTTATTTGTAGAATAAATTTCTTTTATTTCCGTCTATGAACCCAAAATTGTTTGGTTCTTAGACTACTGGTTCCGGTTAGCAGTGACCACCTTCAAATCTGTTTAAAAATATGTCCCAATATAATGAAGCCATAGTGGCATCGTCAGAAGATAAATTATGTTAGGATATGTCTTAAAACAGATCAGAAGATAACTGATAGCCGAAGGACCTAACAATTTTGTGTTCGTAGACGGAAATAAATTTATTCTGTACTTTCTGGATCACTGTTCTATTCGTGGCCAAGTCGCAACTTGTGAATCGTATATTTATTTTATAAGTCAATGTGGACTTAACACATTCCATGGGCCAAATACAGATTTATTAAAGCATTGGGATCTTTCCATTTAATAGCTCCTGATCGTGTGGACGGTTCTCGTGTGAGGAGAGAGAAGTTTGCCCGTTCCAGCCTAAAGTATTTGAGCAGTGACCGACGACTGCGGCAGAAGCTTGCGTGGTACTCACCGTGCCGTCAGCCCCTGTGCTTTCGCTGCTGCAGAGTCGACCACCCCGCAGTCGACGCTCGACTGTTCCGCAGCTGACAGCTGACTGGCGCAGCGCCGGGGCCCGCTGCCCTTCGGCCGCGCCCGCCGCCTCTCGGAAACACTCGGCCCGCGCCCGTGACGTCAGGGTCCGGGCCGCCAACGGCAGGCCGTTGAGTCATCGCTCGGCTGCGCCGTGCCAGCCGAGTCGAAATGTGCGGCCGCCCAGCTCGGCTTGTCAATTAATCATAAAGGGGATTTCATGCGGGCTGGTCACGGCATCACGGACCAGAAACGGCCAATCGAATTCTGGCAATTTAGCTTCACAGGGCCTGCCATCGAGTACAGCTCAATAACACCGACGGCGATTTCTGCTCAAATCGCCACGGAAAGGAAGCTGTCAGGCCAATAACATAAATTGAAAGTGCGGAACAACGTTGACTGGAGTGGAAAAAGATAAAAATATTAACAGTATCGTACCGTTCCATGGAGCTCTGTATGTTTGTACTTAAAAAAAAAAAGTCAAACAAGTCAGCATCGCCCTGCACAAAAGCTGTATTGAGACTGTGTACCCCTGTTTATTCTTCCCCCAAGGCTCTGTAACCTAAAAAAAGCCCTATCCACTCCCCACACCCCTCACTGCTTTTGCATCCGCCTCCTGTTTGAAGTGGATCCCTGTTTTATTAGACAAATCGCGACACCTTTCCACTCTACGACGCAAGACACGGAATCTATAGCCTACACGTTCGCAGAACCGTCTGACCCTCTGATTCAGACACTCCACGTGGCTCCGAACCAAAGGTCTATAATCAGTCCTGCCAACTACACTGCAGATAGTGAGCTATGCCATCTATAATGCAAGGAGGACTGGCTGCCTTTCATTGGAAACCAAGGAGAACCTCTTCTGATCTGTAGATACCAACACCTGCAGTTGGCTGCACCCTGTGCTTCTTTCTGGCAGCTAGAAGAACCTGTCCCACATGTGGGATGACTACGTGCATCCCCCTCCTCCATGTCCTGATATGAACACCTAGCGCACATTGGACTTCTTATTGCCTTCAGAACCATATCCCTAAGGGGCTCCATCATCCACCTTACGCTTGAGCTAAAATTAGTCAATAATCTTACCCTCTGAGCTTGTAGGCTAAGAGGCATCCTACAGAACAGACCAACCACTAAAGCTGGCTCAGGATATTAGCCACAAATCGCCTGAAACCTCTTTGTCAGAGAAGCTGGGCAGGCCTTTCATCAATTTCCCGGAAAGTCTTCCGCTGCCTGCCACACCTTGAAATGGTTCCTCAATCAACCACGGATGAGGGGTGACATTGATGTACTGGACGCTACATGGATCCCTATGTCTGGCCTACTGGCAGGAGTCTCAAGCTGCATCACCGATGCCCCCCTATAGCTGTGAGCATAAGGACTCCTATTCGACTCGAATCCGATCTAAAGACAATTTTCACAGTCCCTATCATTAATGTGCTGTCTTTGACTCCAATGCTCCAGTTGTTTGTAAGTTTTTGTTCACGGCGAGAAATTTCTTCCAGTGAAGATGAGACATTTTACAGAACGTTTCCCTTTACATTCGTTCGACACTACATCCTATTGAAGTTCTGCAAGTTCCTTTAATGAGTAAAACTCCATCTTCGGTAGTGAGTCATGGACTGTAAACAGTGATAGACAACATCATGGACACATAATTGACAATTGGCTAACCTAATCGACTTGGCGGATAGTTGTTTGTCATGGACGGATTGAGCCTTAAAAGGGCAGGTGTGCACTGCAAGCAGGAAGCGCCTACCAGGCTAGCGGTGAACATGGCTGTGCACAACAGGTTGTAATATTTCTACATTAATTTGCTATGCTGGATAACGGTACTGATGGTCAATGAAAGCTGGGTTACAAGCCGTGAGCTGTCTGGGGAGAAGTTAATCTTGCATTACTAAGCAACTGTTTCACGACTGGGTATCTCGTCTAGGTTTACCACATTACCAATCAGACTAACATTGATTATAATCTTTTACAGTCATACAACAACCGGTAATATATATTTATAAAAGGGAGAATTTAAATAAAAAGAAAGAATTCAGTTTATATTTGCAAATTTATTTTAAAGATTGTTCATTGAAATTTCAGCATATTATACGTGAGTTATAACTGAGCTGGTGCCTTATTTACGATTGTGAAAATGTGAGATTGGAATCTTACTGAACACAAAAAATATGGAGCCAAGATTGGGAGACTGGATACAACACTGCATTCATAAAACAACACACAAAGAACATTGAAACACATGCAAGAGAAAGTTAATCACTACAAACAGATTCAAATTTTTACCCAAAGAATTTACTTTCGTAGCACAATCCTGTCCGTCATGTAATTACCACACACTGGTATACTAAATTCATATTAACTCTTTGTGAAATCTTCCCAAGAAGAATAGCTGAGGGCTACTTTGATGATTACCACATGCTTCACGTGGTCAACTTGGTTTACAGAAAGCGTATAACTCCACAGTAATTTTGATAATAAAATATATTCGATCGAAAAGCAATAGACAAAAGAAAAACCTTGAACTGGTTACTAACGTCTTACTGTTAACCTGACGGGTCAAACAGTTATATAAGCACGTGGTACTGGTCTCACAAAGTACACGCCACGTGGGTTGAACATAAAGAAAAGTTGCTATATTCAAAATATTGTCAAGACGACACGTTATAATCACACAAGCATTTGCATTTAAGATTGATCTTACTTAGAGTTACTGATCAACACGTGGTTCCACTTTACTCATAAAGTAGTGACAAAGCAACTACCACAAAATAATCTGAACTGGACACGAGAATTACACTCCGCTGCAATTTAAGATAACCTTAGATATCTTAGAGCTAAACCCGAAATAAAATGATTAAATTCTCAGTTAGGCTGAACTTAACAAATCCATTGTCCTACGGACTTAGCAGACACGCGCTTAGCTGGAGATCTTACCATTTCAGACGCTCGCTACCGCCAGACTGCAACTGCCTACTGCTAGACTGCAACTCTCCAACTGCCGGACTGCAACTGCCTACTGCTGGACTGCAACTGCCTACTGCCCAGCGTGCTCCCTGAGGGTCGCTCACAAAGACAAGCGGAAGGGGCCAGAGGGGCAGCTTCCTATACCAACATGACAAGGGACGGACCGGACCATACTAAGAATAGAAACCTCTCTGCTTTTAGGAACCGTAGCTACCTGTTCCGACGTTGGTCCTACTGTTCTCTAGCAGACAGCCTTGTCTGCTACCCTCAAGCATGCAACTACAAACACATTTGATCATTCATCCTCTCACACAGAAGGGAAGGGGGATGACAGTATCTTATCATATACAGTATATAAAAGAAAGCGGATGTAGGTTCCGTATGAGACTGTGTGACATGAATTACATATAAGAATTACGTATAAACTGTGCTTTAAAGTGTAGTAGTGTGACAGATCGTTCTTGTTTACGTGTAAAAGTAACACGTTCCACTACTCAGTCTCCTCCCAGATAGTCAGAAACGCCACAGTAAATTTAGGAGAGGAATTTACTCCATAAATGACATCAGATTTAAGAAATTAAACATGAAAGGAATCCAACAGAGACCTTTCAAGGTTTTTTTTTCAGGTTAGAAAAACCCCCTTAGGATCCGACACGAATTGCCTGCGAAAACTGAAGTTACATCAGCAACGTTGTTCTCAGAGGATGCTCGTGCTCGCAGTTCGGATATAGAAAAGGTTAATCTGAAGTTAGTAAACTGTATGAGTATCAAGGAAAGGTCCCAAAATTAGAATCACTTATTGAAGGACATTATGCCCAGGCAGTATTAGCAGTAGAAAGTTGGTTGGAAACAGAAGTGAACAGCAACTAAACCCTAAGTTCAGATTGGAATATTTATTGTAAGTATAGGTCAGTCACTAATAGTGGCGGCGTATTAATTGCGGTAAAGAACCACGCCGTTGTAATTGGGGCGGGGGGTGACTTAGATTTGCCTGATACAGACTGGGAGAGTCGTGAAACCAAAACTGGCGTTAGAGACAAGGATTCGTGTGACATATTTCTGAATGTCTTGTCCGAAAATGACTTTCTGTAGGTAGAGAACAAACTCTTGGGGGTAACGTCTTAGACCTCCTAGCAACAAACAGACCTGAACTGATCCAGTCAGTTAACGTAAATGAAGGTATCAGTGATTGTAAGACTGTGATAGCAACTATGACTACGCCTTTGGCAACGAATGTTAAAAAATGTAGGAAGGTATTTTTACTTAGCAGCCAAATGGAATATATTTTAATTAATAGGCGTTTTGGAACTTCAGTTACAAGAGCTCCACTTATCTTGGAGCAGATGTTCCATCTGACCATATGTTACTAGTAGCTTCTCTAAAAACAAAACCTATAAAACACAAAAAACCAACTCAACAAAGGAAGACAGCTTAAGAAAAACTCAAACAGCCTGAACTAAGAAGTGAAGTTAGCAAGGACATCAACAATAAAATAGTGACAATCAAACCTCTGATTGACCAAGAAAACAGTACCACAGTATGAGAAGAGATGAAAAACATTATGATAACCACCGTTCGAGAAAAAATAGGATATAAAACAAGAGAGCGAAAACAGAAATGGATGACTGATGAAATTTTTTCATTGATAGATGAACGGCGAAGGTATAAAGCCCAGTTAGATCAAACTAAGTACAATAATATCCAGGAATTCATAAGATCAAAGATTAGAGCAGCAAAAAATGAGTGGCTACTACATGAATGTGAAGAAATTGAAAGCTTGCAAGCTTCACGTGACGATTTTAGCTTACATAAAAAGTTAAAAGAAGCTGCTGGGACATATAGAAGAAAAAATATCTCCTCATTAACCAACAAAAATAGTAAAATAGTTCTAGATACCACTGAGAAGAAAGAGATATGGAAAGATTACATTAAGAACCTCTTTTCAGATGATAGACCAAATGTTGAGATTTCTAGAACAACCATTTAACAGGATCTCCAATCATGAAAGAAGAAATCGAGAAAGCTATCAAAAACTGAAAAACCAATAAAGCCACAGGGCCTGATGAAATTCCAATCGAACTTATTATACTCCTTGATGAAGAAGGTATCAAAGTCTTACATAAATTTTTTAACAAAATTTACGACACTGGTCATTACCTTGCCAAATGGCTATTATCAACTTTCATTCCCTTACCAAAGAAGAGGAATGCGAGAAGATATGAAGATCACAGACTCATTAGTCTTTTGAGCCATTCTCTGAATATATTTCTGAAAGTCATCCACCAAAGGCTATACGAAAAATGTGAGAAATTCATTAGTGAGACACAGTTTGGATTTAGGAAAGGTTTAGGTACAAGAGAATCAATAGTCGCATTACAAGTTCTAGTACAAAACTGATATGATCAGGGTAAAAATGTAGGTCTCTGTTTTATTGACTACGAAAAAGCATTCGATGGAGTACATCATAAACTCATGGAAATTCTCCAAATAATTGATATATATGAGAAAGATATCCGCTGTATAGAGAATTTATACTGGAATCACCAACCCAGGTTAAATTTGATAATGAGGTCACAGATTTTGTCAATATATGTAGAGGAGTCCGACAAGGATGCATACTGTCACCTCTGTTATTCAACTTACACTCTGAGAGTATTTTTCAGGAGGCACTTAATGATGTAGAAAAAGGCATAAATGTTAAAGGAGTGTATATCACCAACATTCGCTATGCCGATGACATGGTATTGATAGCTGATAATTTAAATGACCTTCAACAACTCGTCAACACAGTAGGAGATTACAGCAGTACTCTAGGTCTGAATATTAACATCAAAAAGACAAATCTTTTGATTGTCGCACATGAGTCTGACTCATTTAAAGATGCAGATCTATGATTTAAAGGGTCTGTAATACAAAGAGTCAACAAGTTTAAGTACCTCGGAACCTGACTTTGTAAAGACTGGCGAACAGACTTGGAGATAAAATGTCGCATAGAGAACGCCCGGAATGCCTTCATGATATTTAAGAATATTCTTACAGGCACAGAGCTAGACCTAAACCTTAGAGTCCGATCTGTAAAATACTACATCTGGTCAATTCTTCTATATGGCTCTGAAGGCTAGACACTAAATATGACGACAACGAAGAAGTTAGTGGCCTTTGAAATGTGAATTTATCGCAGAATACTTGAAATACCGTGGACCGCAATAATAACCAACTCCGAAGTACTGGAACGAATGAACAAGCAGCGAGAAAATGACCGGTGAAAAATCTGCATTTGAGATACCAGAAATATTCAAGTATATATACTCGAATATTTCTGGTATCTCAAGTACAGATTTTTCAGCGCTCATTTAACTTTAGGACTCTGTATCTTAGAATGAACAAAAATGGACTTGTACCACTATTGAAATAAGCCCTTCATATATTTATTGATGACGATGAGAGAGAGGGAGGAGAGAGCTACGTTCCCTCACTCCCTAAGACACTACGGAGGTCCGGAAATTAGTCTAAGATTTTTCATCATCAGTCATCTGGTTGGGTTGTTGTGGCTAATCATGACTTCGACTCCTATACCAGTTTGCCTATCCCAGCGCAGTGTCAATAAACCCTCCATTTTTTGTTATACAGAGTGATTTTATCCGCCATTTTCTAAGGATTGATCAATGAGAGTATACGAAACGGAAAATGTCTAATGAACTTAAGTCCGGAAAAGCACGGTTTCCATGCCAGAGACCGCTTATTCTACCATACATCGTTACAGAGTCTGCAGTCTAATACGCGCTGTAATATGCAGCCACAGTATGTGCTGAATATGGTTTTCTTGTGCTTCATCGCGCCGTAGTATGTTCTGTGTCACAAGTTCACATTGGGCAGGCTGCATCCGAACAGTAGCATGAATAAGCTGCTCCAGTGTCTCCACGTCTGGAATGGGCCCTGCATACACGATACTCCTGAGATGGTCCCGTAACCTGACATCACACGCGTTGAGATCCGGTGAACGAGCAGGTCGTGCAACTGGACCCCTTCCTCGGATCCATCGATGAGGGAAGACACGATTGAGATGCGTCCGGACGTTAATGGCGAAGTGGGCTGGAGCATCATTGTGTAGCAGCCACATAAACCTGCGAATCGTCAATGGAACTTCGTCCAGCAGGGGAGGCAAAGTCACAAGCAAGAAACGCCGATATTCCGTCCTGTTAGGCGACGTGGACGGAAGACTGGTCCCAAAATACGGCCGTCGGTTACCCCGGCTCACACACTCCGGTTTCACCTATGCTGATGGTTCGCTGTCACTGTGTCACGAAGGTTCTGCACACTATCCCACAGATGACTGTTGTGAAAACTGAAGATACCACACCGCGTAAACGTGGCCTCATCTGTGGACAGCACGGATGACGCAAATCCCGTAACCGTGGTTGCCTTGTGCGGAAACCAGTGAAAAAACCGCTCCCGATGTGGAAAGTCTGTCGGTAGTAAGTCCTGCACATGCTGTAAGTGATAAGGGTAGTAACAGTTGTCATGCAGAATGTTCCACACGGTCGTCTGGCTTACCCTGTACTGGCGGGCCGACTGCCTAGTACTGCCACGGCGGTCGCCTTCCACAATGTTAATCACATTTTCCTGGTGTCCGATATTTTCTGGTACGTCCTTCATGACTTCTGCTTCTTGAAACGGCCCGGTCTCAGGCAAATGGCGAAACGCTGTTGCAAATGAATACTGTGCCTGTTGCCGGCTGGGATAGGCCTCCTGATACAACCTTGCTGTACGCCGCCTATTGCCATTTGCCTTTCCGTAAGTAAACAATACGTCGGAAAGCTCTCAATTCCAATACGGAACCATTGTGTACAAGCTGTATCACATACACTACAAGTGAGTCAGCAAGACAAGTGAATCGGATACAATATTACCAATGACTATAGCAGTAGACGGCGCTAGGGCATGTCGTATGAGGAACAGCACCACCCTCTAGGAGGTAACCATGCATGTTGTAACTTTGTCTGCATGGTACGGAGCTTATTAGACCACAGTCACTGTAACAGTGAGACTCAATGAATGGTCTCCAGCGCGGAAACCATTCATTTCCGGACATAAGTTCATCAGACCTTTTTTTCGTTCAGTATGCTGTCATCTAACAATACCAATCCACAATCGTGTCTGTGTAACACTACGCTCGGGCGCACGATACTTTTTAAAGCCTGTACTACAGTAAGTTGACGGGCTTCACCTTAAGAGAAAGCATTTTTGTGTAGACATTGACCGCGTGTACCTGAATGGAGGCAAATCAGACTTACAGCCACTCAGTAATAACAATGATACGTCAAGTAAGTCCGAAATGCAACTACACGTCAGGACGGACAAGAAACAACACAGAAGATGTTACCAATTTGTTAATAATACGGTCGCCAGCCTAATTAGGCATTAACTGAGTTTCTTCCCTGTACAAGTTGATGTACGTTCGAGCATAACAACACGTAGTAACACTGCATAATATGGTAAATTTTAGAACCAGAAAATCTACTGAACTGATAATTTCACTTTCTGTACCAATATGGATAAACCATAAATACACAACATTACACTATAATGTTTACTACGAAACTTCGCACTGTCTATTGATCTGATTAAAATCGGGCATAGGTTACCCTAGAAATAGCACTTTCGGAACACACACACAATGTCAATTTTGATAAATGGAAAACACTGATAAATTTTGGTTTTTGTATTGGCTTTAACTTTACTGGTCTAATCAGTTTAGAACACTTCAGAATTCAAATGAATAAAAAAAGGGGGGGGCCTGAAACTGTTATGATCACTGTATTGAAACTATTAACTATGAAAGCATTAAGCACTCAAAATTTCCACTATATGAGTTACTACTCTTTTTAGCTCATTTCCTGCTCATTTAAAATACCATTATATCTGCCTCAAAATATTTAAACTTCATTACTAATTCAATTTCAAAATTATCTTCCAACTTTGTCAGACCTTTGTTATTTACCTATAGATTCATTAACAAAACAGTTCTTTAAACATCATTCTAACATAGCTAGGTCTGCAAGTAATTATTATTAACATAAACTTTAAATCTTCATCTCGGGACACTCGGATTGCACATGTGGAAAGGACCCTGTCTAGGTTAGTTGTGAGGATAATTAAATGATAGGACAGTTCTGGTAAAATTTAAGTTGTTATTGAACAGTATGGAACAAAAGTAACACTGGTCCACACGAATACAGTACTAAAAGTTTCAACCTGTTCGTATCGATGCGGCGGTCGGCAGGCAGCGAGATGGCGAGGCACAGGGCACACATACAATCACAGCAATGGCTCTTGATGTATCGGCATTTTGCTTCTTCTTAGCGTCGCAATTCTTTTCCATTTAGTGCCTATGGAATTTTTTTATGCTGTATAGGCGTCGGGACGGCACATCCGAGGCTCATTGAAACTACGTCTTCCAGGAGAGCCTCCTTGATCCAGAACGTGTGGCTCAGACCAATGCCCAACTCCGACTACTACTGCTGAGCCCGTTATGCCGTGCAGCGCCCGTGTGCATTTCCCGCGCTCGCCTGCCATCCACCATTTACCGCTCCCCTGCAGATAGGGTATTCACCCGAGGTTTTGCATTCTACATATCCTAATACATTGCCTACGTATGGACCAGACGCACAATTACAACTTTGACATCTTACAATAGTTCCAATGTTTCTTACATTTCAATTCTGTTATAACATTGCTTGAAATTTGACATAAACATTAAGATTCACATCGAAATTTGTTTACAGTTTTCTTAACACAATGACATGAAAAGAAAAGAAATGAAATCAGAATATCGATTACACTAATTTATCGAAAATCAGAAGAAAAAAAATTATCTGTACGATAGTACAGCGTTGTTGTTGTTACATCTGCACACGGTAGAAAAAAATCATCCTTTATATACTACGCTCTCGTTCTTCCTCTACAATTTTCACCCTGATGTCATCACTCATGTCCTACCATCATGTTCTGCCTACTAATTACTGTTTCCAAATATTCATTTCCTCGCCGATTTTGCATAGAATCTCTTCACTTTTCACCTTGTCAGTCCACTTAATTTTCAAATCCTTCTGTAAGACAACCATTTTTGGCGGGGGTGCTCTCTTACGGAATACCGAGGCACATTGTCGTGATCAAGCACTTTACCTACCTACAAGTCGAGCGCTCTAGATCTCCGCTGAGGCGTTTTCTACCTGTGGTCTTGAGGTCTCGTGGCATAGGGCCAGATCCAAGGATCACGAGGGCAGATACGTATCAGACCCGTTGTGACAATACAATTAAGATCTGGCAAGTGTATAATTCTTTCTAAAAACCGGACGAAACCGAATGGAACTCGCGTTCTCTGAGGTTTTCGTACAAACTTCATCATGAATAGAGACTGTAACAGCACGACGTTTTGTAACTTGGGGAGATCGTAAACGATGGAAATTTGAACGTTTTAATACAAGGAAGTCGAAGACGTGACACAAAGTTTATACAGCACTGTGCACTTTCTACATATTCTGTAGGCTAAATGAAACATCAGGATACTGTAGTTTCGAAAACGTTTATTGATGTTGGAGAAAAATCAGATACCAGAAGCCAAATGTTTAGCTTCACTACTGTGAAATGTTTAGTGTGACGACAATCGACTTCGTTACATAATGTGCAATGACGAACTTTGTTGTGTTTGATTTTCTGTAAGACTCCGTACTCGCCTCTCATCGTCTGAGAAGATGTAAACGTGCACTCAATAAGCTAAGGTTCTGTTTCCACTGGCATTGAATGCGCTAGGGATTTTATGTAATCCCAGTGAAGAAAGTCAAGAGAGGTAGTGTTAGCGGAGCGTAGAGGCCAAGGGGCTGAGCTGCTACCGTTATTAAGTACCCTCAACTCACAAGAAATTTATTATTATTCAAATGGCCACGATGAATAGAGTACTGCAATGAAATATTGTTCTTTTCAGGATTAGCTTATTACAAATCCAAAAAGTGCATTCCCAGAATTAGCAGACAGATCAATAATAATAATAACAATAATAACTCACACAAATACGAAACAAAATTCGCGGTGACTGATGGTGTTGATTGCTAGAACAGTTGTTAAAGGGGAAGGGGGTTAAGTTAAAATGATGCCTCCCTCGAGGTAATAGCATGAATGTTTTCTGACTATATGTGCACTGACTGAGGCTGTGAACCGCTAGTTGAACTTCAATACGACTTACGTTGGTTGAAATACAAGGCTGCAGGTGAGATGGACTCGCTACAGTCCTCAGACAAAGATTGCCAACAGGCCCAGGCTGCCGATATGCTCACCCCTGGACTGCCCGATGGGTGATGTGGAAACTGGCCAATGGTGCACGACTGCAAAGGCCGCGGCCGGCCTACCCTCGCACCGAGAGGTGCAGAGAATCCCGGCTGTCGCGCCGAAAGAACCAAAGCTGTCCTCTGTGGCGGCTCTCCATCAATTTGCCGAGTATACAACGTACCTCGATGCTGAATGAAATTTCGTTAAAGAATAATAAATTTGCTTTTAAGTTAATTAATTTGCCTTTCTTTGTCTTCTGTAAGTACGAACTTTGTTGTAGAACCTCACTCTTATTTACGTGTGGTAATAAAAAATTCACTTTCAAAAGAATTACGTACATTTAAAGATTACGTGAACTCATGTTAACTGATTAAGAATATTTAGTTGAGAATTAAATCCTTTACATCATTCGGCCTTGACACATATTTTCTAAATGCAGTGGATTTTTTGTTAAATAATTACTGAATTCTATCCCGGCGTTAACTATAGAACACAAGATTATTTCTATTAGCAGAAAATGGTTAATTATTGCCAAGCCGACATTTAATTATCACTGATCAAACCTACTTCGCTATACATTTAAGCTATTTGAAAGAACCAAAATTGTTAAATTTCAATGTTAACTAACATTAACTATCCGCCTACGAATGCACAAATGTATTATTAGGTTAAAAATTCTTCGGTCTCAGGATCACTGTAAAGGAAGAACAATTTCTTAATTCACTGTTAATTTTTATCTATCTGTTCCCGATTTACGGGTTTGGTTGATTTTTTCTTTAGCGGAACAATTTTTTAAATGTGCCGCCGCTGCAAATCGATCGGTCGCGGCACAGCCCAGCAACACCGCTAAAAATGCTGAAAATTCTTTAAAGAAATAATATAGATGACATGGGCAAGCTAATTTACATTAATAATACACACTTTTGATAAATTCTGATATATTTAGATCAAACAATAATTGAACTCACATTAATTCGTAACGCCTCCTCTAATGGCGGCTAAGTCTAGACAAAGACAAAAGACATCTACCCTTTCATGAATCGCTTCAACACAGCTTCTTCTCGCAGTTGCATCTACACACATAAGACCAAAGAATACGCTGTACATGGTTCTTTTATACGACTGCTGACAATTAACATTTCTTTGTAATTTGACAATATTATTCTCCTCTGGCTAAATTTCACATCTCTGTTATCGCAGATACTGACACATTTTACAATCACATAATAAATATAGAAAAATTACTATCCTAAATACAGAAAGAATATTACTACAAAAAATATTACGATAATAACAAATGTCTTTTACACAAAATTCAGTAATATTTTTGTTAAATAATTACAGTATATACAGATTGCTCAGAGCGGCGTATATGGTACAAATAAATTTTATTTTATTAATATCGTGAGTTTGTCAGGGAACGTTACACCGTCCTCTACGGTGGTCATCCACCGATTTCCATCAAAATATCTCCTCTCTTTCGTCCTCGACACCAAATCCTCTTGGAGTCGCAAAAATTGTCCCCTCCAATGGCCACGTTGCCCGCACAGATTGCGCCAATTGCGAACTTATAACACCGCGCCACGATTTCCACCTAGACACGGCATAGCGGTATTCCTCCAATGAGAAAGTTTGCTGCCAAAATCTATGTTATCCTCCCTCCCCCCCCCCCCCCCCCCTCTCGCAAAACTCGGCGCCAGAGAAACGAGCGTGCATTCCACACCTGCAGTGAACTATGCTCTCTTTCGCAGAGGAAGTCATAAAACTCTTTCGGCCGCATACCCAAGGTGGACAATACGACTCCGGAATGTAGGCTGCTGACCATTGTCCTGCTGAAGACAGGGTCGCCCTCGCGCGCCGACTTTATGGCGAGATGCAACCACCTGCACTCGCGATTTTGCAGAAGCCTGGATGCTTTGCCGGAAGAGCTTACGGCTGTTTCTTTTACTTCTGCTGCCCTGGCCACGTCTCCCTACCATTCTCATCGATATAGAAAGAAATCTAGTGCCCCAACTATTATTGCTAGCGCCAAACAAACTCTGGTATTTCCTGTCATATCTATAATTGCTCGTCCTGAAGGGTCGCTATGTAGATGAGATGGCTGCAGTGCCTCTGCAGGGACTGCAGATTCAACAAGGGGTGAAAGATTGGCTTGCCCAAAGGGTAAACACTTTTCAATATGCCCTGGCACGACGATGAAATTGCGCTGGAGCACCATCGTTCTGAAACCACAAACTGGTACACAGTTGCAAGGGAACATCTTCAAGAAGTTCAGGCAAGGCACTGTCGTGCAAGTTGAAATACAATGTACCTTTCAAACGATTGGTAAGATGAGTGTGCCAATAAGGTGATCCCCGTGAATTACAGCCCAAATGTTAACTGGTAACTTCTTGTACAGAGACTATGTGGTTCTTTAACAGGTCAATGATGGTGAAGATAATTTATTTCACGTTTCCGGCTACAAGTTCCCTATACCAAAAAGTTTAACATTCCGTTCTCCAAAATCTCCAGAATTTGTAAAGCGCCGCTCTGTTACACCCTGTACACAGGGTACTCAGAATATGTTTGAAATGCTTGTAGGCATTTTACAGGGCAGGTTGTACTGAGACTTAATATTTAAAAAAATTCGAAACATTGCACCGTTTTAGAGTTATTTAGCATAGAAATTAAGCAATCGGGGAACTGAGAGCTCACATTCAAACGGCCTACCGGGGACGGAGTTTTCCAGCGAGTGCTTTGTCTGGTTAGCTGAAACTTAAATTTGTGGGCGACGACCTGATTGGCTAACTTCAATACTAAGCAACTCGGAAACGGGGCGGCGTACCGAATTTTTTTTCTTAACATTTATGTCACACTACAGCCTGCCCTGCAACATCCCTAAAAGCGTTTCAGACATTTTCTGACCACCCCGCATATAGCGTATCTGTAGGTTTTTGAGAGTGAGCTTGCATCAGTCAAAATACTCAACATAATTGGCCGTATCTTTTGATGCATTGACTTAGACACTTAACATTTTTACACTAACAAGAGGCCGTAGACGTACGTGTTTGAGATATATTGAAGAGCCAAAGAAACTTGTACATCTACCTCATATCGCTTAGGGCCCCGCTAGTACGCAAAAGTGTCGCAACACGACGTGGCATGGACTCGGCTAATGTCTGGTGTAATGTTGGAGGGAATTGACTCCACGAATCCTGCAGGGCTGTCCATAAATCCGTAAGAGTACGAGGGAGTGGAGATCTCTTCTGAACAGCACCTTGCAAGGCATCTCAGATATGCTCAATAATGTTCATGTCTGGGGAGTCTCGCGGCCAGTGGAAGTGTTTAAACACAGAAGAGTGTTCCTGGAGAAACTCTGTATCATTTCTGGACGTTTGGGGTGTCGCATTGTTCTCCTGGAATTGACCAAATCCGCCAAAATGCACAATGGACATGAATGGATGCAGGTGATCAGACAGGATGCTTACGTACGTGTCACCTGTCAGAGTCGTATCTGGACGTATCAGAGGTCCCATATCACTCCAAATGCACACGCCCCACACCATTACAGAGCCTCCACCAGCTTCAACAGTCCCCTGCTGACATGCAGGGTCCATGGATTTATGAGGTTTCCTCCGAAACCGCACACGTCCATCCACTCGACTCAATCTGAAACGAGACTCGTCCGAATGAATACCCGTTTATCATCTGCATTTCTTCTTGGTGTAGCTGTTTTAATGTCCAGTAGTGTAATTGGAGGGACAAAACGTGGCATAATGTCTACCTCTGATACACATTCTTGTATTGTATTGAACTGGAGACCTAGAAACGACGGAGAGGCCTCGTCCTCGTTGCAGCCCTCAGTGGTTCACAACCCCACAACCGGCTACAGCAGTCCACTCACCCCACCGCCGCCCCACACTGAACCCAGGGTTATTGTGCGGTTCGGCCCCCATTCCTCTCTATGGATTTTAATACCTACGCCGAATTTTTCTTGTGTTTCCTTTACTGCTTCCTCAATATACAGAGTGAATAACATAGGGGAGAGGCTGTAACCCTGTCTCACTCCCTTCCCAACCACTGCTTCCCTTTTATGTCCCTCGACTCTTATAACTGCCATCTGGTTTCTGTACAAATTGTAAATAGCCTTTCGCTCCCTGTATTTTACCCCTGCCACCTTCAGAATAACAAAATGAGTATTCCAGTCAACATTGTAAAAAATTTTCTGTAAGTCATCAAATGCTAGAAACATAGTTTTGCCTTTCCTTAATCTATCTTCTAAGATAAGTCGTAGGGTTAGTATTGCCTCACCTGTGCCAATATTTCTACGGAATCCTAACTGATCTTACCCGAGGTAAGCTTCTACTAGTTTTTCCATTCGTCTGTACAGAATTCGTGTTAGTATTTTGCAGTTGTGACTTATTAAACTGATAGTTCGGTAATTTTCACTTCTGTCAACACCTGCTTTCTTTGGGATTGGAATTATTATATTCTTCTTGAATTGTGAGGGTATTTCACCTGTCTCATATATCTTGCTCACCAGATAGTACAGTTTTGTCAGGACTGGCTCTCCCAACGTTGTCAGTAGTTCTAAAAATGGTTCAAATCTGAGCACTATGGGACTTAACATCTGAGGTCATCAGTCCCCTAGAAATTAGAACTACTTAAACCTAACTAACCTAGGGACATCACACACACCCATTCCCGAGGCAGGATTCGAACCTGCGACCGTAGCGGTTGCGCGGTTCCAGACTGAAGCGCCTAGATCCGCTCGGCCACGCCGGCCGGCTCAGTAGCTCTAATGGAATGTTGTCTACTCCCGGGGCCTTGTTCCGACTTAGGTCTTTCAGTGTTCTGTCAAACTCTTCACGCAGTATCATATCTCCCATTTCATCTTCATCTACATCCTGTTCCATTTCCATAATATTGTCCTCAACTACTTGTATAGATCCTCTATATACTCCTTCCACCTTTCTGCTTTCCCTTCGTTGCTTAGAACTGGGTTTCCATCTGAGCTCTTGACATTTATACAAGTGGTTCTCTTTTCTCCAAAGGTCTCTTTAATTTTCCTGTAGGCAGTATCTATCTTACCCCTAGTGAGATAAGCCTCTACATCCTTACATTTGTCCTCTAGCTATCCCTGCTTAGCCATTTTGCACTTCCTGTCTATCTCATTTTTGAGACGTTTGTATTCCTTTTAGCCTGCTTTATTTACTGCATTTTTATATTTTCTCCTTTAAATTCAATATTTCTTCTTTTACCCAAAGATTTCTACTAGCCCTCGTCTTTTTACCTACTCGATCCTCTGCTGCCTTCACTATTTCATCCCTGAAAGCTACCCATTCTTCTTCTACTGTATTTCTTTCCCCCATTCCTGACAATCATTCCCTTATGCTTTCCCTGAAATTCTCTACAACCTCTGGTTTAGTCAGTTTATCCCTGTCCCAGCTCCTTAAATTCCCATCTTTTTGCAGTTTCTTCAGTTTTAATCCACAGTTCATAACCAATAGATTGTGGTCAGAGTCCACATCTGCCCTTGGAAGTGATACAATTTAAAACCTGGTTCTAAAATTTCTGTCTTACCATTATATAATCTATCTGATACCTTCTAGTGTATCCAGGCTTCTTCCATGTATACAACAATAAGAGGATATTATTGCTATATCTATTTATCTATCTGTGTAACCCCATTACTCATTAATCATTTGACAGTAGATGTGCATTCAAAAGGAGTTCCATTAAACAAAAGTCGAGTTACTGAATTTGTTCTTGAAGCTGTATTGGTAACAGAAGATTGTGTGAATACAACCGACTGTAATGTGCTTAAGTTCTTGTTATTGTTTGCCAGTATTGTTTTAAAGTGTGTGAATGTTTTACGAAACAACTATTGTACATTTAAAAACACCTCAAATGTTCGTAACAGTTCATACATATGAAAATAACGCATTTTTTTCCAAAGACATCAGTAATTTTATTTACGAATGTGCTAGTTATGTTGTACGTATTTAATCGAAATTATGCGTTCTTAATTGTTTTTGTCTCATTTCCACATAAGAAATACGACGATGTATTCTCCCCCCCCCCCCAAAAAAAAAAAAAACCAGTAACATTTCCGTGGGCGGAGATTGTGTAGCATACATTTCTGTCGCTAGGGGTGCATAGCGCAAGTCATTGCCAGTTCAGCGCCGCCTTTGTTGTCGACCTGGCTTATTATGTGCATCTGCAGTGAGTGTTTTGGATAGCACTGTTTTGTTCCTATTGCTTTTTTTATGATGGCAAGTTAAGGTGAACAATGTGCAGCTGTGAAATTTTGTTTTCTACTCGGTAAAAATGCTGCTGAAACTGTTTTAATGTTGAAAGCAGCTCACCAAGATGATGCTACGAGAAAAGTTCAAGTGTGCGAGTTTGCTCGATTTAAAAATGGCGACATGTCGATTTATGACAAACCTCGTTCTGGTCGTCCATCAATTACCCGTATCGATGAAAATATTGAAAAAATTCGAGAGCTTGTGCTAGTAGGTTGCCTTGGAGCTCGATTCAGCGAATTTTTACGGAAGATTTGCGAATGAAAAGGGCTGCTGCCAAGTTTGCTTCTCGGGTTCTGACTGACAATCAAGAGAAACTTCGAGTTGAACCATGTCGTGCTTTGAAACAACAGCTTGAAACTGATTTTCTGTCAAAGGAAATTACTGGTGATGAGTCGTGATGCTAAGGTTACGACTCAGAAACAAAGCAACAGTCAAGCCAATGGAAGACGTCATCTTCACTCCGTCAAAACAAAACGTCAAATCAAACATCAAAACAGTGCTGATTTGCATTTTTGGTACCAAGGGCGTAGTTCATTCAGCGTTTGTTCCTCCAAGTTAACCGTCCATCAAACCTTTTATTTCGAAGTTTTAAAAAGATTGCGCAACAGTGTTCGGCAAAAAAGACCCGATTTGTGGTAGAGAGGAGACTGGTTCTTCCGCCACGACAACGCACATGCACACACAGCCAAATCTATTAGACACTTTTTGGCTAAAATTACATGGTTCCTCTGCCCCACGTAACTTACTCGAACCTCGCTCCGTGCGACGTTTTCTTATTTCTACGCATGAAAAGGGCCATGAAAGGACAGCGATTTGACAACAATGAAGAATCCAAGGAAAAAAAGCTAGGGAGAAGCTGTCAGCCATTTCTAAAGATGGCTACCAAAATTGTTTCGAACATTGGAAGCACTGGTGGGACAAATGTATTGGTTGTAATGGAGAGTATTTTGAAGGGGATAAGGTTGTTTTGTAAACAATTTACAGTTTAAAAAAAATAATTCCGGTTTTTTTATATCCCTTCGCGTATGTGTTTTCTCCGTTAACTAACGTCTTTCAAGCGTCAACTCAAAAATAGCTCTTTTTACGAGACACACAACTCCTTTTGTGTTGCCTGCTGATATCACGATCGCCGCTTGTCTATGACGCCACGACACGTTTGTTCCCCTGTCTGTTGGTAGTGTTGATACAGCTCGTCGACTTTGACCGATGACGGCTTATTTTGATCATAGATATTAGTCTGCTTATTTTCGAACCATAGATAATAGATCGACTATGTTCTGTAGCGAAGCGACATAAACGTAAATAAAAATGAATGAATGTATTTATAAGAGATGGATATTGTACACCCTTTTTGTGGCTTGTGGTAATTTTAAATAATATGTCTACACATTTTGAATTATGATTTTGTCTGATAGTGGGTCGTTCCAATTCATTAGGTACTAATTTTCATTCTTAGTGATTTTGACGTGTTTCGGAAGAATTCTTTTCCATTCTGAACAATTTTTACTTTTTATTATTGCTTTGTAGGTATGGATTTATCTATTCCGATGAACAAGAACGACTTGAATAAATAGTTAGGTGCAGATTTGTTGTCTACGATTCGTTTCTTGCAATTGTGTGGGCTGATAGCTTCGTTCTCATGAGTGCGGCGAACATATGCACCTAATGAGTGTTTCGCGTCGTCCCCGTGGTTTGTACATCTGGAGGCGCAGCAAAGATTAATTATGGCATTCGATTCGAAGAGGAATCTGGTTTGAGAAGTCGAAGCTGGACTTGAGAGATATCATAAACACCATATACTGGTGATGTTTGATGTATCCTGTGTGACTGTATGTTCATGAGTGTTGTGAGAATGAGCGTTCCGTTCTTCATTGGTTCTCTTTTTGTCGGGAAGTCTGTGGGGAATATTTAAAGTATGGGGGTCTTTGAGGAGGCCGAGTGGCATTGTCGAAATCGATGAATAAGCTTTTGGAAAAACGAAGTATAAAAGGGCCATCATGCGGTGGTAATATGGGATTAGAGCGCTGTAATTTCATGTACATAGTGTTCTGATGTATTTTTCAAATTAATTCGTGATCGAACGAAGAAAGTCTTGGTTAAATTAATTGAGGAACATTTGGTCAAAGTTCTGTAGTGGTGCCGGAGGAGTTTTCATTCTATAGGTATTTGGGGAAGAGAGGCTTTCAGCACCTTGTTGTCAATCATAACACTGAATTCAAATGTTCGACAACTAGGGCTTGTAAAAATACTACAGAGGGTTGTTGCAGGGCCAAAAATGTGTGTTCAAATGTGTGTGAAATCTTATGGGACTTAACTGCTAAGTTCATCAGTCCCTAAGCTTACACACCACTCAACCTAAATTATACTAAGGACAAACACACACACGCATGCCCGAGGGAGGACTCGAACCTCCGCCGGGACCAGCCACACAGTCCTCGACTACAGCGCTTGAGACCGCTCGGCTAATCCCGCGCGGCTATTGCAGGGCCATAAAATCTGTTGCGGGAGGGGGAAACGTCGCATTTCAACCCGACAGAGCCAATTGGATGAATATTTTTGAAAGCGGATTGTACCAGACACATTTTGCCTGGTTTGGTGTTTTCTTAAACGTGTTGGGTAGCTGTATCCACCAAAATTTGTTATCTAAATTCATTTTGGGGAGGGGGTGGGGGCAAATGATAATTATGGAAATGGGTAGGTTTGGGGGTGTGTGGTTAAGGTACTGATTTGGAGTTTTTATGTTGTTTCATCTTTTTTTCTTCTCTTATGTTGGGTAACATTTCATTTTCGGTTTTGTTTTTCGTTATTTTCCTTTTATTTTGTTTATATGTATATACTGACTTTATAGTCTTATTTTTATATCAATTTTGTCTTCTTCCATTTATTTCACTGTCGTTTCATGCTGTCCTTCGTTGTGTTTGGGTTCGTTCGTGTTTACTGTTACGTAATACCAGAACTTCGTAAATGCTATTGTCAGGGGTGCTGTTTACTCTGCAGTTTATACGTATCCTGTACTACGTAGATCAGCTGAAGAACAAGATACTAGTAGTAGCGATAGCAAAGAAAGCGACATACGCAACATTGTCATCCTGCACCTCAGTTGAACTACGAGTGTTGTATTTCGTTCTTCAAAAATGGTTCAAATGGCTCTGAGCACTATGGGACTTAACATCTGTGGTCATCAGTCCCCTAGAACTTAGAACTACTTAAACCTAACTAACCTAAGGACGTCACACACATCCATGCCCGAGGCAGGATTCGAACCTGCGACCGTAGCAGTCGCGCGGTTCCGGACTGAGCGCCTAGAACCGCTAGACCACCGCGGCCGGCCTTCGTTCTTCAGTTGACACATATAGCTCAGATGCATTACAGGATACAGGTTTTTACGTTTGTCGCTTTTCCCCGTTTGCTGGTCCTCGTATCCTATTCTTCATTTGATATAAGTACTAGCAGAGGCGAAAACACTGACACATGTACAAGATACAATCTACGAGGGCTACCCAGAAAGTAATGCACTGCATATTTTTCTCAGCCGAAAACAATGCTACGGATGCGGAACGTGTCTTATTTGAAGTCTCCTGAGTGAGCGCGAAAAGTTCCCGTCACTTCCGACAGATAGCGTAACTGCAGGACAGTTTGAAAATGGCGTCTGTAGGTGATGTACGTTACAAGCAAAGTGCCGTCATAGAATTTTTCATTGTGGAGAAAGAAACTGTGGGGAATATTCAAAAAAGCTTGAGCAAATTCTATGGAGCATCTGCTGTCGACTGAAGTGCAAACAGACCCTGGGCACGGAGGGTAAGGTGGTTCGGCGGAGCTCCACGATTCAGAGCGGCCGGGGAGACCATCCACGGCTGTCACACCTGACATGTTGCAGCAAGCTGACGTTGTCATTCGCCATTAAAGGATCCCATTCGTGGAATACATTTTGTGGACAATGAGGAGGTGATTCACACAGTGAAGCGCTAGCTCCGCCACCAGGACAAGGATAGGTACCGATAGGGCATACACAACCTAGCTTAGTGCTGGAGGAAGGCCATAGAATGGGATGGAGATTACGTGGAAAAAGAGGATGCGTAGATAAAACACCATTCTTTCCTGTGTGTAATTCACTATTATGTTAAAAAAAAACTGTCGAAGGAAAAAAATGCGGTGCATGACTTTCTGAGCAATCCTCGTATATATGTGAACTCCATGCCAGTATTACCTATGTCGCATTCTTTTGCTTTCGCTAGCGCTAGTATCCTATTCTTCATTTCACCTATATAGGTCAACTGAAGAATAGGATGCTAGGACTTTCTACCATGAAAAAATCGATATGCTTAACATTACGTTCGATACATGGATGTACGTGTTATATGCCCACAGTCTGTTTTCTCTATACTACATTCCTTTGTTACTGAACATTCGTCTATGCTTTTAAGCCTGTGGCAACTTGTGACGTCATTGGTCAAAGACGATGGGCTGTATCCGATTCTTCAGTATCACCAAAAAACCTAATTTCTTGTGTTTTGCTAATACCGAACGGTTCATCTTGTTTGAAGATTGTCAGAATTGTTTTCACGTTAATAAATGTGTATATTGATCTTATGTCAGAGAAGTTAAGGCATATCTTGGAATAATTTGTATTGAATTTATCATTTATTTAGCCCGATTCTAAGTCATAAGAGCGTCTGCGGAATATTTCGTAAGGAGGTAAAGACTGTACTTTGGCTGAAGCACTTTATCATAGAAGCTGTAATATTCCTCAGAATTTTCAAATGATGTTTCGTGCATATAGGCACGTCACTGACAACACTGATGGGGTCGATAACACCCAGTTTGAGCACTTCTTCGGTAGGGAGCAGCGCTGTTGAAAACAGCAAATAAGCAGTGGCCACTTTTCCCAACGTGGACACTTTACTCTTCTTTCCCATAATTATTGGAAGAACGCTGAATGCTCACCAGAATGCGGCAAAAATGGTGCATCTGTTGTCATACCGTTCATAGCTAGGGTCTCAAATCACGTATTCCAGTATGATAACGAAGACTATACACACTACAGTATCCATCACAAGCATATTGAGAAATGTATGGCGGCTTGATTGGGCTGCCTGGTACGATTATTTGTCACCCAGAATCAAATCTCTTGTTATAGCACAATCAATTTGTACTAGCATGTGATGCACGTAAGTGTACTTTTATACCAGTCTGTAGCGAGCAGTACTTGTGAATTTCATGTAGTGACATATAGCTTCTGGTAAGATATTCAAGACGACATTCGGAAGCTGTTTGCTTCAATGCCACAAGAAGTACAAAGTGTATTCGTGCCCAAGTGAGTCAGATTTCACAATCATGTTTTTGATGGACTCACGTTTAGAATGGAATGAACATTTAATCATTTAATATCTGTAAAGTGAAGAATGTACGCACAAAGTTTTATAAATATGGGACTACTGCTTCATAGTGTACCACTTGTCGTTTCCATAAGTGTGAAATAACTTTCTGATTGACGGACTTCAGTGACGGCGGGAGTGTAGCTAGCGTGCAATCAGCCACGTTTGAAAATTCTTTGATACGCTTGCAATATATAAAACACAGAGAGCATGGGGCATTAGGGAAAAATAAAATACGATTGGCTGGAGGCTAGCCACAACCACTCGACTCGCACAAACGTCAATTGTAAAGTTTACTTTAATCCACGTATACGAGCGATGGCATTCGATAGCGAATAGCAATGTAACGCTGACAAAGTTTGTTTTACTTCAGTATGAGTTTTGTAATGATGCTATTTGTGGTATCGATAGCTACGATGCCACAACGTAGGTGCGCTCTGCTAGGTTGGCACTACGGACACCGACACCGACGACAGCGACAGCGCCCTCTAGCCGGCGCTGTGCAGCTCTACGAGCGCCGCTGCAGATTCAGCCCATTTTGATTCCGAGCCGACGACCAAGCAACTTAGCTTCTCCTTCATAGGGGGATAGCCATTACGGACTTTGTTACTTCAGTGATAGTTGTCCAACTACTAGTAGCAGATTTGACTTATGTGCAGCTTCGCACCTACGTGCTCATCTCAGCCAAAGTAAAGTACAATTGATGTATTCCAGTTATTGTGTGGTGATATAATAAAACCACTTTTAATTGCAGTACCGAGTGTTGTACGTCACCTGCTCCTCCTAGCTTCCTACATTCGGTCTACCTTCAGTTTACAGGAGCAGACCCACGCGCCGCCTACCAGGCGGGATACAAAAGTATTGGTGACGTAGTGATCTGTAGCGTAGCCCGAGGTCTTGGTCTGCTTACAAGGGAACCTCCCCATCACACACCCCTCAGATTTAGTTATAAGTTGGCACAGTGGATAGGCCTTGAAAAACTGAACACAGATCAATCGAGAAAACAGGAAGAAGTTGTGTGGAACTATGAAAAAAATAAGCAAAATATACAAACTGGGTAGTCCATGCGCAAGATAAGCAACATCAAGGAGAGTATGAACTCAGGAGTGCCGTGGTCCCGTGGTTAGCGTGAGCAGCTGCGGAACGAGAGGTTCTTGGTTCAGGTCTTCCCTCGAGCGAAAAGTTTAATTTTTTATTTTCAGACAATTATCAAAGTTCAGGCACTCACACATAATCAACTTCGCTCTCCAAAATTCCAGGACATGTTCATATTTGCTTGGACATATGCAGGATTTGACAGTCTACACACGGAAAAATTTGAAAACGTTAAAAACATATGTTTTGACAGACTACAGGGAAATCTGTGCGACTGGGAAACTGTTCCATTCTTTGTTGCAGTTTATGTGTTTTCATCACTGTTTTGGGAGTGATTATCACATCCACAAGAAAACCTAAATCGGGCAAGGTAGAAGAATCCTTTTACACATTTGCCAAGTGTACAAGTTAGGTGGGTCGACAACGTATTCCTGTCATGTGACGCACATGCCGTCACCACTGTCGTATAGAATATATCAGACGTGTTTTCCTGTGGATGAATCGGATGAGCTATGACCTTGCGATCAAATGTTTACGGTTCCCATTGGAGAGGCACGTCCTTTCGTCTACTAATCGCACGGTATTGCGGTGCGGTCGCAAAACACAGACACTAAACTTATTACAGTGAACAGAGACGTCAATGAACGAAGCGACAGATCATAACTTTGCGAAAATAAAAAAAAAAAATTAACTTTTCACTCGAGGGAAGGCTTGAACCAAGGACCTCTCGTTCCGCAGCTGCTCTCCCTAACCACGGCACCACGAAACCACGGCGCTCGGGAGCATACACTCTCCTTGATGTTGCATATCTTGCGCATGGAATACTCAGTTTGTATATTTTGCTTATTTTTTTCATAGTTCCACACAACTTCTTACTGTTTTCTCGATTGATCTGTGTTCAGTTTTTCAAGGCCTATCCACTGTGCCAACTTATAACTAAATCTGAGGGGGGTGCGATGGAGAGGTTCCCTTGTTAGTAAGGTGAGCAGACGAAGCTTACTGTCATGGGAAAAGGCCGCCAACAATTGCTGGACATAAGTGCGAATGCTTCCACGGCCAGTATCAATCTGTACAAAATAGTTTTGGTCACGTCGTTTTGAAACTAAAACCACTGTCGAATGCGATGTTTCAACCATCTTTGCAGCAGCACTCTTCAGGGCGACTTAACTGCTAATTCCTGGAGGTCGCCTTCCTTACATACCGTCCTATTTCTGTTGTCACGTGGCAACCTACCTCACTTGCTTGAACCTCGTTGGAGGCAGGGTGGTAGTAGGGTGGGCTGTTGCCTGTGCCAATCGGTACTTTATAAACAGGGACAGCGTGTTTTTGCAGCAATCAATCGATGCCGCACGGCAGATCTCTTCTGATTGCTTATGTTGGTGTGTCCGTCTCACAAGAGACGCTGCATGCTGAACGCACGCTGCCCTTTGCGCTGGTATCGTGGTCTCATATCCTAAAGGATTTTATTCAAATTACTGAAAAGTTTAGTAGGTAGTCATTTGAGAAAAAGTAGACGTACGGTTCTTACGATATCTCAGATTACTCTGAACTGAAGCCTAAGGTCTACGTCAGGTGTCATAGAATTATGTTTACTACTAAGGAAGGAACTGTAGAACCCGGTCATTGGTTACGTTAACACTACTTTTTATTATCCGTTAATGATTTCATATGTCTTCAGACCCATCTGCGGAAGAAGCTCAGTTAGGACGCTACATAAAAATGTAGCACGTATAATATTTGTTAATACTGACATTTTGCTGCAGTTTCTCTCGCATTAATACACCATAACTGATAGTGTTCCATAACCCATTGAGGAAGAACTTACCATATTAACTGTTAGGACGAATATATTTCGAACTTTAGGATTTACGACAGTACTTTATGTTCATTTTGGGCAACGGCCTTGCCGCAGTGAACACACCGGTTCCCGTGAGATCACCGAAGTTAAGCGCTGTCGGGCGCGGTCGGCACTTGGATGGGTGACCATCCAGCCGCCATGCGCTGTTGGCATTTTTCGTGGTGCACTCAGCCTCGTGAAGCAAACTGAGGAGCTACTCGACCGAATCGTAGCGACTCCGGTCAAAGAAAAGCATCATATCGACCGGGAGAGCGGTGCGCTGGCCACACGCCCCTCCTAACCGCATCCTCAACTGAGGATGACACGGCGGTCGGATGGTCCCGATGGGCCGCTTGTGGCCTGAAGACGTAGTGCTTTATGTTCATATTAACATACTAGGCACGTCTGAGTAACGTATCAGCGATGTAATTCTTATTGGTCCTCCATTTTATGAATTCTGACTGTTTTACCAGTTACTACTCGATATTTTGTTACAAAACATCATTCTTGTCCTATTATATGGTGCATAATACGATTGATAGTAATTCGTATACATCTTACCTCCATTTAGCACAGATACTTGAACGTCTTAAGTGTGAAGAATAAACTGATTTAGTACATTAGCAGAAACATCACGTGCGTTAATACAAATTCTTTTTAATTAAGTTTATTTTTTTTTTAATTCGAGATAACATCTAGCAGCCCAGTATCGAGACTCCCTAATTTCACTTTATAAAAATTAAGTTTGGTTCAAATGGCTCTGAGCACTATGGGACTCAACTGCTGAGGTCATTAGTCCCCTAGAACTTAGAACTAGTTAAACCTAACTAACCTAAGGACATCACAAACATCCATGCCCGAGGCAGGATTCGAACCTGCGACCGTAGCGGTCTTGCGGTTCCAGACTGCAGCGCCTTTAACCGCACGGCCACTTCGGCCGGCAATTAAGTTTGGTCAAAGATGAAATCTGTGACTGACAAATACTTTACTTGGGAGTAAAACAGCAATCGAAAGTTAGCTTCATCCTTACCTTTTGCACTGCAGGCTACAAAACTGCTAGTAAACTCTTCCCGTGCCTCCGTGATCACTGTCGCAAAAGTACCTATAGGTAAAAGTACAGTTGGTGTCTGAGAAATATGCCTGTGATGGGTGAGACGGGGAGCGGGTAAACATTCTTTCCCCTCGCTCCCTGCTTCACCGCAGCTGCCATTTGCCTGTTATAAATGCCGTTACAAAAATATTACCTTACTATCAGACATCATTGTCAGTCTTATGTTTAACTGTTCGCCGTTCATGGTCTCCCAATTTCTTTCATTTTTTGTGTACGGCACCAGTTCCAAAGACAAGAAGTCTAGTTAAATATGCATGCACACATCACCTCCCCACTGCGACCAAGAAACGGACGAGAGAACCTTGTAACTTGGCCATACTAAAAATGAAAACGTTGTTTTGTAGGGCGGGCAACCACAGCCAAACCTCGACATTTTTTCAAAGAAATTCCGTACTGGCTGTTTGAATGGTTTTTATTAAATCTGCGACCGGTTTCGCAACACTTATCGGTGTATCCTCAGGCAGTATACGCTATTTATAACATAGTAACGTTTAAAGTTGCCCTGTAGCCACTCCCCACCATTCACGTCCAATATTGCCTGAAAAAGCACCGATAAATGGTGCGAAACCGGTCGCAGATTTAATAAAAGTCATTCATACAGCCAGTGCGGAATTTCTTTGAAAAAATGAAAACGTGCATGGTGATGAGAAATCTTATTTCAGTAGTCTCATACACAATACGAGTGTTAGTAAATTATTTCTACAGCAGCTACTGAAACCATGAACACACACGTAGATAGTTTGACAGATATTATTCTGGAAGTATCAATCCACTCAGTCGCTCGAATCTCTTCAAATCAGTCAAATTTACAATGTTGATGTAACTGCATTCAGGAAGACGATTTACAAGAAGGAATTTATCAAGGAAAACAAATATCTACAGGATATAATATGAAAATATCTTCTAGTAACTCTAAGTAAATCTAAGTGGATGGCGTTTTGTACGAATTATTGGCTCTGAGCACTATGGGACTTAACATCTATGGTCATCAGTCCCCTAGAACTTAGAACTACTTAAACCTAACTAACCTAAGGAAATCACACAACACCCAGTCATCACGAGGCAGAGAAAATCCCTGACCCCGCCGGGAATCGAACCCGGGAACCCGGGCGCGGGAAGCGAGAACGCTACCGCACGACCGCGAGCTGCGGACTAGGAATTATTCATGGAGAACTAATATAGTAGTTAATGAAAAACAATTGAACAAGCAATATATAAGTAGGTTGAATGTGCCATAGAGTAACAGTACGAAGAAGCTGTGTAGATTAAGATGAGCAGATTTGATAGTATCTGCAGAACAAATACGAGGGGCTTTCAATAAGTAGGCAAAACATTTTTTTTCTCGGCCAATTTCGGTTGAAAAAAATGCGGAATTTGTTATCGGACATCGTGGAACATTCCTGCTTCAGACCATATAGTTTCCTGAAGTTCCGATGGATGGAGGTGATATACACAGCCTTCAAAATGGCGTCTGTAACGGACATGCATTCCAAGCAGAGAACCGTCATGGAGTTACTTTTGGCGGATACCCGGAGAATCGCAGATTTTCACAGGCGCTTGTAGAATGTCTACGGAGACTTCGCACTTGGCAGTGAACAAAAGCACGGCGAGTCGTTGGCGAGGCGTCTGTCATCATCGCAACAAGGTCGCGCATACCAGTTCGATCTCCCACGTGCCGTCCTACCGCACGCAGCTGTGACTCCTGCAGCATTGGAACGTGCGGACAGTCTCATTTTAGGTGATAGATGGGTTACAATTAAATCCTTCGCTATGCAACTGGACGTCCCTGTCGGTAGTACTGACACACTCATCCACCATTCGGGATTCTCAAATGTGTGTTCTCACTGGGTTCCTAGCTAGGAAGTTAGAGTCCTTCCTCGGGCATGGGTGTGTGTGTCGTCCCTAGCGTACGTTATTTTAAGGTAGATTAAGTAGTTTAAGTAGTGTGTAAACTTAGGGACCGATTACCTCAGTAGTTTGGTCCCATAAGACCTTACCACAAATTTCTAATTTTTCTTCTACAGCTAAATATCCATTACGTAAGCAGGATGCTCAGCACTGGCGAGGAGAAAGTGGCAAGTACCATAATCTGATTTCCCAGAAACTTCGCTCAGTGGAAGAACAGCCAAACTAAGCTAGCACTTGTCTCGGCTTCTCTGCAGATACTCGAACGTTTCTGAGAAAGACCGTTAAAGTTTTCGACGTAATTTAGATACGTATTAGCGGGTGCTTAGTTCAGCCCAGCCGGTGGCGCAGCAGTTAGTACCGCGCCCTTACAGTTTTGCGTCCCATATCCGACTCCCGATTATTGTTTTTATTTATTTTACTTTATTTTTTCATTTATCAACCCAGGTTCGTATAAAGTTTTTATCAAGTTAGGGGATGCAAGGACTTTATATTAATTGTAAAATTAAAATTGGGTTTCACAATAAATGTCATACATTTATTATACGAGTAGAATATATGTGTGTTTGATACAATGTTTTTAAATTATCATATTCTTATATTTCATTCTTAATTCTCATATTTTATTCTTATGTTAATTCTTATGAAAGATTTGGTGCATTCTTTTGGGTGATAACGATCGTAGAAACATTCGAAATATAGAAATTCCGAAAAGCATGAGCATCGCTTGAAGGCATGTTTGACACAGCGGCATTTCTTCGTATGGATCTCACTCGAGGAAGAAATGTTAACACCGCTGAAGATTTCACGTGTTTCCAATAATTTCGTGTCAAACTTCGTATAGCGGTTCACTTTTCCCAAAACTGGCACTTGCAAGTAATTGTGGTTCAAGACACACAACAGGAATTTCACCCAAAAACAATTTCAAATATTTTTTCCATTCTTCTTTTCATTTTTTTTTTATTCATTCACCAAAACATACAATTAGTAGACAGGTAAGGGCAACGATATTTCAATATACACTGGAAAACATTCGTGTAGTAATCTTCTATATAAATGGGTAGGTAAATGAAAAACAAAACTAAAAATTATAATCTGTTTTCGAACACGGTGTGCAGAAGAATAAATGCGCGACGGTAGCTGCTGTGTCACCGATTCTGTCGCACTATTACTCGGTAAAAGGCACACAAAGTTCCTCGAAAAGTTTAAACGTCGTTTTCTCAGAAACGGTGAAGTATAAGCCGAGACACGAGTTCCACAGAACAAAGTTTCTGGAAAATCGCATTCTTTAAACCTACGTTTTAACTATTGCATTGAGAGAGGAACATGAGTTACTTTTACATTCATTTCAACTGTCTCTAAATAGCCAAGCGCGACTGAACGTGTTATCTATTTCCATCTTTCATGTCTTTAGTGCACTACAGGGGAGTCAAAATAAAATTTGCCCGTAAAATCGTAAAACGTATGGATTCATGGTCGTTATTAACTTCACTTAAAACTTCCAGGATGACTGGCCGTTGTCGATATGTAAAACTTTCCCCTAACGTTTCGTCTAGGCTGCAGAACGTATCCTCAGACGTGAACATATCGACCGTGGCCTGTCAGCCTGGAATTTTAAGTGAACTGACACGTAAAATATTTATAAGGATGGCACACAAATAACTTATGTTACTGAACGGGAGAAGTTCTCATCACAGGAAATGCTGGAAACCATGATTCTGAAGAATAGTCGGTTGTGCGTTTGCGCATGCTCTGATCCTCGAGTACTTCGCTGTGCCATTGTCTTTGAGTGAATGAGAGGAGCAGGCGTGTTTCGTGACAGTTTGAATGCAACATAAAATGGCACTCAGGACACAACAGCACACGTTCATCGTCGAGTGTTATGCGAAGCACAAACAGAGGATCTGTTTGCGCAAGAGTTTAACACCGAACTGCTTTCGCAAAATCTCCATCGAAGTCAGCAATGCAAAGCTTAGCTACAAAATAGTGCGTAATTGGCTCTGTAACGGATAAAAGCCTTAACTATCCGAAATGACTTCGAAAACCAGAAAAGGTTGCTCGAGTGAAAGAAGGACTGGAATAGAGTCCGACGAAATCTCAACGCCATTTAATTGTGTAGATGGGAATCAAGAGATCGTCGTGTCGAAGTATTACCGAAAAGAACCTGCATCTCCATCCATACAAATTTACTCTTATGCTTGAGTTAGGGAATGCAAACGAACTACCGCGTGCTGAGTTTTGACGGTGGTTTTTGAGTAAAGCGAAATTAGGACTTTTGGATCCCCAGTTTTTCATTTCTTCAGATGAGGCCTGGTACAGTCTACTAGGGCATGTGAACACACGGAACTTGCGCCCTATCTTTGAAGAGCCGTTGCATATCTCAAGTTTGGTGCGCATTGTCAGCCATGTCTCGAGAGCATGATGTGTCTGGCGAGAAGAAGACAATCGGCAGGGGCAGTGCAATTCCCTCGCCACCTCGATCGCCTGATTCCTCTGCCTGTGATTTTTACCTGTGGGTCAGATTGAAAGGTCAAGTGTATTTTATAATCCTCAACCACTGGAAGAGCTACATCAGGACAATTACAGTGCTACTGTTGGTATCCTTCAGGCAGAGTTGCTGCACGTGTCTCACAGTTTGATAAATAGAACACAGCGCTGCGTCGGCGTCAACGGTGAACGTTTCCATCGTCTTCTGTGATTTCCCTAGCGGGGGTCAATCTCGCGCCAGTCTTATTATACAGGGTGTTTCAAAAATGACCGGTATATTTGAAACGGCAATAAAAACTAAACGAGCAGCGATAGAAATACACCGTTTGTTGCAATATGCTTGGGACAACAGTACATTTTCAGGCGGACAAACTTTCGAAATTACAGTAGTTACAATTTTCAACAACAGATGGCGCTGCAAGTGATGTGAAAGATATAGAAGACAACGCAGTCTGTGGGTGCGCCATTCTGTACGTCGTCTTCCTGCTGTAAGCGTGTGCTGTTCACAACGTGCAAGTGTGCTGTAGACAACATGGTTTATTCCTTAGAACAGAGGATTTTTCTGGTGTTGGAATTCCACCGCCTAGAACACAGTGTTGTTGCAACAAGACGAAGTTTTCAACGGAGGTTTAATGTAACCAAAGGACCGAAAAGCGATACAATAAAGGATCTGTTTGAAAAATTTCAACGGACTGGGAACGTGACGGATGAACGTGCTGGAAAGGTAGGGCGACCGCGTACGGCAACCACAGAGGGCAACGCGCAGCTAGTGCAGCAGGTGATCCAACAGCGGCCTCGGGTTTCCGTTCGCCGTGTTGCAGCTGCGGTCCAAATGACGCCAACGTCCACGTATCGTCTCATGCGCCAGAGTTTACACCTCTATCCATACAAAATTCAAACGCGGCAACCCCTCAGCGCCGCTACCATTGCTGCACGAGAGACATTCGCTAACGATATAGTGCACAGGATTGATGACGGCGATATGCATGTGGGCAGCATTTGGTTTACTGACGAAGCTTATTTTTACCTGGACGGCTTCGTCAATAAACAGAACTGGCGCATATGGGGAACCGAAAAGCCCCATGTTGCAGTCCCATCGTCCCTGCATCCTCAAAAAGTACTGGTCTGGGCCGCCATTTCTTCCAAAGGAATCATTGGCCCATTTTTCAGATCCGAAACGATTACTGCATCACGCTATCTGGACATTCTTCGTGAATTTGTGGCGGTACAAACTGCCTTAGACGACACTGCGAACACCTCGTGGTTTATGCAAGATGGTGCCCGGCCACATCGCACGGCCGACGTCTTTAATTTCCTGAATGAATATTTCGATGATCGTGTGATTGCTTTGGGCTATCCGAAACATACAGGAGGCGGCGTGGATTGGCCTCCCTATTCACCAGACATGAACCCCTGTGACTTCTTTCTGTGGGGACACTTGAAAGACCAGGTGTACCGCCAGAATCCAGAAACAATTTGTGGTGTCACCGCTAGACACCACACTTGCTAGGTGGTAACTTAAATCGGCCGCGGTCCTGTAGTACATGTCGGACCCGCGTGTCGCCACTGTGTAATCGCAAACCTAGCGCCACCACATGGCAGGTCACAAGACACGGACTAGACCTCGCCCCAGTTTTACGGACTACATAGCTTGCGACCAGACGTACGAAGCTTTCCTCTCATTTGCCGAGAGACAGATTGAATAGCCTTCAGCTTAGTCCATAGCTACTACTTAGCAAGGCGCCATTTGTATCAGTGCTTATAGCGTACTAATATTCAAGAGAGATGTATTCCAAGGACTCAATAAAAGTTAAGTAACAAACCTATATGTACTTTTCCTCTTATTCATTAATAAGTCTCATGTTCCAGAACTTCAAGCCCGTCTGCGTTAGTTTAGCGTGCACCTAGCTACCTCATTGTGTCTATGCTTTCTGAAATAGACACAACACAATTGAACAGCTGAAGCAGTACATCTCATCTGCATGTGAAGCCATTCCGCCAGACACGTTGTCAAAGGTTTCGGGTAATTTCATTCAGAGACTACGCCGTATTATTGCTACGCATGCTGGATATGTGGAAAATATCGTACTATAGAGTTTCCCAGACCGCAGCGCCATCTGTTGTTGAAAATTGTAACTACTGTAATTTCGAAAGTTTGTCTGCCTGAAAATGTACTGTTGTCCCAAGCATATTGCAACAAACGGTGTATTTCTATCGCTGCTCGTTTAGTTTTTATTGCCGTTTCAAATATACCGGTCATTTTTGAAACACCCTGTATATACTATCCGGGTCAATTTAATTTTGTCCATCCTGTACCTGAGAATGAAGAATCACACTTCCAACAGGCTGGCGTCACCGACACGAAGAGCTCTTGGATTCCGAGGACAAGGGATACGGACGTGAAGTGCACTGTAGTTTTCGCGACTGATGGATTTACGTCAACGAGGAACTCCAAAGTGTGTCTTGCGCCCTAGAAGCTCACAGCACAGTCAGTGAGGTTTTGGGCAGAAATTGAAAGCTATGTGGATCTGATGCAGGAACCTCTTTGACAAAAGTGTCCCAAAGCTGATGTTACTCATTTTCAGCTAATGTGGAAACCAAATTCAACTGATATGCATATATAATTTTCGTATAAATTTTGCAGTATAATGTTTACAGGTCTCTTTTTTATGGAAATGTGTGCGTACAACTTTGTGACACAGTCTGTACTTCAAAAAGCTATTGCGAGGTTGCCAGCAGCACTGTGTGTAGTTTCGAGAAACTTTTGCTATAGCGCAAATTTTGAACTCTGGGTACAATGAACACCACACATTTTAATAAAAAAATCACATCATTATTCTGAGTGCTACCATTTACTATTTACATTGTCTTATAGGGAAAAAAGCGTTAGTTTCTAGAATACTGCTTAAAACAAAGTACATTGATACTGCAGTCCATATATTACTTTCAATCTCTTGTGCGTAAACATGGCTACACATTCCTGTACGTTTATTTACAAAGCTGCATACTAATATATTCTGGCGTAACGTATCGAGTGTTCACAGTCGCTATCGGAAGATTGTAAAAACTATCCTGACGCACAAACTCTTTCAAACGCCAAACAAAACATAACTAATAGCTATCTATTTTAAGAACCTAATTCACTTTTCTCTGCCTTTCATATTTATTCAAAGGTTTTCCTCTCGGCTGACTCATAATTTTAGGACTATTCTCAACAATCAACAATCAACAAACAACAACACCCGGATATGATGCGTGCTTCCTTGGAAGTGCTGTCGATGAATGTTTGAGCCGTCACGGTCGAGTCCCAACAGGCTGAGAAGATGACCTGCCGTTCTGCCGTTCTCGTGCAGCCTATACCCTCATGGACGGATGATGCGTGATCCGAGCAGACCGCCTCAACCTGTAGAAGATACAAGAAAGGAAGGGTAGCAGAGTTAGGACACCATCATTTACATGTCTAATCCAATAACGACACAACATCATGCGTTGTTCAAGCTTATCACTTTACTATTTTAAAGTAATATAATATCGTCTCAGGAAGAAACAGGTCATCAAATACAGCACATCCCGCTTTACTTATATTTTAGTAATTTATTTCTGTGGGTATCGCGTTCCTCGGTGGTTTCGTGTCAGGTGTGTTTAAGAGTAATTACCTCTTGTACCTGACTGTAATGTTTGCTTGCCTACTCCAGTGTCACATTTATGTTTTTGTTGTTGGTGGTGATGAGGAGGAAAGGAAGACGGTTACATTCGTTGTAGGCACATCAATTACTTCTCTCGAATAGCAGCTACGGGATGTGCGCCTTGACAACTTTTATTTAAAGGACGGATCACCTTAGTTTCACATGCCACCACTTAGTGAGACAATTTGGCGAAGGTTGGAATTTAATACAGAACATTGGCGTAAGGTCTGGTGACCGAATATTTTCGAAATCACTATTCTTCCCCTTTCTGGCAAAATATTGACATCGAACAATTTTGCTTATCAGGAGTTGAAATGGCTAAGGCGGAAATGGGACGCTACATTACGAGCGTATGTTACTAATGACTTTTTATCTGTTTTTAATGATAATTCTACAGGAAAACTTTAATACGAAACATTTACGTTCAAGAAACTACACATCTCACTGCACAAAGACGACATAGAATGAGCCAAACGTTGCTAGTTTCATCTTCAGTATACATCGTCCTACGATGAAAGTGACTCTCGTCGATACATCACGGAATTTCAAGGCAGGCACCCGGTTGGAAGACCGAGAAGCTTTCGTCATCGTCCTCTCCTAAATATTTCGTATATCTGATGCTCTGCAAATATGGAAGAAATCGAGGAAGATCCTTGTGCCTCAGGAATCGATAAAAACTGCACAAAAGGTTATTTATTCTCAATGAGCCTTGAACGATGACTGTATTTTCACAAATTTTAGTACTGAATTATTTTCGCGTGTCTTAAATTGCTAGCACACTGCAAAGATATTTTCTGTAACTAACTATCGATAATTACATAACTGTGTTTGGCTAGGTTCAGTAGGAGGTTTGCAAGATGCTCTTTGAAGAGCCGAATCACGCGAGGCAATTAGAGTCGAACGCGGCACGTGGCTTGTAGGAAGACTTGAGTTTTGAATGCACAAAGCATATAGCATATTCTAGTGTGTGGCTGGACTTGTGCACCCTCAGAAAGAGTATTCGCCTGCATCAAGATTTTAATTTAGTAGTTAGTTCATCTATTTTCCATGCAGTATGTCTTTAAAAATTTTTGTGAAGCCTAACTTTCAGGGCTTGTTTGATAGTATCCCTTTGATACCGTAAAATATGTTGCTTACAGTTCGCAGTTCTGTATCTGTGTCCGGTGGGGAGCAATCTGCGTTTCAGGAGTGCAGCTGACGCAAATCCTTGTAGCACCCAGAGGACTTGCATTTTTTTGCCCGGTTGACGCTTGGCAAAGTGTATCATCTGTCATCGGTGCACGACGCGTTACTGTACTGTAGTTATGCTCATCGATTCACTCAGACAGTGCAACATTCCATCATCGCTCCAGAAATGTGTCAGAACGGTTTAACGAACAACACGGTAACATAAAAGTGGTTCTCTGGTTCTCTCTCTCCGCTCCCCCGCCCCCCTCCCCACCCCCACCCGCCATCACACTCCTCCTCGCGCCGGCCCTCGAGCTTGTTTGCACTACTGAGCACATCTGCCAAGACACCGAGGCAAGACTTGAGCACCACGGAATCGGCACCGACCAGTTTGTGTGAATTGTAGGTGGATCGGTGTGGCTCCGTCCGCAGCTCGTGGTCGTGCGGTAGCGTTCGCGCTTGCCACGCCCGGGTTCGATTCCCGGCGGGGTCAGGGATTTTCTCTGCCTCGTGATGACTGGGTGTTGTGTGATGTCCTTAGGTTAGTTAGGTTTAAGTAGTTCTAAGTTCTAGGGGACTGATGACCATAGCTGTTAAGTCCCATAGTGCTCAGAGCCATTTGAACCATTTTTGGTATGGCTCCCCAACGCTTTCGTTGTCTCGTTGAGCCCATGAAACAGTGCGTCACTCCATCGTCCGCCGCAAATGAGGTGCCAACTAGTACTATGTATGTGTTTCTAATTCATTTCCTCAAGGATAACGTTTCTTGATCGTGAAAAAATAAAGTCACGCAATTCAATTTTCAAGTACGTGTTTGGAGTCCTGGTACACACTGAAAAACTACGCCCCACTGTATCGTAACGTAGCACACCGCAGGAAGGGCAAAAAAGAAAAAAAATGGTGCGTAAAATATTGTGCGGTAGTTCGTTTCCCGTATTTAACGCGAAAAGCATTGCAACGATCCATGCTTCTTTTGTGGAAGTTTACGATAAAAATGCACTTCAAATGACATAGTGGTTAGTTTCCGCAGACGCTTCCAGCGTGGCCAAACGACTTTCTGGTGATGGATAACCGGCGTATCACAATTGGTGTGATAACGTACATTGCGAAAATCACTCATGGTTCAGTTTTCAACTTGTTGCACGACACGATAGAGGTCGCCAGCCACTGGATTTCGCCATTGTTTACACCCATTCGGAAAGTCTTCCGCACTAGGTAACAACGGAAAGGTTCCCACTGTTTATCTCCAATCCAGCTGACCTGTTTAGCAAGGTGATCAAAATGGACAGGTTCTGCGTGTATCTGTCTGATCGCGAGGCTAAGAAGCAAACAAACGTGTGGATTCACCACTGCCGGGACAGCCGAAGACTCAACTATCATCATGCAAGGTGATGCTGAATGGAGTAAGTGTTGTGCTATCAGCGCACGGCCGTAAGGAGCAAACCATCACCGTCATCTCCTGACGAGTTTACTGTAGGCCGTCAGGGTGAAACGTCGCGGAAAGTTGTCCAATCTTTCACGACAACCTCCCGGCCAATTCAACACATGACACAGTCCTTTGCGCTGTCAATCGTCTCTCCGTCAGAATCTACTGACATGGCACACACTGACTCCTTCCTCGTTCCTCGGCGTGGTAGTGAATTTAACAAAGATAGCAATGTGATGTTCGAGGTCGGACATTCCATTTTGTATTGCGAGTTAATACATTATTGTTGCTTCTCTCACCCTAGCTTCCAAAGTCCGCTACCTTTCCAATGTTCCGCCTGAAAATTCCTCTCTGACACAGCTCTTCTCACTCCTTCTTCCAATGTTCTTTAGGAACATGCTCTTCTTCTATTAGTCGGAATCAACTCAGTCATTTCCTTGGGCCATTTATTCTCTTACAAACAACGTACAAGACCATACAGTTTCAATCGTTCTGCTTCGATTGTATACGTCATAGTGGTGCGCAGGCACACTCTCTTACGTATGTCTTCATTCTTAATTTTACCCACTGCGTGAGCCCACGCACGAATCATGATGTACTGAATAGAAATAGGGAGACAAGAAATTTGTGGCACCGTTTCAATGAAAGAATGGATCGGATGATAGGACACATTCCGAGACATCAAGGTATCAGTAATTTAGTATTGTGGGCAGTGTGGGCGGAAAAATAGTACACAGAGACCAAGAGATGAACAAAGTAATCGGATTCAGAAGGACATAGGTTGCAATAGTTGTACGGAGGTGAAGAGGCTTGCACAGGATAGAGTAGCGGCTACCCCGCGTGGTCTTGGCGCTTTGCCATAGTTCGCGCGGCTGCCCCCGTCGGAGGTTCGAGTCCCCCCTGGGGCATGGGTGTGTGTGTGTGTGTGTGTGTGTGTGTGTGTTGTCGTTAGTGTAAGTCAGTTTAAGTTAGATTAAGTAGCGTGTAAGCCTAGGGACCGATGACCTCAGCAGTTTGGTCCACAGGAACTTAGCAAATATTTTTCCCTGGAGAGGTGCAACAAAAAAATGGTTCAAATGGCTCTGAGCACTATGGGACTTAACATCTATGGTCAGCAGTCCCCTAGAACTTAGAACTACTTAAACCTAACTAACCTAAGGACATCACACAACACCCAGCCATCACGAGGCAGAGAAAATCCCTGACCCCGCCGGGAATCGAACCCGGGAACCCGGGCGTGGGAAGCGAGAACGCTACCGCACGACCACGAGATGCGGGCGGGAGAGAGGTGCAACAAACCTGTCTTCAGACTGAAGACCACAACACCAGCAATTCCTTCAGTTATTTATCATGCTTTTGCTCCTTGTGATGCTCTACTTTCTAAAATAGTTAAAATATCCTAATCTTCGTTTTTTATCTAACATGCATGCTCCAAAAAACTCGATTTAATTATTTGGTTCCTTGTCTACCTTGGCCAAGTTCGTTCTTAATTTCACTTTTCCTGCATTCTCTCTGTTAATTGTGATTCCTAAATATTTATAAGAGCCCACAAATCTTACTGCCCCGAAATCTCCTCCAGTAACTAAATATTCCGTTTCCTCTAAACTGATCAGTAAACCATATTTCTGATAATGAAATTACAATGAAATCCAGAGCTTTAGCTGCCTACAGGCGTTGATAAATATCAACGGGGACAGGGAAAATGTGTGCCCCGACAGGGACTCGAACTTGGGATCTCCTAGTCAATCTACCGATTCCCGTAAGATCATTGGCCGGTAAGTATTATTTATATTCTTCGAGAGCTGCAAGGCCACCGATGGTATCTGTTCTTTCGGACATGTCTCAAAGAACAGATACCATCTACATATAGATAATGCTTACCCGCCACTGATCTTCTTCAGTGCAGATGCACTCACATTGCTCAAACTCTTACGGGAATTGGTAGATTGACTTTCGCGAGTAATGAGTATAGTGGGCAGGGGGACTACAAATGCAGTGTGTGGACAGTAAGTTGGGGATGTGTGCCAGAGAGAAATCCCTGCAGTCACACTATCCTCTGTGTCCTTGGTGGCTCAGACGGATAGAGCATCTGCCATGTAAGCAGGAGATCCTGGGTTCGAATTCCGGTCAGGGCACACATTTTCAACTGTCCCCGTTGATATTTAACAACGCCTGCAGGCAGCTAAAGGTCTGGATTTCATTGTAATTTCATTCTTCGAGAGCTGTAAGATCACCAGTGGTATCTGTTCTTTCTGATATTCTCTGTTCAAGTTTCTAATCACGTAGTGCGTGTCATCCTCTGCAAAAATGACTTGATCATCAGCAGAATGCAAGGAGAAGAGCTTATTATTGATAGATACACCCATCTGCTGAATAGCCCAAATTCATAATTTAAAAATTAAGGTCTCGGCCAATTCACCTTTGGTGAGAATGTGTAGTACTGAGCCGCGCAGGATTAGCCGAGCTGTCTTGGGCGCTGCAGTCATGGACTGTGCAGCTGGTCCCGGCGGAGGTTCGAGTCCTCCCTCGGGCATGGGTGTGTGTGTTTGTCTTAGGATAATTTAGGTTAAGTAGTGTGTAAGCTTAGGGACTGATGACCTTAGCAGTTAAGTCCCATAAGATTTCACACACATTTGAACATTTTTGTGTAGTACTGAAGGCTGATTATATAGAGAAAATTAATGCCTTAGGCAGTTCCCCTTATTATGGACTGTATTTTATTTTCCAGATTTTATGTCTTATTGGGACGCTGCAGCTAGCAGAAGTAATTTGCTGCATTAACCAGCATCGCACCATACATCACTGACTGAGTAGCTTTTCCTCAGGCAGGCATTGGTAAAGGATATACCATACGCCACAGTAGTGGGTCAGTGGAATGAGGAGATGGAAGCAAGCAATAAAAAAGAATCTTGCCTGACGATCTATAGAATGGGTATCCTCCAATATTCAGGCCGGAAATATAAGATTTTTCTTTAATAAATATTAATTATTAAGATTCACCTTTGGTGTAACAAATGCTAGGAGGAGCCTAACTGTCGTTAAAGCATTGATACTACAATTTTACTACGCAGTAAATCCGTTAAATCTGGAAATCTGGAAACAAAAGAAATAGCTACGAAGTTTTACGAAGTATGCATGAGGTTCATGTTGCTTGCAAATCTCGTCAGTTCTCTGTACTAAAGTTCTTAAGCATGCTCTCGATTTTTGCTAATTTTTTGATGAATTGTTTCAATTATTTAATTGTAAACTGTTTTATGTTTTTCATTGAGAAATGCACCATAATGGCATCCAGGGATTTATTTCAAATTAGTCTTTACCCCATGGCTTCATCTGCATATGTGTATGCTGCATATAATGCACACTTCTCTTCCTCCCCCACTCTTGGTCTATCTCCTCCTCCACGCTCTCTGCCCATCACCTCCTCACCTCCCTGTCAGTTCACCTGCTCCTCACATACCATCTACCCATCTCTTTGTCCACACTCTGTACCTATCTTCTTCTTCTCGTTTCAACCTATGTCATGGTCCGTCCCCTTCCTCTGCCTAAGCCTCATTCCGCACCTTCTGTCCTCTCCTCCTCCCTTCTCTCTGCACATCACATCCCTCCCTCTCCCTGTCCATCACGTCCTGCCCTCACCCACTCAGTCTCTCGTTCCACCTTCTGCTCTGTCCATCTCAACCTTCCCCCAGGAATCCCTACCCACTCATGCAGCCTCCGCAAAAGAGGACAATAAAGCAGGCTGATACTATTCCCATAACACACCTTTCATGCAGCACAGTCAGTGTGTCAAGAGCCTGAAAACTGTTTTTTGTCCATAATATATGGGCTGCCACGCTAAGCAGAACGATAAAGCAGGCTGATACTACTCCAACACAACATACCTGACACGCAGGGTAGTGTACATGTCGGGAGCTGGAAAACGGTTTCTTGCTAAGCAGGTCGATAAGGCAGCTCAATACTATTTCCATACAACTCACCTGCCGTGCAGTGCAGGCTACACACCATGGGCTACAGAAGGGGGAGCTAGGAGGTTATAAACCCCACAGAGCTGATATTTGTGAGACTTGCTTTTTCTGCGCCAAATTCGGCAGAGCCTCAACATGCATAAGTGCACACTGCTTTATACAGGTTGTTTCACAATTCGTTTTACACACTTCTAGAAGTTGTAGAGGAGACATGCTAGATCAGTTTTTACATACGATCCCCCTGCCAGAAACGTCATCCAACGACGCTACACAGCATCAAAGTTATAGGCGCCGGCACCTGTAAGTGTATCTATATATACAGGGCGATTCCGTGATGAAGTTACAAACTTTCTAGGATGATGGAGAAGGATAAATGTGTCAATTTGAGGTAAAGATCTCTGTAGCGAAAACGAAAGAGTCGGAAGTTATAAGCGAAAACTATTCCAATATCTCTGACAGTGGAATAGATGTACTGGTACCGTTGTTTCTGAGATTGTAGGATAGGTAACTATCAAAGTTGGTAGTATGGGCCAAAACAAGGAAAAAAGTTCCTAGTAAACATGGGCTCTAAAATGCATACCTTAAGAGCGGTAGTATGGGCCAAAACAAGGAAAAAAGTTCCTAGTAAACATGGGCTCTAAAATGCATACCTTAAGAGCGGTAGTATGGGCCAAAACAAGGAAAAAAGTTCCTAGTAAACATGGGCTCTAAAATGCATATCTTAAGAGCTATGAGCACTTGTTCAATACAGAAAATGTGTTTTGCAGTAGCAAAGATGAACAACTGCTCATAGCTCCTCAGGTATGCATTTATAGCCTTTTATAAGCCCTCGTCGCTAGTTTTGTAAAGGCCTTGTCGTTACTGCTGTGAAGGTCGAGTTGCCACTACTGTTACGGTAGGCCGCCGAGTTTGTGAGTTCGTGAAACGGCTTCTGATGCAGTACACTGCTAAGATAATTTCTCCCTGCCACTATTACACAGCTATGCTCCAGGGCCAGGTAACAGGATAGGGGAACGAAGGTTCTACAACACTCCAACAACTTAGTAACGAAGTCACACACATGAGTTAAAAACGTCTACTTTTCGTATCTTTGCGACAAGCTGAATAATGAAGTATGCAACACTGCTTGTAGTATAATACAGAAAAGCATCTCAATGGCTAAGTGTAAAGAATCGTAGGTAAACTTCACAGTCCATAGCAAATGCAATTTACATCAACTGTCTGTTCACTCCCAAGAGTTCCCTAAACGACGTCCCCTGTTAAGTCAGCCCTGAACGATGATCTATAACCAAATTCGTGAGAGCTGCTCTTCCGTCTTTCCAGTAGGCTTCTGACCGTTATCGTCCGGTCATTGGTGGATTGTACTCGGCCGGCAATTGGCTGAGGCAAAGCCGATATCTTCATCCTCAGTGCTGTCTTGGCGCTGGTGGAACTGGCGGAAGTAGCGAGTCTCCGAACACTGACAACAGCTCGCATCTTTGAGCCTGTGATGTTTTCGCCTTGGCCCTGTCTCGTTCGGACGACACAGCATAACCAATGTTTACTGGACTTTTTTTCCTTGATTTGGTCCATACTATCACCGTTGAAAGTTTCCTACCCTTCAATCTTCCCTCCGTCAGTGGTATCAGAACGGTTTTAGATTTAGGTTTCGACTCGTTCATTCCGGTATTCCGGTTCAGGGACCCTTAAGTCACATTGATACCTTTATCCTTCTCCATCGTCCTAGAAAATTTGTAACATAACCACAAAACCATCCCGGATCATACATTTACAGTCGCCGGCACATGTAACTTTGACGCTGGGTAGCGTCGTCGTATAACGTTTCCGGATATGGGTTCCCATCTAACCTTCATTTATTAAATCCCCGCTACAACTTCTAGAAGTGTGTACCATAAACTGTGAAACACCCTGTATATACAGGGTGTTACAAAAAGAAACGGCCAAACTTTCAGGAAACATTCCTCACATACAAAAAAAAGAAAAGATGTTATGTGAACATGTGTCCGGAAACGCTTAATTTCCATGTTAGAGAGCTCATTTTAGTTTCGTCAGTATGTACTGTACGTCCTCGATTCACCGCCAGTTGGCCCAATTGAAGGAAGGTAGTGTTGACTTCGGTGCTTGTGTTGACATGTGACTCATTGCTCTACAGTATTAGCATCAAGCAAATCAGTACGTAGCATCAACAGGTTAGTGTTCATCACGAACGTGGTTTTGCAGTCAGTGCAATGTTTACAAATGCGGAGTTGGCAGATGCCCATTTGATGTGAGAATTAGCACGGGGCAATAGCCGTGGCGCGGTACGTTTGTATCGAGACAGATTTCCAGAACGAAGGTGTCCCGGCAGGAAGACGTTCGAAGCAATTGATCGGCGTCTTAGGGAGCACGGAACATTCCAGCCTATGACTCGCGACTGGGGAAAATCTAGAACGACGAGGACACCTGCAATGGACGAGGCAATTCTTCGTGCAGTTGACGATAACCCTAATGTCAGCGTCAGAGAAGTTGCTGCTGTACAAGGTAACGTTGACCACGTCACTGTATGGAGAGTGCTACGGGAGAACCAGTTGTTTCCGTACCATGTACAGCGTGTACAGGCAGTATCAGCAGCTGATTGTCCTCCACGGGTACACTTCTGCGAATGGTTCATCCAACAATGTGTCAATCCTCATTTCAGTGCAAATGTTCTCTTTACGGATGAGCCTTCATTCCAACGTGATCAAATTGTAAATTTTCACAATCAACAAGTGTGGGGTGACGAGAATCCGCACGCAATTGTACAATAACTTCATCAACACAGATTTTCTGTGAACGTTTGGGCAGGCATTGTTGGTGATGTCTTGATTGGGCCCCATGTTCTTCCACCTACGCTCAACGTAGGATACTCTACCTGTGCTGGTAGAACATGTGGCTTTACAAGTACGACACAACATGTGGTTCATGCACGATGGAGCTCCTGCACATTTCAGTCGAAGTGTTCGTACGCTTCTCAACAACAGATTCGGTGACCGATGGATTGGTAGAGGCGGACCAATTCCATGGCCTCCACGCTCTCCTGACCTCAACCCTCATGACTTTCATTTATGGGGGCATTTGAAAGCTCTTGTCTACGCAACCCCGGTACCAAATGTAGAGACTCTTCGTGCAGAAAGGGCATCTGGTCACCCCTTAAAATTAACCATTTGAAATCCGTACTTAACGCTGCCGACCATACGCACAATGTGGGATAAAGGCAGTAGCAAAAGAAAGGAAGAAACTTGACTTCTTAAGTAATAGAACCCAGTACGTTGTCCTCGATGGTGAGTGTTCATCGGAGGTGAGGGCATCATCTGGAGTGCCCCAGCGAAGTGTTGTTTTCTATCTACATAAATGATCTTTTGGATAGGGTGGATAGCAATGTGCGGCTGTTTGCTGATGATGCTGTGTCGTCGTTGAGTGACTGTAGGAGGATACAAGATGACTTGGTCAGGATTTGTGATTGGTGTAAAGAATGGCAGCTAACTCTAAATATAGACAAATGTAAATTAATGCAGATGAATAGGAAGAAGAATCCCGTAATGTTTGAATACTCCATTAGTAGTGTAGCGCTTGACACAGTCACGTCGGTTAAATATTTGGGCGTAAAATTGCAGAGCGATATGAAGTGGGACAAGCAGGTAATGAAGGCGGATAGTCGTGGGGAAGGCGGATAGTCGTCTTCGGTTCATTGATAGAATTTTGGGAAGATGTGGTTCATCTGTAAAGGAGACCGCTTATAAAACACTAATACGATCTATTCTTGAGTACTGGCTGGCTCTGAGCACTATGGGACTTAACATTTGTGGTCATCAGTCCCCTAGAACTTAGAACTACTTAAACCTAACTAACCTAAGGACATGACACACATCCATGCCCGAGGCAGAATTCGAACCTGCGACCGTAGCGGTCACGCGGTTCCAGACTGAAGCGCCTAGAACCGCACGGCCCCACCGGCCGGCTCTTGAGTACTGCTCGAGCGTTTGGGATCCCTATCAGGTCGGATTGAGGGAGGACATAGAAGCAATTCAGTGCGGGCTGCTAGATTTGTTACTGGTGGGTTTGATCATCACGCGAGTGTTACGGAAATATTTCAGGAACTCGGGTGGGAGGCTCTAGAGGAAAGGAGGCGTTCTTTTTGTGAATCGCTACTGAGGAAATTTAGAGCACCACCATTTGAGGCTGACTGCAGTACAATTTTACTGCCGCCAACTTACATTTCGCGGAAAGACCACAAAGATAAGATAAGAAGGATCAGGGGTCGTACAGAGGCATATAGGCAGTCATTTTTCCCTCGTTCTGATTGGGAGTGGAACAGGGAGAGAAGATGCTAGTTGTGGTACGAGGTACCCTCCGCCACGCACCGTCAGGTGGATTTCGGTGGGAAAAAAAAGGAAAGTGAACAGACTGTATAGCACGTGACAATTCGAGTTACTTAGCGCCACTGCTTGTCTTCGGGTTTGTTTTCCCAGCTGCGTATGTGGACGTAGGCCTGGACGGTGGCTCACCTCCTTAGAATGCCCTGCGCGTCCTGGCCGTCGGAGTAGCGGTGGCGGACGGGCGGCGCCAGCAGGACGTTGGGCACGCTGAAGCGGCCCAGGTCCAGCATGGGCACCGTCGAGGCCCTCCGCACGGAGCGGCGCGCGTCCGCCGGCGCCGACGCCAGGTGGCTGAGCGGGCCGTGGTCCAGCGCCATGTCCTCGGCCGCCTCCAGGCACTCCGCGTCGCCCTCGAGGCGCGCCCGCAGCTCGGCGACGTCGCGCCGCAGCGCCACCAGCAGCGCCAGCACCTGCTGCTGCTCTCCGCCCCCGCCGTCCCCGCAGGCTGGCGCCGCCCCCGCCCCAGCGGCACTGGCCGCAGGCGCGGGCAGCGCCTCCTCCTCTGCATCGGTAATCTCGTCCTCACTGTCCTCCGTCCGCTGCTGCGTCACTCCCCGGTGGAACCTGCAACGCCACGACGAGCAAACTTTCACCATTTCGCTGGAATACGTAGGCCATCTGCAACACTGGGTCTTTACCTGGAAAGATTACTTCTGAGAGGGTAAATGTACACTACTGGCCATTAAAATTGCAACACCACGAAGATGACGCACTACAGAGGCTAAAATTTAACCGACAGGAAGAAGATGCTGTGATATGCAAATGATTAGCTTTTCAGAGCATTCACACACGGTTTGCGCCGGTGGCGACACCTACAACGTGCTGACATGAGGAAAGTTTCCAACCGATTTCGCATACACAAACAGCAGTTGACCGGCGTTGCCTGGTGAAACAGTGTTGTGATGCCTCGTCTAAGCAGGAAAAATGCGTACCATCACGTTTCCGACTTTGATAAAGGTCGGATTGTAGCCTATCGTGATTGCGGTTCATCGTATCGCGACATTGCTGCTCGCGTTGGTCGAGATCCAATGACTGTTAGCAGAACATGGAATCGTTGGGTTCAGGAGGGTAATGCGGAACGCCGTGCTGAATCCCAACAGCCTCGTATCACTAGCAATCGAGACATCACGCATCTTATCCGCATGGATGTAACAGATTGTGCAGCCACCTCTCGATCCCTGAGTGAGCAGATGGGGACGTTTGCAATACAACAACCATCTGCACGAACAGTCCGACGACGTTTGCAGCAGCATGGACTATCAGCTCGGAGACCGTGGCTGCGGTTACCCTAGACGCTGCAGCACCAACAGCAGCGCCTGCAATGGTGTACTCAGTGACGTACCTGGGTGCACGAATTGCAAAACATTATCTTTTCTGATGAATACAGGTTCTGTTTACAGCATCATGATGGTCGCATCCGTGTTTGGCTACATCGCGGTGAACGCACATTGGAAGCATGTATTCATCATCCCTATACTGGCGTATCACCCGACGTGATGGAATGGTGTGCCATTGGTTACACGTCTTGGTCACCTCTTGTTCGCATTCACGGCACTTTGAACAGTGGACGTTACATTTCGAATGTGTTACGCCCCGTGGCTCTACCCTTCATTCGACCCCTGCCAAACCCTACATTTCAGCAGGATAATGGACGACCGCATGTTGCAGGTCCTGTACGGGCCTTTCTGGATACAGAAAATGTTCGACTGCTGCCCTGGCCAGCACATTCTCCAGATCTCTCACCAATTGAAAACGTCTGGTCAATGGTGGCTGAGCAACTGGCTCGTCACAATACGCCAGTCACTACTCTTGATGAACTGTGGTATCGTATTGAAGCTGCTTGGGCAGCTCTACCTGTACACGCCATCCAAGCTCTGTTTGACTCAATGCCCAGGCGTATCAAGGCCGTTATTACGGCCAGAGGTGGTTGTTCTGGGTACTGATTTCTCAGGATCTGTGCACCGAAATTGCGTGAAAATATAATCACATGTCATTTCCAATATAATACATTTGTCCAATGAATACCCGTTTATCATCTGCATTTCTTCTTGGTGTAGCAATTTTAATGGCCAGTAGTGTAAATAAGTCATATGGCTCTGAGGACTATGGGACTTAACTACTGTGGTCATCAGTCCCCTAGAACTTAGAACTACTTAAACCTAACTAACCTAAGGACATCACACACATCCATGCCCGAGGCAGGATTCGAACCTGCGACCGTAGCGGTCACGCGGTTCCAGACTGTAGCGCCTATAACCGCACGGCCACTCCGGCCGGCAAATAAGTCATAAATATTGCCTTGAAGACAGGATTAAATACTAAGGGTTATTCTAAATGAAGGACCCATTTTCAAAACTTCGTATTTATTAAATTACAAATCCAAAATGAACGAGCTTTATATCAATGAAAAAGTTTGAGATTTATTTTTCATAATGTTTAATATCAATTTAATAAATTTATTAATTTGTAATAATTTGATATTAATTAGTTTTAATAATTATAAATGTGATAAATGCTATAAAAGCACAATGTGGCCACCGTCGGCTGCACGGCAAACATCGACACGGTAGCCAAACTCGTCCCACACACGCGAAAGCGTACCTGCTGTTGCTGAGTGCACGGCTGCAGTAATACGGTTTCGCAGATTCAGAGTAGTTGGAGAGGCGGGACGTAAACAGCTTCCTTCACATAACCCCATAATAAATAATCGCAGGGTGTGAGATCAGGAGATGTCGGTGGTCAGAAGTGCAGAGCTATGCCCTCAAGTCCCCTGCGACCGATCCAGCTTTGAGGAAGGCAGTCATTCAAAATGCCTCGTACATCACGGTGCCAATGGGGCAGAGTTCCATCCTGTTGGAAAATGAAGTCCTGGGACTCTTCCAGAACTTGAGGAAACAGCCATAGTTCCGATATGTCCAGGTACGTGATTCCCGTTACAGTTCCCTCCGCAAAGAAAAATGGTCCATAAATCTTTCTACGGGATACGGCACAGAATGAACTGATCTTCGGTGAGCAAACTCTGTCTCAGAACTTTCCACACAGTTGGTTGGGGTATTCCAAGTTCTCGACTCGCTCTGTTGGTAGACTTGCTGGAACTGCGCACAAAACTTTCTTGAATCCGTCGGACATCATCCTCTGACACAGGCTGTCAGCCTGTGCTTTTTCCTTTGCACGCACCCCCAGTCTGTTTAAATTGCTTAAACCAATGCTTTTGCGAATGGGTGGTTGAATAACGAATTCGTCCGAAATGCCCACTGCACTGCAATTTGCGACTCACTTTTCGCGAACTCAAGAACGCAGAAAACCTTGTGCTCCACAGTCGCCATCTCACTCACAACTGAGAGTCAAGCGGAATGACGGCCCTATTGCCGCTATAAAACTGAAACCATCAGTGCCCCTCCCCCCACCTCCCCCCCCCCCCCCGGCACCCACCCGCCAAAAACTTTGAAACTTCCTCTTTTCATTGGCATAAAGCTTCTTCATTTTGGATTCGTACTTGAATACATATGAATTTTGGAAAATGGGTCCATCATTTAGAATAACCCTCGATATACTTATCGCTACACATGTGACAGCAACCGCTATCAATGTTTCAAAACACAGCTCATAAAAACATGATTTTTCCAGAGCTCATACCTCGGATTTTATTGATGGTGGAAAGGTAGGGTGAATTGTTATGTATAGTCCTTGGATAACAACCGCTATCAATGTTTCAACACAGGGCATAAAAACATGATTTTTCCAGGGCTCATCTCCGATTTTGTTGATGGGGGAAAGGTCGGGTGAATTGTTATGTATAGTCCTTGGATTAGGGAATCCATGTATAACGAACAGAAGGATAGTCTTACTGTAACTATCCTGCAGTATGCGATCAAAATTTGAATATATCACACTTCCTGCGGCTTAGGAAGATGAAGAAAATCGATTGGTTCATTTTGCATTAAGTGTGGTTTACGGTGGGCTTTAAGGAGCTCATGGAGGTACCATTTAGTTGATGGGCGGTTACTGAGGAAACTGGAAAAAATGTTCCCACGATCTTTCACCGTCAGCAACGGATGTCTAAGTAACTAACCACAGAAAATTTCTCAAATTTTAACGGTGCATTTTATAAGCGTTTGTCTACAAGCACCATCGTCCAGTTTTCAAAAATCTTTATTCGTCATCGAGAAAAGAACCAAAAACATGATTTTGGGTACCAAAATCGAGCCGCGAATTCCGAGACTATTTTGCACAGCAAATGCCTGTAACTTTTAAGATATATTCCTAACTTCTAAGATCCCATTCTCGAACAACCTCGAAAACATTCTGGATATCTTTATGACAATGATGTTCAAACTTACCCTAATTGTATACTACAAATAAGCACGTAAAATCTGGTGTGATGCGAATACGTTGTTTATAAAATGACGTAGCACGGAGAAATATGATAGAAGCTGTCTTCGTTATCATCGGAAGGGTCCTGGGGAACCTACACAACATTTTTGTGCACTAAAATCAGCTCTCAAGTACAATATTAGTTTTCCGTTATTTCGGTTTCACACAAGTAAACTATCAAAGCCGGTCGCGGTGTCCGAGCGGTTCTAGGCGTTTCAGTCCGGAACCGCGCTGCTGTTACGGTCGCAGGTTCGAATCCTGCCTCGGGCATGGATGTGTGTGATGTCCTTAGGTTAGTTAGGTTTAAGTAGTTCTAAGTCTAGGGGACTGATGACCTCAGATGTTAAGTCCCATAGTGCTTAGAGCCATTTGAACCATTTTTGAACCATTTTCACATTTTATCACTATTCATTATTTTCTATTTGAACTATTTACACAATCTGACTATTTAATCATTTATACATTTTGACTATTTATTCCGTCTACATTGCACGAACGGATAATGGAATGCGGATTCAATGAACTCTTGTTTGGCCTGTACCAGTGGTTACGTAATCCTGAAACACCTTGTATTATCATTGCAACAGATTTAATCAGTCCGTTGATCCAAGATCCAAACACAGTCCTCTTCCTAACTTATATGAGCACCAATGGGTGCTCGCCCTCCCAAAGAAAGTAGCATATTTATGAGTTATGCGGAAAGTCTAACCGCTGTTTTGAATTTATTCATTTATTTCCTTGAATCATTTTAAGAACATATTTATCGCTCTAACTTATTAAAAATAATCTCGTTCAATCCTAGATCCTCCCTAAACGAAAGTTAACGAAAGTTAACAAGATTAAACGTTAGGGAATCGACTTACATGATGTTCGGGTAAACAAATGAAATACTGACCACGAAGGGTCTCAAATGGCATACTGCAGCTAACGGAAAGTTAATTAAGTAGGAAAACAACTTAGAAAAATCATATCATATATATATAGAGAGAGAGAAATAAGTGGGATAAAGCAACACACTGTGTCAGAGCTAGGTTAGGACTGAGTCTATGAAAAATAAGTCGTGGATTACATTCATAAAATCAATGTATTTGTTCAAAATAGCCTCCCTCTGAATCAAACACAGCTGAAATCGTTTTAAAAATGTTTTTAAACAGTCTCTGTGGCCCTTTTTTGGAGTTTGCATTTAGAACTACATTACAGTTTTCTTAGATGCCCTTAAATGCATCTTAACAGTGTTCTTTCACTGCCAGCTTCAGCCTGTGGAACAAGCAAAAATCGGTTGCCGAAAAATCCGATGAATACGGCAGGTGATCCAAGACAGAGAAGCGTTTGCTGGCCAAACACTCGCGCACGATCGTCGTTTTTCCGGCAGGGGCGTTGTCGCGGAAGTGAGACCAGGAACCTGTCTATCGGTTTTCGGGTCGATTTCGACGAATCGACTGGCTGATGAGCTTCAATTAACACAAAACTTGATATTGCCTCATCGTTTCACCGCCATTTTCCGACTAGTGTCAGACACATACTGTTACATTCGCAGCCAGGATGCCTGCTGCAACGATGCTTGTGCTTTTACCTTTACGCAGCTTTTGTTCAAACTCCGCGGATCATAACGCCACAACTCGCCACAAGATAGCACTGCAGTTTGAAATGTCACTTAAAATGTCACACAAGCTGTCCTAACGTAACTGGCACAAACGGTGTATAACTGACTCGCTATAAAGTGAGTCCATGGAACATGTGGTATGTTAACTATCAAAATCCTCAGTTCAGTTCAGTAATCAATTATTCAAAATGACAGTCACAATCGCATTATTTATTTTGCCGCCAATCGGTTTCAACCCGCGATGGGGTCATCTTCAGGGCAATTTACACCATTTGGTCGCTCGCTGGAGTCGTCACCCTGCCTGTGCACGGTTGTTAACTAGTTAGGCATAGTTACCAACCGTGCACAGGCAGGGTGACGACTCCAGCGAGCGACCAAATGGTGTAAATTGCCCTGAAGATGACCCCATCGCGGGTTGAAACCAGTTGGCGGCAAAATAAATAATACGATTGTCACTGCCATTTTGAATAATTGATTATAAGTAATTTAATCGCAGTTATCTCCACACAACTATGTTGTCTAAAACTTCAGTTCAATAAAACGTCTCAGAGCCCCGGCAATTAAAACTCAAGGTATGTGCGAACGAAGCCAGCAGTCAGCGGAGCAATGCAGCGATCTCCGATGTTCACATATGGTCATCTTGGTGGCGATAGGATGAGAAAAACTTCCTAGCAGGACCCTCTACTGTCCACGAGGTCGCATCATTGAACACAAACCCACGATAATTTCTGCCAAAAGTGTCCTAACTAAAGAATTGGTTCAATCGCCGACACCAGATCACCGATAGCGGAGAAACTGGTTATATCGATGGTTCCTGTTCACCACCGGTGAGACTATTCCAAATTCGTGAAATATTGTGAGCCAGAGTTTATCATGCAGATATAATCCTAAGGGACTGTGTATCACATTGCTTCAGGCATCCTGGATGCTGCAATACACTGAATCATACATCAAACGCATGTCTGCAAATTACTGCACTGTCCAGTCAAGGCCGGCCGGAGTGGCTGTGCGGTTCTGGCGCTACAGTCTGGAACCGAGCGACCGCTACGATCGCAGGTTCGAATCCTGCCTCGGGCATGGATGTGTGTGATATCCTTAGGTTAGTTAGGTTTAATTAGTTCTAAGTTCTAGGCGACTGATGACCTCAGAAGTTAAGTCGCATAGTGCTCAGAGCCATTTGAACCATTTTTTTTTTTTTTTTTTTTGTCCAGTCAACATTAAAGTGACCACCTGCCAACAGCCTGAACACCCAACTTTTGCAGCGCGAGACATGCAAGAAGAGAGCCAGTGAGGTTCTGGAAATTGCTGACAGGGATGAAATCATGCCGACTCCAGTGCCGTCGCCAGCTGCGCCAGGTTTCTAGTTTGAGGATCGATAGCATGAACAGCCCGATCGAGGTGGTCCCACAGATTCTCGATTCAGTTTACGGTTAACTCATCCTGGTTTCCTTCGAGCCACGCATGTACTCTACGAGCTGTGCGACACGTTGTAACGTTGTACTGGTAGATGCCATCGTGCTAAACTGTATGTCGGGAAGGATATGGTCCCCAAGGATAGAAGCATACTTGTGTTGCCTTCTATGTCTTTCAGAATGACGAGATCACGCAGAGAAAGCCAGGAAAACATTCCCCAGACCATAACGCTCTCTCCTCTGGCGTGGACCCGTTTCCTTTCAGACATTTCATGCCGTGCATGTCCATGGCCATGTGTCCGATGGAGCATAAAACTTGATTTATCTGAGAAGGCCATTTGTCGCCACTCAGTGGACATCCAGTTACCGTACTGGAGTGAAAATTTGAGCCTTCGTCGCTGCATGGGTGGATGAACCAGGTGCCTAACGCGGAGGCCCGTACTCAGCAACGTTTGGTGAACGGTCGTTGAAGAGACACTTTTGGTATCCCCTTGGTTCATCTGGGAGGTCAGCTCCTCAACAGTTGCACGTGTATTCTGACGTACACACTTCAGCAGCCATCGTCCACCCGTGTCATCTGTGGCCCACACTTGCCTCGGCGCCGGTTTTGGATAGTGCTATTTTGCCATGCACGGTATACGTAACCACAGCGGCACAACCTAGTTACTTCGGAAATGCTTCCACCCTTGTCCCAAAAGCCAAAGATCGTGCTCTTTTGGATCGCCCCCTTTCAGCATTACGACAACGACTGCACTGTGTCCGCTCCCTCCCTCCCCGCCGCCCTACCCCCTCCACCGATGAGCGTAATACACCTTCCACTGCTAGTGCTACCATCTACCGTCTGTGGGTGGTTATTGTTCAGTTTTACGTCAAACGAAGGCTGTTATCACTTAATGTCAACGAACCGTGTATTAAAGCAGTGCGAAAAACAGTCTTGCGATCCACAATTTGAGAATGTCCGCCCCTGGTAGCTGAGTGGTCAGCGCGACGGAATGTCATACCTAACGGCCCGGGTATTTTCTTCGCTCAGGGACTGGGTTTTTTGTTGTCCTTATCACCGTCATTTCATCCCCATCGACACGCAAGTCGCCGAAGTGGCGTCAACTCGAAAGACTTGCACCAGGCAAATAGTCTACCCGACGGGAGACCCTAGCCACATGGCATTTCCATTTCCATTTGAGAATGGATAATGTAAAGTGAAATAAAATAAAAGTCAACATTTGATAGCCCAAAAAAGCAGTAAGAGTGGCTGCATCCCCGCGCAGAGTGCGTTCAGACGTTGCTGTGTAGTAAAAAATTCCCCAAATACAGTTTCCCACTCCTTTCTATTTGATAGCCTCCTGTAATCTCGCTATGGCTGTTATGAACATAATCTGTAGACGCCATATGATGTCAGTCCAAAAAATAATCAGCAACACATCACCCAGTAGTTTTTCAGTATTCATCATTTTCTGTGGTGTTCAAACCACATGTTTCCACTGTTCTGCTCTTCTCCTTTGTCTCGGTATCATAGTGAGTACACCAGCACTCGTCGATGGTAATTAGGCGACTAAAGAAGTCATCTGTATTGGCGTGACACACCAACAACGTTTACATTTCGGCCTCAAAAATGGCTCAAATGGCTCTAAGCACTATGGGACTTAACATCTGAGGTCACCAGTCCCCTAGACTTAGAACGACTTAAACCTAACTAACCTAAGGACATCACACACATCCATGCCCGAGGCAGGATTCGAAACTGCGACCGTAGCAGCAGCGCGGTTCCGGACTGAAGCGCCTAGAACCGCTCAGCCACCGCAGCCGGCGTTGCTGCCTCAGTTCGATTACCTTTTTGAATGGATGTGAGCAGTCGCGGGACCCAGCAGTTGCCGATCTGTACTATGTACAAAATTTCATGCGGGATTTTGAAAATCGCTTCATACCCAATTTTTACTTTTTCCACTATCTCCTCGATTGCGGCACACCCGTCTTTGAGCACCAGGCCCTCCACTTGTCTAGCGGCTACCAGATCTTCATACATATATGGTCATCCATTTCCTTTTTCGTTCTCCTAAATTGGAAGCGTTTGCTCCATATACCTGCTGCGTCATATAATGATGTACTATTGCCACATACTTCCACCAACTCGTAAAGTACTGTTGCAGGGTTGTGCCTCTTCAAATGCAGAAAAGGTATTACCTTATGACACTTCAGTCTAAAAAGAGCTGCGCTATTTCTTTTTTCTGTCTCCTCTAGCTAGATACTGTGTCGCAGGATTTGCAGTGCTGCAGAAATGTACCTGCACATAAACAAAATTAATTAAATCTCTTGTCTTAATGGGCTCGATGTGATAATGAAAACTTTATGCCGGCCACTGTGGCCGAGCGGTTCTAAGCGCATCATTCCGGTACAGCGTTGCTGCTACGGTTGCAGGTTCGAATCCTGCCTCGAGCATGGATGTGTGTGATGTCCTTAGGTTAGTTAGGTTTAAGTAGTTCTACGTCTAGGGGACTGATGACCTCAGATGTTCAAATGGTTCAAATGGCTCTGAGCACTATGGGACTTAACATCTGTGGTCATCAGTCCCCTAGAACTTAGAACTACTTAAACCTAACTAACCTAAGGACATCACACACATCCATGCCCGAGGCAGGATTCGAACCTGCGACCGTAGCAGTCGCGCGGTTCCGGACTGAGCGCCTAGAACATCGAGATTACCGCGGCAAACTGCCTCAGATGTTAAGTCCCATAGTCTTTCGAGCCATTTGAACAATTTATGAAAACTTTATGAGTGTCCTATGTTCGCCAAGACAGGAAACCGTGAATACTGGGTAACACAAAGGATCATCCACACATTCACTGTTGATCCATTACTCATTCCAAGTATTAGATCTGGGACACCATTTAGGGTTCGTGATGTTCTACGAGTAAATAAAGGATAGAATGGGATTTTAGGGTTACCCTGAGGCACGACGGCGGTTCCTGAGGGCCAGGCCGACCAGTGACTCGAGCACCCTGGTGGAGAGCGATGACGTGCTGCCCAGGACGGGTTGTGTCGTGAAAGTTGGGTCGATGCGCACGAAGCTCAACATGCGCAGACGCTCCCGGCACACGGTGACGCGCTGGGTCAGTTTCTCCAGGTGCACCACGAACTCGGCCTGCTTCAGCAGTTTTCGGACGTGGCCCACAGTCTGCAGCTCCTGCAACAAGTACCAGACCTTCACCACTCTCACTTAGCGTCAGCTCCTCTGGGAATACACCTGGATCAGAATCTGGAGCTCCAGCAACAACGACCAGACTCTCACCACTCTCACCCTGCACTAGATCTTCCTGGAGCACTGTCGACTGGAATTTCTTCTGGAATTGCAGCACATGGACCAAAATCTACAGCTCAAGCAGCAAGGCCACGCAAATCGCCAAAGTGGCGTCCATTTGAAAGATTTGCACTAGACTACTGAGCCACTCAAAATTATTGTTATTTTTTCATACAGAGTGTTCGACATTAAATTAACCATTCGTGTGAGGAATTTTGGCAGAGGTGAAGTTTCAATGTGAACAAATTTCCCGAAATCGGTGGCGGAACGGGTTTATCAGACATTATATAGTCCGGTTACTACCGTGCACGTAACAAACGAGAAAATAAATACCAATTTTTTTACCCTGAACTCATTTCTAATTTACAGCCTTCATTACACACAACATAGTTCGATCTCATAAAAAAAATCCAGAAACTATGAAGTAATATAATTATCAGCAGCAATACAGAGTCTTACAACCTACAGCTTGAGAAGGATTAAGATAAAGCCGAAATGAAAGAAGAGGCAAAATCATCATCACTCCCATTCTGCACTAGCTCCGTTTGGGAGACAATCAGTTTGACATTACTGTAGATTAATTGAAGATAGGCCCATCTCTAAAGCTCCTGCACACACACCACACGCAAAAGGTGTATCAGCTGATTCACAGGCCTTGGGAAGCAGCAGAACGGGTCTCCTTCAGATGTTTGAAGATTGCATTTCCTTCCGCATGGAAAAGGTCGGCGCGAATGATTACTTTTTTTTTAGTCATTTGTAAAATCGCTAAGCGGACTAAGGCTTCCATCCAGTCACTCGTTGACCACTCTGGTTTGGCAACAGAAGACAGCGAAAGGAAGGCCCAAGGTTTACATTCTACGCTTAAGAAATCATTCACTCAGGAGAGCGAACAAACGTACCGTCATTTGACAATCGCACAGTCCCGTATGGATGACATAGTAATAAGCATCCCTGGCGTAGAGAAACAAATGAAAGAGTTGAAAGCAAAGGTCCGGATGGAATCAAAATTTGGTTTCACGAAGAGTATTCTACGTCACTGGCCCCTTACTTAGTTTCCATTCGTGGCGAATCTCTCGACCAGCGCAAAGTTACAAGCGACTGGAAAAAAGTGCAGATGACTCCTGTGTATAAAAAGGGTAAAAGAACTAGCCCGAAAAATTACAGACAAATATCCTTAACTCAGTTTTGTTGCAGAATTCTAGAGCATATTCTAAGTTCGAAAATAATTTAATTTCCTGGAGGCCGGAGAGCTCATTTCCACGAATCAGTACGGCTTTAGAAAGCATCGCTCGTGCGAAACCCAGCTTGCTCTTTTCTCATAGTATATACTGCGAACTATGGATGAACGGAAACAGGCAGATTCCATATTTCTAGATTTCCGAAAAGCATTCGACACGATACCCCACCGCGGACTGTGAACGACGGTACGTGCATACGGAATAATCTCCTAGGCATTTGACTGGCTCGAAAACTATTAAGTCTACGACGGCGAAAGTTCATCGCAGATTGGGGTATCATCGGGAGTGACCCAGGGTAGTGTGATAGGATCGTTGCTATTTTCTATACAAGCAAATGATCTGACAGAGTGAACAGAAGTCTGCGGTTGATCGCTAATACTGCTGCGGTGCACAGGAAGGTGTCGAAGTTAAGTGACCGTAGATTGATGAGGATCGCCTAGAGAAAATTTCTAGTTAGTGTGATGAATGGCAGCTGGCTCTTAGTGTAGAAAAAGGTAAATGAAAGCGGATGAGTAGGAAAAATAAATCCGTAATCCTCGCATACAGCATTAGTCGTATCCTGCTTGACACAGTCACGTCATTTAAATATCTGGTCGTAACGTTGCGAAGCGATTTGAAATGGAATGAGCATTTGAGGACTGTGGTAGGAAAGGCGAATGGACGACTTCAGTTTACTGGGAGGATTTTAGGAGAGTATAAATCATCTGTAAAGGTGAGCGCAGATAGGGCGCCAGTGTGACTTGAGTATCGCTCAAGTGTCTGAGATCTGTACCAGGTCGGATTGAAAGAAGACATCGAATCGATTCAGAGGTGAGCTACTACATTTGTTACCGATAGGTTCCATCAGCGTGCGGTGTTACCGATACGCTTCGGGAGCTCAAGTATGAATACCTGGAGGAAAGAAGGCATTCATTTCAAAGAACACTACTAATAAAGTCAAGAGAACTGGCATTTGAAGCTTACTCTAACAATTTTACCGCAGCCAACATACATTTCGCGTAGAGACAACGAAGATAAGACACGAGAAATTAGGGCTCATACGGAGGCATAGAGACAGTCGCTTTTCCCTCGCTCTATCTGCGAGTGGAATGCACCGTACAGAAGCTTGCGGAATGTGTATGTAGATGTAGATATAGAAGAGCGTCATGGAAGTACTGAAAAAAAAAACTGAATTGGCAGACTCTTGTAGATATAGGGAAAAAATTCTTTGAAATCGTAATTACAAAATTTCAAAGAACAGTGTCAATTATGTTTCACCCCCGACTTACCTCACGCGTAGAGAGACATTTATGCAGTTATTCTTCTTGCGTACCATATGCAATACGAACGGGAAAAAACCGTAACATGTGCTACCGTACAGCGTATCCTTCGCTATGCACTAGATAGTTCTTTGCAATGTATGCACACTGAAGAGCCGAAGAAACCGGTACACCTGCCTAAAATCGTGTAGGATCCCCGAAGCCATTCTTTAGCAATTCTGGACATCCGGGGTGTTGCATTGTCCTGCTGGAATTGCTAAAGTCCGTCGGAATCCACAATGGACATGAATGGATGCAGGTGATCTGACAGGATGCTTACGTACGTGTCACCAGTCAGAGTCGTATTTGGACGTATCAGAGGTCCCATATCACTCCAACTGCACACGCGCCACACCATTACAGAGCCTCCACCAGCTTCAACAGTCCCCTGCTGACATGCAGGGTCCATGGATTTATGAGGTTTCCTCCGAAACCGCACACGTCCATCCACTCGACTCAATCTGAAACGAGACTCGTCCGACCAGGCAACATCTTTCCAGTCAACAATCCAATGTCGGTGTTGACCGGCCGAGGTGAGGCATATAGCTTTGTGTCGTGCAGTCATCAAAGGTACACGAGTGGACCTTCTGCTCCGAAAGCCCCTATCGGTGATGTTTCGTTGAATTGTTCGCACACTGCCACTTGTTAATGGTCCAACATTGAAATGTGCAGCAATTTGCGGAAGGGTTGCACTTGTGTCACGTTGAACGATTGTCTTTAGTCGTCGTTGTTCCCGTACTTGCAGGATCTTTCTCCGGCCACAGCGGTGTTGGAGATTTGATGTTTTACCGGATTCCTGATATTCACGGCACACTCGCGAAATGGCCGTACGGGAAAATCCCCACTTTATCGCTACCTCGGAGATGCTGTGCCCCATCGCTCGTGTGCCGACTATAACAACACGTTCAAACTCACTTAAACCTTGATAACCGGCCATTATAGGAGCAGTAACCGATCTAACAACTGGGCCAGACACTTGTTGTCTTATTTAGGGGTTGCCGACCACAGCGCCGTATTCCGTCTGTTTACATATCTCCACCTACACTCATCTCATCCGTAAATGTCTATGCTCTCTACCAAGCGAATATGTGCAGTATCCACACTGTTGCCATAAGAGCCGAAGGATCTGAATGGGAGCCAGTAGTTTAGAAGGTAATGAGACACAGCTATAGTGTGTTCCCCATGTTATTTAACCTGCATATAAAGAAGGTTGTGAACAAGCTAAAGTTTACGAAGGCGACACGACACGTTAACGATTGCCAATAACGTCTTAATTCTGTTAGAAATGGCAAATGATTTGGAAGATGAATTTAACGTAATGGATAGTATATTAAAAGAGCTGGTAAGATGAAAACCAACAGAATTAAATTAGAGGTAATGTAGTGTACTCTCATTAAATATTAAATTAGGCAATGTTGAGAGTTTTAGAGTATGAAACGACACACTCAAAGTATAAGATATTTTGGCCGCAGAGTAACTGACGATGTGTGAATCAAAGAGGCTATAAAACGTAACTAACAATAGGATTAATAGCGTTTCTGTAACAGAGAAATTTACCGACATCGAATACAGATATAAGGTAGATTTTTCTGAAAGTACGAGAGCGTGCTGAAAAGTAATCCCTCTGAAATTTATATGTCAGAACTTTTAAAGCATTTTAAATAAAACGAACGTTATTAACATTCTACACCTTTAATCTTCATGTGTACATATTTATCTCTCAACATAATCACCCTGGCGAGAAACGCATTCCTCCCAAGTATGGGCCAGTATATTCATACCGTCACTGTAGAATGTTTGGCTTTGTTGACGGAGTCGCAGTCTCACCTCTGCTGGCAACACCTCATCATTATCAAACTGAAGCCGTCCAAGGCGTTCTTCAAGTTCTGGAAACAGTTTAAAATCAGATGGGGCCATGTCGGGACTATATGGAGGAAGATCGACGACATTGAACCCAAGGCGTCGGACTGTTGTAGACGTCGCAGCGCTCGTCTGTGGTCTGGGATTGTCAACTTCAGGGAGAGGGTGTCCCATGTGTGGACGAACTCTTCGAATTCGAAACTCGATTACAGCACGCTGTTTCTAACGCACCGACATACACTGAGGTGAGGAATGTCATGGGCTAGCGATATGCACATATACAGATGGCAGTTGTACCGCGTGCACTAGGTATAAAAGGGCAGTGCACTGGCTAATCTGTCACTTAGGTGGGTCGTGTGAAGTGGTTTAAGACGTGATTAGAGTCGCACGAGGGAAAAATTTTGGAAATTTGTGGTACGTTCCTATGGGACCAAACTGCTGATATCATCGTTACCTAGTCTTACACACTACTTAAACTAACTTACGCTAAAAGCAACACATACACCCATACCAGAGGGAGGGCTCGAACCTCCGACGAGAGCCGTGGCAAGGCGCCCCAGACCGCACGGGTACCCCGCGCGGCCGCACTAGGGAATTAGCAGACTTTGAACGCGGATGGTAGTTGGAGCTAGACGTATGAGACATTCCATTTCGGAAACCGTTAGGGAATTCAATATTCCGAGATCCACAGCGTCAAGAATGTGCCGAAAATACCACATTTCGGCTTTATCTCTCACCATCGACGGCCTTCACTTAACGACCGAGAGCAGATACGTTTGCGTAGAGCTGTCAGTGCTAACAAGCAAGCAACACTGCTTGAGATAACCGCACAAATCAATATGGAACGTACGACGGACATATCCGTTAGGACAGAGCGGCGAAATTTGACGATAATGCACTATGGCAGCAGCAGACGGCCGACGCGAGTGCCTTTGCTAACATCACCACATCGCCTGCAGGACCTCTCCTGTGCTCGTGACCATATTAGTTGGACTCTAGACGGCTGGAAAAACGTAGCCTGGTCAGCTGAAACCCGATTTCAATTGGTAACAGCTGACAGTAGGGATTGGGTGTGGTGCAGACCCCACGAATCCATCGACGCAAGTTGCCAACAAGGCACTCTGAATCTTGGTGGTAGCTTCATAATGGTGTAGGCTGTGTTTACTTGGAATGGACTGGATCCTCTGATCCAACTGAACCTATCACTGATTGGAAACGCTTGTGTTTGGCTACTTCGAGACCGTTTGTATTCATGGACTTAATGCCCCAAAACAATGATGTCTCCGCGCCACAGTTGTTTGCGATTGGTTTGAAGAACAGTCTGGACAATTGGAGCAAATTATTTGGTCGCTCAGATCGCCCTACATGAATCCAATCGAACATTTATGGCCCATAATCGAGAGTCAGTTCGTGCACAAAATCCTGCAGCGGCAATAGTTTCGCAATTATGGACAGCTATAGAGGCTGCACGCCTCATTATTTCTGCTGGGTACTTCCAACGACTTGTTGAGAACATGCCAAGTCGAGCTGCTGCACTAAGCCTGGCAAAAGGAGGTCCGATACGATATTAGGAGGTGTCCCACGACTTTTGTCATATTAGTTTAGTTAAGTTACACACTGCACAGTTACACACTGCAGTGCGGATCCTTCTAACGGCTTAGGACTGCAGGTATGTAGATATGAAGAATGTGGACTGTCGAATGTTAATAATGTTTGTTTTATTTTAAAAACTTGAAGGGTTTTCAGATGAAAATTCTGAGGTGTTACTTTTCAGAACACCCTTGTGTTTGTCTGGCTTATACGCGAGTGGGACGTGGACGATAAAGAGCTGTGAAAAGAGGAGAGTGAAACATTTGAAATTTAGTTTAAAGAAGAATGGTGAAAATTAGGTGGGTAGATAGAATAGCTAATGAAGAGGCATTGAACTGAAATGGGAAAGAAATAAATTTGTGGGACAACTAGACCAAAATAAGAAATTAGTTGATAAGACACATCCTAAGGTGTCGAAAAGTAGTCAGTTAGGTTGTGGAGTAAGCGGGGGGGGGGGGGGGGGGGGGGGGTTAAATCATACGTGAAAACCAAGCCACAACTACAGTAAGCACATCATTTAAATGGATGTAAGTTGCAGTAGGTCAGTAGGTAAGCAGAGATGGAGAAACTTGCGCAAGAAAGACTATCGTGGGTAGCTGCAACAAACCAGGCCTTAGGCTGATAACAACGTGATTGAATCATAATGGTCGGAACCGACTCCAGGGTGGCTGCACTACATTACATATAACCTGCAAGGAACTGTATAGTGCATGGCGTAAAGTACTTTATACTTGGTAGCCATTCCCTTCCTGTTTTAATCGTAAAGGGAGCAGGGAGGAAAGAACTGCCTTTACGTAATGCTTTTTTTCCTTAGAGTGCATATACTGACGAAAATAATAACTGTTGCATTGTGAACACTATTACGAAACTGATACTCCAGTGCTCCCATGTCTGTAGAATGCGTTGACTAACATTTCATCGTTAAATGAGTTTTTTTTTCAGTACGGAAAAAGATCTCTCCCACAGATGGAGAATGATGACAGCTATTGGGCGTATCTAATGGTACTAGGGCATTTCTGGTGGAAATCGCAACGCAGCCATGTGCATGTGCAGCTTATCGCCATCCTTGATGATAAAGGTTATCACTGACGTAAGGGGCATGGTAACACCATCCCGAAGGATCGCTGAGACAATTGGTTGTAATGCAACGACTGCAGAACGAGTCGTGGCGAGCTGGATTCAGCACAATGATGAGCCAAAAAGCTCAGGCGAGAAAATCTTTTGATTATTCGACTACCTCTGGCGAATAGACAGTTGAGAACAACTGAAATACGAGAGGGGATTGCAGGTAGAGATTCAATGCAAACATTCTGGATCAGACTAGTGGAAACTGGGTTGAGTTTTCGAATTACCGCCGGCGCCATGCCACAGACAACAGAATATTGTTAAGCTATATTAATCTGGAATATTAAGTGGTATTCTCTGACGTTCATAAACGAATCTAGCTTCTCGCTGTGGCGGTCTTATTGACTTCTAGAGACCCATGCGTCTCCAATTCCTAGAATTGTGATGTGCGCAGCTACTGAACATGATAATGGGACCGTTGAGAGGACTACGTACACGCCGGTATACACTAGTCAGCCAGAAGTTTATGACCGCCAACCTACTACTGATATAAAACCGTCCAGGCAGTAACAGCGTCACGTGGCGAGGAATGACTGTTAGTCAGACACACGCACGGTGCATGTAGTATCAGTGAGCGTGCTGCCCGTGTGTAGAATGGAGAAGGGGAGTGATCTATCTGAGTTTGACGCGGAGGCTCGGGACGAGCAGTTCAGGAAGTGCACAACTTGTCGGATGTGTGGTAATAACTGCTGGTTAGTACGACACATTCTGAGGCATCAAGGGATCACCAATGTACACTACTGGTCATTAAAATTGCTACACCACGAAGATGACGTGCTACAGACGTGAAATTTAAACGACAGGAAGAAGATGCTGTGACATGCAAATGATTAGCTTTTCAGAGCATTCACACAATGTTGGCGCCGGTGGCGACACCTACAACGTGCTGACATGAGGAAAGTTTCCAACCGATTTCGCATACACAAACAGCAGTTGACCGGCGTTGCCTGGTGAAACGTTGTTGTGATGCCTCGTCTAAGCAGGAAAAATGCGTACCATCACGTTTCCGACTTTGATAAAGGTCGGATTGTAGCCTATCGTGACTGCGGTTTATCGTATCGCGACATTTCTGCTCGCGTTGGTCGAGATCCAATGACTGTTAGCAGAATATGGAATCGTTGGGTTCAGGAGGGTAATGCGGAACGCCGTGCTGGATCCCAACGGCCTCGTATCACTAGCAATCGAGACATCAGGCATCTTATCCGCATGGATGTAACGGATTGTGCAGCCACCTCTCGATCCCTGAGTGAGCAGATGGGGACGTTTGCAATAGAACAACCATCTGCACGAACAGTCCGACGACGTTTGCAGCAGCAAGGACTATCAGCTCGGAGACCGTGGCTGCGGTTACCCTTGACGCCGCATCACAGACAGCAGCGCCTGCAATGGTGTACTCAGTGACGTACCTGGGTGCACGAATGGCAAAACGTCATTTTTTTCGATGAATACAGGTTCTGTTTACAGCACCATGATGGTCGCATCCGTGTTTGGCTACATCGTGGTGAACGCACATTGGAAGCGTGTATTCGTCATCGCCATACTGGCGTATCCCCCGGCGTGATGGTATGGGGTGCCATTGGTTACACGCCTCGGTCACTTCTTGTTCGCATTCACGGCACTTTGAACAGTGGACGTTACATTTCAGATATGTTACGACCCGTGGCTCTACCCCTCATTCGATCCTTGTGAAACCCTACATTTCAACAGGATAATGCACGACCGCATGTTGCAGGTCCTGTACGGGCCTTTCTGGATACAGAAAATGTTCTACTCCTGCCCTGGCCACCACATTCTCCAGATCTCTCACCAATTGAAATCGTCTGGTCAATGGTGGCCGAGCAACTGGCTCGTCACAATACGCCAGTCACTACTCTTGATGAACTGTTTCTATCGTGTTGAAGCTGCATGGGCAGTTGTACCTGTACACGCCATCCAAGCTCCGTTTGACACAATGCCCAGGCGTATCAAGGCCGTTATTAAGGCCAGAGGTGGTTGTTCTGGGTAATGACTTCTCAGGATCTATGCACCGAAATTGCGTGAAAATGTAATCACATGTCAGTTCTAGTATAATATATCTGTCCAATGAATACCCATTTATCATCTACATTTCTTCTTGGTGTAGCAATTTTAATGGCCAGTGGTGTAGTATTGCACGGAATTGAGGAGGATAAAAATTGTAGAGCGAGACCAACAGATAAATAAAGTAAGCAGATTAAGAAGGGTGTTAGTTACGGTAGTTATTCGGAGATGGAAAAGCTTGCGCAGGATACAGTAGCATGGACAGCTGCATGAAACATTCTTCGGACTGAAGAGCACAACAGCATCAACAACAACAACAACGTGGAACATGATGAAGTGGGAACTTACTCGTTTTTCAGGGCCTGCAGCAAAAGCTGTAGGGCGCTGCAAGCAGAGAGGAGGCAGAGCAGCTTGAGTCACTGAAGGGTGCGGAATGGTTTGTTGGGCGCTCCCGCAGTGTCGGTGCGCAGCTACGCTCGCGCCAGTGTAGACGCACCTAGTTCATTAACGTGCGGGTACTGAGCGCACGGTAGGCGTGGACAGGCGGAGGAAGCTGCAGTTCTAACTGCTGCCTGTCCCATAATCATCCGTGGCTCTGGAGACGACTCTGGTTCTCAACCAGCAGCAACAGCGGCAGCTCGGCACAGTCGTCGGCTTCATCCTTCGTCGTCCGCACAGCTCAAAATCGTAAGACAGTTAACTAATATTGAAGAGGTATTACCCAATGACATTTCTTTCACAAACTTTTATAATTTTCTGCACAAACAATCTGCAACAGATAAAACTTGTAGGGCACCTGTGTTATCATTGTGCTCAGACATTACCTAGCAGACATTACCTAGCAGAGTCGCTTTCCTTTCCATGCAATAGCCGAGTGACGTAAAAGTACGAAAATTGATTAACTATTTACTGCCAGTTTAGTTTATTTGCTAATGACCAGTTCCAGTCTAGATTGTACTGCCTCGGTAACTGTTCGCCGGCCGGGGTGGCCGAGCGGTTCTAGGCGCTACAGTCAGGAACCGCGTGACCGCTACGGCCGCAGGTTCGAATCCTGCCTCGGGCATGGATGTGTGTGATGTCCTTAGGTTAGTTAGGTTTAAGTAGTTCTAAGTTCTAGGGGACTGATGACCTCAGAAGTTAAGTCCCATAGTGCTCAGAGCCATCTTCGGTAACTGTTTATCCTTGTATTCCATAACAGAGGCTTAACTAATTTACAATTAGGATTATTATCTTCAATCACTTACAGTAAAGTAAAATTTCGGTGACAAAGCTAATAACTAAAGATACAGCACGAATTAATATTGCGTAATTTCATTTGTTCTGTACTTAGCTTAGCGAGTGCCGTCTGCTGGTTTCGTATGCATTTTATTGTCGTTAAATTAAAAGTAAAATCAGTTGCTCAATTGCGTAAATTAAATTCGGTTTAGTCTTGCAATAACCAAAAGTAAATTGCTCCCTTTTCCTAAATTTTGCGTTACGTAACATTGAAGTCACTGAAAGTTTTTTTTTTTTTTTTTTTTTTTTTTTTACATAACAAAATTTACGTTACAGTCAGTCATTTATTTAACCAGCAATTTCATTTAACTTTACTTTGAAAATTTAGTATTTCAGAATAAGTAACCGCAAACTCAATGCTTTCTGATTCATTTATTTTCCCGCGTTGTGTTGTGGAAAAGCGTAACAACCTTCTGTTAGCACGCTAGTGATTATTCGATTAATTTTCTTTCCCAGTACCTTTCTTAGGACTCGGGAGATTCTTTGTCCTAGTGGGCTGGTGACCGTTTAATCGCCCTTTTTTGCTAATCAGTTTTATTGTATTATCAGTATTTTTAGAGCTAAAAATATTACTTGGCATCCTTTTTTGGTTCGTGAGCGATTGCACTATATTCCACCCACTTCATAATTATCATCAGTATTTAGATTATGTTTAGAATAGATTCTTCCTACCTAAGGGAATGTTGTACACTTTTCTCCTAGTAATCAGTTTATTTTCCTTAGGTAACGAGAGCCTTACTCACTGTAAAATTTCATTAGGCATACGGGATAACGGTCAATTCATCGCAATCCAGTATGCCAATTCGAAAGAGGGAGGTTACAAACTGACTGGAACAAGTCGGCACCAGAGATTTAAAATAGTACACGTATATTAAGTCGCAACATAACGACAATTTGCGCCGCACGGGGTTGCAGCGCGGTCTAGGGCGTCTTGTCACGGTCCGTGCGGCTGCCCCCGTCGGAGGTTCGAGTCCTCCCTCGGGCAAGGGCGTGTGTGTTGTCCATAGCGTAACTTAGTTTAAGTCAGATTAAGTAGTGTGTAAACTTAGGGACCGATGACCTAAGCAGTTTCGTCCCATAAGATCTTACCACAAATCTACAAATTTTAACGACAATTTTCCATCCGAAGCTGTGGTCGTTACATATCGATAACCTTCGTGTCGTCTGTCTTTTGTTTACAACTGTCGGTAATGTCAGAAATCTACAGTATAACCAACATATGTTGAGCTTCCTTCCCAAGTTGTGATCGGTATATTGTATGTTGGTTATGTTTACGACTGCCAGAAACCTCAGCATGGTGAAGTCTCGTGATATGCTTATCAATGAGAAATAAATAATGTAAGGAGTGTCTGAACATGAGCATCAGTATAATGTGCTTTGACGAAATCTTGATCCTTCCGTGTCGTAATTTATGGCGTAGCTGCTGATCAACTGTGCGCACAACTAAGATGGATTCATCATATCCGACGTTATCATTATTAGACGTGAAAAAGCATACAATCTCATCAGAACTACGATTGGAGTATTGTGGGGCTCTGACCGGGGACTGGCAGGAGTTTATACCGGTCCATACTAAGGACACACTCTGCGAACACATGTGCTACGGCTCAGCGTCAGACAGCACGCTGCTAAGACTCGACACTATGCAGTACGAAGGCTATCGTTTAGTTAAGCCATTGAAAATCGAAGGAACCACTACTATCGGGCTTTTCGCGACATTGATCCTCAACCGAGAAACTTAACGCATCTGGCAACGGCACTGCGGTCGACATGACTCCACATCCTTATCGGTACCTTCCAGAAAGTCATTTATTTATTTCTATACGTCTCGCGCTGCAGAAGTTGATTTATCAGGCATTTCTCATTTTCCTACTCCCCCCCCCCTCTGTCTCTCTCTCTCTCTCTCTCTCTCTCTCTCTCTCTCTCTCTCTCTCTCTCTCGCTCCCTCTCTCTCATTTCTCCGTCCCACGTATCTCTCTGTACACCCTATACCTCTCTCCCCAAACTTCTCTGTCACTTTTCTCGCACCTCTCTCTCCCACCAACCTCTCTCACTCTTTATGCCCCCTTATCTCTCTCCAGTCTCTGTCTATGTACCTTTTTATATTTTGTTTGATGGCGTTTTGTTAAAACAGGCAAATCCCAAGACGCAATAATAAATATTTTACGTAAATGTATAGTTTTCTAGCATCTACACAACAGGCTACATGTAAACCATAGAAATGTATACAGTTGTAGCTCAGTACCGAAAAATGTGCATACAGCAAATGGATTAGAACAACTGAGGAAAAGTGTCAATGGCTCGATGGAATGATGTTACGGTATTACTGGCCGGGAGGTCTCGTGTTGATCACCAGGTGCAAGTCTTTCTATTTGATGTCTCTTCGGCGGTTTATGTTTTGCGGTGAAGATGAGAGGAAATAATTCGGATAATACCAACATGCAGTCCCCGAAAGAACGAAAACGTCTGACCCCACTGGGAATCGAAGCGTGGACCCCGCAATCTAGTGGCAGCGACCCCACCTCTCAGATCACTACCTGCGGACAGTGACTCAATAGAAAACTTAAATACAATACACGTACGGTGAAATATCCATCACGATCCTCAAAGGCTTCACGACAACGTGGTAAGTGAGAAGATGGCTAAATGTGAATATGTGCGGCTCTTGCATCTGCCTTCACAGCCGTCGATAGAGCAAATACCACCAGTGGTGAGAAACACGTGATGTGATCATTCTTTGCGGCAATCCTACAATGGAATTCCGTGAGGGGTACGAACCTGTATGTCACTGACTGCGAGGCCGACCATGAGGTTCATGAGGACGATGGAGGCGAGCAGGATGAAGAGCAGGAATACGACGCGGCCCGTCACCTCGAGCCGCGACCACTCGTCGCCCTCCTTCTTCTGCTTGTCGTCGAACATGTCGTCGTACTCGAACTCCCCCGTCATCATGACCGTCGTCTTCAGCAGCGCCTTCCACGGGCTGCCGAAGTACGGGCTCCGGTAGAAGATGATTGAGAAGCTCAGCGCGAAGCCGAAGATTAGAAACATAAACACGAACAGCACCTGCAACACAACGACACGTCCTCTATATCTACACTGCAATACATAAATTCACCTCTGAACAGTCAAGAGCCCACAAATGTTGTGGTCTCTGCAAGAAGAATTTCATTGCCACCTGATGATGTTCTCTTAACGAAACCTGACTACATCTGTGGTGATTCTTATTAGCATTAACATAAAACAGCTGTGAAGAGCAAAACGATCAAGATTATTCACCTCATTCCACCGTGCCTTTTCACCAGCAATCATATACGCGGCAAGTGGTCAAAAATCAGTGTCTACTTCCCTACGGTGTGTTACCGCAGTTGCCAGTTCACTGTCTCCATTTGTACTGGAGCAGCACGACATGTAAGCGCCGAGTTGTATCTTTTCACATCCGAAAAGCGCAATGAATTTCTAATATCTCAAGAAGATACATGTCTAAATGTTGAACACCAAAGCTTCCAACGTTCTCTGGACGACATCAAGAGACAATGTGGTGCTGGGGTGCAAGACTCACACTTCTCTAAATTCAGTTAACTTGCCGCTTATGTGTATCAGAGCCTTTTCTCTGGTTAATCCGCTACGTCGATCTCCCGAGAGCTTCGTCTCCGAACATATGTTGCTGGTTAAGGGAATTTGCTAACTACTTTTCTATTCTTGAAATAATTTCTGTACTCGTATAATATTTTTCAATTCAATCACAATATATTTTCAACGTTCATAAACCATAACTTCGGCAAGCTAACTCATTCTTCGAACATTAGAATCATTTACACGTCTCCAAAATAGCTTACTGTATCTCGCTGCGATAATAACCGAGACATGAAAAAATTTAAAAGTCTCTATTCTCATTCGCGTCCAAATCATAAGTGTCCTTAAGAAACTACTTTCAACTGTCCACCAGTCTTTTTACAATCATCACAGACATTAAAGAACACAGAACACTATATAAACTTTTCTTGTTCTTCTTTGCCCGTACACGAAACTCAGTGTACCGTACAGCAAGTACTTGTCTGCAGCCGTTCAGACCCCATGCCCATCTTTTTCCTCGCGGCGGTTCTTTTTTGACCTACACATACAAATAAACTATGCGCAGTCGGCTGATTCGTTTCTCCTACTCATATCTAAAATATCGGATGTTCGAAACGTTGGAAGGCCGAGTGATTCTAGAATTTCCTCTGAAATTCTGGAAGCACTGCAAGCTGCTATTTATTTACTGGCTGATTAGTTTCGGACTTTGCCCAGTTTCACAAGCCACGTATTGCAGAGGAAAATTTGTCACAAATGGATGCGTCGAATGTGGTTAATAAAGGTAACAGTGGTATGGTGGTTCATATGGTAACTTCTTTCGTCCTTTGTATATAGGAAATGTTTGGTGAGAACAATCTTGTTTGCCTCATCATACTTAAATGTGTCAAAGATCTTCATAAAAAAGTCACATATACCGTAGTATATTATGTTAATGTACGTGCATACTATATACATTTTTCATAACTGTAATACCTTCATTATCCAGCATTACGTATCCAGGCGACAACGATATTTTACATACAGTGGAGAATTTGTTCTCACTGGATTATACTGTGTATCACGCTGGTTTAGTTGTCGTAGGTGGTACCGTAATTTTAAAAGATATTGATGCAAAGAATTTCATTGTACTCAGAACGTCTTATATAATCTCTGGGATATTCAATTTAATCCTCAGTTATATTAACATCATTAACTGCATTACTGGGAGACAGAGTTTTCCACCACATCACAGTTGTACAGTAAATTTTCATTTCCTTTTAAGCACTATTTTAGAGGAAACAATTTAGTTCATTTGTATTTGAAAGAAATCCTCACACAACAGTATCATTATGCTGTTACAGTTTTCGCTGTATAATTTTCAATCTCATATTTGGCGAGTGATTAATACGGGTTGGAGTACAACTCATATGTTGATTAAGGTCTTATTGAAAGTTTCTATGAATCGTTTGTAGTCACGTGTTTCGTGTTTAACGCAAAGGTGAGTGCTATTCGTAAATTATCCACAGTGGACGTATGCACTCGTAACAAATTTTGCTGTCCGTTATAGGTGGCGTGAGAAAATGGACAAAGACCGAAACTAGTCAGATAGTAAATAAATAGCAGCTTTGGTGTCCACCATGTAAAAATGCCTTTTCATCAGAATTTGAGAGCTTCAAGACGCAAGATCTGGAACGTTTATATCCAATATTTTACCAACCTGGCGTCTTCATGCGCTGTTGTCGTCCAAGCATAGACATTGCACGTAGATCGTGAGTGCATTGCTTTTGATGTGAGGACCTCATTGGAACCATAAAAAACTAGCTAAGGATCTTATCTCACTCCAATAATCAAGTTCGTAGTTTATAGGGACGTTAGCTGCTTTTTATTGCAAACACTACTTTACATAAAACAGTAAGCTGTACAACAATGTTGCGTGATCGTGAATGCGCCTAAGAAAGTAGCTCTCAAAATCATCAGTTCTTCTCGTTAGTCGACCAGCGGCCTTGCCTCAGTGTTAACACCGATACCCGTCAGATCACTGAAGTTAAGGGCTGTCGGGTCTGGCTAGAGCTTGGATGGGCCACCGTCTACCGAATGTTGTTGGCGAGCGCGGTGCACTCAACCCATGTGAGGCAAACTGAGGAGTAACTTGATTGAGGAGCAGCGACTCCGGTCACGAAAACTGATAACGGCTGGGAGAATGGTGCGCTGACCACATGTCCCTCGGTATCTTCATCCGGTGATGCCGATGGTTGAGGAAGACACGGTGGTCGGTCGGTACCGTTGGATCTTCAAGGCCTATTCGGACACTATTTGTTTGTTTGTTTGTTCTCGTTAAAGGCGCTGCAGTCTGGAACCGCAAGACCGCTACGGTCGCAGGTTCGAATCCTGCCTCGGGCATGGATGTTTGTGATGTCCTTAGGTTAGTTAGGTTTAACTAGTTCTAAGTTCTAGGGGACTAATGACCTCAGCAGTTGAGTCCCATAGTGCTCAGAGCCATTTGAACCATTTGTTCTCGTTAGTCAAAATACAACTCTTCGCCAGTTTTCAACTCAGTAACAAATATTATTAACGTTACACCAGACAAATTACGCTTCCCTGAAATCATAACACTATCTGCGTTCCCTCCAGATTCCCGAGCTTAAGTGGGCACTTCATAACGCCATGGCATCAGTACTGAGTCGGTCGCAGCGAACCACACTGCTAGAAGGTGATACGTGATTTAGCCGATGACACACGAAGCGATTCGGGTAACTCTGTCGTTTACTTACCGTTGACAATAAAATTATGCTCTACTTACGTCATAACAGGTCATTAGTAAGAGTGTCTCGCATAATACTATGGACAAAATCAGAATATTAATTTAGTTTTAATTATTCTTTGAAAATAATACGTTTGGAGGTAGCCGAGACGATACTCCCATCGATCTTTCATTACAGCAGCTAATCATAACGCTTGTAGTTTCTTCTGGAGCATTTTACTAAGCGTGCTGTTTCCATGTAACAGCCTCTGATGTATTTGGCTCATCCAGCCTTGTGACATCACGCGTCTGCTACTGTAGTCTCGCTCTAATCCGATATAACGTGTTGGAATAGAGCAAGTGTTACTCTTTGTAATGCTGATAGATAAACGAGTCTCAGAACATACCAGTCGGCATACAATTTCCTTCTTTATCGTTTTCTCTGTTTCCTGAGATATGGGCCGGCTGGCAGGGAACAAAAGCCGCTCGTCAGTGAGACACATGCACAGTTTGAAAAGTATAAAATTAAAGAAAGTGACAATTGCCTATTTAAAATGATACCCATGTGACAATTTCGGGTTTTAGAAAAATATAATTTGATGATTTAAAAAAAATTAAAGCTAGGTGATTTAATACACCAGTAAATACTGAGAGGTGACGTTGTTGAAGCTGCTATGACGTGGTGGCGGTGATGGTGTATTAAAATTATTACGACCTTGGAGGATGTAGTTTGTTTTGATGTTGTACTCGTATAAGTGACGCAAACAGATAAAAGTAAAAACTGAAGAACATGTGAAAAAAGGCCAAAGGCTGTTGAATGGAAATTAATTTGACCTTTGTTGAACAGAAATTAATTTGACCTGTGTAGGATTGCACAGTACTGTAAAACTTAGACTGAGTGCAGGGATGCCGGCCGAAGTGGCCGTGCGGTTAAAGGCGCTGCAGTCTGGAACCGCAAGACCGCTACGGTCGCAGGTTCGAATCCTGCCTCGGGCATGGATGTTTGTGATGTCCTTAGGTTAGTTAGGTTTAACTAGTTCTAAGTTCTAGGGGACTAATGACCTCCGCAGTTGAGTCCCATAGTGCTCAGAGCCATTTGAACCTTTTTTTTTTTTTTTTTTTTTTTTTGAGTGCAGGGATAATAGGAAGGACTCGATGTTGAATTTTCCAGTGAAGTCTTTGTACACTGAAATTTCGCATTTTATGGTTAAGTATAATAATCACTGTTTCGTTCTGTAAGGCTACCAGTTGTGGGTAGGGAACAGCATCATTTGGTAAAGTGTGATGTTTGGTTCTCATTTAGGCTAATCGTTCCATGGTAATGCTTAATACTTTACCGTAAAGCAGTAACTAAACATGTGTAGGTCGCCGTGGCCTAACGCAGGAATGTCTCAACGTACACAATGACTGGTTCAAATGGTTCAAATGCCTCTAAGCACTATGGGGCTTAACATCTGAGGTCATCAGTCCCCTATACTTAGCGCTAGTTAAACCTAACTAACCTAAAGACATCACACACAGCCATGCCCGAGGCAGGATTCGAACCTGCGACCGTAGCAGCAGCGCGGTTCCGGACTGAAGCGCCTAGAACCGCTCGACCATAGCGGCCGGTGACTGTCTGGAATTAGTCCATTGAGAAAACTTTGTGACGAAGGTGCGTAACTTAATAGGGTAGCAACAGTTTCAAGAGCCGCTTTTTGAGTGGTCAAAGTTGGCGAGGCGCCTGGAATGTGGTGAGGGTGGGGGGCGGGGGTGCGGGGGAGGGAGCCGTTGTGCGGCCACAGGAAGCCGCACACCTAGCACGCGTACACCATATATGATGACATGATTTTTTCCTGTAGGAAGAGATTACAGAAAGGGCATCACTTCCTACTCACACTCGAGAGAAGGGAAATTTTGAACAAGCCGAGAAACCGTATGTAAATACTATGGCGTGAAATAGCGAATCGTAAACTACGAATTATTAGCACAGTCAACGATATGAAGTAAAAAGAAGCTAAACAAATGGGCTATTAAAAGAAGATGTACGTTCTTTGTATATTACATAACAAGTCTGTACTCTGCAACAAGGGAAAGCGGCCTGATTGCAGTGGAGGATCTGGCGAACGCCGACTGTTCCAGTTCAGAATCGTGCAGTTAAGTGTGATGCAGGTGCCAGCCCGCTAAAGCACTTAGGCTTGGCTGCGATCTGATAGCAGGGATGCACAGACCGCGGCCCGCCGTTCATCTGATGACGGCCCGACCGATCGTTCTAGTACACCACATCACAATTGTTAAGGAGCAACTGACACTTGCTAGGTAAAAACTGCCTACTGCTTCGGAACAACCGAAAATTAAACAACCAACCAATGATACTAAAAGGAAATGTAGAGGGCGGGACGTGTTACCGACAACGGTGCCTTTGCACGAACTGTCTGTATGCATTCGACAGTTCATGCAGCACGAAGGTTATTGTGGAACCGATTAGTGCCACATTCCGTGTGGTACGGCAACATCTCTGTAAGACATCATTTGAGTGCTTACGATGGTGGACGAGCACTTGAACGGCTCGAAGTCGGTCAAAGTGCCACGACTGTGCCCACAGTAATGGGTGTGTCCGTAAGTGTCATCTCACGATTAAAAAAGACCACTGAACGTGGAAATGCTATGCGAAAGCATGCCGGTGGTGTAGACGGACCATCACATCGCATGAGGATCGATAAGTAGACCTAGTGACGAAAAGGAATAGACATCTCACTCCTAGGCAGATCGGAGCACACCTCGCGACCGCTACCGGTATACGCGGCTCTGCCAGAACCGTGTCGCAGCGATTGTATCAGGCTTGTTTGTATGCTCGGAAGCTTGTCACATGTATTCCACTTCAACCACGCCGTCGTCGAGAAACAGTTCCTTGGTGTAGGGAGCATATTTCTTGGGATCAGTAGCAATGGTCCCGAGTGATGTTCTCCGACGAATCCCTCTGCACTGTGGCAAGGGATTCTGGCCAGCAGTTACTGTGAAGAGAGAGGGGAACACGTTACACACCACAGAATGTTCGGGATGGCGTAGGCGCCATTGCAGGCCTTATGCACAATGGCCGAACACTGCTGCATATCTCTGGTGCCGTTGCAGCACAGCGGTATTGCAGGGAGGCACACTGGAAAGTGAAGATATTGAACGTATAGAATGGTCCGCGTACTGCCCGAACCTAAATCGTAGAGAGCATGCTTGGGATGCCCTTGGCAGACATGCTTCTCAATGAACAACTCCAGTTCCGAACAGTGCGAGAGTTGAAAGCTGCTTTGAGAGAAGATTGGGACAATATCCCCCAAGGACTCCTCAACAGTTTGGTAACCAGCATGAATAACAGGTGCAAAATGTACAGTAGTGCCCGAGAAGGGCATATTCCTTACTGACAGTCCAATATCAACCTTTACGTTTAGGAGTCTTACGTGTGTCAAACATGAACATTTTTCATGTTTGTTATTTTGCTTTCTCATGTATCGAAATTTTTTGTAAATATACCACTCCATCTACACTGATGAGCCGAAACATTATGACCAATCCCACCGCGGGGCTGAATGCCTCCTGATGGTGTTGCGGAGAGCCGCGCTGGATTAGCTGAGCGGTCTAAGGCGCTGCAGTCATGGACTGTGCGGCTGGTCCCGGCGGAGGTTCGAGTCCTCCCTCGGGCATGTGTGTGTGTGTTTGTCCTTAGAATAATTTAGGTTAAGTAGTTTGTAAGCTTAGGGACTGATGACCTTAGCAGTTAAGTCCCATAAGATTTCATTCCACACACTTTTCTTTTGTTCGTTGCGGACACGTGACGCAGTAAGCAAACTATGTAAGTCGACGAGAGACGAATGGGCATTCATTACAGTGTAGATACGGGCCGCAAATGCGGAAAGCCACTGATACAAGCGGTTTTTACAAAGGGCACATCGTTGTAGAGGCTGAAAACGAGAATCTCTGAAACGACGAAGCTGCTCGGCTGCTTGCGCACTATTGTAGTAAGCACATATGGAATGTTGTTGAAGGATGGTGGAATAACGCGTAGGCCATATGGTACTGGACGTCCACGTCTCATCACAAAACTTAGACGCCGGAGGATCCCCCACTGTGTAATCGAGGATAGGCAGCGATCTGTGGCAGATGTGACGTCAGAGCACACTGCTGGAGCAGGCACAAGTGTTTCGAAGTGAACCGTTCAAAGTCCATCGTTGAACATGAAGCTCCACATCACACGACTCCTATGCGTTGCAGTGTTGACCCAATGACATCGTCAGTTACGATTGTAGTGGGCGTAGCACACTGAGCTTTTCACCGTGGATCAATAGAAAAGTGTCGCCTGTCGAATGAATCGTATTTCTTGTTACACCACGTCGATAGTTGGGTTCTTATCCGCCATCATACAGGCGAATGGTTGCTTGAAACATGCACCGCACCGCGCCACAGATGGAAGACGATGAGAGCAGAACTGCTATTGAGTACATTGAGTTTGGCTTATGAGACCTATGGTAGTACTCGAGAATACCACGTCAGAAGTGAACCACGTGAACATTATTGCGGGCTACCCTCATCCCTTCATGGTTGATGTCTTATCTGATGGTGATGACATCTTCCAGCAAGATAACACACAAGACCAAGATCGTGCTGTAGTGGTTTGAGGAGCATGGCAGTGAACTCTCATTGACGTCTTAGCCATAAAATGTCCCTGATCTGTACCTACTGAGACGCGTATTGGGCGCCAGTGCATGCCCACAAACCACCATCGCGTAATTTGGGGGAATTTACTGAGCTATGGATGCCACACACCTCTGGAAACCTATCAAGGACTTATAGGATCCATAACAAGAAGAATCGCTGCTTTGCTGTGTTTGGAAAGTGGACCAACACGCTATCTACATGGTTGTCATAATGTTTTTGATCATCGATGAATATTACGTATGTTCTGTCTTTCGTGTCGACGATCATTGCCTGTTATTATTCCTATCCAATAATGTCTCTGCGCCTTATAAATTGTCAAGTAGTGTGAATTTTTGTTATCCATCTTTTATTTGCTCCCAGAAAGGAGAGTGCGGCTGCTTGTGGAACTTGGATCTATTCAGCCACGCCAGTCTGTTTGGAATTGGGCCAGGTGGATACCGATTCGGGAAAATAACTTGTCTCACGGCCTGTTATTTTTCAATTTGCGTGCTTCCGCAACAGTACAGTCGCGACAACAAGAGCTCAAAGTGGGACTGCACGGAACGACGTTGCTTATTCGTCAGTGGTCTGTGTATTCTACAGCAAATACGAGCTTCATCAGCGCACTCATCAATGCACTGAACTTTTTGGGATGAATGTAAGCAACAACATTTATTTCTGTGTACCTGTATGCATTTACTACAGGATCGTCGGTCAATAATACCAGCTCTATTCGGAAAATAAAGTCAGATCTGTCGCGAAATGGAAACCACTGTGAAAATGAAAAATGTTTGATTTGCAAGGGTTAGCTTCACGTTCCAGCGATATCTTTACACAGTCGCCGCTCCGACTTAGACATTTTTCGTAGCATTGTACCAACTTTAGAACACCCTCGCCATGGAAAGTAGCCACCAGTGCTTTCCGCCAATTCTCTACGCTGGGCTACAGCTCGTTGTTTGTGCCAAAATGTTGTCTTCATAGCCAGCGGTTCTTGTGAGCAGAGATGAAACTCAGGGAGAGCCAATTACGGGCAGTATTGGGGTTGATGAAATACTTCCCACCGAAAATCTGCATGAGTATCTTCGTTCCCTTGCAGAGTGCAGCCGAGCATTGTCACGAAGAAACAAACGCATGTCATTTATGTTATGCGGGCTGCATGACATCAGGCGAAATCTCTCTCCAGGCCCTCAAACCTGGCGGAGACACTATTTTCTAGACATCTTTACGTGTTCACCGTGCGCTCAGTACTGAAACGAGCACATGACGCTATCGATGGGCATACCAGAGACACCAACCAACACATCTGTGCAAAGCTTCATCAGACTTTCACTGTGGTTTCCATTTTGCACCCAATTGGAACGAAGTTTCCAAATAGTCCTCGTAATACACGAAAGTACAAAATTTAAATGAAATGGATATTTATGAAAAAAATTATGTGAACCAACTTTTATTTTTCTGTGCCCTTACGTAGTCACAGTGAAGGACTTGCGGCCCACAGAACTACTAAGTCTGTGCATCCTTGTGATAGAGAGAAGACGTGCCCTAGGTGCTCTACGAGACTGGCTGAGTATAACTGGGATGAGTGAAAACTCAGTAGAAGAGTAGTAGCACTGTAGATAGTACGCCAATACTTATTTACCTAATATTTCTAAGATATTTATACCAGCATTTGAGCATAAATTTCTTTAAATTAAATGTCTATGAATATTTACTGTGTCGCATGGTACAAAACAAATGGCATAACTTGTTAGTAAGCCTGCTGAATTTCTTCCAGTTGACAACAGACGCTGTTAGGAAGATGGATTTGCTTCTCTAACACTAACAGCAGCAGAACATTCTTCTTTCTTTTCTCAGTAGAAAACCTAGTGGAGACCCTGTTATGTACTATTTAACTCGTTTGAATCATATTACAGAGTACCAATTGGCTTGCAATAGTGCCTTATTTAATCAATACGTTAGCAAGCAAGGAGACAATGTGGAGAAGGTACTAACCTACAAGGTCTAAAGGAGCTGGTAATGTGAAAGATAAAACAGAACCAACGCAAAGCTTCACATAATTCCACTGAGGTTACTAAAGCTGAGTTAACGGAAAATTATGAACTCACTTACATTATTGCGCCCAAATATTGTAATTTACCTTCACAAGAGTTTCAGAAACAGTTAGCTTGCAGCATATCCACGCTTAGTTTCTTTAATCTGTCTCTCGAAAATTCTATCAAGTTGGTATCTGCAGAGAAAGGCTAAGGAAATACAGAAGGATGGGCCAGCAGGAACACCAGAGGAGACAACACAATTCTGAAGAGAGAGGACAGATAGAATCAAAGTTTCAAATATTGGAAATTAAAAACATCTGAAAGCACACGTAAGGCTCCAAGAGGACGACTAAACGGTTCTCTTTCTCATCTTTCTGGATACCATTAAAATAGAAGAAGGGAAAGCTTGTTGATTGTCCTTCATCCATCTAACCCGTGTTGTACGAGTTACAGGTCTCTGCATGACAGAGCACGGCATCAGTATGTTTCAAAAAGCCGCACGCAGAAATGCAATTTTTCAGTGAGTCGTCCCTGCAGTTCTATTGTTCACATAGATAAAGGATCAAATGCTTTGGATAGCCTAGCGAATTTGTACGCCTAAAGGAAGAACGGGCATTCTGTTGCTATCCTGCAGTACAGAGTTAAATTTTATTAACATTATATACTTCTTACAGGCCAGGCAAATTGAACAAACAGGTAGGTGTGGGCCACGAGGGGCATTATCCGGCTTATAAAAGCATCATTTATTCATAGGCGTTTCCTGAGAAACCCGTAAAATACTGTTTTTAGTCGTTTTTGTTCAAGGGGATGCAGTTATCTAAATAGCTAACCACAGCAAACGTCTCGCATTTCACATGTGTTTTCTTTAGATATTTATCCAGAAACGCCATTTTCTCGTTTTCGAAAAATCTTTAAATTTTTCCAAAATCTTTACGCGTGACCAACATACAACTGAAAAACCATGATTCTTCTGCACCAAAAGTACCAGTTGTGGAGATAGCCACTTCTATAATTTCTATTCACCCCAAATCGCCAAAATTTTTATCAGCTGTACTTAAAATGATGTTCTCGGGAAACTTTGAAACTTTTTTCGGTAACATTATCCAGTACTGAGGTCCAGAGGTTCAAATTTACCGTACTTACGCACGCAAAATATGCACCTAATATCCGGTTCGAGGGATAAATGTAGCCTTAACTGTCGTAGAAAAATTATTTTATCGCACGAAATTCTTTTTACCTGCAAATCAAACATCGCATGTTCTCGTATACTGTAAGTGTGGCCCAAAAATGTTGTGTATTTTTATGTAAAGTAATTTATATGTATCAAAGTATATAAATGTGTCGGAGTATATAGATAAACTACAAGATATTTACTTGCCTACAAGATCCGTTTTATTAAGCCGCACACCCTACTGTATTAGGGAAAAGAAGGGAATCATCGGGAAAATGCTCCTTTCTGAGCACAGAAAAGGCAAATATGTTCCTCTTTAAAAGACTATGACAGAAAAGTGGGGAATCAGCTGCCCCACTCGTCATTCTGCCTTTCTTGCCAAAAATTTTGGCATGTGAACGTATTCGCCGTCTTTGGTGCTGAATCAGAGCATCAGAGACAGTGGTGGTGGAAGAGAGACGAGACAATGCCAATGGAAGAGGAAGAGGGAGGAGACAGAAAGAGACGATGTTAATAAGAAAGAAGACAGTGGCAGTGGGATGTACTGTAAATCAAAGGGAGAAATGGAGACAGTTAGACAAAGACATGTAGAGACAGTGGTAGTGAGTACGAAGGCACAACTACGAAGAGATACTGGATAAAAGAAGTTAAAATATTGTGTTTTAAAAGAACAGAAATGTGTTCACATGCCAAAATTTTTGGTGAGGAAAGAGGAGTGAGGCAGCTGCTTCCCCACTTTTCTGTCAGAGTCTTTTAAGGAGGAACATATTTGCCTTTTTTGTAACCCGAAAGGAGCATTTTTTTCTCTGGTATAAGTTGTTCCAAAATCTTCACTCTTAAATACAGAGAAAAGTTATAAAACTCTTTCATAAATTACATTCATAAACACTGATAAAAGATTTATAATTTATTTTAAAATATCCAGCATTTAATAGTAATAAAATTACCGAAGAAACTTTGTTCCCCCTTTTGTATATTAATGGAACCTAGCATTAATTTGGAGTAGTGAGAAACTACTGATTTAGATGATATTACACCAAAATTGTCTCATATCAGCATTTAATTTACACTGAAACGCCAAAGAAACTGGTATAGACATGCGTATTCAAATACAGAGATCAGTAAACAGGCGGAATATGGCTCTGCGGTCGCCAACGCCTAATTAAGACAACAAGTGTCTGACGCAGTTGTTAGATCGGTTACTGCTGCTACAATAGCAAGTTATCAAGAATTAAGTGAGTTGCAACGTGGTGTTATAGACGGCGCACGAGCGTTAGGACACAGCATCTGCGAGGTAGCGATGAAGTGGGGATTTTCCCGTACGACCATTTCACGAGCGTACCGTGAATATCAGGAATCTGGTAAAACATCAGATCTCCGACATCGCTGCGGCTGGAAAAAGATCCAGAAAGAACGAGACCAACGACGACGGAAGAGAATAGTTCAACGTGACGGAAGGCAACATTTCCGCAAACTGCTGCAGAATTCAGTGCTGGGCCATCAGCAAGTGTTAGCGAGCGAACCGTTCAACGAAATATCATTGATATGGACTTTCGGAGCCGAGGGCCCACTCGTGTACCCTTGATGACTGCACGACACAAAGCTTTACGCCTCGCCCAGGTCAGTCAACACCGACATTGGACTGTTGATGATTGGAAATATGTTGCTTTGTCGGAAGATTCTCGTTTCAAATTGTATCGAGCGGATGGACGTGTACGGGTATGGAGACAGACACATGAATGCATGAACCCTGTTTCTCAGCAGGGGACTGTTCAAGCTGGTGGAGACTCTGTAATGGTGTGCGGTGCATTAGGAGTGACATGGGACGACTGATACGTCTAAACACCACTCTGACAAGTGACATGTACGTAAGTATCCTGTCTGATCACCAGCATCCATTCATATCCATTGTACATTCCGATGGGCTTGGGCATTTCCAACAGGATAATGTGACACCCCACACATACAGAATTGCTACAGAGTGGCTCCAGGAACACTCTGAGTTTAAACACTTCCTCTGGCCACCAAACTCTCCAGACACGGACATTATTGAGCATATCTGGGATGCTTTGCAACGTGGTGTTCATTACCCACTCGTAGTCTTACAGATCTGTGGACAGCCGTGCAAGATCCATGGTGTCAATTCCCTCCAACAGTACTTCAGACATTAGTCGAGTCCATGCCACGTCGTGTTGAGGCACTTCCACGTTCTCGTGGAGGACCTACACGATATTAGACGGTTGTGCCAGTTTCTTTGGCTCTTCGGTGTAGTTCTTGTATTTCTAAAATGTCAGTATATTTTGAATTACCAGTTAATTTCTTCGGCAGTTGTCTACTATTTGTTTAAGAGCACATTAGACTCCGTAACACTAGAAAGTAGGCGCCTAAGCCGTAAACTAGGACGTGTAAAACAAAAAAATTATGAAATATGGGCAAACACATGTGTTTTCTTAAGTAGTAATAACATAATGTTTATCACATTTCGGAAAGATGTCTAGTGAGGCCGATCATGATAATGAGGCCAATCATGATAAAATGTAGCCGCCATCGCATTATGGAAGTCAGACCTTCCTGGTTACAAAGTCATTTCAAAAGAGTTATTCTGAGCAGTTGTTATTCGGTTAGAGAATATAGACACACTGTGTACCTACGACGTGAAAGTAATAGAGCAAATAGCAGTGAGAGAGGGCAGCATGTTATGAGGAAAAGATAACACTTTGGAGTGACGTACATCTAACTTCCTAGATACATTAACTGTGAATGTAGCTGTAAGGTGTTGATATCAGAGAAGATTTTCTTCTAATGTTCTTGAATATAGGAATGCGTAGGATCTTGAAGAAAAGGTTGCGGAACTGGAGAGGATAGTTTGAAAGGGTAACACCGGACGTTCTAAATTGGTAAGCGATGAAACGCCAATTTATGAGAGATAACATGAGATGCTGGTGCTACAAAAAGTTACACAGCAGTGTTTCACGCCTTGGTCCCGTTAAGAGATACTGGGGTGACATGCATTCCAAGGGTCATCGCTGGATTATCTGACTTCGTTTTCAGTGAGACTCCAATGTGTATTTGATAGACTTTCCTTGGTGTAGCTATCACATGACGTTACCAAAATTTTTCCTACAGCACTTCTGAAAGATAGATAGGGAAGGATGTTGAAGGAAAAGATTAGGGTACAGAGAGGACGGCTTCAAAGGGTGTCATTACCCAGTCTGGTTTCGTAAGTGTAAGAGACCAATTTGCTTAAGAAACTTTAAAGTTCTGGTACCTGAGGAGGTCACGCAGCAGAGTTGTGAGCACGTTGGCAATATTGATGAGGTTCTAGAGTGATGTCCACGGTAAAGATCATCACTGGAGAACGCGACTCAGTGATAGATGGGAGTCCAATGAAAGCTGGGCACAGTTTCTATGGACATACTTTTGAGACAATGATCCCAGAGAACGTTTTCCTGCAACGGTCCAGAAAGCAGGTGACAGTGGAATTTTGAAGGAAAGCTGAGGGCCTGCTGGATGGTTTTGAAGGACATTCTAATTTGGTAACCAATGAGAAGGCAATTTATTTCAGAAAACAAGAAGTTCCAGAGGAAGAGGATCTTACTCATTAATACCATGCCATTTGATGTCGTTGAGGAGGACCTGTAATGAGCTACATATGGGAAGTGTTCGAGGAAGAATACAATTCTGTCATCAAATGGAGTAGCGTTGGTGTTCAACACAGTTCCCATGGATGTAGTTGTGATACGATGGTGTACGAGAAGATTTCGTTACAAAGGTAGGTAAAAAAGGATAGGGAAGAATATTTAAGTACAATAAGAGGGCCTGGAATCATAACTTCATAGGCAACCATTGCGCATTCTGAGTTGGTAAATTATGAGAGCGAATTTATATAAAAGATCTTGAGAAGCTAGACCTTGAATAGGTTATCCAAAAGCGTTGTCCAAGCTGACAGCGTCATCACTAAAAGTTCCGGCTTACTAAATGGTTCAAATGGCTCTGAGTACTATGGTACTTAACAGCTATGGTCATCAGTCCCCTATAACTTAGAACTACTTAAACCTAACTAACCTAAGGACAGCACACAACACCCAGCCATCACGAGGCAGAGAAAATCCCTGACCCCGCCGGGAATCGAACCCGGGAACCCGGGCGTGACCGGCTTACTCGTCAATGGGAGTACACTGAGGTAACGAAAGTCATGGAATACCTCCTAATATCATGTCGGACCTATTAGTGTAGTAGCTCAATGTGGCATGGATTCAAAAAGTCGTTGTGGCAAGGACTCAATAAGTCGTTGGAAGTCCCTTGCAGAAATATTGAGGCGTTCTGTCTCTACAGCCACCCGGAACTGTGAAAGTGTTGTCAGAGCAGGAGTTTTCGCACGCACTGATCTCTCGACTGTGTTCCATTAATGTTCGGTGGAATTCATGTCAGATGATATGAGAGGCCAAATAATATACTCGAACTGTTAAGAATGTTCTTCAAAGCAATCGCGAACATTTGTGGTTCAGTGACATGAGGCATCGTTGCTTGGGAACATGAATGGATGCAAATTGTTTCGAAATAGCTGTACATAATTATTTCCTGTAAATATTGGTTCAGTTGGACCAGAGGACACAATTCATTTCATGTAAACACAGCCCACACCATCATGGAGCCACCCCCGGCTTCCACAGTGCCTTACTGCTAACTTGGGTCCATGGCTTTGTAGGGTCTGTGACACACTCGAACTCTATCACCAGCTCCTACCAACTGAAAGCGTAATTCATCTGACTAAGGCACGGTTTTCCAGTCGTCTAGTTTCGACCTGATATGGTGACGAGCCCACGAGAGGCACTGCAGACGATGTCGTACTGTTAGCAAAGGCACTTCTGTCGGTTCTCTGCTGCCACAGCCTATTAACTCCAAATTTCGCCGCACTGTCCTAACGGATATTTCAAGATTTTAAACATGGATGCAACAGCAACTATTGAAATTCTTCACGATAAAGGATGACAGCCAAAAACAGTTGCAGGATAAAAATTTATTAAAATTTCTTGACCAAGGTTTCGGTACTTCATCAGAAGTAAAAAATCTGAAATTACATCATGTATTAATCTACATTACATGATGTAATTTCAGATTTTTTACTTCTAATGAAGGTATATTTATATGTACCGAAACCTTGGTCAAGAAATTTTAATAAATTTTTATCCTGCAACTGTTTTTGGCTGTCATCCTTTATCGTGCCTAACGGATATGTTCGTCGTACGTCCAGTATTGATTTCTGTGGTTAAGTTACACAGTGCTGCTTGTCTGTTAGCATCGACAACTCTAGGCAAACGCCGCTTCCCTCGGTTGTTAAGTAAAGGCTGTCAACCACTGCTTTGTCCATGGTGAGGGCTAATTTGGTATTCTCGCACACTCCTGAGGGTGTGGATCTCAGTATGTTGAATTTTGTAACGATTTCCGAATTAGAATGTCCCACGTGACTAGCTCCAACAACTAACCCGCTTTCAAAGTCTATTAATTCCCGTCGTGCAGCCATAATCACGTGACAAACTGTTTTGCACGAATCACCAGAGTACTAATGACCGCTGCGTCAATGCACTGCGCATTTATACCTCGTGTACGTGATACTATCGCTATCTGTATATGTGCGTATAGCTATCCCATCACTTCTGTCATCTCAGTGTATAATGGATCCTGGACACAGTTAACACGTACGTACAGTACATACGAGATGGTGATGTTAGAGAGAGTTTTACTTTAGTAGCCTAGGAAAACCAGACTATAGGATGCTGAAGAAATTTTGAGGGTCTCAGGGATTGTTTCAAAGAGTATCACCAGATATTCTAATATGGTAAGCAACTAGAAGGCAATGCATGCAAAAATATTTGAAATGCTTGTCTCAGAGGAGATTACCAAGTAACAATGCGTATTTTGACAGCACTGAGGAGCCTCTGGAGTGACATCCGCTGGAAGGGTCACCACTGAAGAATTCTCTGGGATGCATTTGTGAGATATGATGCTGCCATCAGTGGTCCAGAAGGAGAAGGAATGTTGAAGGAAGGGTGTTGAAGGCAAAGAAGAGAGCCTGGGAAGGAGGACTATCACTTGAAGATCTGATTTTGTAACGATGCGAGATTTCTTGAGGTGCTAGCGCCTGGCCGGCCGCGGTTCTAGGCGCGCAGTCCGGAACCGCGCGACTGCTACGGTCGCAGGTTCGAATCCTGCCTCGGGCATGGATGTGTGTGGTGTCCTTAGGTTAGTTAGGTTTAAGTAGTTCTAAGTTCTAGGGGACTGATGACCACAGCTGTTAAGTCCCATAGTGCTCAGAGCCATTTGAACCATTTTTTGCTAGCGCCTGAGGGGGTTAGCCAGCCAGTCACCTTGGTGACGTTGAGGAGCACGGCGTTGAACATGAGCGCGTAGTAGCCCCAGACGGAGAAGCGGCTGACGAGCATCATGAGGTCGGCCCAGGCGGCGAGCACGGCGAGCGCGGCCGCGTGCACGATGAGCTGGTGGCGGATGGACACGGCCATGTCCGCCGGCTGGCCGACCTCGCCGGCCGCCGCCACCAGCAGCACCAGCGAGCTGCAGCCCAGGTTGAGCCAGGTCTCGCTCTCGCGCAGGTAGTGCCGCGGGTACATGCCCACCTGCGCCAGCCCGTGCAGCAGCAGCGTCACCGACGAGACCAGCGCCACGCGCCGCAGCGCGCGCTCCACGCTGTTCTCCGGTTGCTGCACACATACACACGAATGTGAGAATTCTAGCACCACTACCCTCAGGGGTACCATTCTACCACTATTACACTCAAACGTAGAATTTACTAAAGGTACCGAAAAGTTGCTCTGACATATAGTTACTGCTGTTCAACAGGAAGATTTGTAATTAAATGTGGGGTCCCACAACATTCTACACTCCTGGAAATGGAAAAAAGAACACATTGACACCGGTGTGTCAGACCCACCATACTTGCTCCGGACACTGCGAGAGGGCTGTACAAGCAAAGATCACACGCACGGCACAGCGGACACACCAGGAACCGCGGTGTTGGCCGTCGAATGGCGCTAGCTGCGCAGCATTTGTGCACCGCCGCCGTCAGTGTCAGCCAGTTTGCCGTGCCATACGGAGCTCCATCGCAGTCTTTAACACTGGTAGCATGCCGCGACAGCGTGGACGTGAACCGTATGTGCAGTTGACGGACTTTGAGCGAGGGCGTATAGTGGGCATGCGGGAGGCCGGGTGGACGTACCGCCGAATTGCTCAACACGTGGGGCGTGAGGTCTCCACAGTACATCGATGTTGTCGCCAGTGGTCGGCGGAAGGTGCACGTGCCCGTCGACCTGGGACCGGACCGCAGCGACGCACGGATGCACGCCAAGACCGTAGGATCCTACGCAGTGCCGTAGGGGACCGCACCGCCACTTCCCAGCAAATTAGGGACACTGTTGCTCCTGGGGTATCGGCGAGGACCATTCGCAACCGTCTCCATGAAGCTGGGCTACGGTCCCGCACACCGTTAGGCCGTCTTCCGCTCACGCCCCAACATCGTGCAGCCCGCCTCCAGTGGTGTCGCGACAGGCGTGAATGGAGGGACGAATGGAGTCGTGTCGTCTTCAGCGATGAGAGTCGCTTATGCCTTGGTGCCAATGATGGTCGTATGCGTGTTTGGCGCCGTGCAGGTGAGCGCCACAACACCCGGCATCATGGTGTGGGGAGCGATCTCCTACACTGGCCGTACACCACTGGTGATCGTCGAGGGGACACTGAATAGTGCACGGTACATCCAAACCGTCATCGAACCCATCGTTCTACCATTCCTAGACCGGCAAGGGAACTTGCTGTTCCAACAGGACAATGCACGTCCGCATGTATCCCGTGCCACCCAACGTGCTCTAGAAGGTGTAAGTCAACTACCCTGGCCAGCAAGATCTCCGGATCTGTCCCCCATTGAGCATGTTTGGGACTGGATGAAGCGTCGTCTCACGCGGTCTGCACGTCCAGCACGAACGCTGGTCCAACTGAGGCGCCAGGTGGAAATGGCATGGCAAGCCGTTCCACAGGACTACATCCAGCATGTCTACGATCGTCTCCATGGGAGAATAGCAGCCTGCATTGCTGCGGAAGGTGGATATACACTGTACTAGTGCCGACATTGTGCATGCTCTGTTGCCTGTGTCTATGTGCCTGTGGTTCTGTCAGTGTGATCATGTGATGTATCTGACCCCCGGAATGTGTCAATAAAGTTTCCCCTTCCTGGGACAATGAATTCACGGTGTTCTTATTTCAATTTCCAGTAGTGTATCTTGGGCCTCATATTTCCTAGCATCTTTACGCTGAGAGCAGTCATTTTACTGCTCTTCAACTAAAATATACAATCTACTAATTCTAACCAAAAAGTGCTCTGCTGTTTAGTCACCACTGCTGAACAGCAGTAAGAAGGCTCGTATTTAATTGTGGGGTCCCACAAGGCTCCATCTTAGGACCAGTATTTTCTTGAGCCATTACACAGAGAGCAGTCGTTCTACTACTGCTCTTTGACTAAAATATATAATGTACAAGAAGAAGAAACAGAAGAACACAAGTCATTGGCGTGCATTCCGTTTGTCGGAAACACCTCAAGGAAAATCGGCAGAATACTGTGCAAACACAATGTGAATGTGTATTCCGACCCCTGCAAAAACCTTGACTCTACTGGGTTCAGTGAAAGATGACCTAGGCCTTCGAAAACCAGGCGTTTATCAAATTCCCTGACAGTGTGGGAAATCATACATTGGGGAGACAGTCCGCACTGTAGAAGAGAAGTGCCGCGAACATAAGCACCATGCTGAATTACGCCAGGCCACTAAATCAGCCATGGCCGACCATTGTATACAGACTGGCCATATTATGGACTATGAAAAAACAAAAATACTCTGTCAATCCTCCTACTTCTGGGACTGCGTTATTAAAGAGGCCATCGAAATCCACTACAGGACGATCTAATTAATAAAGACAGTGGCCTTCAACTCAGTCAGGCTTGGAACGCTGCACTCAGCCTGGAGAGAAAGATGCGGTCCCAGAGATCGAGGACCGCCCCCGACGGCGGCAGCAGGGAGACTGCAGACCCCAGTTCAGACCCAGGCACCGCTTCCCCACCAACTCCAGTAGCCGCCGCGCCGGCCGCACCGAAGACACCAGGAGAGGAACGGTGGAAGGGGTAACGGCTAGTATATACAGGGCGCCGGGAGGAACACCACAGCAGTCGTCAGGAACCACCTGAAGATGGCAGCGTGTACTTCAGCCGAAATACTGTGGAGAAATTGCGACGCTACCCGGTCGGATACCCGAGAACTGTTCAAATTGGAAATACGCTGGGAAAACTTCAGATCGCATATCAACTGCACAGTGCTACAAGGTTCTATCTTAGGCTGAATATTTTCTAGTGCGTTTACCCAGACAGCAATCATTCCACTGCTCTCAGATTAATATACACAATATCCTAATTCGATCCAAACAGTTTCTGCTTTGTTAGTTACCATCACACAGTAGTAAGATTCCTTACTAACCAGTTCACCAGACGAACAAAAGTAGTAATGCTTACGAAATGAAAAGTTTGTTATGTTTAGGATACTAACGTTGCATATTTTGTTATGTATACCACGAAGCAGTGCAATGTAAACATCATAAAACGTAACGTATCTAAATTTCCATTATTTCTGCTTACACCACGACTTTAACGTAAAACTGCACGTGGTCCAGAATGTAACGTTCCTAAGAACTCCACCTGATGATAAGCCTGCAGTTCCTTGAAAACTAGTTAATGGTATAAATCGTATTAAAATTCAAAAAGCGACTGGTTGCATATTATACCTATATAAAACATTACCGTTATCGACAATTCGCACGTCAGAGTAGTTATGGAGGTATGATCAACCAGTCAGTATTTCAAGTGACACGTAAAGAATTAATGAATAAAATTAGGTCGACAAGTAGTTTACTTGCACCGTTCTTTTCGTTTAAGAATAAATAACAGAATGGCGATAATTATTCATGGTATTGTACAATAATCTCCTCGGCCTGTGTGTCTGTCAACTTGAGTTTAGCACTGTTCGACACTAGCGCAGCGGCATCTGTAGAAGTCGCTGTGAAAAACGTCCACGTCTCCAAGAAACTCGTAGCTGCTAATACTCCTGCACACAGAACAGTCGCAACGTTAGAAAACGGTAGTGAAATGAGGGAAGAGTGGCAGACTGATGCGTGGTGCAGGCATTGACACCTAAACCTCAAAGCATACAAATGTAACGTATTGCGAACAAATGGTCAAAAAGTCCCTAGGAGTCAATCAACACATATCTCGTGAAAAGACCATGGAGATCACATGGAGGGTCTGTAACAGTTATTCCTCTCTCCCACCATTGGCGACCACAGCTGGAAAGAGAGGGAATGACAAAGTTACACGAAGTACCCTCTACCTCACACCAAGATAATTTCCAGGTTACAGATGAAGATGTTTATGCTTAAAATTATGTTTACACTGAGCTGATAGAAGTCATAGGATAGCGATATGCACATATACAGAGTTGTCACTACTAACAGATAAGTAACACTGCGTGAAATAACTGCAGATATCAACGTGGCACGTACGACGAACGTATCCGTTAAGATAGTGCGGTGAAATTTGGCTTTAATGGGCGATGGCAGCAGACGACCAACGAGAGTGACTTTGTTAACATCATGAATGACATCGCCTGCAGCGCCTCCCCTGAGCTTGTGACCATACTGATTGAGTCCTAGACGTCTGGAAAACTGGCCTGATCACATGCGTCCCGATTTCAGTTGGTAAGGCTGATGCCAGGGTTCGCGTATGGCGCAGGCCTCACGAAGGCATGGGCACAAGTTGTCAACAAGGCACAGTGCAAACTGGTGGTGGCTCCATAATAGTGTGGACTGTTTCCATGGAATGGACTGTGTCCTCTGTTCGAACTGAACCGATCACAGACTGTGAATGGTTATGCTCGGCACCTGAAGACCATTTGGAGCCATCATGGACTTCATGTTCCCAAACAACGATGGAACGTTTTGGATGAGAATGTGCCATGTCTGCAGGCCACAATTGTTGGCGATTGGTTCGAAGAACATTCTGGACACTTCAAGCAAATGAGTGTGCGATCCAGATCGCCTGACGTGAATCCCATCAAATACTGAAGGGATGTAATCAAGAGGTCAGTTCGTGAACAAACTCCTGAATTGGCAACACTTTCTCATTTATGGACCGCTGTAGAAGCAGTATGTCTCAGAATTTCTGCAGGGGACCTCTACCACGTCGAGTTGCTGCAGAAGGAGGTCCGAAGCGATATTAGGAGGTACCACATGACTTTTGTCACCTCATTGTATGCTAACATAAAAGGAAATTATTACACCATTAACAGTCTGACCGTACTCTATCAGAATGATATTGCAGAATGTTCGTGCCTATGGTATAGCTGATTAAAATTTCATCGTTTTGAACTTATTTCCAGTAGGGAAGAGTGTTGTGCCTTGGTACATTTTCCAGACTTTCGCCTCTAGCCAGCCCTGTAATAGAAGTTTTATATATTTTCTTATTTCTTTTTTAAATTATGGCAACGGCCTCGCCGCAGTGGCTACACCGGTTCCCGTCAGATCACCGAAGTTAAGCGCTGTCGGGCGTGGTCGGCACTTGGATGGGTGACCATCCGGTCCGCCATGCACTGTTGCCATTTTTCGGGGTGCACTCAGTCTCGTGATGCCAATTGAGAAGCTACTCGACCGAATAGTAGCGGCTCCGGTCAAAGAAAACCATCATAACGACCGGGAGAGCGTTGTGCTGACCACACGCCCCTCCTGTCCCCATCCTCAGTTGGAGATAACACGGTGGTCGGATGGTCCCAGTGGGCCTCTTGTGGCCTGCAGACAGAGTGCTTTTTTTTAATGATGGCATTCACTCTTCATGTGCTGTAGTATTTTTCTGAAATTACAAAATTTCTGCAGAAAATTTAGTTTCTTTCCCACATTTGAAAACATGTTTCACTGTACAGCTTTATAATATTCCTAGGAACAATTTTTGGATTAAAATTTAAGAGCGCTGCGATCGAGAAAATCTTGTCAGTACCGTATTTTATAGTCTATCTGTTAGATTATTATTCTTTTACACAAGAATAATTAGAAAGTTAAATTCAATTAAGCAGAACTGTTACAAAAATCACAGTTGCATGTTAAATACATTTTGGAAAGGAAGCTATTGGAAGCTAACACAAATTTCCGTTTTCGAGACGGGTAGAATTGTTAAAATATCAAAGAAGGTCAGTTTATTTGCAAGTATCCTCTCTTTCAAGATACAAGATGTTGTAGGACCGACGAAATATGGCTTAACTGTCCACGTCTTACATAAATAATTCGATGCTTACTATATAATAAAGTCTTAATTATGTGAAAAATTATAAAATTATATATTTTTTTCATATCGTTGGGACTCAAAGGGTAAAATTTATTCTTAGCGCTTCAGATATGTCAGAGCATACCACATTATGCCATGTTGGGATATTCCGATAACACGTCCATATAAAACACAACCTCATTTCTAACAACAGTAAGAACTGTAGAAAATGGTGGAAAGTGCTTATGGCGGTCTCTAGTGCACATTCCTTCATGCGATTCTAAAATCAGTCATTATACTGAAGTACAGATCAAAAAAAATCCTGCGTTCCTACGTACACTATCCTTTAGGTTACAACACTCTCTCCTACAGAGTAATGGTATTCCTACAGATTACAATGGTGCCGGTAACTGATGATTCTTGGAAGTGCCTGACGTTCTTGGAACCTTTCAGGTGGAGATCAGAACACATACACACGCGCTTTATCACAATCTTTTAGACAGTGAGAAAGTGTGAATCTGTGACATTAGTGACACTGTAGCATCATAGCGACAGATCGCGCTGACGGCAGTAATGCACTGAGTGGAGAACGAGTGGTAAGAATGAAAACTATTGCAACGTTGAAGTTAGCCTGAATGCTCGCCTGATGTGGCAACAACTTTAAACCGTGTTGTCAAATCCTACATGAGCAGGGTATCAAATGTATATTTCAGCAGTATAATGCAAGACCCCGCTCTACAGTTAACACCACAACCGCCTTGGAAACGTACGCATCCTCGTCTGGCTCGTCCAGTACCTCGATTCATCGACGATAGAGAATGTCTGTAACGCGATAAGCAATATCCATTAACTTACGCAGAATGTGTTTCGGGTTGGGTAAGGAATTCCTCAAGATTACGTTCGGAAGATGTTTGCCTCCGTGCCAAAACGAATAAAAGAATGTATTTGAAACCATATTGGCCACAACTAATACCGATGTTGATGATGGATATGAAATCTGAAACGAATGAGAGTTTAATTATTTGATGACAGTCGTGTGACGAACATCTCCACAATGTTTCATAAAAATCGGCCTGGTGTTTCATGGTGCAACACTTGCTATTTCCGTTAGCGCATGTACAAGGTCCATCCACAAAAATGTGACCTCCACCTATGACCGACGTCCACGTCCAGTAACTTCTCACCGCCGCCAGGGGACAGCACTAGCAGTAGGGGATATACAGGGCGGTCCATTAATAGTGACCGGGCCAAATATCTCACGAAATAAGCATCAAACAATAAACTACAAAGAACGAAACTCGTCTAGCTTGAAGGGGGAAACCAGATGACGCTATGGTTGGCCCGCTAGATGGCGCTGCCATAGGTCAAACGGATATCAACTGCGTTTCTTTAAATAGGAATCCCCATTTTTTATTACATATTCGTGTAGTACGTAAAGAAATATGAATGTTTTAGTTGGACTAATTTTTCGCTTTGTGATAGATGGCGCTGCAATAGTCACAAACGTATAAGAACGTGGTATCACGCAACATTTCGCCAGTACGGACGGTATTTGCTTCGTGATACATTCCCCGTGTTAAAATGGACCTTTGACCAATTGCGGAAAAGGTCGATATCGCGTTGATGTACGGCTATTGTGATCAAAATGCCCAACGGGCGTGTGCTATGTATGCTGCTCGGTATCCTGGATGACATCATCCAAGTGTCCAGACCGTTCGCCGGATAGTTATGTTATTTAAGGAAACAGGAAGTGTTCAGCCACATGTGAAACGTCAACCACGACCTGCAACAACTGATGATGCCCAACCAGGTGTTTTAGCTGCTGTCGCGACTAATCCGCACATCAGTGGCAGACAAATTACGTGTGAATCGGGAATCTCAAAATTGTTGGTTTTGAAAATGCTACATCAACATCGACTGCAAAAAAATGGTTCAAATGGCTCTGAGCACTATGGGACTTAACATCTGTGGTCATCAGTCCCCTAGAACTTAGAACTACTTAAACCTAACTAACCTAAGGACATCACACATATCCATGCCCGAGGCAGGATTCGAACCTGCGACCGTAGCAGTCGCGCGGTTCCGGACTGAGCGCCTAGAACGGCTTGGCCACCGCGGCCGGCTCTTTGGACGGGTCCAGGCCAGAGGAGAGAACATTATGGTCTGGAAAATGTGTATGTGACATTCCCTGAGTCATCTGTCGTTCTGGAAGACACAATGATCAACATAAGTATGCCTCTATGCCTGCGGACTCTGTTCAAGCTTTTGACAGGTGGTAACATTAATGCGACTAGACCAGTGTTTCCCAACCTTTCTGAGGCCGATATCCCTAAGTCCAATCAGGTATTATTACCTAGTCCCCACCACCACCACTAACGTCATAAACATCAGTGCATAAAGGGTCCAAGCCAGAGGAGGGAGCCGGCCGGGATGGCCGAGCGGTTCTAGGCGCTACAGTCTGGAACCGCACGACTGCTACGGTCGCAGGTTCGAATCCTGCCTCGGGGGATGGGTGTGTGTGATGCCCTTAGGTTAGTTAGGTTTACATAGTTCTACGTTCTAGGGGGCTAATTACTTCAGAAGTTAATTCCCACAGTGCTCAGAGCCATTTGAACCAGAGGAGGGAACATTATAGTCCGGTAAATGTTTACGTGACGTTCCCTGGGTCATCTGTCGTTCTGGAAGGCACAATGATCAACGTAAGTATGCTTCTATCCCTGTGGACTCTATTCAGGCTTTTAACATGTGGTCACATTAGTGTGATTAGACCAGAGTTTCCCGACTTTTCTGAGACCATTACCCCTAAGTCCAATCAGATATTACCTAGTCCTCCACCACCACCACCACTAACGTCGTCAACATCAGTGCATAACTAAATTTTATAATGAAAAAAAAGTCTTTTGGAACACTTTTATTTTTAGAATGACGGAAGATAGTTTCTGTAGGTGTTTTATTATATAAGGAACTAATGATCCTAATTATTTCTAACAATCTTTTTTTTATAGAATGATGAAACACTTAGGAGTACACCGCGAGTGTTACGTATAACACCTCTTCAGAAAAGATAGCTAACTAATCACATTGAGGATAGACACTTGTTACAATATACACTTCCTCTGCACCACACCTCTCCCTAGTGAGTCTTGCTTCATCCACATTCAGCCGAATTAAAATCCGTGGAATGTACTTACTGTTTGTAAATTACTTCACTGCTGGAGTCCTTACTTTTGAGCTAGCAGAGATTGGAAGACCTTAGGCTGCCAAAGCTTTATGTCTGCCAACTACTACTAATAATAATAACGCTGTGAAGGCCCTGCAGCAATTAAGTATCCATTACGTAGTTAGTGTTGTGTTGTGTCGTCAATTGGATAGATTATATGTTGCCAAATGTATAATGAAACAATCTGTGGTCCACTGGGGGAACTACCTACAACTCAGAGATGACGTTTCAATGAGATTATTATGTGATATTTACATTTCAGTTTTACTGTTATAGACGCATGGCACAAAGTAAAATGTGTAAGTAGGCTGTTTAGGTTTTTATGTTGGTAACGCCAGGTAACGCTCTGCATGAAAATCACTGACTGTGCTGTGTGCAGTCTGTGGCTGGTTTGCATTGTTGGAATATTTGCTATTGTACTGTTGGGCAGTTGGATGTGAACAGCGCGTAGCGTTGCGCAGTTGGAGGTGAGCCGCCAGCAGTGATGGATGTGGCAAGAGAGATGGCAGAATTTTGAGAGCGGATGATATGGACGTGTGTCCATCAGAAAGAGTAAATTTGTTATACTGGATATCATGAACATATATCACTTTTGAACATTATTAAGGTAAATATGTTGTTTGTTCTCTATCAAAATCTTTCATTTGCTAACTATGCCTACCAGTAGTTAGTGCCTTTAGTAGTTAGAATCCTTTATTTAGCTGGCAGTATTGGCGCTCGCTGTATTGTAGTAGTTCGAGTAACGAAGATTTTTGTGAGGTAAGTGATTCATGAAAGGTATAGGTTATTGTTGGACAGGGCCATTCTTTTGTAGGGATTATTGAAAGTCAGATTGCGTTGCGCTAAAAATATTGTGTGTCAATTTAGCGTTGATCAGAATAAGTAAAGAGAGAAATGTCTGAGTACGTTCACTTCTGCTCAGCTGTTTAAAAATCAAATAACGTAAGAGGTTTTCCAGCGCTGTCATTTTTAAATATTTCTAAGGGGACGTTTCAAATATTTCTGTGTAAAAAGTGGACTATGTGAGTAGATGTTGATACATTCGTTTCATAAGCTTTAACCTCAACCAGATTGTGTCATGGTTTAATACTCGTGTCTGAAACAAAATATATGGATTGGTAACTTAGTAAGCAGTATTACAGTCTTACCCACAAACAGTGAAAATAATAATGATCTTTAAAAAGTAATTTAGTTTCGCAGCCATTAGAAAATTTGATTTTGCCCCTCAGAGAGTAATTATCACAGTTTGGGAACCACTGGACTAGACAGTGTATAATAATGGTTTAACAAGGTTCAAGAAGGTTGTTTTAAATGAAGCTTAATTCTGGTGTAGAACTGTTGACTGGGAAGTCGCCTAGTGTTTCACTCGCTTAAGTGCGACGTTTTCTCCTTACATGGGCCCTCTGGGTACATTTCCACTTTCGCGAAACATGTAGTTTGTGCCAGTATGTAGTACCGTGTCTCTGTTGTCGTTTGTGTGGCGTCACCCGAAGAGTAAGGTCCCATTTTGAAGTTAGTACCGCACGACGGAGCTACAAGTTACAGACAGTCGATGTTAGACGCAGCCAGGAATGAGAAAAGTTGGCCTCGTCACGCCGTCAAAGAGTTCAGTTGCCGCCGCTGCTGGAACTCCTTACATCAGAGCACAGCGCCGCTCTCACCACCCAGATAGCCGACTCTAAGAGCAGAGTCAGCGTAGTTCCGATTCAGGCGGGAGCTAGTGTCGTTAGTCCACTGTTTAATGTAAAGTGATATTTATCTGTCATTCATTACAAGAACTACAATACAGGCCATTAAAATTGCTACACCAAGAAGAAATGCAGATGATAAACAGGTATTCATTGGACAAATATATTATACTAGAACTGACATGTCATTACATTTCCACGCAATTTGGGTGCATAGATCCTGAGAAACCAATACCCAGAACAACCACCTCTGGCCATAATAACGGCCTTGATACGCCTGGGCATTGAGTCAAACAGAGCTTGGATGGCATGTACAGGTACAGCTGCCCATGCAGCTTCAACACGATACCACAGTTCATGAAGCGTAGTGACTGGCGTATTGTGACGAGCCAGTTGCTCGACCACCATTGACCACACGCTTTCAATTGGTGAGAGATCTGGAGAATGCGCTGGCCAGGGCAGAAGTCTAACATTTTCTGTATCCAGAAAGGCCCGTTCAGGACCTGCAACATGCGGTCGTGCATTATCCTCCTGAAATGTAGAGTTTCGCGGGGATAGAATCTCAAATGTAACGTCCACTGTTCAAAGTGCCGTCATTGCGAACAAGAGGTGACCGAGTAGTAACCAATGGCACCCCATACCATCACGCCGGGTGATACGCCAGTATGGCGATGACAAATACTCGCTTCCAATGTGCGTTCACCGCGATGTCGCCAAACACGGATGCGACCATCATGATGCTGTAAACAGAACCTGGATTCATCCGAAAAAATGACGTTTTGCCATTCGTGCACCCAGGTTCGTTGTTGAGTACACCATCGCAGGCGCTCCTGTCTGTGATACAGCGTCAAGGGTAACCGCAGCCACGATATCTGAGCTGATAGTCCATGCTGCTGCAATCGTCGTCGAACTGTTCGTGCAGATAGTTGATGTCTTGCAAACGTCCCCATCTGTTGACTCAGGGATCGAGACGTGGATGCACGATCCGTTACAGTCATGTGGATAAGATGCCTGTCATTTCGACTGCTAGTGACACGAGGCCATTGAAATCCAGCACGACGTTCCGTATTACCCTCCTGACCCCACCGATTCCATATTCTGCTAACAGTCATTGGAGCCCGCATCTCGTGGTCGTGCGGTAGCGTTCTCGCTTCCCACGCCCGGGTTCCCGGGTTCGATTCCCGGCGGGGTCAGGGATTTTCTCTGCCTCGTGATGGCTGGGTGTTGTGTGCCGTCCTTAGGCTCTGGCTCTGAGCACTATGGGACTCAACTGCTGAGGTCATTAGTCCCCTAGAACTTAGAACTAGTTAAACCTAACTAACCTAAGGACATCACAAACATCCATGCCCGAGGCAGGATTCGAACCTGCGACCGTAGTGGTCTTGCGGTTCCAGACTGCAGCGCCTTTAACCGCACGGCCACTTCGGCCGGCCGTCCTTAGGTTAGTTAGGTTTAAGTAGTTCTAAGTTCTAGGGGACTTATGACCACAGCAGTTGAGTCCCATAGTGCTCAGAGCCATTTGAACCATTTGAACAGTCATTGGATCTCGACCAATGCGAGCACCAATGCCGCGATATGATAAACCGCAATCGCGATAGGCTACAATCCGACCTTTATGAAAGTCGGAAACGTGATGGTACGCATTTCTCCTCCTTACACGAGGCATCACAACAACGTTTCACCAGGCAACGCCAGTCAAATCATGAGAAATCGGTTGGAAACTTTCCTCATGTCAGCACGTTGTAGGCGTCGCCACCGGCGCCAACATTGTGTGAATGCTCTGAAAAACTAATCATTTGCATATCACACCATCTTCTTCCTGTCGGTTAAATTTCGCGTCTGTAGCACGTCATCTTCGTGGTGTAGCAATTTTAATGGCCAGTAGTGTAAAAACAGTTGCGACGTTACAGTACTACTTTTCCATGTAATAAACAGTTAACACTGTGCTCTGAGATTGTATCAAACGTATATCGTCCCTCATATGGACATAGATCTCTTCCAAAGTTAAGTATGTATTATTAAAGTGTTTTACTGAAACTGATGTAACTGTTGCTGCACCTACTCGACCTCCTCCAGAAGTTAAATCTTACGCTGTCGTCCAGGCTTGCTATTCCGTATAGAAGTTCGTATAATGATGGTAACAATAATGAGAGGAAAGGTGAAATCCCGCGTCGACACTCTCCAGCAGACCACGCAAGACCGCACAACGTAACGTCCCCATTCAGCGGACAGACTGCTAACATCTATGGAACATTTCCTCCGATCTCTGATACATCATGCATGAGACTGAGTTGTAACATAGGAGCCGTAGTTTGGTGGTCTCTCTTCTGACTGCCGGACAGGCGAAAATTTTTTCCATGATGAGGATTTTAACTGGCTGCGTTTTAACACCAATAGTTCACAATAGTGATTTTATAACAGTAACACGTTTGCGCCACCTATGAAAATACTAATTTATTATCATTATTGAATGTTTTCATATATATGTAGTCCTTTTATTGAATGTTATTGCGAGATATATCTCTTTTATAATTCATATGAAAAATACAGTTCTTTAATATTACTGATGCAATTAGAATTGTAATGATTATAATAGGTGGAAGAAAGACCCTCTATGTCTCAGAGGTGTTAACGTGCCAAAGGAAAATGTGGAAAGGCATAAGTCAGCAGACCAACAGCACTTGAATCAGTCTTTAGCCAACCATAGAAATATCAACATTCTGGAACGGAACGGAAAGCTGGACGTATTATAGGCATAATTCAAAGTCGAATAATGTGGTACGTTTTAACATATCTCAGAGCGCCAAGAAGAAATTTAATGGAGTAAACTGTGTGAAGAGTCACTACTGAATAATACCTTCCACCACAAGGGCCACAGTGAATCATCACGTCGAACGTGAAGTACAGAATGTTCAGAGTTGTAGTACTGTATCAGTGCATGAACAACTCGTTTTAATGTGTGAATTTTAATGCAGTGTGTTAATACAACATTATTGACGTAAGTCACACTGTCAATATTAGTGTCTTACTCCGGATCTTGAAACTTTCTGACAAGTAAGCCTGTCCAAAGGATACAGTTAGAATTTGATTGGTTTTGAATATGTTGTAGCGTAGAGAAAAATAAGAGATACATATTTTTTATATATTGTTGAAAAAAATTGACTTTAATATTGCAGAATGAATACTGTTGAAACGGTAACATATATTTAAAAAACTTGAAGCAAAAGTTCTGTGGTTTTGAATGTATGTTACAACGGTGCACCCAAACTGCCGAAAAAAGTCAATTCTTTCCAAATTCCCTCCCACCCCCAACCCCCCTACTATTTGTTTTTCATTTCAATATTTGACTAATAGCAAAACATATAGCATCTTTAAGACCAAATTTAATCATATATGATGAAGTGGTATTGCGAGGATGTATTTCTGAGAAATAACCTAGAAATCTCTACGTATCGCTGTAGCGCGCCCATTCTGCGCCCGTTTCAATGCCAATTGTCAAGACGTTGGATTGTTTAATAAATCTTCCCCCCTTCCCCATATATATATGTGACCGTAGCGGTCGCGCGGTTCCAGACTGAAGCGCCTAGAACCGCTCGGTCACTCTGGCCGGCCATTTGGTGCATTTTTGTTTTTGTTTTTTACATGTTGTAACCTTTCCAGATTTAATTATGTTGTATTAGAAACTGTCTGCACATTATTGTATACTTCACAATAATGTGGAAGCGCAGAATTGTTCGAGACCACAAAATGTTGATTTCATTTCGATTTTCGAAGCACATCGAGCAATTGCAATTTCATGACAGGAATCACGAGCAAGATCAGAGTTTTTAAACTAAAACTGAACAGGTGTCTCACATTTAGTTGATTCCTGTTCAGTGTAACCACTCTTGCACCCTGAATATTTAAAAAGGTTGACAAACATGGGGGAATAAATCTGATTGTAAATGAGGGAGTGAGTTTATAGAATACTATTTCTTTAATGCAAGTTAACATCGTAATTATATAATACAATTACGTCATAAAAATGCACGCATGAGCGAGAAACAGTAGACTGTACGCGCGACTCTCGGCATGTCGGCATCACCGTCAATGGCACGAACGCGGCATCCCAACAGGCAGCGTTTCATTCGCGGCGCTCGTCCCTGCATCGCTGTCCATGCGCTTGGGTGACGTTGGCCGAGGGAAAGAGAGGGGGAATCATTTCTTCCTTCCCGCAACTGTCATGAAATTGTAATTGTCCAAATTGTTTTGCGCAAAAACAAAGCGTATTGGGCATTTTATTTTATCCGAACCATTCTCCACTTCCTCATTATTACACAGATTTACAATAATTTTAAAACAGTAATGTCCGAACAATTCAAAACATAAAGTAATCAAATCTGAAAAGGTTGGGAAACACTTATGAAACAACCCAACATGATGACTGGCATTGAAGCGATATAGAGATTTCTAACTCATTTATGGCAAATGCGTCATTGGTATACCACTTCATCACATGTGATTAATTTGGTGTTGACGATGCTACACGTTCCGGTACTGCCCGTTGTCGAAATAAAAAACAAATAGTGAGGGGCGAGGGAGAAGATTTCGAAAAAAATGGCATTTTCGACAAATGTGGTTGCACCGTTGTAACACACTTTAAAAACCATCAACTAGTATTTGAATTTTTTTTATCACCGTTTCAACGGTATTCATTCAGAAATATTAAATTCAGTTTCTTTAAAGGAAGTGCTTCATCCTCTTAACGGTTGTATGGGCATGTATAAAAAAAATATGTGTGTTATTTTTCTCTGTACCACAACATATTCAAAGCCGATCAAAATCGGCAGATATCCCCTGGACAGGTTAACTTGTGAGTGTCCCAGAAAGTGAAATTTATTATTTGAATTTTTGATACCATTAATAACTAAGGTGTTCAAAAACTTGGGTACAATTTTCCAAATAGTCTAAATCATACTACAGCACTGAAATTACTCAACTTGATATGAAAATCAAATTAGTTTGACTTCTTTTGTTAGTTTGAAATTATTTTGCTCAAATTACTAACACAAATTTCAGTTTATATCCAGATACCCAGAATGAGAATCTGTGAGGATGGGGCGTGAGTCGTGCTTGGGTAGCTCAAATGGTAGAGCACTTGCCCGTGAAAGGCAAAGGTCCCGAGTTCGAGTCTCGGTCCGGAACACAGTTTTAATCAACCAGTAAGTTTCATATCCAGATATTTCTGCATATGAGTAGCGCTTGCAGAAGTGTTGTCGAATGTCATAAGAGTTCTGGAGTCCCCATATTCTAGGAATTGTGTTGGTCAGTGATTAATTAATTTTCTTTATAGATTAAGTTATCCAGCTAGTAAAGTTGTAGTATGCAAAGTTTTGTTACTTTGTTCAAGCTCAACGGTTGGGAACTTTATAGAGACTAATTGATGGTGCTATCTTGTTCTCTTTAATTCCCAAGTTAAGAACTTAAATTTCATTTCTGAATTTTGAAAGATTTTGACAATTACTCTGAAATTAATTGTCCAACTTGAATTGGCAACCATTTTTGTTTATCTGGTCACATATTACTTAAAATATCTAAGTTCGAATCCCAGTGACTATTTCATTCTCTCTTTTTAACACAATACTATATTATGAAACGAAGTTAAGAGTCAGATTGCACAGGCATTTTAGACGCACGATTACTTACGGTGACTTAATTCTTTATAAGGGGTAACGCATACGAATTTGCATTAAGACAAAGAGTTAGTTGAGCGTAAATTAATATTACACTTTATTAGTACATAGAACAGTGCTGTTACAACCTTCAATTAGAGTGACCAAGTGTTACAGATGCTCATCACTGTTGAAAAATTGGTTGGGGAAAAATACACTGGAACAATGAAAGTGAGAGCTTGTGTGTGCCAGAACCAATGTACAGGAGAATGAAAGATGTTTCACCAAGGTTCAGTAAGAATGTTTCCATTTCACAGTGGTTATCAAATGAGTAGCGTCTACTTTTTCTATACGACAAAATTTTCGCCATTTGAATGCAATTACGTTTTCACGTCCAATACAGATATTTCGATTTTGTATCAATTTTCAAGTGCAACACATCATCCTTCAACATATGTTAAGCATTTCACGCAGGAATCCACACATACATGTCGTTTTCAAATGTAATCAATATGATATTTTTCCGTAGTATCCTATGTTAATGTCAATGACACTACAGGCATGTAGTCCGTTGAAAATAATACAGGATGTGACGAAATAATATCAGATGGAATGCATTTGACAACATGCACCAGATGCGTCGAAAAAATAAGCTCCGATCGGTAATAAAAACAAAACGAGTGCATTACAGAAAAACTATTTTCTGGAAGAAAATACAAATCTTAAACTATATTCCATCATAGCTCCCGCCATTTTGTAGGCACCTGTCAGAGAGTAGCCCAAGTTCATATGTGCCTTTCTCTACAATGTTGCTGCCCGTGATGTCAACCAAATGGTGGCATCATCACTGAACTCGTCATCTTCATTGACTTTTTGACCACCAGATGCAAAAAAAAAAAAAAAAAGGCCATGTCAGGGCTGTATAAACTACCCACAGCCACTGTAAGAGTTGAGAGTTGTCGTGTCTTGTTGACAGTGGCAGGTCGGGCAAAATCATGAATCGAAACAATACCATTTGTGAACTTTCAGTGGTGTTTACTCTGTATTGCGCAGCACAGTTTCATAAGCATCGCATGGTAAATATTTGCACTGACTGCTGCACCTCACGGTAGAACGACCTGTGTATCCCGACCGACTGTGCACATGACTTTTTGAGATCTCAAGATCTGCTTGGGTCTAGTTTTTAATGGTCCCCCTATTTATTACCCCCTAAAAAGAAGTCCACGGCGCGCTCAGTGTGACGTCATGCAGAGCGGGTTGCGTCTGGAGAGGCAATGCGCTGACAGGCGCACACCCTGCAATATTTCTCAAACGATTTCACAGAAGCTACTCGGTGAAAAGTTTGATTGATACTTTACTTGAAGCTTTATATTCAGCTTCATGGTGAACTGCCCATCATTTTGTTAATGATCGTAGTTATTGTGATATTTCACATGTAATAAATTCGATAACGTTGGTCGCTATGAATTTGCAGTTTGTGCATGTTAGACCACATGTTGCTGTGTGTGAAATGTTGCTAACATTTTTATTTTGACTTGGGAGGAGATCTATATCTGCTTCCAGCCTTGAGAAAATGGATTTTATGTAGCAAATTAACTTCCGATCGCACACATGTGGGAATGAAATATTCATAACATCCTTCCTATCTCGTAGATGGTTCGAGGTATCGAAACGAGATTTTGGCAAATGATAGTACGCAGGATGAGAGTATTTTCCCATATGCTTAACTTACAGAAGTTTATCTGCGAAGATATAGAAGAAGCCACAGTCTTTATTTTTTTTATTTACCTTTTTTTTCAAACCAAGAGTCATCGACAGCAAGTGAAAAGAGAATTTACTGCTATGGAAAACATCAAATTTCCTCTCTTATGTTACTGTAGACCGACACATTGAGAATTTCTGATAAGCTATTCGACTCTCTGGCCACAAGCGGCATGTTTCATTAGACATTCTGTTTCAGGATTTTGTTGCAACAGCAATTGCAAGGTGAATTTGTGGAAAATATACTGTGTTTGGCAAAAGAAACAAAACTAAACTTATCAACAATGGAAATGCTGTCGTGACACATAATTGTTGATGCTTCTTCAAATGAGAAAAGGTTAACGTTTCAGACAAAAATAAATTACCAATGCAGTTGCAGTTTTTGCTGAATCCTGTAACCGATCGTATATCTGATAGTGAACAGCTGAGGATGAAATTTACCAAATGATTTTCTTTCTGTTCTTCATCTGAGAAATATAAAAATAATTCGCAGCAAATAGTGTACCATCTTTTCGTTCGTATCCACATTAAAAGCGAAGTGGTGAACAACTTCACCTTAATAATCTTTTGATGTGTTAAAGATAGATTATGTGTACTTATAATCTACAAGGGGTGTCCAGTAAGTAATCCATCATATTTTTACTCGTCCGATATCGGTTGAAAAATGCGGACTTAGTTGTAGGACATCACGGAATACTCCTGCTGAAACCCTATAGTTTCATGAGGTTCCGACAGGTTGTAGCCCAATGCATAGACTTCAAAATGGCATCTGTAACAGAGGTACATTCCAGGCAGAGAGCTGTCTTTTGGTGGAAAACCAGTCCATCGTAGAGATTCATAGGTGCTTGCAGAATGTCTGTGGAGACTTGTCAGTGAACAAAAGTGTAGTGAACCAATGGGCGAGGCGTCTGTCATCATTGCAACAAGGTCACACCAACCTGTCCAGTCTCCCGCATTCCAACTGGCCGCAAAGATCTATGTCTCCTTCTGTGTAGTAGCGTTGAGACACTCTCATTCGTGGTGATGGTCAGATCACAGACAGGTACCCCCACTGCTCATCTGGACATCTCTGTCGGTAGCGCTGATACACTCATTCACCAGTTGGTGCACTCAGGGTGAGAGTCTGCTGGGTTTCTCACTGGCTAACAAAAGATCATAAAGAGCTTCCATCTGTTTGGCAAAATGAAGGATGTACTCTGCAGCTAGCAGTACGTGGATGATTGGGAGATTATTCATGCAGCAAGACGTTTGTTCCGATGTCGAGCATTAGAGTGGTATCATAGGGGCATACAGGCCCTTCCAGTAAGCTGAATGGACAATGGGTTGAAATACAGGGTTTTGTAGCCAAAAGAGAGGAGAGTAATATGATGAATTGAAATTCTGAATGAATCGAATGAGTTTTCAGAAAAAAAGTGTTGCTTTACTTATTGAATGTCCCTCATATCTTACAAGGGGAGGCCGCCAATTGTGAAATTCAGATTCGATTCATACTGCGCATAATAAAAGCTCATGGCCAGAGGTGTAATGTGGCAAAGCACCAAGATGCACTTCTCAGCCGTTGTCGAGAAAATCGACAGTTAAAAGAAACCGTTGCTGTGAAATACTCTCTACGATTAACAATTTTCTACAGTGTCGTGGCGCAGCGGTAAGCGCTCGGATTCGTAATGCGAAGGTCGCCGGATCGAATCTCGCGTCATGCAACTTTTTTTTAGTATTTGTTTTCATTAATTCAAATATATATATATATATATATATATATATATATATATATATATATATAATTCCCGGCAATCAGTTTAACAATTATGCATATAATAAGTTGTTGAAAGTCGTTTGTCGTGGAAAAACTGACGACTTCGAACATCATTATGTTTTCCGCAAACAGAGTTGTATTTCACAAATGTTATTAAATGTCTTCATAATGTTAACCACGTATAGTTAACGGAAGACGTAGAAACGATATTCCGAAACGAATACGTATAGCGTAAGTCAAACGTTCGAATTAGAATAGAGACCCCACGAACACAAATTTGCTGTGGCGGGTATGAAATATAAACTCCGTTACTCGCTCGTTACACTTGAAGGACAGATGTTGAATGGGCCGAAACGAGCCGCCGCATAACACCGTAGTTGCCTGCTAACTTCAAAAGAAGGTAGATGCGGTCCCTAGCGCAACTTATTACATTGTCGAAAATCAGTGCGGACGGGAGAGCTTTGGTACACCCTGTTAAAAAAACGGAAAAATGGAGGCGGTACAATTGGAGAGCGATCCACCTTCACCAACATGCATAAGCAATTCATTAATACTTCATATATATATATATATATATATATATATATATATATATATATATTACAAAAAACTAATAATTAAAAAAAATTGCATGGCGCGAGATTCGATCCGGCGACCTTCGCATTACGAACCCGAGCACTTACCGCTGCGCCACGACGCAGTAGAAAATTATTAATCGTCGAGAGTATTTCACCGCAACGGTTTCTTTTAACTGTCGATTTTCTTGACAACGGCTGAGAAGTGCATCTTGGTGCTTTGCCACATTACACCTCTGGCCATGAGCTTTTATTATGTGCAGTATGAGTCGAATCTGAATTTCACAATTGGCGGCCTCCCCTTGTTAGCTTTAATGAGTTGTCTCACACGTTTCATAAAGTAATTGAGCTCTGCACCGCTCGTGTTTATGCCATTTATTGTTCGTCATCTTCTTTTACGGTACTGCCACCTCGTTTTCTTATTCCATTTACTGGCGTCACTAACTTCTGCCTTACTTGCCCGTGAGTGGCAGCAGCAGCGCTTATCGATAAGTGCACTGTTGTACCATCTCTGGAGCGACCGATAGTATTTCCGGGTCGTCGTGTGTCTGGTAGTCAGTGGGTGATCGGACCCGGAGCGGTTGGAGGGGGACCAGCAGTGCGGTCGGGACTCAGCAGCAGTGAAGTCGGGGACGGAGCGCCGGTGAGGCGCGGACAGCCAGTGCTCGCCGACCGCTGGCGACACACACGAACTGTCCTACGCAGGGAGATTGGAGCGGCAAGACCGTTGATTGGTCGTTCGGTTGGTCGTCTCATCGGCCGACGTATATTCGGTCCTTTCACCGTTTCCGGGCCTGGGCAGTCGGTCGGTTGGCGTGGAGCAGTGAGGAAGTCCCCGTCGCGTGGTGTCGGGCCCAAGCCGCTGGCGGCGTGCACGCGCGGTTGGAGTGTGAGGTGCTGCTTGCGAGTGCTACGAAGTTCGTCGCCCACCGATCTTGGACATGAGAGTTGAGTCCTCACTTAACCTTCTATCGAGCCTCAGCTGTTTACATTTCTTCGTTTGAGCCTGGTTGTCGCTTTTGGGACATTCCCGCGAGCAACAACGCGTGTTTTAAAGTCGGCTAAGATTCCAGCCGTCTTCCTGTGGAGTTTAACTTAATTTATTCCCTGTTATTGAAGCTGACCAGCGGTATCTTCTGCCTTGTGGCCGTTGACGTTCCGGTTACCTGCGCTGGTTGTTGACGTAATTTTATGCAATGTATTTTCCTCGTCTTGTTGTTGCTGTCTAGCGCAGTGTGTAGTTCGACGGCTGAGGTGTTGTTGGTCGTTGTGGGCGCCAATATTCTGTGTGTCGTTGTATTGAAAAGTTGTGGTCGTTTTGCTGGTTGCGTGGAGCGGAACTGATCTTGTTTATTGGTCAGTCGGCTGTCTGTCGGTTGGGTTGCCTTCAGATTAAGAAGTCGTTGGACAGGCTGCCTGTCTCACCTAAACGGCGGTTAGTGTTACAATCCCAGGCCGACCCTTGGAAACTTCTGATCTCCGTTCCTTGTGTGTTACATAGTAAGTTCCCTGTTTGAGTTTTAGTTATTGCCTAATAGGTGGCCTTCAGACGAGTTTTAGTGTCTCTTAAATTAATGTTCTTGTCTTGCCCTTAAGGCATAAGATTATTACGCTTTTGTTTTAAGATAAGGCCTTGTGCCTTTTCGGAACCGCGGGACTGCTACGGTCGCAGGTTCGAATCCTGCCTCGGGCATGGGTGTGTGTGATGTCCTTAGGTTAGTTAGGTTTAAGTAGTTCTAAGTTCTAGGGGACTTATGACCTAAGATGTTGAGTCCCATAGTTCTCAGAGCCATTTGAACCTTCTGCCTTTTGATTGAAACTCTTCTTATTCCCTAATATGCGGCCTCCAGTCAAGTTCCATTAAAATTAAATTGCTGAGGCCTTCAGCCTGTTTACATTGAAGATTTAGAAAATATTTTCGGGTGAAAGCTCCAGAAGAATCTTGTATTTCAATTTCTTGCTTAGGCCTTGTGTCTTGGATTTTGAGTGTGGCCTACAGTCGATCTAAAGTTAGTCAAGGGAGGTCGATTAAAGTTATAAGTGTTTTGAATCCATGTTGTAATATTGTGTGTTGATAAATATAGTTTGTATGATGAGATCAACTGACAGGAACTCATTTTGGCCCCTTTCCACAAGCTAATCCGCTCTGTCCTGCTAGCCCAGGCATATCAGTAATGCCTACCATGTTTTCGTAACCTTGTTAATCACAGATAAACAGCATTAAATTTATTATTTCTAATAGAACAGTACTACATTTCTGCTGCAGACTAGAACTGACTCAATAAAACTCTTCCGTAATTCAGAGGCAGTGAACACGCTTGACAGCCTGCAGAACCACTTCGTCACTGTATACAAAGATAGGAACAGAAAGATGGTACGCTATCTGCCAAAGAGAACTGAAGTGTTGAAAGAGATCCTTTTGCAAGTCACATTGTGTTAGTTTACAGTGACATAAGAGAAGAAATTTCATGTTTTCCATACTAGTAAATTCTCTTTTCACTAAATGTCGATGATTCATAAAAATTTACGGTACAGGCTTGAAAAAATTAAAAACTGTAGCTTCTGCTGCATCGCCATATATAAAGATTTGTATGTTAACCGTATGGGAAAATACTCTCCTCTTTGCTTCCTATAATGTTTCAAAATCTCGTTTCGATACCTCAAATGGTTTACGAAATATGAAGATGTTATGAATGTTTCATTGACGAATGGGTCCGATCGGATGTGAACGAGCGACATAAAGTCCATTTTCTGGAAACGGGAGTCGTGCTTCGCTAGCTCAGTTGGTAGAGCACTTGCCAGCGAAAGGCAAAGGTCCCGAGTTCGAGTCTCGGTCGGGCGCACAGATTTAATCTGCCAGGAAGTTTCATATCAGCGCACACTCCGCTGCAGAGTGAAAATCTCATTCTGGGGACAGATATTGATCCTAGCCAAGACTGAAGAAAAATTCAAAATGCTAGCTACGTTTCATACACAACAATATTTGGTCTACTATTCACCAAACGCAAATTCATAGTAATTTATAGTGTTCAAAGTAAGATTTTCAGAATTATTATATATGCGTGAAATATCACAATAAGTATGACCATTAATGAAATTTTGGGCTCTTCACTATGAAGCTGAAATATAAAGCTACAAGTAACGCAGAAATCAAACTGTTTTACCAAACAGATTCTGCAAAATCGTTTGAGAAGGATAACAATGTGTGGGCTTCGATTCTGTCAGCGCAGCAGCTTGCCAAGCCCGGCCCACTCTGTGCTGTCACACCAAGCGCGCTGAGGCCTCTTCCAGATGCTGGAGGTCCATTCCGTCGAATGTCATTCCCATTGAGGGGTTTCATAGGAGACCATATCACTGCCTTCCTCAGAATATCATCACCACCTTTTCTCTAGTGTGTCAAAAAGTGAAGAGCCCTATACAAAAGCAATTTCTTGTGTTGCTCTGTAAGACTTTTTGGTACTCAACGAGCGCACAGTTTTCGAAAATTCAGCTTTTCAGTAAAAATTGCGTGAAGAGGTGGTTTTAAAATTTGCCAGGAAGTTCTTAGAAAAATCTGATACTGTAAACTTACGGCTTTCCTTTACTAGTTTGAAGCAAAGCAAGTGCTGTATCGTGTGTGTGTTACAGAGGCGAGTGTGTGTGCCGGGACTTAACCCAGTTCACCGCTAGTAGCGCCACGTTACCTTAACGCGTCTGCGCGTAGCGCACAAGTATTGAGCCACAATTAAGTATGAAATTAAAAATCAAAATTTATGTTTACAACTTTGTTAAAATATAGTGTAGTGTTGTAATGTTCCAAATACGAAGTCTTTATATTCTAGGCTTAATAGTTTACGTAAAAATGCTGTTTTAAGAGAAAAATCAGAGGAGCTAAATAATAAAGCTAGAAAGCCAGAATTTGGCCAGAATGTGCAGTTAGAGCTCATAAATAAGTGGTGCAGGTTTCCAAAACCATATAACAAAAATTAACGCCGGAATCCACGTGTTTAGGAAAAATCAGAGGCGCTAAATAATGGACTTTTTTTTTTGAAACATGAAAATTTGTTTTATTCTTCACTTCACCCCAAAAAAATGACTGAGGGACCACGTTAAGCTACCTCTTATAGTGTATGAGTAATTAAGTAAAAACCAATTTTGCAACTAAAATGTACCCCATTGTTGTAGATTAAGCACCTGTAATTTTAATGATAGTGAATTTTGGTTAAAGTGGATGATAAAACATACCAAGTGATAGAGCTACACCAAATGTGAGAGTTGTAGTGTTAATAACTGCCGACAAAAGTTCTAGTAAAGATATGGTTCAGAGGTAACGATCTACCGTTAGTTCCACTATAAAAGTTCTGGAAAGCAAAGTTTTCATTCTAGCGAGCTGAAACTTTTTCTATACTTTCAAACAACTGAATACAAATAAAAATTAAGAGGTTTCTGAAGGAATTTGTAACTATATTATTAAAGTTTATGTGCCCGAGAAAGCGGTCGTTCGGAGGCTGCTGCAGTATGCAACAGATGTTACACCTCGGTCGTCCGCTCCGGAACCTATGTAAATACAGGTCGAGAGGCAGTAGAAGGTTCACTTCGCACTCAGCTACTGTAAGATCCACGTCTCTTAAACGTCGGATCGCGCTCTGACTCGGATGACGTCAAAGCCAAAGCGCGTATTTTGCGGTAAAAACAGATGGTGAACTCGCGAGGACTGTACACCGTCCTGGGTCGCTTAGAATTCGCCAAAGTAACTGTTAGTGTGCCGTCCGTGTGAATTACAATTCCGCGTGGCAAGTGTGACTTTATTTCCACGTTTATGGCGCGCATTTATTTTGAACATTTATTGCAAACTTTCATTTGAGTAATTTTAGTCAGGGCGAAAGACAGTCTGGTAGGAACGTATCGTAGAGGTCGCCTCTGAACTGTTAAAAATGCCGTTAGAACAGAAAGGCTTGCTTCCAATTGACAATAGTGAATTTCTAAGTGTTGTCTGTGAGTAACTTTACGTAATGTAAATTTTGACTGGAACTCTATACTTTCAATTAAAATTATAATCCTGATCCCGCAAAGAAATAGAACAGAAACTTTTCTTTCAGTGAGCTGGACCAGAATGTGGCCGTTCAGACTGGAAAATAAGGTCAGTATGTTTCCCTTCGCTTTCTGACTGATCACAAAATTAGTTGCCAGGCTCGGGTGAATAAGATGGCATTTTAATTAATAATTTTTACCCGCCGCCCCACGAGTTCTTCGACTACAGGAATCAGTTCTTCATTAATCAAGATTGTACGCCCATTTGGTTCATTATCGTGCACTTCAAGTCCTTATTGAAATGTAGAGTCCATCATCTTGCCATAGAATCACTTATCGCATTTTCTCCGTAAACTTCGCAAGTCTGTCGACGAATGTCGAATTTGGTGGTCATCGCATTCAAAAAACGAATTATAGCTCTAATCTCACAATGTAAGGGACTTTTAGTCAATTTCAATACTCGAAGCTAGCACTATACAACATATAAAACACCCAGAAAAACTCAAAATGGTGTCATCGTCTTCTCTTCGCCTCCAAGAAACTGTTGCGCATGCACCGAACTCCCGCTGTAGCACTGCTACCGACAGAAATACGAACTGATCTTAATTCTGGACGTCGGACATGCAGATTTATGCCTAACATGTTTGACATGTGCTGAGGGATGATGTATGGCACTTGAAAATGACTCCCAGTCCGAAACTGAAATAGTTGACATAATTATCAAAATTAAAGTCAAATGGCGAAAAAGTAATTATTTGGACACTGTTGGATTACTGTAGACCACAATAAAGTAAAAAATCATCGTGTAGGGTACAGTTTTAGAATCGAACTCGGGACCTTTGCCTTACGCGAGCTAGTGCTATACCCGCTGAGCTATCCCGGAAGACATATGTGGGAGTCATGCAAGTTTCACAGGATAACTCCATGGAAGTTTGGAAGGTCTTGTGGTTAGCGCCTCCCGTCGGGTAGACCGTTCGCCTGGTGCAAGCCTTTCGAGCTGACGCCACTTCCGCAGCTTGCGCGTCGATGGGGATGAAATAATGATAATCAGGACAACACAACACCCAGTCCCTGAGAGGAGAAAATCTCCGACCCAGCCGAGAATCGAACCCGGGCCCTTACGATTGACATTCTGTCACGCTGACCACTCAGCTACCGGAGACGAACGTTTGGAAGGTAGCAGACGAGGTACTGGAGGAAGTAAAGCTGCGAAGACTGGTCGCGAGTCGTGCTTGGGTAACTCATTCGGAAGAGCAATTTCCCGCTAAAGGCAAAGGTCCCGAGCTCGAGTTTCGATACGGCACACAGTTTTAATATGGCAAGAAGTTTCATACGAACGCACATACCGCCGTAGGGAGAAAATTTCATTCTGAAACCATGTACTTTCTTTTAAGTTCAAGGTCAGCAGACTTTCGACACTACTTTCTGTATGATCCAGGGAACCTGGGAGCTGCGACGACTCACCCGAGAGGCAAAAGTCTCCCTGCGGAGGACGATGAACCAGGAGAGCGAGACGACGAGGCACACCTGCAGGGCCACGATGGCGACGAAGAAGAGGCGCAGACGGCGCCACTTGGAGCGCACGAACAGCTCCAGCAGTGGGTGCTGGAACAGCGTCATCTGGTGTAGGTCGCTGGAGCCCGACATGATCGCGCTCGTTACGTCCATCTGCAGCTCCGCAGCCTCCGGCATCAGCACCGAGAAGTCCACGCGGATCTAGAGAAACCATCAGGGTGCACATGTTTTGTGTTGTATGGGAAAAGCAAGGCAGCTGATATCTCTCTCTCTCTCTCTCTCTCTCTCTCTCTCTCTCTCCCTTTCTGTCACAATTTCTGTCTCGAATGTGTGTGTGTGTGTGTGTGTGTGTGTGTGTGTGTGTGTGTGTGTGTGTGTGTGTGTGTGTTGCGTCAGAGAACTTAAGTTAGGACCACTGGCTTGCTCAAAGTGACTGGTTTGGTGGGTTGGCGTACTATTCCACCAGGCATAGTGTAAGTTAAGCATACACATATCTTCAATATTCACGTTGAAAAATGACCTATTTAGAGGGTAAATACACTATTCAGTCACCGCGATATGAATGATTAATGTCGCAATGAGACGCATGTTCCCACTATTAACTGAGAATCCTATTAGTGCAGCAGGGAAGGGTACGTATTCTCGTATTCCGTACTATCCAGACTGTTAACTGACTGGTGAAATTAGTAGTGTGCAATCTACTTTTCTTTCATGTGTAAATTCATAACAAGCGCAAATAACGCTATACTGAGGTGCGATCTTTCGGCGCTGGGTAGCGAATTTCGCATTCTTTATCTGACGCGCACCAGAACAGTTGAATGCGAAAGTGTAAACGCAAGCGCCAGAAACGACATACTTATGCAGACACCAATCGGTGCAATACTGTCTCTGACTTTTCCATTATTCTTAGTTTTTAGGTTCTCGCTTCCCACGCCCGGGTTCCCGGGTTAGATTCCCGGCGGGGTCAGGGATTTTCTCTGCCTCGTGATGGCTGGGTGTTGTGTGCTGTCCTTAGGTTAGTTAGGTTTAAGTAGTTCTAAGTTCTAGGGGACTTATGACCACAGCAGTTGAGTCCCATAGTGCTCAGAGCCATTTTTTTAGTTTTTAGGTAACTGCTGGGTGCAATAAGACACTAGAGTATGTCTTGTTAAATCTCGTGCGCCATCTAAGGTACATACCAAAAAATTTATGTCTGATGTTAAATGGAAATGAGAGTATGGTGTCAAATGTATGGAGAGTACTGTAAGAAGATTTATCAATACACGTATGAAATCAAGGTGCGTCTTCAAAATTAATTTTTTACTTACCGCTACTCTACAAACTGGGACTGCATATAACTCGGCTGCCTGAAAGAATCTGCAATTTCTACACACTCGTAACATTCCTCTTGTCAGCAGTGCACAATTTAACTTGCAAATCGCATTCACTCGGCTCCGCGAACTCCGAATTTATATGTGAAAATTCACCATCGCACCCAGGTGAACCCGTGATCTACCTGCATGGTGTAGAATCTATTTCTGTGTGTGTCGCACTAAAGAATTGCAGGGGATGGAGCAGCTTCCTAATATCAACGTAAATGGTGTGTGAATTTCATCAAGTAAACAAAAACTGTTTGTGTTGCGTGAGTACTCGAGAGTTAAAGCTATATCGACGAAGTATGCAGTTGAATAATTCTTTTACTCAAAATTAAAGCTCGCAATTGCATCTTTCTATCAGTTCAGAATTTTATCTTACATTCAGTGTAATTATTTGCGATTCATAACTATCACTTAAAAGTCAAGTTCATACTAAAAAGCTATTTTAAAGGTCAAATCTTTTGACTGGCGTTACCGGTTAGTGAAATATGAATTCAAGAGTTGAAATAACAAGCCACTTCGAACTTTATAATTTTCTCAGCACTAAATGGTATGGTCTGTATGTGTGTGTGTGTGTGTGTTCTGTGCAGTCAGAACTCATTAAATTATACCCCTTACTACCCAAATTACTTGCCTTGAAGCATTACAGGTACTTTGTTATAGATACATACAGTTCAGCTGCAAAATAACAGATTAACAAATAAACATATACATCCCCTCGTATTTAGATAAAGAGAAATAACGTAGTAGATATACTATCCCACCAACGACACTGACTGATGTAGAGGCAACATTTATGATTATCCTACAACCTGCACTAAAAACTGGTTAATGCATAGAACAGGCACAGTCTCACATTATCCACCAAAAAACTGGTACGCATAATGTACATACACTGTCGCTATCCATCCAATAAACTGGCCAGTGCGGTGGGTAGACACATTAACGCAAAATCCACGCTATGTTCAGAACAGTCAGCATTGTTAGTATTCATCGTCTAAAGTGACTAATCCAGTGGCTAAATTCACTACTCCACTGATTGATGGAGCAGGTAGAAGTATTCTCTTAGTAGGGTGTGAAATAATAACCGCTACCAGCAGTGACTGGTAACGATTATTATTGTACACCATATAATGGAACAGTCACGGAGTTCACCAACATCCGTTATGGATAAAATACATTTATCCTCCATTTACAGACAGAGAGGCAGACAGGTAGATTCAAGCAGCATATAAGCTCATTCCCTGCCTATCCATCAAGAAACTGATTTATCCAGCAGGTAGATGTACTCTCTCACAAGGCACTCTACGAAGTGACTGGTGTGGTACATCGATACACAATCTCACATGCCTTACTACCAACTCACTAACACAGAAGGTAAATGTATTCGTCCAGAATCCGCCGTAAGAACTGACTAGAGCAAAGGGTAAATCACACTACCTTCCCTCTAGCTGATTAGCTCAGTAAATACGTACTTTTCCCATTATTCATTATACAAATTGACTGGAGGAACAGGATGAGCGTTTTGCCTACAGTTCACTTCACAAACCTCGATACTAATCCGAAACAGTTCGATTGTGGAAATCGATTTCGCCACAAAATAGAGTACCGGCATTTTACGCGGTACCTTCTTTGTGTTGTGTAGGTTTTCGCTTTTCTTTCTGTTTATGGCATCGTGATGTAGCCAAATGAAAGTGGCATTTGTAACAGTATGTATGGAGTGTAGCCATGAATGAAAGTGAAACGTGGACGATAAACAGTTTAGACAAGGAGAGAATAGAAGCTTTCGAAATGTGGTGTAACAGAAGAATGCTGAAGATCGGATGGGTACATCACGTAACTAATGACGAGGTACTGAATAGAATTGGCGAGAAGAGGAATTTGTGGCACAACGGATCGGTTGGTACGACACGTTCTGATGCATTAAGGGATCACCTATTTAGTACTGGAGGAACGCGTGGAGGATAAACATCGTAGAGGGAGACCAAGAGATGAATACACTAAACAGATTCAGAAGGATGTAGGTTGCAGCAGTTATAAAGAGATGAAGAGACCTGCACAGAACAGAGTAGCATTAAGAGCTGCATCAAATCAGTCTTTGGACTGAAGACCACAAAAACAACATGATCCTAACAATCATACGAATGGGAAAGATAATTAGGAACTATGTTAAAGATGTTGTTATGATACTAAGAATGAAACGGATGGGAAAAATAATTAGGAACTATTTAAAGAAGCCAAACGAAGAAATATCGGGAGACTATGTGACATCAAAACTCATTTGCATTGTTTGTCAATAGTAAAATAATCTTGAGTTGTTTTTCCAACAGACAGAAAGTGATGCACTCCCTTAAAAAACTCAACGAAATTGCAGCCAAATCTACATTCCAGATCAATATGAAAATACACAACACATGGAAAGACCAACATATCTCGATGTACAGGCTTTGGAAATAGCGTAGCAAGGTAATCATTACCTAGGATAAATTATGTAACAAACAGAATTATGTTGTGAGAGTAGGAAAGAGATTATATGTTAGGCATAAAGACTATATAAACATCTTGAAAAATACAACAGAAATCAACATTCCGCAACGCGTAGCTAACAGAATAAATACAACAGAAATCAACATTCCGCAACGTGTAGCTAACAGAATAAATACAACAGAAGTCAACATTTCGCAACATGGAGCCAACACAATATAGCACAGTAAATACAACGTGGCACACTAAACGATTGTATATGTTGAAAATCTTGTAGTATTTTAATATTACGTGTAGAACGAAAGAAACGGCTTTCCTCACAGGGAATATTAATATTACAAGAAAACAAAAATGTATATTGTATAAGAGTCTTCGTAGTTGGATTTAACACTCCTTGCTGCATTTTCACACTTGCGTAGCTGCTATTCTAACTGGCGTCCAATTAAGATTACCTTTTCAAATTTTTCCTTTTCCCTGCAGATTTTAGCTTTTACTGTTCTCTAGATAATGATTTTATACCGTGTGCAATCCTGGTGGAAGGCGATCGGACCTTTTAGTTGCGCTTTCTCTTCTTTCGTCGCTGGTTAATAGTAGCATACTGGTTTTTATTAACTCTCAGACAACGTTTCAACTTCTTCAAGGTATATTTCAGTGAAATGTACAAATTTTATTGTGAATTATTCAGACTAGCGCTACTTAACGTGCAGCTCTTAAGAGAACGCAAAACAGATGACAGAATATTAAAAAGATCGAAAACGTTCAGGGTCCTTTGACCTCTTCAGCGACATTATATCTTAACTTTCCTTTACATCTTTATTCAACGTAATTACCGACTGTCAACAAAAATTTGTTTTTACATCAGTTCTTGTACCATTTGTTCAAAAAATGGTTCAAATGGCTCTGAGCACTATGGGACTTAACATCTATAGTCATCAGACCCCTAGAACTTAGAACTACTTCAACCTAACTAATCTAAGAACATTACGCACATCCATGCCCGAGGCAGGATTCGAACCTGCGACCGTAGCAGTCGCGCGGTTCGGGAGTAAGCGTCTTCTTCTTTTTCGTTGTGTTTGGTCGTTGCATCGCCTAGAACCGCTCGGCCACCGCGGCCGGCGTACCATTTGTCATTAAAATATTACTCTCATTTTTTCCCCTACATACGTTACAGCACAATTGTAACGTTAGGAAATACGCTGCTAGTTAAATACATCAAAACACATTAAAGGAAACACACAATAAAAATTGGGGCTCAGTGTGCACAGTGGGAATCTGATGTCGTGTTCTGTCGATTCTTTTCGTAGCTGCATATACACTTGTCTTGATGTCTCCGTTAGCTGTTATCTTTTTCTTCTTCCGGTCTTCTTCCCAGTAACAGTTCCTTTAAGTGCACCCTCTAGCATGCAGTATCTTCTCCTCCAGTACACTAGCCAATTTCTTTTCCTTCTCTTAACTGTTTCTAGTATTTACCGTTTCTCATTCAACCTGTGTAACACATCATCATTCCTTATTCTGTCTGCCGACTTTACACCATCCATTCTTATCGAAATTTATATCTAAAACGTCGCAATGTCCAAGTTTCAGCACCAAACAGGATAATACTTCATACAAAGCATTTCAGTAAACTTGTCCTTAATTGTTTATCGAATGGACCTAAGTTCTATTAAATATGACGGTATTATCTGTTCCCAAAAGAACATTTGCCGTTGATGACCATGCAGCTTTGCTAGAATGAAATGATGATTAAATGGACAACCTAGCTGCAACGAGGCATTGATATACTTCATTGGGGACATGTTGAAATTGTGTGCCCCGACCGGGACTCGAACCCAGGATCTCCTGCTTTCATGGCAAACGCTCTATCCATCTGAGCCACCGAGGACACAGAGAGTAGTGCGACTGCAGGGACTTATCTCTTGCACGCTCCCAGTGAGATCCACATTCCCAACACGTCCACACCACTACATTCATAGTGCGCCTAATAGATGTTTGCCCATCATACCCATTGGTTCAAATGGCTCTGAGCACTATGGGACTCAACTGCTGTGGTCATCAGTCCCCTAGAACTTAGAACTACTTAAACCTAACTAACCTAAGGACATCACACACACCCATGCCCGAGGCAGGATTCGAACCCGCGACCGTAGCAGCAGTGCGGCTCCGGACTGGAGCGCCTAGAACCGCACGGCCACCGCGGCCGGCTCATACCCATTACTCGTGGCAGATTAATCTACCAAGTCCCGTACGAGTTCGCGCATAGCAAAGCTGCATGGTCATCAATGGTAACTGTTCTTTCGGGAATAGATAATACCGTCATATATAGTTAAAATATGGCTTCCCGGCCATTGACCTTCTTGTGCGTACACACACGCTATGCCCGAACTCGTACGGGACTTCATAGATTAATCTGCCACGAGTAATGAGTATGATGGGCAAACATCTATTAGGCGCACTATGAATGTAGTGGTGTGGACACGTTCGGAATGTGCGTCTCACGGGGATCGTGGAAGGGATAAGTCCTCGGTGGCTCAGATGGATAGAGAGCGTCTGCCATGTAAGCAGGAGATCCCAGGTTCGAGGCCCGCTCGGGGTACACATTTTCAACATGTCCCCCAATGAAGTATATCAACGCCTTGTTGCAGCTAGGGTGTCCATTTAATTATCATTTCATTCAAAGTTTTATTTCTAGATTATGTTTCATATTACTGGTACCTGAAGTAATCACCCTGTTTCACTAATTCATCATATATTTTCATTTTATGTTCCTCGATTCCCTTGTAAAAACCGTTGCCTTGGTCTTCTTCAGATTTGTCTTCATTCCAGATTCCTCACAGCTGGTTTCCAGTTGTTTTAACTCTCTCTTAATTTCATTTTCATTTTCACTTATCTTATACACAAGATAGCCTATTAATGAAATTTCCGCCAATTATGAAAGGCTACGTATTTACGTTCTCACCCTGAAGTCCCTGTCGTTGACGGAGGCTAAGTTGGAGCTGACCCCAGAATCGAGGACCCTCGTGAGGAAGTTGAGCGGCCGCGGCACGTAGGAGAAGATGAGGTCGACGACGGTGAAGCCGGCCGCCGTCTGCGCCGCCAGGTTGCCGCCCCTCTGCAGCAGCAGCGAGAGGCAGCAGCGGGAGCCCGTGTAGGCCGCCTTGTGCAGCGGCGTGCACCCCACCTGCGGACATACACACAGCGCTCTAAGGGACGCTGTTGGAATCGTGTCACACTACCTTATGTACTGATTAATTGTTGGTCGCATATCACAATATATATAAATGACCTAGTAGATAGTGTCGGAAGTTCCATGCGGCTTTTCGCGGATGATGCTGTAGTATACAGAGAAGTTGCAGCATTAGAAAAGTGCAGCGAAATGCAGGAAGATCTGGAGCGGATAGGCAATTGGTGCAGGGAGTGGCAACTGACCCTTAACATAGACAAATGTAATGTATTGCGAATACATAGAAAGAAGGATCCTTTATTGTATGATTATATGATAGCGGAACAAACACTGGTAGCAGTTACTTCTGTAAAATATCTGGGAGTGTGCGTACGGAACGATTTGAAGTGGAATGATCATATAAAATTAATTGTTGGTAAGGCGGGTACCAGGTTGAGATTCATTGGGAGAGTCCTTAGAAAATGTAGTACATCAACAAAGGAGGTGGCTTACAAAACGCTCGTTCGACTTATACTTGAGTATTGCTCATCGGTGTGGGATCCGTACCAGGTCGGGTTGACAGAGGAGATAGAGAAGATCCAAAGATAAGCGGCGCGTTTCGTCATGGGGTTGTTTGGTAAGCGTGATAGCGTTACGGAGATGTTTAGCAAACTCAAGTGGCAGACTCTGCAAGAGAGGCGCTCTGCATCGCGGTGTAGCTTGCTGTCCAGGTTTCGAGAGGGTGCGTTTCTGGATGAGATGTCGAATATATTGCTTCCCCCGACTTATACCTCCCGACGAGATCACGAATGTAAAATTAGAGAGATTCGAGCGCGTACGGAGGCTTTCCGGCAGTCGCTCTTCGCGCGAACCATACGCGACTGGAACAGGAAAGGGAGGTAATGACAGTGGCACGTAAAGTGCCCTCCGCCACACACCGTTGCGTGGCTTGCGGAGTATAAAGGTAGATGTAGATGTAGATGAAAAATTTTGTTATTTAAATTGTGAGAACAGTGATCCTTTATATCACTGTCGGAAAAAAAATTAAAACCCTTTGAAAGTCAATGTCAGCTCTGACCCACTGGCGGAATACGCCACCTGGGGGATGCATTGATAATGCTTTCAGTGTCATCTGGGAGCTGATGGCGTAGTGGCATAGCTACCAGAGCGCGATCTATGTCTACCCTTTAAGTGAGAATACCCACGGTCATAAAGCTCAATGTGATGCAGATTGCAGCCACGTAGAGCAAGCAGGCACCATGCCACGGAAATTGACTCATGTTGCCTACAGCCAACTTAGCGAGTTTGAGAGGGATCACACTGTGGCCTCTCGAATGGCGGGATGTTCGTTTTGGAGAGTTACCACACAAGTAGGATGTGCTACGTCAGTTGTGCAGCGATGCAGGCAATAGTGGAATACGTGTGCATCTTCTCTCGACGACGAAGTTTTCTACGTTCACGCAGTACAGACGCCTGCAAAGACCGTCGTATTAACAGGACAGCAGTGTCAGCAGAGACAAGAGCAAATGTGATCCTACGAGGGGCACTCCAAAAGAAATGCACATTATATTTGTAAAAATACAGTTTTCATTCTGCATGTGTGAAAGTTTTACAGTGTGTAGATACATCGTTCCCGCTTGTTTTCAAACTTAGTTCAACGTGTTCCCGCGAGTGGTGCCGTCACAGCATGTCTTCAAGGTGGCTGCTACACTTGACGTTCGTCAGAAGCAACGTGCTGTCATAGAATTCCTGTGCAGTGAAAATGAGATAGTGGGAAACATCCACAAGATGTTGAAAAATGTGTATGGAGATGCTGCTGTCGATCGCAGTACACTTAGTCGGTGGGAAAGCAGGTTACGTGATGAAAGTGGGCACGGCAATATTGAGGATTGTCCTCGCTGCGGCAGACCTCGTACTGCAGACACTCCAGACAATGTGCCGAGAGTTAACGAATTGGTGACTGCTGACAGACGCATCACAGTGAACGAATTGTCACACTACGTTGGGATAGGGGAGGGAAGTGTTTGCAGAATAATGAAAGTGTTGGCGTTAAAAAAGGTTTGTGCCAGGTGGGTTCCCAGGATGTTGACAGTGGCTCACAAAGAAACAAGAAAAACGGTATGCAGCAAATTTTTGGAACAGTACGAGTGGTGGAGATGAATTTCTTGGAAGAATGATGAAACATGGCTCCATGAATGATGAAACATGGCTCCATCATTTTTCACCAGAGAGGAAGAGGCAGTCAATGGATTGGCATCATGCAAATTCACCCAAGAAAAAGAAATTCAAAACCATACCTTCTGCTGGAAAAGTTATCGCTACGGTCTTTTTCGATTCCGAAGGACTCTTGCTTGTGGACTTCATGCCAAGTGGAACCACCATAATTTCTGATGCATATGTGACGACACTGAAGAAACTTTAAGCTCGACTGAGTCTTGTTCGACCACATCGGCGAAAGCAGGATGTTTTGCTGTTGCACGACAATGCACGGCCACATGTCAGTCAAAAAACCATGGAAGCGATCACAAAACTCGGATGGACAACAGTGAAACACCCGCCTTTCAGTCCTGACTTGGCTCCATGTGACTATCATCTCTCTGGGAAACTGAATGACTCTCTTCGTGAAAGATGATGACTCCCTTGAGCACGCTGCCAAACAGTGGCTCCAACAGGTTGGCCCAGAATTTTACCGTGCGGGTACACAGGCTCTGGTTCCAAGATGGCGTAAGGCAGTTGAGAGCGGTGGAAATTACGTGGAAAAATGAAAATATTGTTCCTAAAGGATGTATCTGCACACTGTAAAACTTTCAAACATGTAGAATAAAAGATGGATTTTAAAAAAAAATAGCGTGCATTTCTTTTGGAGTGACCCTCGTACAAGCATCCCCACGAACTGTTGTAAACCAGTTATTAGCATTGGGACTACAGACACATGAATGACGTGCACGGCTCGACTGGTGCACGCCGTGGCCTTCAGCGATGAAAGAAAACTTTGCCTGCGTGCAACTGAGAGTCTGTCGCCCGTACGACGAAGACTTGGTGAGCGCTGTCTCAAAAAGTGCATTCGTCCGTGACATTGATCCCAACCAGCGTTACAGTCTAGAATGCAATAAGCCACAATTCTCGTTCACCTTGGATGTTTGAGGAGGAAACGGTGACCAGGGCTCGACGCGTATAGTATGTTGTTCGACTGGTTCTTCTGACGTTCTTGCAACGTGGAAGTGATGTACTGTTCCAACAGGATAATGCCCGTCCCCACACTTCGCATGAAACTCAACGTGCAGCAGCTTCCATGGCCACAAAGACTGTCTGACTTGTCCCCAATGGAGCACGTGTGAGACATGATGAGACGATAAGTGTTGGTGCAGGTTGTCCACCCAGGAATCTTACATAGCTACGCGGACTTTGCAACCGAATTGCATGCCACAGTCAGTGTCCGATTTTCCGTCTATGGAGCTACACTGTATACTAATATGGGTGTTTCAGCATACATCCATGCCTTGTACCGCTCGGGCTATTGGTCAGTAAATATGAATATTCCATGAATTCTGAACGGAAAAATGCGCAACACCAAGAAGGAGTTGCGCGACATAAACGAAAGATGGTAGGCGCATTTGTACGTCTGAAAGATGGTGTCTGTTCCGATTTCGGGCCAGTTGCCTACGGGTGGCGCTAGTGGAAGCACTATGTGGATGCCTTAGTTACCTTTGAGACTGGACACGGTGAGCTGATGTTAATCCAGGATGCCTTGAAGGGGACAAAAACGCTGTTGTTAACACCTCAGTGAGTTTGAACGAGTTCGTGTAACAGGGCTACGAGAAGCTGGGTATGCCTTTTACGATATTGCAGGAAGACTTGGCAGTTATGTGGCCACTGTACATTATTGTTCGCGGCAATGGTCACTGGAATGTACTGTCGCAGGAAGACCGGGCTCCAGACTGCCACGTGGCAATACCGACAGGGAAGACCATTGTGTTCTTGTATGGCTCTGGCGCATTGTACTGCATCTGATGCAGCAATTTGAGTAGCAGTTGACATCACAATGACATAAATATCTGTTACATATCGCTCACTTCAATGACAACTCCGAGCCAGATGCCCTGTGGTGTTCATTCCACTGACCCCAAAACACCACCATTTGTGACTTCAGTCGTGTCTAGCGAGAGCTCATTGGAGGTCGGAGTGGAGGTCTGTTGTGTTTTCTGGTGAAAGCTGGTTCTGCCTCGATGCCAGTGATGGTTCGAATGAGGCCAGTTGAGGGCCTGGAACCAACCTGTCTGTGTGCTAGGCACATTGGAACCAACCTGTCTGGATGCTAGACGCACTGGAACTACACCTGGAGCTATGGTCTGAGGTGCGATTTCGTTTGACAGCAGGTGCATTCTCGTGGTTATCCATTGCACCCTGACTGTAAATTAGTATGTCAGTCTGGTGGTTCGACCTGTTGCACTGCCATTCATGAACAGCATTCTATGGAGTATTTTCCAACAGGATAACGCTCTTGTCAACAGCAAGTCGACTCTTATATATGCTGCTATTTATATATATTTGACGATGCTGATTTTGTGTTTACCATTTGATGATGACACTATGGCTCTAGTGAATGTTTTCATAAAACAGATCTGAAAACGGTCATAATAGACCGAAACTGGTAGTCTGACGACAAAAAATTTGTGACCACAGACGTGCAGTAAAGGAAATTTATTCTATCTTCGGGTCACTGTTCAATTTGCGACCATGTCGCAGCTTTTGTTGAGTAAATTCTTTTTCCATTTATCTCAAAGTATATTTGAAATTTGTATATCATTGGGAAGAAACTGAAATCATATTTTGCTGCTCTCTGTAAAGTCTTTAAGAAAAAACACAGTAATTATTTAACCGAACGCATAATCTCTACTGAATGTGTTAGTCGGAGTAATTACTGTAATATGGCAAACATAATTAACCAGTCAGATGCATGCTGCAAACCATTATGTAAAAGTAAAGTAATTTAGTGTAAGAAAAAAATGTCCTTGCTGATTACTAAAGAAAATAATCCGGCAGAAACCAGATGTAGAGCGTTATTTCTGACCGGAATAACACCACTGGGTTGTTGCTAAATCAAAGTCCCAGTACAGTATGTCTAAAACTGGGGCTAACCTTTCACTGCCAACAAAAGAGAGATAAGCGAAAATGGATCTTTCTTCTTAATTGATGGATAGATAAAATATTAGGTAATTAATATTGAAGGAGAAACCTGAACCTAATAACGAGTAGAAGACATCTGTAGATGATACACTGCTGGCCACCGTAAATGCAACACCAAGAAAGACAAGAGGTAGCACAACAAAATTTATTTTGTAGATAACATGTTGACCAAGTATCAAATGATTACGTTTACAGACGTCTGTGACATGTGGTTCCTGCCAGAATCAGTAGCCAGAGTAGCCGCCATTGTTGGAGATCACCGCTGCCACACGTCTCGGCATTGAGTCAAAGAGACGTTGGATGTGTTCCTGGGGTACAGCAGCCCAAGCAGCTTCTACACGCTGCCAAAGATCATCTGGTGTGGCAGCTGGGGATGTAATCTGGGTCACTCGTTGAGCAACCATGGACCACATCTTTTCTATCGGCGAAAGATCCGGAGAGCGAGCCGGCCAGGGAAGCGATTCAATCTGGTTATTGACTAAGAACCTTTGGACAATGCGTGCCACGTGTGGTCGCGCACTATCCTGTTGAAATATGGCTGTGGCCGAGCCCTGAAGGTAAGGAAGGACAACTGGCTCCAGCACCTCGGATATGTAGCGCCGGCTATTGAAAGTACCGGCAATGCGTACTAGAGGCGTGCGAGAGTAATATCCAATACCGCCCCATACCATAATACCCGGTGTAAGACCAGTGTGGCGGTGCATAATGCAGCTGTCCAGCATCCTCTCTCCACGGTGTCTCTACACTCGAATCAGACCATCGTGGTGCTGCAGACAGAAGCGTGCCTCGTCAGTAAAGACAACGTCATTCCATTCTGCCGTCCACATCCGTCTGTCATCACACCATTGGCGACGGAGACGTCTGTGGTTCTGCGTCAATGGTAGACGAAGCAATGGACGTCTTGCGGACAGACTACTCTGCTGTAAACGGCGTCGAATGGTACGCGCAGACACTGGATAATGCGTTACAGACGCAATGTGCTGTGCTATGGTTCGGGATGTCACTGAGCGATCCGTCACTGCCATGCGCACAATTTGCCTATCAGCACGTGCAGTGGTGCACCGAGGTGAATGCGATCGACCACGTCGGTCCGTCGTACCCTCCTGCATCCAACGGTCACATATCCGCATTACAGTTGTTTGGTTTCGTCCAACACGACTAGCGATTTCTCTGTATGATAATCCACAATCTCGGTAAGCCACTATCCTTCCTCTGTCGAACTCGGATACTTGATCAAACGATGTTCGCTGTTGTCTACGAGGCATAACTGATCGTCTTGTGAAACAACCACAAGGTAAACACACGTGCCGAACGTACACTCGTCGAAATCGCCAAGCCTTAAATGGCGCTATGAGGTGGCGCCACAGGCGCGCGTGATGTGCGTCTGCGCTGAAATTCTAATCAGTTGCATATCTCATCGCTGCAAACCATGGTGTAAATTTCACTTGATTCGGATGCTTCCTTCAGGGTGTTGCATTTACGGTGGCCAGCAGTGTACATATGTGACTGGGTGAAGCAGAAATCTTTATTTTCTTAGTTTTCATAAAATACACGAACGATATCGGTACACTCTTATACTGACTTTAGAGCGATAAATCCGTAGTATTGTGCAGTACTTAACTTTATCTGTTGTAGGGAAGGATTAATTTTTCTGACCTTTATGGTTCAACAGACGCTTAATATAAGAATTCCAAAAACCTCACTTATATTTTTTTATGAATCTATCTGAAGTTATTGGTTTTCCGCAAGAATTATGGTTTCTTTGTGTATGATAAGCAGCGGCATAGGTGATAATAATTTCGAATTGCTTATAAACTAAAACATCTTTAGTATAGTGTGCTTCCTGTGCATGCGCAGCTACCAAGATCTGATAATAGTTACAGGGAGGCAGGTGTCCGTGTGGGTCCTTATACTTCGACTGGGAGCCAACATACACTAATGTTTGTAAAAAGTGCAGCACTAAGAAGCATACTTGCAACTGAAATAACCTTTATATCATATGTTAATGAAATGATAATTAAATCAAGAGCCTACACTGCCGACAGGCGTTGACATACATCAACGGGGACAGTTGAGAATGTGTACCCCGACCGGGACTCGAAACTGGGATCTCCTGCTTACATGGCAGACGCTCTATCCATCTGAGCCACCGAGGGCACAGAGGATAGTGCGACTGCAGGGATTCATCCCTTGCACGTTCCCCGTGAGACCCACATTCCCAACTTAATGTCCAGACACTACATTCGTAGTGCCCCTGCCCACTACACTCATTACTCACGGCAGACAATCTTACCAAGTCCCGTAAGAGTTAGGGCAATCAGTGCAACCAACACAGAAGAAAAAGGTCAATGGCCGGTTAACCTTAGCTATATGAAGATGGTATCTGTAAGCAGGAGATCCCGGGTTCGAGTCCCGGTCGGGGTACACATTTTCAACTGTCCCCGATGGTGCATGTCAACGCCTTTCGGCAGTGTAGGGCCTTGATTTAATTGTCATTTCATTCTAGAGCGCTGCATGGTCAACGATGGTATCATGTCCGAAAGAACAGATACCATCTTCATATCATATGTTAATACTAGGCAGCATATGGATTAAAGGCAGCGGTTGGTAAATCAATCGTTATACTTATTAGCATACAAACACGTTAAAATAAAAAACTCACCTACTCATTTCGAGAGTTAAGCTCTCATCATGTGGCTGTCCAATACTAAATCATTGAAAAGAAGCATACTGACATACGAACCAGCAATCTCTAAATGAAACCACTTAGACAAAATTATTAGGGCGAAAACTCCTCGTCTTACTTGCGTCCTTTCAGGTAAGCCTACATCACACTACCGTCCCGAATACCACAGCGCCAACAGCTTTCAGCAGTGATTATGGGCGCATCCGTATGTCGTCCTTGGAGCTGACGGTACAACAGCTTCTGCAGTGACATTAGTGCATAGCGTCACGTCAATGCATCGCCATTAGCCTGGTATCAACTTTAACAGGGTAACGCTTAGCAACACAGAACGTGGTCTAAGAAATAACTACGCAGTGTTGTCCCCGATAGAACATGAGTTGAACCAGCTCGGAAGTGAGCTCCCTACCAGTGCCAATATCCAGCATATAGAGGGTCATTCACAACATATGTGCGTCAACTTACCTCAGGAGATGAAAAAATGCCTATGACACTCAACCTAACCAAATCATTGTACGAGCCAAGCTGCAATAGACTGCAAAATCTAATGACAAGGGACTGGCGCTACCGTCGTACTGTACTTGAATGATTCATTCAAATTCCTTTTGTGATCACTGAAATAAAATGAAATAAAATCTCAACACCTGAAACTTCCTTCCAGTTGCTTCTCTCCTTATAGGTGCCTAATATTTTTGGCAGTGAGTGTTGTACAATGAGGTGCCTAAAAAAGTTTCCAAGCTCCCAAGATGCAGGTGTTATTGTTTACTCTCCAAACGTCGGAACCATGACCGCATCTTGTTTCCAGTGGGTGTCCAAGTAGTCACATTTTGCCATTGTCTGGTATGTTGCTCAATACTGAAGACTGACAGACTGCTGTCAGCTTATAACACTCATGCTACCCTTACAGAAGGATAGTTGAAGCCTGTCATTCACCGCGCCATTCTGAGGCGTTTGTGTTATCTCATCAGCGGAGGTCGAGGCGTTATGTACAACTATCTTGTACCAATGCTTCACCACCCGCTTCACAGACATGCCAATACGTCCTGTTTGAGTCGTAACTTCATGGTATGAGGAACTCACATCCCAAAGACAGAAATTATGCCCCGTTCGAACTTAATCACATGTTGATACTGCGCCCTTTTGCTGCTGAGTGTGCATCTTCGGACTCTCTTTCACGCTCTGAATTCAGCTAGTACTCTTAAGTTTCTGAGCTTGATTAAATACAGACCTTCCTAGTCACTGGACTTAAAAGCCATTTCTCTCCGATATTAGACACTCACCATTTGTACACTGCGCTGTTGAAAGTAACATTTTTGTCACAGCTTTTCTAAGGTCTCACAGGAATCAGACCTAGCAAAATCGTCCAACAGCGACAGCTAACCTCTCCACCATCCTCTACGCAAGGAATTTCTTGCTTTGCCTGTGCTCTAGGAGAAGCTTAAATGTCACAATGTCATTGCTTGTTGAGTTTGCTTCGACTTCCAGGTAGTTTCATTAATTTAATATGCAGATTACATTTTACACAAATATTAGCCTTTCTGGACTTCAAAAAATACTTACAGCTTTAGTTATTTTATTTCATTCATTCGTATTTGGCTAGTGTTGAACTTAAGCAAATAAATGATGTAACAGATCTTACTGTTGATGGTGAAACTCAGGCAACAGAAATATCCTAACAAAACACGGTAGTTATAGTTAAACTTTTGATAGTTGAGCCAAAGTTGACAGAAAACTATTTACCATATGAATACATAGTTTTATAGGAATAATGTTCAGATTGCACGCTGCAGGATTTGCGTTGTTAGTAGTGTTAATGTCATTATTTACCACTAAGGGCTGGTACTGGTACGGCGACTTAGAGTTGAAACACAAGCGTCAAGGATCGAGGACATGTAGTATGAACAGCACACGTTACTGTAATCTGTTTCGCCAGATTGTGATCCCTGCTCTATGCGACAGAGATGCTTTGGACTCAAGTGTTTTGACGCACCACGGAACTCCACTTCACATTGCTTGTAAAGTCACTCGGTTCTTCCACAGCACATTTGGAGAAAACAGAATCATTGGTCGAACCTCCCAATCTGCATGACCAACAAGACCATCAGATCAGAAAGTGTGTGGTTTCTGGCTGTGAGGTTACCTCAAGGACAGTGTTTTAACACATGTTAGAGGTTGAAGATGAGTATAGCAAGGGAGGTAGCCAACACACCACCTGAGACATCTGGAGCACCGGGTGTCACATCAACGTTTGTAACCTACAGCGTGAACATGGTACGCAATTAACAAGTGTCAACCTCTCATCTGGAAACTGAAATATGATGCTTTGAATGATATACTCGTTATTTCTCTTCCGCATGTCCTTACATAAGCTTCCACAAAGTTTCATTTTCATGGACGCCCTCTTTTCCAGAGAGGCCCTCTCAAGTATCGAAAATTTAATTATAACCGCCATGTGTAAAGTCCTACAGACTAGAACCATTGACATTGTGGTACCTTCATTTTATGAAATGTATTAAACAGTATCCGATCTTATCAGTGACAACATGTGCACTTGCAATTAGCGATTACAAATCGCTGTATTGACCAGAAAAACAACGACGTATGGAGAATAAGACGTAAAGTCCGTGCGTGGAAAGGTAAGAAGAGCAGCGTGTTATGGCCTCATATGTATCTCCCTTATAATAAAAGTGGAGAGCGTGACACGACTTATTAGGCATTTTTGCTCCCCCCCCCCTCCCCCGACACACACACACACACACACACACACACACACACACACACACACACACACACATATCTGTGAGTTTTCGTGTGTGCGTGTGTGTGTGTGTGTGTGTGTGTGTGTGTGTGTGTGTGTGTGTGTGAGAGAGAGAGAGAGAGAGAGAGAGAGAGAGAGACAAAAAGAGACAGCCCATAATATTTTTTTCAGTCATTAGTTTTCTGAATAGTTTTTACAGATGTCCATTCCTCTTCAACTGAAATGCCTACTGAGCTGTTCATTATTGCAGTATGTATAGCCTCAGAGAACATCAACCGTCTTTCTTCATTCCTTAGTTCTCCCATACCCCATTTATTTGTGCTTCGATTATTCCTGACTAGTCTCTCAACTCAACCTAATTTCCATCATTACTAAATTGTGGTCTGAGTCTGTATCTGCTCCTGTGTAAGCATTACAATCCAACGTCTGATTTCTGAATCTCTGCCTGACCATGATGTAATCTAACTGAAATCTCCCCACACCTCTCCGCTTATTCCAAGCATATCTCCTTCCCTTGTGATTCTTGAACAGAGTATTCGTTATCACTATTTGAAATTTATTGGAAAATTCAGTTAGTCTTTCTCCTCTCTCATTCCTACTACCAACCCCGTTTTCTCGCGTAATTCTTTCTTCTACTCATTCTCCTGCAACCGCATTCCAGTCCCCTATGACTATCGGATCTTCATCTAGCTCTACATGCTGAAATGCCCGTTCACTATCCTCACATATTTTATCTCTTCATCTTCTCATTGTAACGTCGGCATGTATACCTGAACTATTGTTATCGGTTTTGATTTGCTCTCGATTCTGATGAGAACAACCATATCACTGAACTATTCACAGAAACTCACTCTCTATCCTGCCTTGCTATTCATAACGAATCCTATTCCTGTTATACCTTTTTCTACTGCTATTTCTATACCCCATTCTCATGTGACAAGAAATCCTTGTCTTCTTTCCATTTGACTTCACTGACGACCACTACATGTACATCAAACCTTTATCTTTCTCTTTTCAGATTTCCTAGCTTCCTGTCACGTTCAAACTTCTAACATTCCACGCCATGACTTGTAGAACGTTAATCTTTCATTGGTATTTCAAATTTTTCTCTTGGTGATCTCCCCCTTGGCAGTCCCTATGGAGATCAGAAAACATGACTGGGCCAAAATCATTTCCAATGGAGAGATCATCATGAAACTTTTTCAGATGCAGGCCACATGTTCTGCAGATAGACATTATGTGTCTTTAATGCAGTGGTTTCCATTGCCTTTTGCATCTTCATGCCGTTGATCATTGCTGATTCTTCCGCCTTTAGGAGCAGATTCTCACCCCCATTTGCAAGAAAGTGCCCTGTCCGCTCCTTCGCCCTCCTTGACAAGGTCGTTGCACAATGAGGGTAACTTCTTACGCTGGGGGTCTTCGGCCACCATTGCTGATGATTTTTATTCAAACACTGACTAGGTCTGAACCCTGGACTCAGCACGATTGGTTACAACTCAAAGACGCTACCCCTAGAAATTTATAACTCTACAATCACGCCTCATTATTTTGCATACACACCCCGAACCTTAATTCGATATTACGAAAGTACTACTCGGTCCTTCTTATACGTCCACCCCTTCCAAAATTCTCTGACGCCTCAAACGCCATACTAAGCGCTATGAAGTATATGCATGGCAAAATTTAACTCTAGAAGCGTCTGCCACGTTACAAAATTAAGATGTAAGAGGTTGCACTGATAGTCGACTTGATAGTCGACCGCAAGGTGGGTAAACCGTGCAATTTTAGCGCATTTGGACACGATGAGGTTTGGTTGTCGACCGCATGAGCCACTCGGAGGTCGTAAGGTTACTGAGGTTGTCACATGCCTATGTATCAATGTGAGTGCCCCATTGAGAGGGTAACGCTGGCGCCAGAGTAAACTATGGTGAGCAACAACATGTTGGTGATTGGAGTCACAGTCGATTGCCATTAATTTGTAAATGGTGATGAACATGCTGCAGCAGGAATCAGTCTCTAATTCTGCAGTGCACAACTGTTGAGTACTTCTGGTCATCACATGTCACAGTGCACGAAGATTGACATGGGAGGCAGAACACTGTCATTGGAGGCTCGAAGCGTGGAAAAAAGTTACTGTCACTGATGAGGCGTGATAGGTGTTTCTAAGCATTAACGGAAGTGTGCGTTTATTGGAAAACACTTGAGACTTGCCTACAGAGCACGGTTCAGATGGTCAGCATCTGTATTGTCGTAGTGAGAGTGAGTATGTGGTATCTAACTGGACCTCCGATATGTTCATCAGCCTCTCTCATGAGCTAGCGATAGAGTAATCTAATATCCGAACATGCAAATCCGTTTGCCCCCCACCCTTTTCCCAAAGGTGATCTGTACCTTCACCGAGACAAATTACCACCTCATCGCTCCAGATTTATGTTACAATTGATTGAGGGTCACTCGAAGTACATGATGATGCTTGAGGATGCATAATCACAATTGTGCACATCTACGATACCATCGAGTGAGATGCGGTCCCTTGGAACTCCGCCAATAGTGGGCGATGTTTGAGCGGTCATGGATAAGTGTGGCTCCCCAATATTATCACTGTCATATGGACTATATGGCACAACATATGTGTTACATGGGTGTCCAATTAATTTCCTCTTGATTGAATGGCACGTCGTATCCCCATAAATGGGGACCTAGCTGACCTACCCTGGGAAAGCTGGATCAAGAGTACTTTCAGTATTTGGAGGGGGAAAGAGCGTGGTGCGTGCTGACCTGGTCTGGAGAGTTGACGAGCGGCGCGCCGCCCTTGTCGAGCAGCAGGCGGACGACGCGGAGGCAGCCCGCGCTGGCGGCCGTGTGGAGCGCCGTCTCGCCACCGCAGCCGCCCCCGGCGCCTGCCACGGCCCCCGCCTGCAGCAGCTCGGCGGCAGCGCGCTCTGAGCACAGCAGCGTCGCGTGGTGCAGCGCCGTCATGCCCGTCGCCGGGTTACGCTGGTTCACGTTGGCGCCGCCGCGCACCAGGTGCTCCACCACCTTCTCGTACCTGTTGCCGGCAACACAAGAAGTCGTCTGCACTATACCACAAGGGGCGGGCTAGACAAATCACTCACCAACCACTAACTTTGCAGCCAATATAATGGCACATCAACTCCGCTGGGGCGACCTTGCAGCCTATAGGTACTCTGCAAGTTACTAGTGTCTTTAGGGCTATCCCAGATGAGCAGTGATTTCCAGCCTTTGGTTTTCTCTGATATTAAAATATTTTCTTATGTATGAAACAAAAAGGAGTTTTTGGGGTCACTAGGGTGAATAGCAACAGTCCTTTTCACGACTCTTTATAGACCTGGTGATAGCACTAAACACAAACAGCACTATTGCGCTCTGGCGGCCATTCTACCTGTTTTCAACTCTAGTCATTTACATACCATACGACAGTGTGTACGTGTGAGACAACAGATCCTGTCTTTCGAGAATTTTAAAATCCCGCCGTCTCGAAGTGGCACTGTCTAGCAGCTCGTTCCAAGACCTGTGACTTTCAACGACGTTAGAGTTGATCATCTCTTTCAGGCCGCACAGTAGAGCATAACTAGCCAGCGGCACAGACCTCCTCAAGAGATTGGTTTTCCTCCTTGATTCGATGAGACATGAAGCCACTTACGTAGATGTTGTCATAACAGCTTCCCATAGCACTGTCATGTGTAGAGAAAAGCTGCATAGTATTCAATACTCTCCTAACAAACGGAAGTGCTTCGAAAATTTTGCTTGGCTGTCTGAATGTTGTGATCATTCACTTGTGAATTGTAAAAGCATCGGCTAGAGTCGTTACATTGTACCAGATGGAGTATACAGACTGTTTCTTGTTGTATGGAGCAACAAGCTGAAGTCTGCGTGGTTTCGCTGTGGGTTTAGTGTGTGTGTTTATGTTCCTAGTCAGTTTGTCATCACGTCATCGGAAATTGGTTTTGGCTCTCTTGTGAGTGTTCAATAATGCTGTGTGGTTGGTAATCAGGTACATTTTCATTTTCTTTTGAATACGAATCACATGAAAAATTATTTATTAAAAGTTATCGGTATGATTTTTTGCACCAGTGAGCGTGTGTGTTCCTGGTCCATTTTGGCACCACGTCTGCAGAAAATCGTTCTAGCTCATTTTGCGAGCTTTTGCACAGTGAGGTGCGGTTGATAATTTGGGACATTGACTTTCTCTTGTGTGCAAAACGTATAGACGATCAGGGGCCAATAATTTGTCTGTTGCTTTGTACTATTAACTGTCTAGTGAGGTCTGAGTTGTGGAATTTACTGAATTCTTATACTAATTTCCTGTACCAGTGATTGCACTTTCCACGTAGTTAGTATAATGATATGGAATGAAGGCGACATGTCGAGTCGCCCTTGTTGTATCAACCAAGTGAATGTGGTTGTCTTAACTGACGCCGACTGTACCACTCTTGTTTAGATTGTAGCTCGGTCGGGTGTGCCCCTGTTGGGTTTCGACTGACTGCTTTTCATGAACTTTTCTTAATCTACTTCAGAATAAAAACTAAGACTTTTTATTCTGAAATGCATTCCAAACTGATTGGTGTACCATGCTGCCACAATGGAATGAAATAATTTTTAGCTTTTCGTAATCTTTTTGGTTGTGTTTATTGAACTCACATGTGCATATCTGTTGTAAGTGCTTCCCTTATGTCGATCAGTCTCTCGTTTGAGTATTGTCATTGTGTGTTTGAAATTACATGTCGATAACTATCAAGTGTTGAAGATTTGTTCAAAGCAACAACGTATGATAGATATTTCGGTTCTTTCATATGCTCAATGGCTATCGTGGACTGCTAACCGAAAATCCTATGCCTGGAGTAGTTCTGGGTACATCAGAGGTAAATAAGTGTTGGTGCACTGTACTAGCTATGGTGCAGCCGTATGGTTGTACCCTGTTGTTAGTATTGGCCAGGCTAAAGCCTCTGTCATTATACAGGTGCTATACCTGGCTGTCTAATGAAAACTTGGATAAGCTGTGGCTAATATCGTCTTAAGATAAGACCGTTATTGCGCGTTGTAAGTGATACTTTACTACAAACGTCTACTGCCTTAGTTGTAAATGTCGCTACTGTCATTAAAATTAATGAATAGCAAATAAGCGTTCTAGGTTAAGAGTTAACTTGGGTATAGCTTAGTGAGTGGCCACTAATGGGTCTACTAATTTCTTATTACTAAGCAGGAACATGGTTTTTGTCTGAGTTATGTAGGTAACCACTCTGCTATGGATCTTATTTGCTAAAGAAGCTTGTGTGTTTATTGACGCCAATAGGTCATTGCGTTGTTTCTCTTTCAGGAGATCGCTTGCGCCTTCCGGCTGACTACCATCCTCAGCAAAAGCGAGGTTTTCGCCGTTGCTACCGACGCCCTGCTGTTTAGTTAGGTCAGCTTCTGACGTTTGGCACCGGGTTCACTCTGAAGACGTCGAGTATTCCAAATTCACGCCAGATCCAGAAGAACGGAAATTATTTCTTTGTCAGATTAGGAATTGAAAGCTTAAATGAATTGCTTTAGCACAACCTGCTCTGTGATAAAAAATCCAGTGCTCCACGCCTCAATTACTTTGCTCCGACTCACGTGTACGATGAGAGATTGACATCGGAGCATGTCTTCTGGGTTTGTGCATCATTTCTTTGTCAGGCAGAGTATTTTAATAACACGCCATACTCGAGATTCTACTAGTGACCTCTGAAGTCAACAACTATCAAATGTCTGCTTTTTTCTTCGTCATTGTTTGGGCATTGATTTTATACAGGGAACCCCAGGAGAATGCTGAATATTCAGTGATACGTCAGAAAAGCTAGACTGAAGCAAAAATTTTCTATGGACAAATGCCCTATTTCGAATACTTTTCGAGAAAGAATATATTTGTCTTTGGTCTAGTCGCGTGCACTTATGTATCTTACCCACCTAACCACTTTGACCTTTTTTTCTAGCTCAACCTACCTCATTGCTTTCAACCTCTTTGCTCGGGATGTTTTTCTGCCATTAAACTAGCGCATTGAACCTACAGCTGTCCTAGGTGCGTTGCGAGTGACGTAGTGCGAGAGACAAAGTATCTCAAAGAGAAGCATGGATTGACTCTGTTTGTACACACATCAAAAAAGTTTTGCATCACCTGGGTTCTGAGAGCTCCGGAACCTGTACAGAATATTGGAATAGAGATCAACATAAACGTCATTTACGCCGTTTTTATTGCACATGAAAACCACACATTGCATGTTGTACCACCATACAGCGAAACCTTCGGAGGAGGTTTTCCAGATTGTTGTACTCACCGGTACCTCCAACAACCAGCAACACGTCCTCTTGCATTGATGCATGCCTGTATTCGTCGTGGCATACTATCCACAAGTTCATCAAAGCACTGTTGGTCCAGATTGTCCCACTCTTCAATGGCGATTCGGCGTAGATCACTCGGAGTGGTTGGTAGGTCACGTCGTCCATAAACAGCCCTTTTCCATCTCTCCCAGGCACGTTCGATAGGGTTCGTGTATGGAGAACATGCTTGCCACTCTAGTCGAGCGATTTCGTTATCGCGAAAGAAGTCATTCACAAGATGTTCACAATGGGGGAGCGAATTGTCGTCCATGAAGACGAATGCCTCGCCAATATGCTGCCGATATGGTTGCACTATCGGTCGGAGGATGGCATTCGCGTATCGTACAGCCGTTATGGCGCCTTCCATGACCACCAGCGGTGTACGTCGGCCACACATAATGCCACCCGAAGACAGCAGGGAACCTCCACCTTGATGCACTCGCTGGACAGTGTGTCTAAGGCGTTCAGCCTGACCGGGTTTCATCCAAACACATATCGGACGATTGTCTGCTTGAAGGCTATACGACACTCATCGGTGAAGAGAACGTGATGCCAATCCTGAGCGGTCCATTCAGCATGTTGTTTGGCCCATTTGCACCGCACTGCATGCTGTCGTGGTTGCAAAGATGGACCTCGTCATGGACGTAGGGTTTCAAGTTGTGCATCAAGCAGCCTATTGTGCACAGTTTGAGTCATAACACGACGTCCTGTGCCTCCACGAAAAGCATTATTCAACATGGTGCCATTGTTGTCAAGGTTCCTCCGAACCATAATCCGTAGGTAGCAGTCATCCACTGCAGTAGTAGCACTTGGGCGACCTGAGCAAAGCATGTCATCGACAGTTCCTGTCTCTCTGTATCTCCTCCATGTCCGAACAACATCACTTTGGTTCACTCCGAGACGCCTGGACACTTCCCTTCTTGAGAGCCCATCTTGGCACAGAGTAACAATGTGGACGCGATCGACCAACGGTTTTGTCCGTCTAGGTGTGGTTGAACTACAGTCAACACGCGCCCTGTACCTCCTTCCTGGTGGAATGACTGGAACTGATCGCCTGTTGGACCCACTCCGTTTAATAGGCGCTGCTCATGCATCGTTGTTCAAAGGGGCTGTGTCTGTGACACAATATCCACAGTCAAAGTTCTGGGAACCGGGTTGATGCAAAACTTTTTTTTTATGTGTATATGCACTGTTCAAAATGCCGAATGTCTACACTTGTGAAGAATATGTAGGTAAGGTGTATGTTTACGACTCCTGCGATGGTAGTGCTCCTGCTGCAGTCGAAGAATACAGTCGGCGCTTTCGAATACGACGAATTAGTGATCCTAGAGTGTTTACCAGAGTTTTAAGAGCATTTCGTGAAACAGGTATTCTTCCAACAGTAACACATTATCAAACTGGTGCAATATAGTCCTGCTAGCAGCAAACGGCGATTTTCGACACGTATCATTGCTTTCCATATATTCCTTTCTTCCCCTATTCTGCGGAGAACCTCCTCATTCCTTATCATTTCACCTAGTTGAACGTTCTTCTGTAGCATCACATGTCAAATGCTTCTATTCTCTTCTGTTCCGGCTTTCCTGTAGATCATGTTTCAATACCATAAAATGATGTGCACCAAACGTACACTCTCAAAAAGTTCTTCCTCAAATGAAGGCCTGTGTTTGATGCTAGTAGACTTATCTTGGCCAGGAATGCCCTTTTTCCCAGTCCTAGTCTGCTTTTTATGTCGCCCTTGCTTCGTCCATGATGGGTTATTTTACGGCCTAGGCAGCAGAATTCCTTAACTTTGTTTAATTCGTGATCACCAATTCTGATGTTAAGTTCCTCACTGTTCTCATTTCTGATGCTTCTCGTTACTTTCGCATTTCTTCTATTTACTCTCAATCTGTACTCATTCATGCCATTCTTCAAATGCTGTTGTAGTTCTTCACTTTCATTGAGGATACCAACGTCATTAGCGAATCTTATCATTGAAATCCTTTCGCTTTGAATTTTAATCCCAATTTTGAACCTTTCTTTCATTTCCGTCGTTTCTTCTTCGGTGTGTAGACTGAACAGTGGAGGCTAAAGAAATCATTCCTGTCTTACACCATTTTTAATGTCAGCACTTTGTTATTGGTCTTGATTCTTATTGTTACCTCTTGGTTGTTATACGGATTGTACGTTACCCGTCTTTCCCTGTGGCTTACTCTTATTTTTCTCACACTGATCATGACAGAGCCCTCAACATTTTACCAGGTGTGCGAGGGAACATCTCAACCACACTTACCCTAAGAGCTGAATTGGTTGTGACTGTGCAATTAACTGACCAGAAGATTGCAAGACCCTATGCCATTAGACTGTAGCTTGTGAGATGGATAAAGTCTGAAGTGCACAAACGAAAAGTGAATATGAGAGATGAACTCCTTGGTCGCATCACTGGCGCTGCTGCTTTTATAAGGGATCTTTCAGAGGCACTCAGACAAGCGAACTTGCAGTACGCTGGAGTAGCTGCGGGTCGACAACTTCTGTTAATCAGTAAAACGAGAAACTAGTCCAACATTGCAAATTTTGCTTTTTTTCACCCGATGACTAGTTTTGGTCAGAGATCCATTTTCAAATCATCGTAACTGTCAAAAATGGCATTTCTGAACATGCAAAAACTATTTCAAAAATGTACAACGAGCAGCTGCAGCTTCGACTGTGTCACTATGATTTGAAAATGGTTCTCGGCCCGAAACTAGTCATCAAGTGAATAAAAAATCAAATTCGCATCTTTGGACTGTTTTTTTGTTATATTCAGACAAGCAACAAAACATGTACTCCCAAGAATACACGGACGCACTGAAGTTGACAGTGGGATGTTTGAACATTTATTATGAATTGTACAGCTGTAATGTGGTATGTGAGATAATGCATTACAGAGGGTCAAGCGGAGGCTCCTCTGCCTGAAGTGAGGATAGCTGGTGGGAACCTGTTAAGTATCAATGACACTAGTGAAATATTATTAGAGTTGAAACATTTATTCACAATGTTTACAAGTCATCATTCTTCTGCACGGGCCTTGGCTGTTGCTCATTCAGCTGTGTGTTGGATTCTAGCTGTCCATCGAGTCAGCTCAACATCTACATATCCAGGCGACAGTTTGAGTGACCTTGGCGCTGCAGCAAAAATGGCTCTGAGCACTATGGGACTTAACATCTCAGGTCATCAGTCCCCTAGACTTAGAGCTACTTAAACCTAATTACAGCACACACAGCCATGCCCGAGGCAGGATTCGAACCTGCGACCGTAGCAGTCGCGCGGCTCCGGACTGAAGCGCCTAGAACTGCTGCGCTGCAGCAGGTTGCTGGCTGGCAGACATGACTGTTGTCCAATATAATCTGGTCTCAGGCTTCCTGCTGGAGTATCCTTGGGCCTACTCTGGATTCTATAATGATCCTTGATCTGCTGTGTACTTGGTGTCGGTAGTCATGTGGTCAGTTGATCTCCTGCCTACAGGTAGGTTTCAGAACCTGGAGGCACCTGGATGTTGAATGGGAACTTGGACCCCAAGAGGCCTAGTTGTTGGCTTCCACACTGAATTTCGTGCTAGCAGCACTCGGTGATGTGGTGTTGTCAGAAGACGTCAGTTTCCCCATCAGCAGATGGTAGGTGGCGAGAAGCATGAAATTCACCAGGTGAAAATGATCATATCGAGTGCATCTTTGGCTAGTCTGTAGACTTTTCCAGAATACCTAGGATATAAATTCACTACAGCATCATAATCACGAAATCGAGTGAGATACCTGTGAATGTCATCGATCCCAATGATCACCTCATTATAAGGGCTGGAGAGCTGGGTATTTAAAGGCAGCTGGCATGAGGATATGATGTGAGCCTCGGTTCGAATGATTATATGTGTCCTCCTTATTCAGCTGTATTCACATAACAGGCTGTTAAGTACTGTGACAGTTCCTCACTATGTGCTCTTGTGAAAGAGTTTCTTGCAATACGCCTTATAAACTAACAAATATGCTTGTCGCACTTCCTTTGATTTTCTGTCATAGTCTCGTTTCTGCTGAATGCGTATTCTCACTCAACAGATCCTATCATAATGTGCCGACGATCTGACTCACTTGCAACATATTGGCTCGATTCCTGCTTCCACCTCTGTCTCTGGCGAGATGCGAATTTTCCTGTTGCAATGTGAATGAGTTTTAGTAAAATTTTCCAATTGCTATCCATTACTATCTACTGCCATAACAGCTTGGAGCTGAATGTGTTAAAACTACATAATTTTCCATAAATATTTTGTAAAACAGTTGTAGTAACGTTTACTAATTGTTGTACATGCACATATTTGTAAACCTGACATTCTATTGGATACTACAGAAAATAAATAACAATTTGTATTAAAGGTGTTCTATTTCTGAAACCATTTGGAATGGGGCATATGCCCATATGAAGATTTTTACTTCAAATGATCGTTCCTGTCATATCCCTAAATATCTACCATTTCTCCTGGGACACCCTGTATGTGGGGTGTAACGGGTGTAAGTACAGATATTTTTATATGTGGTTCTTCAGTATGTATACACATCTGTGTGTATTGTTTTCTGTTTGTTTTCTTCTGCATCAAACAGGCTATCCACAAACGTATATACAGGGTGGCCCACTAATCGTGACCAGGCCAAATATCTTACGAAATAAGCGTCAACCGAAAAACTACAACGAACAAAACTTGCCTAGCTTGAAGGGGGAAAGCAGATGGCGCTATGGTTGGCTCACTAGATGGCGCAGCCATAGGTCAAACGGATATCAACTTCGTTTCCTTAAATAGGAACCCCCATTTTTATTACATATTCGTGTAGTACGTAAAGAAGTATGAATGTTTTAGTTGGACCACATTCTTCGCTTTGTGATAGATGGCGCTGTAAAAGTCACAAACATATGGCTCACAATTTTAGACAAACAGTTGGTAACAGGTAGGTTCTTTAAATTAAAATACAGAACGTAGGTACGTTTGAACGTTTTGTTTCGGTTGTTCCAATGCGATACATGTACCTTTGTGAACTTATCATTTCTGAGAACGCATTCTGTTACAGCGTGAATACCAGTAAATTCCACAGTAATGCAATAACTGCTCAAAATGATGTCCATCAACCTCAATGCATTTGGCAATACGTGTAACGGCATTCCTCTTAACGGCGAGTAGTTCGCCTTCCGTAATGTTCGCACACGCACTGAGAGTGTGCAGACGCATGTTGTCAGGCGTTGTCAGTGGATCACGATAGCAAATATCCTTCAACTTTCCCCACAGAAAGAAATCCGGGAACGTTAGATCCGGTGTAGGTGTGGGCCATGGTTCTTCGACAACCAGTCCACCTGTCATGAAATATGCTATTTAATACCGGTTCAACCGCACGCGAGCTAAGTGCCGGACATCCATCATGTTGGAAGTACATCGCCATTCTATCATGCAGTGAAACATCTTGTAGTAACTTCAGTACAACATTACGTAGGAAATCGGCATACACTGCACCATTTAGTTTGCCATCGATAAAATGGGGGCCAATTATCCTTCCTCCCATAATGCTACACCATACATTAACCCGCCAAGTCGCTGATGTTCCACTTGTCGCAGCCATCGTGGGTTTTCCGTTGTCCCATAGTGCATATTGTGCCGGTTTACGTTACCGCTTTTCACGTCTTCTCTCTTAAAAAAAAAACTACTGGATAGCTGTTGCCGACTGCCCTTTCGTTAATTGTTGCTTTTATAAAAATATATGGGAAGAGTGACGTGAAATTCTTTTAACAATGCTGTGCTTTTAATTGCTTTATCATCGTTACCTTTTTTAGCAAAATAAAATGATGGAAGTATTATTGTTCTGAATCTGGCCTACAATTTAAAGAACGATTTTTAAGTAACTGCAACTCATGCTAAGTATCAATATATCTTTCCTACTTCGTAATTATTCAAAGTTGAAATTAATGTCCTATGATCACTGATGTTACAGTTCGTACGATCGTTCACAAATACAAGTTTGCAGTGGATTTTATTTCTTACTAAAATGCTATTTCATACCACGGCTAGCCCAAGAACATGAGACTCTCATTAAAGAAAATTACGTATTCACTATAAAATTTAGCCAGATCAGAACGGAGCACAGCAAGTTTCCTATCAGATTCTCTAGGTACATAAAATTATTTGCACTGAAAATTATATCCTATCAGCAGCCCGCGTCAACCTGCAACACATCATAAAATCTGCTGATCTTCACTGCCAGCCTGGGAGCTAAAAGAAATAATATTATTTTTTACTATTATTTTACCGCTTCCTTGCGGTATACTCGACTATATTGTAAGTCGTTTAAATACGCCGCGGCAGCGGCTCTTCTTTCTCCACACAGCTCAGCTCCACAGATAATATTTTTATATGGCTGAAAAATATCTTAACAGGATGGGATAATAGGCAGGCACACTTTAACATTTAAGTAATACAAGTTTTCATTTAAACAACTCTATTTAAACATTTAAATATCTTAATAATTACAGACCTGTGTACATTCACGCGCAATGGCGTCCAATTCACAATCTCGACAAAAGAATGCTACCTTCGCGCTCTCTACGACAACAACAGGAGATCTTTATCTCGCAGCTTCTAGATTAAGAAGAACAGAGACATTGCTTTACATCATGCCTTATATACAAATTCATTTGGTGATCTTTGTACAACATTTATCTTCTGTGTCGGTCTTATTACTCGCCGACACAGACGTTCTCAAAAATAAAAAATAAAGAAAATAATACATAATTTTACATAATGACACAATATGACACATCTAATATTTTAATTATTACATAATATATTGTCTTTGTTTATTACAAGACGTTACACTGCCCCCTGGCAGCATTTGACTAACGATGAAAATGTTCGGCAATATGCTGCCACTAACGTCTGTCTTGTTTATGGTTTATTACTTTGGTTGGAACATTCACTTTACACTACTCAGTTCTTTTACACTGTAGGTTTACTTACACTTCGTATACTGTTCTTACACTTTGCGAGGTGACCGTCAACCTAGTCCCAGGGTCATTACATTTATTTGGCTCCCCCATTCGGGCTACGTGCGATCAGAAAACCTGGGAAAACTGCGCCGGAGCCATGGTCATCTCACGAAAAGTTTAGACTCTATTCAATGTCCACATATAACAAAGGCTATTTGTGATAGCATGCTACACTTTTAGTCTCTTTGTTATCAATATACTACTTGTATTTTGGATTGTTATGAAAGTCACTTATTACGCATTTTTACAATAGTATAATGAACCGTCTTTGCACTTACTCGCGACAGTTAGTTTAAAATGTCTAGCATTCGTGCGAGTACCTTTCATTAACATGACGCAAACATATTAGATCGATACATCACTAAATCCATGAATATTGTGAGTTCGTGTTGGATAACAACAAAAAAAATGTTTATCACGTCATTGCGTGTCCATTAAACACCATTCATGTTAGCACATTATACATATAGTTAATAGTTCATTTGAATGACAACAATGTGGTATGGAGCTGGCGGCGCGAAGCAATTGTTGAGTAGCGTCGTCTGGAACGCCGCGTACCGACGGCCGCTGGGTTCGACGACCGGCTCTCAATAACAGTGAGGTCGTGCTAGCGTGGCGCCCAAGCAGTCGCGAACCGCGCTGAACCATTCGCTGTTGTCGGCGAGTGGCAGTGGTTTACCGCAACCGGCTGGATGGCGGCACGGCACTCGTCTCTGCTTCTCCGCATGGCTCCCCGTCGTGGCGCATGAAACAAACATTCCACAACGGTGTACTGTCTTTAAGGACACAGATTACTAGCTGTGGAAGAAGAGGCAATTTGTTAAAAGCGTTTATTGTTCAGTAAGCCGTCGCTTCACTGGTATGCACAGGATGTTTTGGCGTGATAACAGGTTTTTTGTGGCATCGTGACACTGGTATTCAGAGTTCGTCACACGCACATTGTACTACACGTTTTCACTCACTTCCACGGTTGATGCACTGCCAGAGCGTCTTTCAACACGCGAAAATGGTTCGTTACACTCATACTACATGTCTCCGTTGAGCGATGTTTGTGTAAATCGTCTCCGAACGGATCAATAACTACTGTTTTTATACACTGTCTATTGTTCGTTGAGCGCTGCACTAGGACAGTCTATCACTCAACACTAGATTTATCGACGTATATATTGGTGCAGATACAACAGTCATTTTCTGTCCCTACTACACACAATATTCCGTCCTGTCCTTAAGTGTTTATGCACACAGTTTATTTTTTAACACCTTTTAACTGTTCTTTGCATAGTCACTCTGATTTACATAGCATTTATTTGTTTTCACTTTATCACAACATACTCTTCATATTGTTGCTAGGCGTATTTGGCCCTTTTGTAAATTTTTTTTTTTTTAACGGTGTGTGAATTTTTTTTTATACATATTTTTTTTTTCTTAGTGTAGCTTGCCTGATTATCACCCATCTATCAAACAGATTTTACCATGTGCATGACAGCTTGACTCGGGCATATTGTTCAATAAATACTTCGTTCAGCAATAACATTATTTTTAATGATTTTTCCTATATGACTACAGTGTAGGTTCTGCATTGTCTGACTTAACTCGCGTATCGCGTAATGAATATTCAAGGTCGTGTACCAAGTACACAGGCTTCAATTGAAGCATTGCTACATACAGAACGGAGTTTCCACGGAACGGGCTCGTTTTTAATTAGGTTCTGCTCCAGTGTCGTTCTCAAATCACTACTGGCAGCCAACATCACATTACATCATTGTTGCATATTGCAAAGTCAATGTCTGGCTAGTAAAGACTCTCTCTCTCAGGGTTTCTTATCCTAATACAATTACAGCAATTCCCTTACTCTATAAGATTGCATCATTAATTGCACTTACACACTACACATAGAAAATGGTTCAAGAAATTAATCCTTTATACAACAAGAAAATTGTTCATTTTTTAATAAGCACATAATATCTTAATGACTAATTGTCTGTAAACAAAATCTGTCCTGTGTAAGCTATTGCTCACTTTCTGATTCCACTTCCTCCCAACTTCATTACACACAAATTTCTTTCTAAATACTAACACACTTATATTCTAAAACACAATTAAAATCTTTTTACACCTATTACTCTTTATATATTATGTGTCACTGAATAAATAACTTCACGTCTTTACGTGGATATAATCCTTTGATCTTCCCCGTATGGGGATGTGCTAACAAATAGCTACATTCATGTGGCACGCCTATTACTTTAAAGGGTCCTGAATATAGCAATTGCCACTTACTATTTTGTTTTAAGGTGGCTGAGGATTTAGGGTGGTTACGAATGAGTACTAGGTCTCCTACATTATACTTCTGTTCGTTTGTTACTCCTCGGTCGTACTTCCTTTTCCTCTTTGCTGCACAGTTGGTTAGTCTGTTCCATATTCTTTTCATCTTTTCTTCCCTTGTTTCTGCCTTAGCTGGCAATCTCGGCAACGGCGTGAGCCATTCATTCGGTGTCTCCTTAAATCCATTCAATATCTCTACCGGTGGATAGCCTGTACTTGAATGGGGTGTTAAATTGTGTATTTCTACAAATTTCGGTACTAGCTCTGGCCATTTAGTATGTCGGTTTCCTATGTAGATTCTAAGGAACTTATTCAATTCTTTGAATATTCTTTCAACTAGGCTTGCTTCTGGATGGAATCGGGATACCAGAATGTGCTGTATATTTTGTTCTCGTAAGTAATTTTTCCAAGTTCGACCCGTGAAATAAGATGCATTATCAGTTGTTATGGTTTCGGGTTTTCCCACTTTAGGCAAATATTCTTGACTGATCCGCCTGACCATGGTTTTGGCAGTAGCTGATTTTATGCAATAAATTGCCAAGTGTTTGGAAAAAATATCGTACATGGCCAGTATATATTTCATACCTCCTCTGGCCATGGGATAGGGACCTGCCACATCTACCGATACTATTTGAAGTGGCCTGAGAGGAACTATAGGGTGTAGTTCAAACTTGGTGGATCTATTGTAATGTTTCGCTTTTTGACATATCACGCAAGTTCTAACTGTTGTCTGAATATGGTGTTTCATACGGGGAAAGTAGCAGTATCTCGTCATGATCTCTGCACACTTTCCAATCCCTGCATGGCCCCATGCCAAGTGCGTGTGCCATATCATAACTTTTACTGACTGGCTGGGTATACATACTGCCCAGCAGTCTTCTTTCGTGCTAATTTTACGATACAAAATATGGTTCACTATTTTAAAATCTTGCTCATCCCTATTGTTAACCCCCTCTTCAATATCATTAATAATTTTTCTCCACATCGGATCTGATCTTTGTAACTCGAACATGTTTTTACATATATATAAAAAATCTTTCATGTAAGTGTTGTCACGCACTAACAACACTTTATATTCCGCGGATTGCTCTAACATTTCTGCTAACTCCGGTAATCCTGCCGGCAGTCGTGACAGAGCATCCGCTATTACGTTATCTTGGCCTTTAATGTACATGATCTTTATCCTATATTCTTGTAAGACAAGCATCCATCTCCTCAGTCTGGTATGGAACAGCTTGCATGACATTAAAAAACTTAACGCTTGGTGGTCACTATAGACTCTAATCTCCTTCCCTTGTAGATAATAATTGAACTTTTTGACAGCCCAGACTACTGCAAGTGCTTCGAGTTCAGTTGCCGAGTAGGCTCTCTCGCAGCTAGTTAACGTCCTACTGGCGAAGCCGATAACTTTTATTGTTGTTGGGTCGTTTCCTTCTTCCCACTGAAACAAGCATGCGCCCAAGCCATAAGAACATGAATCCGTCGCGAGACAAAAATCTTTGGACAGATCGGGGTGCTGCAAAATATTCGCATTCAGTAGGGCGGTTTTAATCGCTTCGAAGGCTTGTTGACATTTGTCATTCCAAACCCATTGCACATTTTTTCGTAATAGATTTAGTAGTGACGCGTCATTTAACAGCTGATTGGGCACGAACCTCCTGAAAAAAGACGTCAGCCCAAGGAACGCTTTCAATTGTCTCTTAGTGCAGGGGCTTGGAAATTGTCGGATCGCCTCTAATTTTTTGTTGTCCGGACTGATACCGAGTGGTGTAATAAGATGGCCTAAAAATTTAATTTTGTTTCTGCCAAATTTTGACTTTTCGAGGTTTGCTGTCACCCCTGCTTGCCTAAATCTCTCTAGTACTCTGTGCAACAATTCCATGTGTTCGTCCCAAGTAGCAGTCGCGATTACCAAATCATCTACATATACCGTAATTTTTTCCAATAGGTCTGGACCCAGTACGGTGTCTAGTGCAGTAATAAACACTCCAGCACTCACATTCAATCCGAAGGGAAGCACCTTGAATTGGTAACTTCGCCCCCCGAATATGAAAGCTGTGTACTTCCTGGATTCCGGTGTAAGGGGAATTTGCCAATATGAACTTTTCAGATCGATCGAGGTCAAGTACTGCACTCCATGAAATTTTTGTATTTGCTCGTCTAAATTCTCTGGACGAGTCCGGACAGGTATAATAATTTTGTTAATGTCCCTAGCATCTAACACTAGCCTGATTTTTCCATTGGCTTTCGCCACTGCTACAAGAGGACTACTGTATGGAGAGAAGGAGGGCTCTATGATATCCCACTCTAACATCTTTCGAATTTCTTTAGCTACTAATTCCCTCCTCGACCAAGGGATGGAGTAGGTTGCGCGACAGTATGTATTGTGGGGTATCACCTCTATGTGATAGTGGTACCCTTTGACTATTCCTGGTCGGTCGGTAAATACCATAGTATATTCCGATAGCAGCTGCGTCAACTGTTGCTTTTGCGTATCATTTAAACCTTCCGATTCGTGCACTTTAGTCTGAAATGCCTCAACATTTGTTTCGAAATTTTGATCCTCTAAATTCGGGTAATAGAGGTCTGTTGCATGTGAAAAATCATCGATGTGTAGTACCCAAGGGTTCCTAACTTTGATATCGATTCGATTACAGCACGGCACAAGTACCTCCTTCGATTTCATCATAGATAATTCAATCCTTCTACCCCTATTAATTATGCTTAGTTTCCCCACGGAGAGGTCGATCAATGCGTCCCTCTCACGGAGAAAATCTACTCCCAGAATGCAGGCCACCTTCAATCCTTTAACCACGAGGAACGAGCTCACTATGGCTTCGCCCTCCTTATAAATCTCCACCTGCACCTGGTACTTAACTGATTGGCTCTGTGCACTAATGGCTCCAGACACCTTACAATTATTAACCGGGAAGGTCGGAATACTATGTCCCTTTCCCAGTGCTTTAAATAGCTCCATACTCATCACACTTACTGAGGCACCTGTGTCGATAATTATGTTTACTGCAACATCATTGATTCTAGCTTCAATAATAGCTTGCACATTTTCGTTATTATCCTTCTTACATTCGTGCGGTTCGTTCAACAGATCTTTATCCATACTGACACCTTCGTTGTATCGCAGCATGCGTATCCCAGGTCTATTACTGTTATTACTCGAGTTGCTCTCACTCCATCCCTCGGCCGTCGATGGAGAGCATATCGAGGCCGATTCTAGTTTGTTGGATTAGTTACTTGGGAGGTACTTGGACGGCTATTGTCCGCGACCTCCACTATATGTACGTTCTGATTTGTAGGCCGCCACGGCTGCGCAATAGGCGCGTTTTGCGGTGGTGGTCTATTGTTGTCATACCGGTCACTAGCCTGTCGCTCTGGGCTTCTACACTGATTCTGTTGCCAATTTCGATTACTATCATTATAATTACTCTGCCACTGACCTCGCGCATTTTTCCAGCGGTTGGTCCCTGACATTCCGGATTCGTATCTGTCGTCAAATCGACGCTTTTGTTATAATTTGGTTGTCCATACCCGTTTTGGCCTCTACCGTTACTACCATTTTGCGATTGTTCTTGTCGCTTGCTACCACCCCCACCATTTCTATGGTTGTGGTTCTGTGCACTACTGTTTCTGTCGTGATTACATCCCGACCCATTATTCCGCAAATGGTCGCACGCCGATTTTACATCTTCCTGTATCAAATCTATGGAATCTAGGACCGACAGGAAGTTTTCCATGTCGCTTTCTGGTACATGTATTAACTTCTCCTTGATCTGAATTGGTAAATGGGATTTGAGTAGTCTTATTATGTCTCTCGGTGATATAGGCTCGTCCCAGTAGCGTGTTTTGTTTATATATTTTTCAAAGTACCGCCTCAAATTCCCAAGACGGGGTGAGTACGGTTCGGGATTATATACCTCTTTTCTTAGTCGCTCTTGTATACAAGGCGACCAATATTTCGATAAAAATGCCCTTTCAAACTGTTCGTATGTCTTGCAGCTGTCTGCTACTTCTGTAGCCCACAGTGCTGCGTCACCTTGAATGTACGACATTACGTATTGGATTTTCTGTGTTTCGTTCCATACACTGGGTAAGATATTTTTAAAACTTTTTATAAATACCACTGGGTGTACTGATTTCCTTTCAGTAGTAAATGTTTGAAATTGTCTATTTTTAATTAAACTTTCTTCCACTAATATTTTTGAACTACATGGGTTTGCTGCTGGGACATATGCTGTGTGCTCCGAACCGGAGCTACAGCTCTTCGCATTATCGACTACAGATTCCCCATTGTTGTATCGCATATAAGTTTGTGCGTTGCCAAAGCCATGGGCTGTTGGCGACAGAGGTTCCTGTTCCACTTGTTTCCTGGTTTGTGCTAAACCCTTCTCCAGATCGGATATCCGTTTGTTAACATTCACTTGCCACTGCGGAATATCCTCACTGAGTATTTGTTTAATGGTTTGCACATCGTTCTGTACCTGACTATTTACGGCGGTACTGAACGATTCTGAATCTCTATTTGCTATTGCTGCTTCTACTTTAGAATTAATATTCGTGTCAATCTCAGTCTCCTTCACTTCTATCCATGATTTAAATTCTGTTTCAATTTTATTTGCCTGTTCATTCCACTTTTGCTCTACAAGCTGTGTGGAATCTATTTCTAGCTTTTCTACCCTGTTGGCTAAGACATCTATTTCATCTACCATGTTAGTGTTTGCTACTTGCAGGTGGGTGACCTGTTCAGTCAGCTCCTGCACGGCCTTAGGTATTGACTCGTAATTCTTTTTCATATCTGCTATCTCTTTTTTCATATTTTCTAACGATTGCACAAGTTGCTGGTCTCGCTCAGCTAGCTGTTCAAGTAAATTTTCTCTTAATTGTCGATCTCGCTCAGCTTGCTGGCGATCTCGTTCAGCTTGCTGGGCAAGTAAATTTTCTTCTAGCCTACGATCTCGCTCGGCTTGCTGGGCAAGTAAATTTTCTTCTAGCCTGCGATCCCGCTCAGCTTGCTGACGATCTCGTTCAGCTTGCTGGCGCTCTCGCTCGGCTTGCTGTTGCGCAAATTTTGCCTGGTAATTTAGCACACGCTCTAATATAGCCTGAATTGCATACCCACCAGGCAGATTACCACTCTCTGGTTCCTGCTTTTCTGGTGGTGGTACAATTTCTTTATCTACATCGACTTGATGACTAGTGGGCGGTGGCACTACTTCCTGTGGCCCTGCCCCCACACTTTCGCCAGTTATATCTTCAAAGAGCGTACTAGTACTACTTGAGGCACCCGGTTCCACATTTCCTTCACTAGCTAATTGTTGTTCTTCAGTATCCATATTGCTTGGACGTTGACTACGCAACTTAACCATATTCCTAAATTGCTTACTAAAACACAAAATCTAACAGTTTTTCCCCTTGCACACAAAATACATCACTTTATATACACTACACGGCACACTAAAAATTACTATCTACATCAACTTTGTCCTGTCACAATTACTAACATCAAACTACGTACAGTATGCACACCACTAGCGATATGAGATTACTTCACTGGAGCTCAACTTCTACAAACAGGACAACTACACTGTAGTCTTACCTTTAGTTTCTATTATCTCGGGGTCCGGCTGCCCCCGGATTACGTAGTCGTTAGAGCTTCTCAGTACAATCAGGATCGTCTTCTCAAACTCGCTTGCAGTAGTACGTTTTGTCATGAAAGAGTGTTTGAACCTTCATTAATACATAGCATAGATCATGATATACATACATTTAACACTAAATACATATACATATACACCTACATAACAATAGACACTGAAAGAAAATACATAAAATTTTATAATTGTGGCCACTGCAAATTCGGGCCCCGCGTTTTTGGGCGACAGTTTCACGTCTTCTCTCTTAAAAAAAAAAACTACTGGATAGCTGTTGCCGACTGCCCTTTCGTTAATTGTTGCTTTTATAAAAATATATGGGAAGAGTGACGTGAAATTCTTTTAACAATGCTGTGCTTTTAATTGCTTTATCATCGTTACCTTTTTTAGCAAAATAAAATGATGGAAGTATTATTGTTCTGAATCTGGCCTACAATTTAAAGAACGATTTTTAAGTAACTGCAACTCATGCTAAGTATCAATATATCTTTCCTACTTCGTAATTATTCAAAGTTGAAATTAATGTCCTATGATCACTGATGTTACAGTTCGTACGATCGTTCACAAATACAAGTTTGCAGTGGATTTTATTTCTTACTAAAATGCTATTTCATACCACGGCTAGCCCAAGAACATGAGACTCTCATTAAAGAAAATTACGTATTCACTATAAAATTTAGCCAGATCAGAACGGAGCACAGCAAGTTTCCTATCAGATTCTCTAGGTACATAAAATTATTTGCACTGAAAATTATATCCTATCAGCAGCCCGCGTCAACCTGCAACACATCATAAAATCTGCTGATCTTCACTGCCAGCCTGGGAGCTAAAAGAAATAATATTATTTTTTACTATTATTTTACCGCTTCCTTGCGGTATACTCGACTATATTGTAAGTCGTTTAAATACGCCGCGGCAGCGGCTCTTCTTTCTCCACACAGCTCAGCTCCACAGATAATATTTTTATATGGCTGAAAAATATCTTAACAGGATGGGATAATAGGCAGGCACACTTTAACATTTAAGTAATACAAGTTTTCATTTAAACAACTCTATTTAAACATTTAAATATCTTAATAATTACAGACCTGTGTACATTCACGCGCAATGGCGTCCAATTCACAATCTCGACAAAAGAATGCTACCTTCGCGCTCTCTACGACAACAACAGGAGATCTTTATCTCGCAGCTTCTAGATTAAGAAGAACAGAGACATTGCTTTACATCATGCCTTATATACAAATTCATTTGGTGATCTTTGTACAACATTTATCTTCTGTGTCGGTCTTATTACTCGCCGACACAGACGTTCTCAAAAATAAAAAATAAAGAAAATAATACATAATTTTACATAAGGACACAATATGACACATCTAATATTTTAATTATTACATAATATATTGTCTTTGTTTATTACAAGACGTTACACGCTGTTGGTGACTGACGCTTCGTCGCTAAATAGAATGCGTGCAAGAAATCTGCCACTGTTCCGTAATTTCTCTTGTGCCCAGTGGCAGAACTGTACACGACGTTCAAAGTCGTCGCCATGCAATGCCTGGTGCATAGAAATATGGTACGAGTGCAATCAATCTTAATGTAGCATTCTCAACAACGACGCTTTTGAGATTCCCGATTCTCACGCAATTTGTCTGCTACTAATGTGCGGAGTAGCCGCGACAGCAGCTAAAACACGTACTTGGGCATCATCATTTGTTGCAGGTTGTGGTTGACGTTTCACATGTGACTGAACACTCCCTGTTTCCTTAAATAACGTAACTATCCGGCGAACTGTCCGGACACTGTGATGATGTCGTCCAAGATACGGACCAGCATACATAGCACACGCCCATTGGCATTTTGATCACAATAGCCATACATCAACACGATATCGACCTTTTCCGCAATTGGTAAACGGTCCATTTTAACACGGGTAATGTATCACGAAGCAAATATCGTCCGCACTGGCGGAGTGTTAGGTGATACCATGTACTTATACGTTTGTGACTATTACAGCGCCATCTATCACAGAGCGAAAGAAGTGGTCCAAGTAAAACATTCATATTTCTTTACGTACTACGCCAATATGTAATAAAAAATGGGGGTTCCTATTTTTAAAAAAGCAGTCGATATCCGTTTGACGTATGGCAGTGCCATGTAGTGGCCCAACTATAGCGCCATCTGGTTTCTCCCTTCAAGCTAGACGAATTTCGTTCTTTGTAGTTTTTTCGTTTGATGCTTATTTCGTGAGATATTTGGCCCAGTCACTATCAATGGACCACCCTGTATATCCACTATATTATGCCAGCCTGTATAGACTAACCATTTTGTATCCACACATCCACATTTCAACATGTCCACAGCTTGTGGTCTAGTGGCTAGCATTGCTGTCTCTGGATCATGGGGTCCCGGGTCCGATTCCAGGGTTGGCGATTTTCTCGGTCCAGGGACTGGGTGTTTCTGTTGTCCTCATCATTTCATCGTCATCATCATCATTCGTGATAGTGGCTCGATTGGACTGTGTAAAAAAAATTGGACTGTAGAAAAATTGGAACTTTGTACAGGTGCTGATGACCGCATAGTTGAGCGCCCCAAAAACGAAATATCATCAGCACTTCAGCATCTGACCTGCTGCCCAGGGAAAAGTAAATATTAATCTCTTGCTCTTACCACATTTACTTGGAGGTACTAACCAACTTAAAAACATATGACTTGCACCAACTAAAGTTATTAGTCGGCAAATGATGTAATTACTGATGTGATGATGTTCAGTCTACCGTCCCCAGTCACCAGTAGAAACATCTGCAGTTAAACCCGTTGCACCCTGTATGTGCACTAGGGCAGTTAAGGAAAGACCGGGAAGGATGAGGCTGACCTAGCGACGGCGGCGCGGTCTTTGGCGGCGACGCCGGCGCCCGTGAGCAGCAGCGGCGTCACGCCCGCCATGTCGCTGGCGTCCGGCTGCGCCCCCGCCTGCAGCAGCAGCGCCACCACGGCGTCGTGGCCCGCCTTGGCCGCCTGGTGCAGCGGCGTCCGGCCCAGGCACTCCACATCGCACAGCTGCACACAACACACCAGCTCACCATAGCAGGCAGCGACCGGTTACGTCTGAGAATAGGAGGACTTGTCTGATAAAGTCCGATACTACGGGGTGTTCGAAAAGTCTCTCCACAGTGCCACATGATTGTTAGCTGCACGTGCCGTATGCCGCAGTGAATATATCGAAATAAAACTCAGAGAAATACAAGTTCATTGAATATTCATTTTTACTTACAAATTTTCGCATAATGGAATGTTGGGATAGTCCACTTGAAGGGAAGTAATCCAGGCAGGCGAACAGTCATATGGCACGCACAGCCAACAATCATACGGCACTACAGAGAGACTTTTTGAACACCCTGTACTACTCTCGTTCGATCTGTAGTCGCATGCATCAGACTAGGTAATCAATATGTGGTCTATACCGTTTTCAACAGTTTTCGTTACGAGAATTTCGAACATCAGAAACCAATAAGTCTGAAACATCCTTGATGTATACATGCACACTGAAGCCACGAATGAAAATTTGAACCAAGGCTGAATTTAGGCAGAATACCAAGTGGACTGAGGCGTGAACGTGAGTTTCGATTGAGGAAGGAGGCATGTTAGAGTAATCCATGGTATTTTGCAAAGACACTGTGCAGGCTGGCGTAGTGGTTGGTTCACTGCCCAGTGAGAAGGAGACCCGGGTTCGAATCTAGGCCTTGGTACAAATATGCATTCGTTGTTACAGTCTGCATATATGCATCACAGATGTTCGAGTCTTGAAAATGTCTCTATAACTATACACCAGGTGTAGAAATATGAAACCAGAATTTGATTGCAATAATTTCCCATTTGTCGTTTGAAACTGATAAACAATATTTTATTCAAAATAATCTCCATTGCTATTTATACATTTCTCCCACTTCTCCGGCAGACTATGAATGCCATGCCAAAATTCATACGAATTGGAGTGTTGTTCAGCGAGAGCGTGTCCCAGTGATGCAAATGAATGATAATCAGATGCAGCCAAGTCTGGAGAACAAGCTGCATGCCCTCGTATTTCCCAACTGAACGCCTCCATCGTTTCCCTGACCAGTTTTGCTGTGTGTGATGGGGCGTCATCATGGAGTAATGACTTTTCGTTGACTTTGTCCATATTCCGGTCGTTTTTCATGTAATGCTCGATTTAAATCGACCATTTATTGTTGGTAGAGAACAGTGTTAACGGTTTCACCTGGTTTTAGCAGCTCATAATCGATGACACCCTTCTGATCCCACCAAACACAGAGCATTGTCTTCTTTCCAAAGCGATTTGGTCTTGCAGTGGATGTTAATGGTCTGCCTGAATTCACCCATGATTTACGACGCTTAGGATAAACTTTTCTTCACCTGTCACTATTCAATGGAGAAACGACTTTCTTTTGTATCTGGCGAGCAGCATTTCACAAGTGATCTATCGATTTGCTTGGTATATATCATTCAGTACATTCAGAACCCATATTCCCACTTTCTGCACCTCTCCCATAACTTTCAACCAAAGAGAAACGGCTTTTGCGTCACAGTCAATTGTTCCGCGAGTTCCTGTTGAGTTTGAGTATCATCTTCATCCAATAAAGCCTCCAATTCGTACTCTTCGAACTTTTTCTGTGGTTCCCGTGCTCGTCGTTTCTCACGTCAAAATCATCACTTCTGAATTTTTTTAAACACTCCAAACAACCTGTTTTTCCAAGAGCATGTTCGCCGAAAGCTTCGACAAGCGTTCGATGCGATTCTGCAGTAGTTTTCTTCAAGTGATAGAAAACCATTGCTGACCGCAAAAGCGTAGTTCGTATGCACAAAACTCGACATGTTTATGGGTTTGAAACAGATACCGATGTATGGAATTTGCGTTACTGTATGTTGACATTGGTCATCAGCCGTTACATGATGCAGATGGCGCTGCATACACGGTCTCACAGGTCCTACACTGACGGCTAGCACCATCTATTGGGAAATTCCGGTTTCATAGTTCCACACCTAGTAGTTTCATCTGATTAAAGCACCTATCCCCGGGTTTCAGATGGGATCCCCCCCCCTCCCCCTTCATTCATTGCTGAAGTGTTGTTTCAATATAGCTGGAGAGCCTCCGCAATGCTGTTCTAGTGTAGGCTGAGGCGTGAATTGGAATTTGGATTGAGGAGGGAAGCATGCTAGGGTAGTCACTCTAGCCGTGCAAAGCCATTGTGCCAAGGTGGCGTAGTGGTTAGTACATCTGCCTAGTGAGGAGGAGATTCGGGTTCGAATCCCAGCCTTGATACAAACTTTATTCCTCACTTCAGTCTGCATGTATATAGCACAGATCTTTGGGGCTCGAAAAGGTCTCTGGAACCATATACTTTCTTGTGATTAAAGGAAGCCAGTAACACGAGTTCTGACGACGGCGCCCATAAGGAACCAGTGCCAACTTCGTCTCACCGATTTGATTCATATGTACGGCACGACTAGGACTTCAACACATGTAAACAGGAAGACGCAACTCTCAACGGTTTCCGAGAAAATCTAGTTCGAATATTTTAGGCCCTCTTATACGTAAGCAGTGTGGTTAAATTATACTTTCACCACTTTAGAGAGCCTTATGAAAAAGGAATAAATGTGTGACAGTAAAACTTTGTGAAGACATTTGGAAATACATCTGGAAAAAAATAATGAATAAAACATTGAAAGAAACATGTTTTAAGTTTCGGATTTGTTATTTGCGTACCATGTTTACGTTCCAGTTTGCAAACTTTGCTCAGCGTGACGACGATCTACATCCACGACAGCCTGGAACGGCACTAGAGATACTATTTCACAACATTCTTTCCAGCGCATTCTGAACAGTGCACCATGGAATGTGCAACTGTCGTGATACAACTCGTTCACTGCTTGAAGGTCGCACACTACATCCAGCATACTCAGCCATGGCAACAGTAAATTTTTCAACAATTTGTGGCGCAGTTGGCCGTCGGCCTCTTCCAGCAGCAATTCCAAAATCACCAGTTAATTCCGACCCTGGTGAGGAAAGAACGCCTATCCATATCTCTTCATTGTGTCTATACTCGTGAAGAACGACAGCACTAATGTGTTGTTTTCATTTGACAACTTTACAAATAAAGCCCTGCTCACCTTGTCCATACTCATGTTGACTGTCTCCATCTGCAATGTACACTGATGCTTGTGTTTCAGCCTTACTTTGGCGTACCATAACCTGTGCCTAACAGTAAGTCATGACACACAACTAACAACGCAAATCCTGTAGCGCAAAGACTGAAAATCACTGCTGTAAAGTTGCATACCCATACTGCTAATAGTTTTCCGTCTATGCCGGCTCAAGGAACAAAAACTTAATTAAAAGGATCCTGTGCTTTCTATACTCGCTAGTATTCAAGGAGTCTGTAGCCGAGCGAGTAAGTGCTTACGACCCACCGACTTGGCTCATATTTGGCAACTCGCTTGTTGACAACCTAAAATGAAAGACTAAGATATTTTGGCTCAACAAAGCACCGTCTTTAAAAAACTGACCATAAAGGTCATAGTGCGCAACTGACTCAGAACTGATGGGACTGACAGCTTAATAAAAACTGAACTTTTTCCATCATCAAACACTGAAGAGGCAAAGAAACTGGTACATCTGCCTAATACCATGTAGGTTGCCCGCAAGCATGCAGAAGTGTGGCAACACGACATGGCATGGACTCGACTAATGTCTGAAGTAGTGCTGGAGGGAACTGACACCACGGACCTGCAGGACTGGCCATAAATCCGAAAGAGTACGAGGGGAAGAACAGCACATTGCAAGGCAACCCAGATATATGTTAACGTCGGGGAGTTTGGTAGACAGCGGAAGTTTTTTTACTCAGAAGAGTGTTCCTGGAGCCACCCTGAAGCAATTCTGGACGTACGGGGTGCCGCATTGTCCTGCAGGAATTGCCTAAGTCTGTTGGAATGCACAATGGATATGGATGGATGCAGGAGATCAGACAGGATGCTTATGTACGTTTCACCTGTCAGAGTCGTATCTAGACATATCAGGGATCCCATATCACTCCAACTGCACACGCCCTACACCATTACAGAGACTCAAAAAATTGGCTCTAAGCACTATGGGACTTAACATCTGAGGTCATCAGTCCCCTATACATAGAACTACTTAAACCTAACTAACCTAAGGACATCACACACATCCATGCCCGAGGCAGGATTCGAACCTGCAACCATAGCTTACAGAGCTTCCACCAGCTTGAACAGTCCCCTGGTGAAATGCAGGGTCCATGGATTCATGAGGTTGTCTCAATACCCGCACACATCCATCCGCTCGATACAACTTGAAACGAGACTCGTCCGACCAGGCAACATGTTTCCAGTCATCAACAGTCCAATATCAGTGTTGATGATCCCAAGCGAGGCGTAAAGCTTTGTGTCGTACAGTCATGAAGGGTACACAAGAGGGCCTTTGGCTCCAAAGGTCCATATCGCTGATGTTTCCTTGAATGGTTCACATGCTGGTGCTTGTTGATTGCCTAGCACTGAAATCTGCAGCAGTTTAAGGAAGGGTTGCACTTCTGTCACGCTGAACGACTCTCTTCAGTTGTCGTTGGTCCCGTTCTCGCAGAATCTTTTTCCAGCCACAGCTATGTTGTAGATTTGATTTTTTACCATATTCCTGATATTCAAGGTACACTAATGAAATGGTCGTATGAGAAAATCCTCACATTCATTGCTTCCTCGGAGATGCTGTGTCCCATCGCTCGTGAGCCGACTGTAACACCACATTCAAGCTCACTTAAATCTTGATAACCTGCCATTGTAGCAGCAGTAACTGATATCACAATTGCGCCTGACACTTGCTGTCTTTTACAGGCGTTACTGACCACAGTGCTGTATTCTGCCTGTTTAAGTGTCTCTGTATTTTAATACGCAGTTTCTTCGTTGCTTCAGTGTATATGTGGTCTGAAATCGCATATTTTCCTAGAAATAAAGGAAAGAACCTTTCACGAATGCTGCTTATGCATCTTTAAGATAAACGCCGCTGAACGAAAGTGCCAGTGGCGTAGCTAGCAAGGAACATGACCGGGAAGGAAGAACCTGCATTCGATTTCCAGGCTCGTTCTGCTGTTTTCTTTTTTTTATTTATATTTTTTCTGCATCGAATTTGGAAGGAATAGGCGAGTTAGTAATGTAAGTACACCAATAACAAAGTAGGCAAATAAATTTCTCAGACGATATGGATTAGGAAAGAATTAAATTTTTAATCTTCAGTGTGTGAAAACATATCCAAATAAGACTGCTGCGAAGACCTGCATTCGTCGCATGTTATCGCAAAAGGGAGAAAAACGAACCCTTGTCGCAGTTGTTAGTGAACTAAAATAACCATTCTTACACAGAGTAATACTCCAGCACAGCGTCTGCAAAATTTTTGCCTTTCCTGTGGTAATGCGAAACTAATGACTCATTTGGTACTCGGGGTACAGAAGAGATCAGTTGATCAACCAACTCGTTAAAAAATGTGTACACACTTGCTCCAAATCCGTGCAGTTTACAAATCATTTCTTGAGAACAATGTAAAACCATTCGTTTCTGATAATAAGTTTTGTCTGGTATTGGATTCCTGGGATGAACAAACTAATACTGTCATGTATGATAAATGACGAGGGTCAAACGACTTGTACGACAGAAGTAATACCACGAAACAGTACACCTTTGTGCCACTCTTGTGATGGTTATTTTCATCACTAAATTAAAAACATTTTTTCGAAGCTTCAACATTGTAAAGCGCTTCTGGACACGCAGTGGGATTTGCACAATCATGCGGTTGCAGTAACGATTCGCAGCGTAGCTCGTGAGCAACTATCAGCACCGATTTCTGAGGCAATGTTATCATACGCGTAGTATGCCCCAAAATTAATTCCCAAGAAAGGAATATTTTTAAATGTAAACCAAGTCTGTCTTCAGCTGTATCTTCGGAACGAACGATGTAGTTGCGGACATTGGTGCAACAAGTATATTTGCTTCGAATTTTTATATGACAAATACCATTCATCTTGTTGCTCGAAGGAAACTGAGGACATGTAACAGAACGAGTGGAGGAGGCATTGTAAAGCAACCAGAAATAAATTTTTAATTATTTTCCAATCCAAGTCGTTTGAGAAACTTATTTGCATACCTTCTTATTGAAACGTCCTGGCAGAATAAAACTGTGTGTTGGACCGAGACTCGAAATCTTGCCTTTTGCGGGCAAGTGCTCTACCATCTAAGCTACCCAAGTATGACTCACGATCCATCCTCACGGCTTTAATTCCCCCAGTAACTCGTCTCCTACTTCCCAAACTTCGCAGAAGCTCTCCTGCAGACCTTGCAGAACTGGCACTCCTGGAAGAAAGGATATTGCAGAGACATGGCCAGGCCACAGCCTGGGGGATATTCCCAGAAGGAAATTTTCACTATACAGTGGAGAGTACTTGCCCGAGAAAGACAAGGTCCCGAGTTCGAGTCGCGATTCGGCATACAGTTTTAATCTGCCAGGAAACTTCATATCAGTACACACTGTTGCAGGGTGAACATTTCTTTCTGGATCCCTTCTTATCATTTTTCTTACTTACATTATTGATCCTCCTATTCCTACCGATTTCGAAATGTAAGAAAGTAAAAATTTTAAAAAAATCTGCAGTATGAATTTGGGAACCGTACCCAGGCTCTCTGCCCCATAGTCAGATACCTTGGTCGGTATGGCAGCGGCGCTCCCATTGAACAGCGTTTACCTTATGGTTACATTAACGGCATTCACAAAAGATTTCTACATCGATTTCTAGGAACACATCCTTTTACTGACCCCATACATGATGATGGAAAATGTTAAATTTTCAGTTATGTGTAAATCGCTCCATTTCGAGTTATTTGCGCGTCATGAACTTTAGGTATGGTTTTCTTAAGAACCATAGGATGTTGAGCCAAAATATCTCAGTCTTTCACTTTATGCTGTACACGAGGGACCTGCCAAATATAAGCCAAATGGGTCTGCCGTGTCTGAGGCCTCTCCCCTCCCCCCCCCCTTTTAGTTCCATAGACACGAGGTCTCTGGACTGAATCTCGCTGCAGGTACTGGTTTTTTTCCCCCACAGAAACATTTTGATATGCAGGTGGTCCACCATCGCGCAGTATTAAAATAATTCCTTCAACATGTACTCCTTGGTGGAACCTTGTAGCGTTCATTTTTAGAGATAGGTGAGGAACATTTCTAGGACGACAGCAAAATTTCGTGTACGTCATCGAACAGAAGCTTCTAGGCGGACTGCATAAAAATACAATCAACCATACAGCATCACTCATCTGCATTAATATTCGATATGCATGGTACGCACCAAAATTCTGTGATGACCGAGAATCTTTTATGAATGTAAACCAAGTTTGTTTTGCAAGACACACACTGGAAACATCAAACACATGAAAAAATTCGGCGTTCGTTACATTTGGAGTATGTCGCAGTAATTACTATTCTTCATGTTCCTACGGTCAGTACCATCCTGATAAGTGCGGTGTTCCATTGGTTACACATAATACATGTCTCAAATGTAGATACAGTTATGTAAATAAAGTGACTATACTGATTTCTCTGAAATTTCTCGTGTATCCTTTTTTATTTCCAAACTGCTTCCAAAAAAGAATTCTCCTTTTTTCCGGGAGAAAGATTATGAAAATAACAAATCATTCATTAGATATTGTACACTCATACCAAATTTGTTGTTATAAATACGTGGGAATGAAGAAAAGTCCCATCAGCGAGAATCGACCGAGAGCCCTCGTGCTGATGAATCTATGCCCTTACTCCTTCGGCTGCAGGCTCTTTGAATGCTAACGACCTACATGGTATATAAGTATGTCTCCAATTTTCAAACGCGATTTTCTCGAAAACAGTTGACGGTTGCATCTTTCTGTTTACATGCGTCGAAGTTCTAGTCATGCCCTACACACCCTATTAATATGAAACGAATCGGTGAGGCGAAGTTCGTATAACACTCTTGTCAGTCACAGATTAATTAAGAAATTTAGAAATTTACCAGTAAAAACGGATCGAGTCTCGTAAAACAAGCTTTACAGCGGAATGGGGACTACTATACAAAGTATGATCAAAAGGGGAAAGAATTTACTCTGTGATAATTGAAGGTCGTATAGTAAAATAAACTTTACCTGTATAGAGTTTTTCGATGTCTTCACATCGTATGTGTAGAGATGATAGATCACATCATGAGCAGTAACCTTTGCTGGAGAATAACTTCTGTTATCAAATTCTAGGTGTGACGGATCACATCATAGAGAATAACATTTTTTACAGACAAAATATTTGCTGCCGCTTCCCACTCGCTCCGCTTTAGCTTTCACTGGTCGTGGAATGACGAGAATTCACTGAACTAGCAGGGTCTACTAACCATGTGTGCTGCATACTGCCTACCCCTTTAAATAAAGCGACTTTTAATAACAAAACCTTAAGAATGCATGGCTCTAGGCGGAGAAAGATAGTTTTGAAGCGAATCACGATCTTAAAATTCGCTAGATTTACCCCTTTCATACGGAGCAGAAGACTGGATTATTGACAATACACAAGGCATACACGCGCTGTAGACTGCCTACGCCCTGCCGCCTTCCATGGGCATAACCAGTACAAAAGGACACCTAGTGTCGCCAGGAAGCGTCAGCGAACATTTTGACTGCAACAAAAGTTGTTCACCGTGTCGTGAGCTTTCACCCACAGACATTTGATTGTACAGCACAATAAGAGATAACGATACCCAATTATGACTTCTTGTATTTATTAGTTCTATAACCTACAGTAATAAATAAACACTTTCAAAATTTCAATATTTACCGGTTATCAAACAGTAATACAACTTAAATCTCTCGATCCTTGTACACAGAAAAAATTTAGTCTTCAAAGTACAAGGAAGGGACACTTGTTTCAGAAGTTCAGCATATATCACAGGATGCAAACAGTGAGAATTGATAATTATATAAGCTAATATCATTAGCATTCCCCAGGACATAGATCACAGCTGCACATATATCCAAAGAAAATACTATATAAGCTAATATCATTAGCATTCCCCAGGACATAGATCACAGCTGCACATATATCCAAAGAAAATACTTTTGAGTCTGTCAGTTGTAAACGAGCACTGCTGACAGAGTCAAATAAATGTGGCTGTACAGGAGAGAGAGATGACAAATTCATAAGAGTTCAATGGAACAGAGCAATGTCGTACCCCAGCACTAGCATTATTGAGGAGACAGTGGTTTGTCGTAGATGACGATGACCTACTTAAGATGGCGGCCAGAAGAGAATTTACTTCCACAAGCAAACAAGGTGAAGTAATTACGAGTTTTCTCATATTACCTAGTTTTCAGTATAGTTCAAGCCTTGGCAGCTGTGTTTTCAACTGGTTTGACTTTCTTTTTATGTTTCCTGTCATGATGTCTGGTTTCTCTTGCGTTTGCCTTATTCATTACCAGTGCAACTAAAATTTTAGTAGCGGTTAATGTAGGGCCATCTTGTGTCTCACGATGGAATCTCATCACACTCCCCAGCACCCCCTACCCACAACTTGGAACTTCTCTTGAGGTCAGAAGCACAACGTCCAGAGTTGAAACCACGCAGTTTTGTCACAGGTGGCCGAGGAAAACATTTCAGACGCACCACCACTCAGAATCGATATGAAAAGGCCTCAGCAGTTACATACACGGTGTCAATGAAACAACCCTTTAGTTAGGGCGTTTATTAGCACATATTTTGCGCACGTAAATGGCAGTCTGCAGTGCCCCCATTGAAACTGATCTGACCCCTTTAGAGATAAAAGCAACAACAATTTTTCCTCTTGTATACAGGGAGGGCAACTGGGAGTCGTTCAAAATCGTTGGGCGAAATTTGAACATGATCTGAAGCAGCAAAGGGTGTTTATGCTTTTTTCAGCCCTGCTGTTTCACACCCTCCTGTGGCGTGATCATGTGGGGTGCAACATTGACACTTGCATGAATGAAACAGCAAAGAGTTCCTGTAAGATCCCCCAGTTCAACAACACCATCAGTGCCACCTGGCCATCGTTCTTGTTCACTTTACAGATGTCTCTATGCAGAGACACCCATACACCGATACACATCTGCTGGCGGTATAGGCAAGCCATCTAACAACCCTCTCATTTTGCACACAGTCAGCGTGTGCTAGTACCGAGAGGATTACTGCACGTTGGCGTTGGGCAGAATTGTGGAGAAACTTGGTGACGATCTGACATCATTAGTTTACCTTACATCTCAAGTGAGCTCCTGAGCTCTGACCTTTTTCTTGCGTGCGTCGGTGCACTGCTGTTTGAAGCATCGCTGGGCCAGAGAATGACATTGCAGGGTGCCAAATTTTTGCAAAATTGCAGAGGACATTTGTAAGCAGATTTGAGCTAAATTTCGCACCCCTGTGTCACAGTGGGAGGAAATTATTGGGTTTATAAAAACTGCCCTTTAATTGTTTTGCACAGTGTAATTGTAAGTTTACAAGTGTAAACGACAGTAGGCAGTAGATAGCGACCTTCTCGTTGACGAGCTGCATGTTGGTGTCGAGGGTGGAGATGCCGTCGAGCAGGTCGGTGGTGGAGCCGTGCATGCCGGCGGCGGCGTTGGGGCTGGCGCCCGCCGTCAGCAGCAGCCGCACCACCTCCAGGTGGCCGCGCGCCGCCGCATGATAGAGCGCGCCGCGGCCCAGGCGGTCCTCCCCGGACACCAGTGGGCAGCGCCGAAGCACCGCCTGCGTCACCGCCAGGGACTGACCCGCATCCGGCAGCGACGCCGCCACCTGCCGCAGTCATACAGCAGTCTGCTCAGTTCACTACAACACGCAGCAAGCATTCGATCGATATCTGATCCATTTCTTCCTGTAGAGATGGAATTTTATTTTTTTTATTTATTCACTTTATTTGACCTAGTCAGATCAGGGCCTTCAGGCACACTCTTACACTGAATCTGCGTGTTACACGTGCAGTATATTAGTTACTTGAAAAATGACAGTAATTTTAGTATGATTAGTAACAAAATGATATTAATAGACTTAAAAATGATTTGAATATACAGGGTGGAGAAAAACTGTGACACGAAAATTTAACCCTGGATAGCTGATGCCAGTAGGAACCAAAATTACTAATGTTGTGTAGGTCGACAATGCTCCATTTTTAAACTACAGAAACATGGCGCCATGCGCTTCGATTGGCCATGGGGTTGTCCTGTTGCCGTTCCTCAGTTGACAGTAGCGCTATGGTTGTCGGTTCACACATACAAATGCCCTTGCCCAGCCACTGCCCCAAAGTGATATGCACACATGTCGAATAGGTCTTGCTGTTTGTCTACACCTCACGTCAGAGGCATTCACAGGTAAGCTTCGCTTCAGAATCACCTGCGATTTAGTCATACGGTAAGCATGGTGGCATAGTATTCGTTTGAAGAACAACGAGATATGACTTTTGTTTATGGATTAGCCGATGGTAATGCGCATGAAGCTCGTCGGTTGTATGAGGAGCGGTACCCAGCAAGACGCTACCCACACCAGCAAACATTTACAGCATTCCACCGACGTCATGCCGAAACAGGCTCGTTAGGGGGTATCGTGGTGATGCTGGAAGACCTCGAACAAGACGGGATACTGCATTTGAAGAGACTGTTCTCGAGCGCTTCAACAAAATACCTATGACAAGTACTCGAGCGGTTGGACACAACACAGTGGTTACTCATTGGTTAGTCTGCAAGGTTTTGAGGGATGACAGCCTGCATCCATTTAGTTTCCACCGTGTCCAAGATCTAAATGCTGCAGCAGACTATGAACACAAGCTAGGGTTTTGCCGGTAGTTTCTGCAACATGTTGCACGAGATCCTGACTTCCCCACCATTGTGTTGTTTACCGACGAGTGCAGCTTCCATTGGGATGGCCTTTACAACACTCGAAACATTCATTACTGGGCAACGGGAAATTCTCACGTCACGTACGTCCTCGGACACCAGGAATGATTTTCGCTCAACATTTGGGCAGGCATTGAGGGCGACTATCTGATTGGGCCGGTCCGTCTACCTCCTCGACTTACCGGGGCAAATTACTTTAACTTTTGCAAGGAACTCTACCCAGCCTGCTGTAAGATGTTCCACTGGACATATGGCTATGCATGTGCTTGCAGTATGATGGGGCGCCCGCACATAACAGTCATGCTGTGCGCAGATATTTAAATGAACTCTTCGACAGCCAGGTAATTGGCAGATGTGCTCGTAGGATATGGTCCTGCGATCACCAGACCTCATGCCACCAGACTTTTTCCTGTGGGGATTCTTCTGTGTTCTAGTTCACACACAAAGACGCGAACCACCTAGAAACGAAGAGGAATTAATGGATCGCATTCAGCATGCCGCCATTCACATCAGGGCAATACCAGGAATCTTTGAAAGAGTTTGGCAAAACACCGTTCGACGTTCCCAAGCTTGTGTCTCAGCAGTGAGTCACCATTTCGAGCACATGCCTTACGTAAATAATGTCCTAGCTACAAAAAAGGCTCTTATCAGGGTCAACACAATTTGTAAAAGACTATCTGTGCGCAAACTAATCGTTGTTGATGGGTTTGTTCCTGTCAAATAACTTCCGGGAATTCAGCCAGGTAACACTTTCAGCGATCCCCGATATTTCGGCGGGAGAACACCCCGCCATTTTCACGACAAACTGCAATGGACAGGCAGCGTACATGCCGATTTAATACCTCGGTTCTCGGACTGAAGCAGGAAAGATAACACACACACACACACACACACACTGAACACTAGTGCCACCAGAGATGACCAAAGTCAGAGCTATCGATAGTGAAACTATGAATTCTCAGGTGAGGTAGCATTGACTCTGTCCCTCTGTTTTTTAACAAGGGAGAGAGCCGGATTCGAAACAGAAACCTCCATCCCTGTTAACGAGGTTGCTCGCTAATTTAATCTCAACTGCCTCCCTAATAACACTATCCTAATAGCTGGACGTGCATGCCAATATCTCGGTGTTATTATATAACATGGGGTGACCAGTATCCAAGCAATGTTCGGCAATAGCAGATCTATTTGGCTGCTGTAATCGTGTGTGCAGTTTATGCACGTCCAGCTATTGGGACAGTGTTATTAGGGAGGCAGTTGAGATTAAATTATGGGAACAAGAACACAGATTAAATAGATTTTATCTGTAAGAAAAGTCATCCCTAAAATTATCACAGAGTATAATAAATCGGTAGTTTGCTGTATGATGTGGTGCCGAATGTTTTTCAGGAGATGTAGGCTTTGGCCTACTAGGAACCAATTTCACAGTGCCATTTCAGCATAATTAATTGAAACAGGTACTCAGCAACAAGATAAAGTGCAGTACAATCCCTAAAAATAGATGGTGAAGACTTCTTATACAAACACTTAGTTTGCCAAAATCGCAATTGTTTGTACAGCTATGCCTAGTTATGGCAAATTTGAAATGCAATTTTCAAACCACATTAGTACAGCCTGTAGCGTCTACGATGACCATTACAGGTACGCACTTTGTCATAATTGGTTAAGAAAAAGGGACTACCTGTAGTGGTCGTTGCAGACGCTACAGGTTGTACTAATGTGATTTGAAAATGGCAATACGAATTTGCTGAAAGTAGGCATCACTGAACAACAATTCGATCTTGGTAAATAAACTTTTCGTTTAAGAAGACTTCAAAATTTACGATTGCAGATCACCTCCTACAATACTAACTATGTCAGGTAATCGGAAAACCTAAAAATTTGCAGTTGCTAACCTTGTTTTCCCATACAAAAAATGGTGACAACTGAGTTTTCACACTTGTCTCGAACAAGAGAAAGGACTTGGCATTTATCCCTTCAAAACTTTGATCTACGTTCATACCAAATATTGAATTCATATTCTTAACACCGCTAAGAAGCGAGTGTATAAAACCCATTTTAAGTTTAAAAGGTATCTTTTTGTACTACTTACACAATAACGTTCAAAATCTGCAGAGAGCTGATACAGAAATTTTACATCGCTGGCGACAAAGATACGGTTCTCCACGTCGGAATGCTGACTCTACAGATACTCCTGTACTTTGTGCTAGACCATATAATTTCAATGTAATGGTGGTGGATCTTTGTCGTGGGAGTCGAGAATGACCTATCGACAGGAACAGTTGGGCGCAGGATGGTGAAGGCATTACTGGATGCTGGTCGTTTTTAGTGTTTGACACTGCTATTAAAATTCCGAAAACGACGTGTGAACTACGTTTGTATGGAGGACAGAAGGACAATGGTTGACATAGAATAACTGAGAATCGTTATGTTCAATTGAATAGACAAGAGTGGTTTCATGGGTACTATGGATGGAAATCGTATACTCGTAGTTAAAACTATGTACGAACAGAAAGATATGAGATTTAGAAAGACTGTCAATTACAGACAGACTTTCTTCCTGAGATTATGAAATGGGATAATGTACACTATGTCATCAAAAGTATCCGGACACCTCCAAAAACATACGTTGTTCATTTTATGTGCATTTTGCTGCCACCTACTGCCAGGTACTCCATATCAGCGACCTCAGTAGTCATTAGACATCGTGAGAGAGCAGAATGGAGCGCGCAGCGGAACTCACAGACTTCGAACGTGTTCAGGTGATTGGGTGTCACTTGTGTCATACGTCTGTACGCGAGATTTCCACACTCCTAAACGTCCCTAGGTCCACTGCGTCCGATGTGATAGTGAAGTGGAAAGGTGAAGGGTCACCTACAGCACAAAACCGTACAAGCTGACCTCGTCTGTTGACTGACAGAGACCGCCGACAGTTGAAGAGGGTCGTAATGTGTGATAGGTAGACACCTATCCAGACCATCACACAGGAGTTCCAAACTGCATCAGGATCCACTGCAAGTACTATGACAGTTAGGTGAGAGGTGGGAAAACTTGGATTTCATGGTCGAGCAGCTGTTCATAAGCCAGAAATCACGCCAGTAAATGCGAAACCACGCCTCGCTTGGTGTACGGAGCGTAAACATTGGACGATTGAACCGTGGAAAAACGTTGTGTGGAGTGATGAATCACGGTACTTAATGTGACGATCCGATGGCAGGGTGTGGGTATGGCGAATGCCCAGTGAACGTCATCTGTCAACATTTGTAGTGCCAACAGTAAAATTCGGAGGCGGTAGTGTTATGGCGTGGTCGTGTTTTTCATGGAGGGCGTTAGCACCCCTTGTTGTTTTGCGTGGCACTATCACAGCACAGGCCTACATTGATGTTTTAAGCACTTTCTTGCTTCCAACTGTTGAAGAGCAATTCGTGGATGGCAATTGCATCTTTCAACACGACCGAGCACCTGTTCATATTGCACAGCTTGTAGCGGAGTGGTTAAACGATAATAACATACCAGTAATTCACAGAGTCCTGACCTGAATCCTACAGAACACCTTTGGGATGTATTAAAACGCCGACTTCGTGCCAGGCCTCACCGACCGACATCGATACCTCTCCTTAGTGCAGCACTCCGTGAAGAATGGGCTGCCATTCCCCAAGAAACCCTCCAGCACCTGACTGAACGTTTGCCTGCGAGAGTGGGAGCTGTCATCAAGGCTAAGAGTTGGCCAACACCATATCGAATTCCCGTATTATCGATGGAGGACGCCACGATCTTATAAGTCATTTTCAGCCAAGTGTCCCGAAACTTTTGATACATAGTGTACATGCAGCTGTGCTTCGTAATTACTTATGTGACGCATGTTCATGTTGTGCACTGATATGCAGCAGTCTACTACCAGACTGGCGGATCTCCTGTTCTAATCACTATGTGATTTATAATAATTACTACTGAGCTTAATTCCTGTGAGTTAGTAAAATAGTTAACAATTTTAAAGAATGACATCAGTGCTACCAAAGTTAGCTGTTTGCCTCTATATTATTTCCTCCTCTTTACTGGTGGAAGTTTGGATGCATGATCAACAGGGCCCGATGGGCCAAGTCAGTGCCCCAGTGTTACAAAGTATCCTCCTGATCGCAATGGAATGCCTTTACAGAAGACAGCACAAGCCACAGCGACCGCTAGAAGCAGGTATGAGCCTCATACTGTTTTCGCGTAATGCTTTGCACACTGAATGGCATGGTGCAATAGTTATTGTGGTGTGATGAAAAGTAGGACTTGGGAGAGAATACTAGTTTTTACAAACAGGGGTATCCAAGCCAAACAAAATTCGAAAGAAGGGCGTTCAAATTAGCCTTCTCTAATGCTAAGTGAGGGGCAGTCAGTGAATTCTTTTCTATTTTAGCCAACTGTCTGTCGCAACATTGTGTGAGGTGGGAGACCTCTGGCCAAAAAGGTTGAAAGACGCCTCTAGATTGACTAGCTTAAACAAATAGAGTAGAGGAACTCAAGACGTTAGTTTTCGAGCCGTATGTATGTGAAGGTAAATGCAGATGCTGAAATATCAAAGTGACTGAAGGTTGGAAGAGAAACTGTGAATTGGTAAGAACTGTAAGCCCAGGGTGTAATAACTGATTAATGTTGCAAAAATGTTGCGTGGATGGGATATTGTTTACATGCTAACAAATAAAGGGTAAAAAGTATTTAAACCGACAAACTGTGGGAGATTGTAGGGGACATCAAATCAAATATTTTTCTCTAATGTCATTTTTCCTATGGGGATTATTTAAACCGGCGGAGACCGTATTACGTTCTTCAGTTGTTAGAGGCCGTATTACGAGCTTCAATTGTTACAGGGCGTATTACGCTCTTCAGTTGTAGGCAACTGCTGTCCACCAGTGTAATAGTGCATTGTCTCTGTTTACTAATGGAGCGATACACCTGGAGTGAGTACACTGATACGGTTGGTGCATACTATGTAGCACATCACAACGGACAAGCTGCACAGCGGGTTTATCAACAACAATATCACAACCACCGTATCCTGCATCATACGACCCTCGCTGCTGTGTACCAACGTCTGCGTGAGACCGGGTCATTTAGCAGATTATCTGGACAGGGATGCCGTCGCACGGTAGGAACGCTGCAATTTGAGGAAGCTGTCTTGCAGCATTTGGAGAGGGATCCTTCGATCAGCACTCGTGCAATTGCACGTAACATGGGGACGAATCAGACGAATGTAAGAACAGTCCTTCGAGAGCAATTGTTATGTCCATTTCACTTACAGCGTGTCCACAACCTGGAACCAGTTGACTATCCACCCACAGCACCGTTTTCGCAGTGGTACCTGGAACAGTGTGAAATGTATCCTACATTTCCATCCTCTGTGTTTTTTACTGATGAAGCAACGTTCGGGCGTGATGGAGTCTTCAACATGCACAATTCGCATGTTAGGAGTGAGGATAAGCCACATGCCACAGATACTAGCGCTCATCATGTGGGGTTCTTCGTTAATGTGTGGATCGGTGTTGTTGGGCCGTATCTGCTACCTAGGCCATTAAATGGTAGGCACTATTACAATTTTCTCGCCAGAGCATTGCCAAAATTTTGGAAGACGTCCCGCTCCCTACAAGACAACGCATGTGGTTCCAACATGACGGGACGCTGGCACATTTCAGTCGTCGTGTGCGTCGATTCCTGGACCGACGGTTGCCAGAAACGTGGATTGCTAGAGGTGGTCCTGTACCATGGCCTGCTCGATCCCCGGATATGTCCCCTCTGGAGTTTTTTGTTTGGGGAGAGATGCGGAACTTTGTTTACGTAACTCCTGTTGCATCAGAAGAGGATCTGGTTGCCCGGACAGTAGCAGCAGCAGGAACAATTCAGGATACTCCTGTGGTTTTTGCCCATGTCAGACAGAACATGATTCGACGGTGTAACCTTTGTTTACGTGTCAATGGAGGCATTTCTGAAAATCTACTGTAATTGAAATTTGGTTGTGTTAATGTGTTGTCTCTTGGTCATAAAAAAAAGGAAAAGTGTTTGTTGGTTTAATTAATTTGCCGCCAGAGAAATCTACCTCTACCGGTTTAAATACTCCTCATTGGAAAAAATGACATTAGGGAAAAATATTTGTTTTGATGTCCCCTACAACCTCCCAGAGTTTGTCGGTTTAGATACTTTCCACCCTGTTTATCATTGGCTACTACTTTGCATGGCTGTTTTTGTTGGTGCACTAGAACTGTGTGGGCATCCAGGAAGTAGAACGAACTCATTTCTTGATGGTGAGACACTGCTGTTGAAGGCGCAGCTCAGGAGACTTCAGTGCAAGATACAGAGGACACTTGGATTTGGGAGACAGAAGAGAACACTTGACAGAAGACTTCAGTTGCAGATCGCGGCGCCCACTTCACATCTTACATCTGAGAACTGAGTATGGAGAGAGAACACAGCAATGGTGAGCAATCTGCGAGCGGAATCCAATATTGTCATGAGCATCTACTGGTTCATTTCCAACCAAATGGAAATGTTAGTTGCATGCATAGTTCATTCATTCTTCTGGCAGACGCAGGCAATCACTGTCCCATTCACCTTAATTATCCACTCCTTGACGATGTATTCACGTATTAGATTTATAGTAATCAATGTCAACAATTCATAGTTCTCTTAATCTCTGCATTGCTTGGGGTCAGATAATCCTGTAATAATTTGTTAAGTCTCATGTTTACTAAAGCGGCCCTTTCCAGTTAGTTACCTATTGCGTGACTCATCTTGCATTCAGTGCATGTGAACCCATGGGGAGTGTGTGTGTGTGTGGGGGGGGGGGGGGGGGGATCTGACCATCAGGCAGTTCAATCAGTGCTGATCATCCTGACATCCACAGCGGTATATTGAAGGCTAAGCCATATCTCCTGACATCTGCAGTGGTATATTGAAGGCTAAGCCACATCCTCACATAAAGAACCGGCGATGCCTGGCAGGATTTTGTTTACATTGGACCTTCTCACCCTTAGAACATACACCAAAAAATTTATAACAATGTGCAGAGAATGATTAGGTTGGAGGATGTGGCGCTTTTAGTTATGGGCAGTGCGCATAATTTAACCTCCAATAAGGCAACTGTAAACAGTGCCGAAAGAAGCTCGTGCTTACTTAACGTCTGACGAGGCAAATGATAGGAGAATTGACACAGAGCATAGCGACTCGTTAGAGGATTCGGCAGTAGGCACTGACAGTGTTCAGAATTCTCTCTGTCGCAGAGTACATGCAGGTACTATCGAATATTGGTGGAAGTTGGACTGAACACTGTAATGGCATTAGCTGATAAATCCAGTGGCAACACCTTTGATGGCGGTGGTCAGAAACACATTGTGGCTTCACATCAAGTAACGGTTACAATATGAGGAATCTTTCCAGACAACTAGAAAATTCACATATATTCGACGAGGAACAGTTTGTGGTAACCGATCATGTTCCTGATGTGGTATATCAGGAGACATTGGAAATTCATTGTTGAGGACCAGTAGTAATAAATATCAAATATTTCTTTCCATTCAACAGAAACACGGCTATCAGTGGAAGGGCAGAATGATCAGGTGGAGCAGTATCGATTCTTGGTACGGTACGTAATTTCTGGTAAGAATTCAAAAATGAGAGCAGCTTCTGGAGAGGACCAAAAGGGCAAGAGCAAGGCTTTGTGGGGACTGGGGGGAGAGCTTTCGTGTAGAGATGCCTGAACAATTGTTCATAGAAGTAATTAACTGACTCAGTTGGAAGCGAGTGAGACTGAAGCAAAACTGATATTGATGGCTTTGGATCGCTTTATGACTTCTTGTAAGCAGCTTAATAGTACCTGTTTGTTTTTTACTACTTGTATGTTACATGTAAGGGATAGTTTTTAGTTATTTTATTGGTGAAAGAGAGTAGCTGCCCACAGTAATGTGAGAAAAATTCTTAACTCTCCAGTATACGAGCAAGGAGAGTTCTACAGCTACATGATTACTCTGCAATTCACGATTAAGTGCCTAGCAGATGGTTCATCGAACCATCTTCTACCTATTTGTTTTACCGTTCCTCCAAACGAACACATAAATCTTTCCGTGCGAGCTCTGATTTCTCCTCGTTTATTAAGATAATCATGTAGGTGGGTGCCAACGAAATATTTTCACACTCTGAGGACAAAGTTGATGACAGAAACATCATGTTAAGAGCCTGCAGCAAGAAAAACGCTTTGTTTTCATGATTGCCACCTCAATTCTCGTATCATATCCATGACACTCTGTCCCCTACTCCGCAACAATACAAACCGAGCTGTCCTTCTTTGCCCTTTTTCGATGTCTTCTGTCAGTCCTATCTGATGCGGATTCCACACCGCACTGCAATACTCTAGAAAAGAGCGGGCAAGAGTGGTGTAAGAAGTCTCTTTAGTAGACTGTTGCATTTTCTGAATACTCTCCTGTATATCACAGTCTTTTGTTTGCTTTCTCCACAACATTGTCTAAATGATCGTTCCGGTTTAAGTTATTAATAAATGTTCTCTCTAAGTATTTAGTTGAATCGACAGCCTTCAGATTCAAATGTTCAAATGTATGTGAAATCTTATGGGACTTAACTGCTAAGGTCATCAGTCCCTAAGCTTACACACTACTTAACCTAAATTAGCCTAAGGACAAACACACACACCCATGCCCGAGGGAGGATTCGAACCTCCTCCGGGACCAGCCGCACAGTCTGACTGCAGCGCCCTAGACCCCTCGGCTAATCCCGCACAGCAACCTTCAGATTTGTGTGATTCATCGTGTAACTGAAATTTAACGTATTTCTTTTAGTACTCATGTGGATGACTTCACACTTCACGTTATTTAGAGTCAACTGCCAATTTTCATGCCGTACAGATATCTTGTCTAAATAATTTTGAATTGTTTTGATCGTCTGATAACTGTACAACATGGTAAATCCGTGTTGGCTGTTTCTCAATAAATTGTTTTCTTGGATGTAAATCATAGTTTGCGAATACAGATGTGTAAATTGATGTTAGCGATATGGGGGAAAGGAACGACTGTACAGGTTGTCCCAGGCGGTATTATAATATCGTTTTCATAAGAGATGTAGCTGTGACTTCGGTGTACTGGGAGTGTTTATTGTGTAACTCATTATCTGAGAGAATTCTATGGATTGATTCATTTGGTTTTGCTGTTATGAAGTTGTATGATGTAATAGTGTTCAGTAGTTTTCGCTACAAATAGAAACTGATATAGGGAAGCGTTTTCTCTTGTGGTAGATGAATCAAGTTGGGCAACAAGTTGAGAGAATAATGTATGCTGCTTTTGTGAAGATAGATACTATGGAAGCGATATCTGGAAACTTTTAGCTGGTGCCGAAGGAAGTGCAGCTGGTATAGTGAAGAAATACTGAAGCGATTTGGTGTTACAAATTCTGTAGAAAAATTGTTGCAAAGGATGATTTATGGATTAATTCCCCAAGGAGGCTGAGGACGTACAGTAGGTTATTAAGAGACAGTCGACAGAGTTGATTTATTGATGGAAGCGTCCACTTGATCATTTATGACTGCGTTGTGAGTATAATCTTGCGTGGCGGTCCTTTAAGTAAGATATGGAATAGCCATCATGGAGGTGATTATAAGATATGACTGGGAAACGAATGATTAGAAAGTTACGGAACGAGAACGATAACTTTACTTTTGGCATTACATCTGGAAAGTTTCTTTTCATATTTGTTTTCTGTGTCCGAGATTTGTGGGGTTCTACTCTCTTTTTTCAGGATTAAAAGCAATGTAGAAGTCCATAGTCATAGTGTATCTCCTCCCATCTTCAAGCTGTGTGTGTAAATAATGATATGGGTTAAGGAAAGAATGTGTTAAATGATACGTATTTGTTTTTTGATAGTATGGGAAATGTTTGCTTTTGAAGTGGTGAGTTTGGCAGCAGGTCTGTTCTGACGTCAGGTTTGGAATGGACAGCGTATGAATCGAGATGTGTAAATATTAACTGATCAACAGATGAGGAAGAAACTTTCTTTTGTGTTCTCTTACTGCTTTCTGTAAAATTTTTAAGTTGTCATGGCCATGATTTTTGTACATTCTTCATCCCTCCTCTCTATTCCCAGAAATCCACTTCCTCTCCAATCTTATTTAGTTGTAGTATGCCTGTGTATTGAAGTAAGTTGTATGATGAATTTTGTTGCAAACAGCTCATGCTAGTAAGTGAATATATGCTACAGAATCTTGTTTTCGGTATATAGATTTTTTTTTCTTTTTGTTACGAGTTTGGTGTTAAATGAGCATGAGGGCATGCATAGCAAGCAAATGTGGCTATTGGTTCAGCTGCTTCCGTGAAAATAAGGGATGAGATGATGAGGCACTGGGAGGAGTTCTGATTTTGAGAATCGATTCAGATAGTTAAATTTTCTGGCGGTGGCAAGTTAGTCCTGAGATCAAGGAGACGCACTAAGAAGTGTAGATACCTCGGAAATATTTTCTTTTTATTTCTATTGTGGTCCTTACTGGGTAAGAAAGGTAGTGCACGATAAACTTGTCGAACCTCAGATCCCACGGAGTCGTGAGTCGAAAGGCAAACAACATATACTAAACATCAAGAAGTTCAAAGGGTAAGAGACACACCAACCATTCTTATTGTCCACAGGAACGAATGAATGTATCTGTACAAAAGGTGTGTAGTCCCATTCTTCAATAGCACTCGTGGACTTACATGAATAATGATTTCCATATGGGGAATTAACTCAACCATAGTTAGATTAATTTGTGGACAGTGTGTGTTCGATACCGGAAAATGATATATTAGACTGTCCATTGGTGGAGAGTACCCAAAGTCGTGATAACGTGTTTGTGCTGTACTGAGTCTTTTATCAAAAAATTCCTTTCACTGCATTAGGCTGTCTGATACAGCAAGCGGATGTAGAACATTTTAATTAAAAACAGTCTTGGTTGGTTGGACTTACTCGTCTCTTAACAAAACGTTTCGCCTTCGCGAGGTATCTTCAGACTACCTTAAGATTTTTCTTTTAAAACACATTAAACATTATAAAACGTTTCTGTACTTGACCGAAGACCCCTGACTGCAAATTTGTACGGCGATCTGGTGATTCGACCTGTTGCGCTGCCGTTCCTGAACAGAATACCAGGAGTGTTTTTCAACACAATAACGCTCGCCCACATATTGTGGTTGTTATCCAACATGCTCTACAGAGTGTCGACATGTTGTGTTGGCCTTCTCGATCACCACATCTGTCTCCAATCGAGCAAAAGGGGGGCGTCATCGGACGACGGCGCCAGCGTCATCCACAAACAGCATTAACCCTCCCTGTATTGACCGACCAAGTGCAACAGGCATGGAATTCCACCGCATAAAATGACATGCGGCACCTGTACAGCACAACGCCTGCACGTTTTCATGTATACATTCAACATTCTGGCGGTTACACCAGTTATTAATATACCAGAATTTCACATTTGTAGTGGCTTATCCCGCTCTTACATTAACCTGTGATCTTGCAATGTTAATCACCTAAATATCTTACCTAGCCAAATGTATTACAGAAGTTTCCTTACTCTACATTAATCATTTTTTGGTGTTGCGATTGTTTCCGTCGCTGTATTTCGATACCCTCAACTCGCTCATCAAAACCTATAGGGTATTGCAATGTATTGTATTGTATTAAAACAGGCACCTAGAAGCGATGGAGAGACTTCGTCCCGCTGTAGCCCTCAGTGGTTGACAACCCCACAACAGGCCACTGCAGTTCACCCACCCCACCGCCGCCCCATCCCGAACCCAGGGTTATTGTGCAGTTCGGCCCCCAATGGACCGCCCCGGGAACGTCTCATACCAGACACGTGTAACCCCAAATGTTTTCGTGGTAGGTTAATTATGGTGTACGCGTACGTGGAAACGGTGTTTGCACAGAATCCCCGACACATTGTAACTGAGGCGGAACAAGGGGAACCAACCCGCATTCACCGAGGTAGATGGAAAACCGCCTTAAAAACCATCCGCAGACTGACTGGCACACCGGACCTAGACGCTAATCCGCCGGGCGGATTCGTGCCGAAGACTGGCACACCTCCCCACTGAGGGAGCAGCGCCTTAGACTACACAGCTAGCCGGGTGGGCTAACCTATGGGGTACTTCCTGTTGATCTACAATGATCAGATTTGGTAAAAAGGAAGACTTCACAATAAAAACAAAGGAAAAAATCCGAAAACTGTAAATTTGTAATAATATCAAGAAAATAATTTTTGTCATTTCTTACACAGGGTGTTACAAAAAGGTACGGCCAAACTTTCAGGAAACATTCCTCACACACAAATAAAGAAAAGATGTTATGTGGACCTGTGTCCGGAAACGCTTAATTTCCATGTTATAGCTCATTTTAGTTTCGTCAGTATGTACTGTACTTCCTCGATTCACCGCCAGTTGGCCCAGCTGAAGGAAGTAATGTTGACTTCGGTGCTCGTGTTGACATGCGACTCATTGCTCTACAGTACTAGCATCAAGCACATCAGTATGTAGCATCAACAGGTTAGTGTTCATCACGAACGTGGTTTTGCAGTCAGTGCAATGTTTACAAATGCGGAGTTGGCAGATGCCCATTTGATGTATGGATTAGCACGGGGCAATAGTCGTGGCGCGGTACGTTTGTATCGAGACAGATTTCCAGAACGAAGGTGTCCCGACCGGAAGACGTTCGAAGCAATTGATCGGCGTCTTAGGGAGCACGGAACATTCCAGCCTATGACTCGCGACTGAGGAAGACCTAGAACGACGAGGACACCTGCAATGGACGAGGCAATTCTTCATGCAGTTGACGATAACCCTAATGTCAGCCTCAGAGAAGTTGCTGCTGTACAAGGTAACGTTGACCACGTCACTGTATGGAGAGTGCTACGGGAGAACCAGTTGTTTCCGTACCATGTACAGCGTGTGCAGGCACTATCAGCAGCTGATTGGCCTCCACGGGTACACTTCTGCGAATGGTTCATCCAACAATGTGTCAATCCTCATTTCAGTGCAAATGTTCTCTTTACGGATGAGGCTTCATTCCAACGTGATCAAATTGTAAATTTTCACAATCAACATGTGTGGGCTGACGAGAATACGCACGCAATTGTGCAATCACGTCATCAACACAGATTTTCTGTGAACGTTTGGGCAGGCATTGTTGGTGATGTCTTGACTGGGCCCCATGTTCTTCCACCTATGCTCAATGGAGCACGTTATCATGCCTTTACAAGTATGACACAACATGTGGTTCATGCACGATGGAGCTCCTGCACATTTCAGTCGAAGTGTTCGTACGCTTCTCAACAACAGATTCGGTGACCGATGGATTGGTAGAGGCAGACCAATTCCATGGCCTCCACGCTCTCCTGACCTCAACCCTCTTGACTTTCAATTATGGGGGCATTTGAAAGCTCTTGTCTTCGTATCCCCGGTACCAAATGTAGAGACTCTTTGTGCTCGTATTGTGCACGGCTGTGATACAATATGCCATTCTCCAGGGCTGCATCTCCGCATCAGGGATTCCATGCGACGGAGGGTGGATGCATGTATCATCGCTAACTGAGGACATTTTGAACATTTCCTGTAACAAAGTGTTTGAAGTCATGCTGGTATGTTCTGTTGCTGTGTGTTTCCATTCCATGATTAATGTGATTTGAAGAGAAGTAATAAAATGAGCTCTAACATGGAAAGTAAGCGTTTCCGGACACATGTCCACATAACATATTTTGTTTCTTTGTGTGTGAGGAACGTTTCCTGAAAGTTTGGCCTTCCTTTTTTGTAACACCCTGTATGACTCTGTTTGTCCGTCTGTTAATACACCTTTTTCTCTGTAACGGGTGGACGTATCAAGTTGAAATTTATCTCACATACCAAGGTCCTTAGGCCCTTTGCGATATAATAAATGTAAGATTCTAAATGAATGGAGTCCGAAGTTACTGTCATTTAAGTCACATATTTTGATATTCGCAAACTCACTCATCAAAAATTTGGCAAGAAGTAAGGTTTCACAGTATAAGTAAAGGAAAAATTCGGAACGTTGTACTTTGTAGTTATACCCATGGGGAAAAAATATTTCTTTTGTCATTTGTTATCTGACGTCAAAGTTGAAATTAAAACAATCAGTAGTTCTGCAGTCCGGCTGACTGCGGCGCAACGGTAAAAGTCAAACTTCAGGCAAGGAATGAATTTATTGCTAATATGACGCTTTCCGGCATTTATCCATGATCAGGTATCCAAGAGCAAGTAGATGTGGCGTTTCAAGTTGTATGTGAAACCAACATTCGCAGACTAGTCTGTCTGAATGCAGAACTACTGATCATTTTAATAATGGTCTCCTGCCTCCTGCTATGCTTTACGTCACGCTTCCCTCCACAGAGGTTTCCGAACATTTCGGGTACGTGTTTCATGGTTTCCTGCATCCTGAAACGATCTTGTCTTAGACAAAAGGCGAAACACTGTTGTAAACATTGAATTATATTATTGAAATTAAAATATTCTCGAAAATTTCGGAATCCCTGGGGAGAATATTTGGCCAATATCAATGTCGATAACAAACAAAAATTTGCGAGATTCTCGATTCCCGGAATGAATTAACTTTATACCGTATACAGGGTGACTTTTTCCAACGTGTACAAGGTCTAGGGAGTGATGGATGAGAGGATACAGGACATAAAAGGTCTAACTAACTTGTGTACATAAATGCATGATTTCCATGCTAGAGACCATCTATTCAATCGTACTTTGTTACAGAGATTACGGTTTGACACATGCTGTACCACCCAGCCACAGCTACAGTATGCGTGGTTTCCTCGTAGAGGGTGGTACTGCTCCTCAGACGCCATGCCCTAGCGCCCTCTCCTGCCATAGTTATTGGTAATGTTGTGTCCGATTCACTTCTCCTAATGACTAACCTTGTAGTGAATGTGATACAGCGTTGTACGTAATGGTTCCGTATTCGATTCGAGAGCTCACCGACATGGTGTTTACTTAAGGATAGGCAAATGGCAATGGGCGACGGGCAGCAAGGTTGTATCAGGAGACCTATACCGACCGACAACAACCACAGCATTCAATGTTTGCAACAGTGTTTCACCGTTTGTCTGAGACAGGGTTGTTTCAGGAAGAAGGAAATCGTGAAGGAAGTACCCGAAATGTTCGGAAACTTTCTTGGAGGGAAATGTGATTAACACTGTGGAAGGCGACTGCCGTGTCAGTACCAGGCAGTTCGCTCGCCAGTAAAGGGTAAGCAGATGACGGTGTGGAACATTCTCTGTGACAATTGTTACTACCCTTATCACTTACAGCGTGTGCAGGGCTTACTAGCGACGGGCTTTCCACATCAGGAGCAGTTATGTCAGTGATTTCTTCACCAGGCAACCACGATTCTGGGATTTGTGTAATCCATCCTATTCACAGACGAGGCCACCTTTACGCGTAGTGATATTTTCAACTTTCATAACAGTCATCCCTGGGATAGTATGCATAACACCCATGGTATGGTGACAGCGAATCATCAGCATCGGTGCAGCCGGAATTTTTCAGCCGGGGTAATTAGCGACCGTATTTTGGGGGCAGTCTTTCTCCCACGTCGCCTAACAGGCCGAAACTATCGGCGTTTCTTATGGGTGACTTTGTCTACCCTACTGGAAGAAGTGCCATTCACGATTCGAAGGGTTATGTGGCTGCTACATGATGGTGCTTCAGCCCATTTGGCCATTAACGTCTGGACGGATCTCAATCGTGTCTTCCCTGGTCGATGGATCAGACGAGGGGGTCCAGTTGCATGGCCTGCTCGTTCACCAGATCTCAACCGGTGCGATTTCTGGTTACGGGGCCATCTCAAAACTACCGCGTATGCAGAACACATTTCAGATATGGAGACAATGGAGCAGCGTATTCATGCTGCCTTTGACATGTGTGTGACAGAACAAGGTATGACCCGTGCATGCGTGCGTTGAGGCATGTGGAAACCATTTTCAACACACATGGTAACTTTCGCTGTATGGTACAGCACGTATTAAACTGCAGTCTCTGTAACAAAGTATGACTGAATAAATGGTCTCTAGCACGGAAACCACCCATTTCCGGACATTAGACCGTTTTTGTTCCATATCCAAAATGGCTGAAATCGCTCTGAGCACTACGGGACTCAACATCTGAGGTCATCAGTCCCCCAGAACTTAGATGTACTTAAACCTAACTAACCTAAGGACATCACACACATCCATGCCTGAGGCAGGATTCGAACCTGCGACCGTAGCGGTCGCGCAGTTCCAGACTGAAGTGCCTAGAACCGCTCGGTCACACTGGCCGGCGTTCCGTATCCTTTCATCGATCAATCCCTAGGGCTTGTACTCCGTAGAAAAGAATCACCCTGCTTAAATAATTGAGACCCCCTGTTCGCACCTGGCCAATTTTTCGTTGGATCTCCTGGATAACTTTTTAGGAAAGCAACTTTTAAATACCGACACAAAATTAATAAGGATTCAATCTAATTTGGCATTAACATCTGTTTCTAAGTATACCTCACTCCATACCACCTCTTTTAACTTACTATTAAAACATAGTATCCTGTTCTCATTAATAAACCTCACTGGTTTGTATGAACCAGTCTCTGGACTGTAAGCTGCCTTATTTGCTTATTTCCATTAATTGTTCATCACAATCAGATAGTTTATTAAGAAGTGGGTGCACATTAAATCTTTCAGCCTGAACACAGTCTGTTAAAATGTTATCAGTCAGTGGCCTACAATCCTGCTGCACATGAGTTAGAAAGCAGACTAGTCCAATTAGTCTGAAATACCCAAATAAAGTATCTAGTTCATTATTCCTGTCACTGTCTTTTAACAAATCTACATAGGAATCCTCACAAATTGTTACTCAAGAAATACTTGCTTTTTTAATTATGAACTTTTTCAAAGACATTTGAGAATCCTTCGAAAGAAACGTATTAAAAATTAAACTAAGACTGCTCACATAGTCCAATCTCACCCCTGGTTTGCCACTTAAACAACGCGTAAGGAAGGCAGAATGCGTGCTGTGTTCGTCAGTTGGACCTTTATTTTTTTTCCGTCGTATGACGCGGTCATCGTGAGAGGAGGAATGGTTCGCAGACCACTGCAGACGGAGACTGACCTGCAGCGCAGTGATGCGGACGGGCCCCATGCGGGCCGTGGCGAGGTGCGGGTGGCTGTCCAAGATGGCGCCCACGGCGGCCGCGTCGCCGGCCCCCAGCGCCTTCAGCAGCTCGTCGGCACCCTCGAAGAAGTCGCCGCTCATCTGGCGAGACACCGTCACGTCCGGCGGGTACGCGTGTCGACTGTCTGCGCACAGGCCAAGCACACGCTGCCAGCTAACACACCTTAGGACTTACAAGGGAAACTCCCCATCGCAACCCCCTCACACTTAGTGGTAAAGTGGCTCAGTGGACAACCCGTCAAAAACTGAACACAGATCAAGCATGAAAACAGGAAGAAGGAGTACTGCACTCTGAAAAAAGAAGCGAAGTAGAAACAGTGAACGATATAATCTATTGGTGTGCAACATCGAGCGCATTGTGGTTGTGTGGTCACGGTTCTGACTTCAAAGCGGGAGATGCGTGAACAAATCTCCTTGGTGTCTCATTTTTTTCACAAAATTATTAACTTTCCGTTCGGTCACTGACATCCGCGTTCTCCTTCTGTAGTCTTGGCAATTGTCGTACTGTACGTTGGTTATAAAATATGAGTTACATGGTAAGAATACGAGTATATTACCGTCGCAAGTTAATGTGATGAAAAGTGAGTAGGAGAGATGTCGCATAGACCTCTCGCAAAAATTAAAAAGCAAATACTCGGATGTGAACTATGTTACAAGAAAGCAATTCAAGAGTCCAAAGTTCCAAAACGGAAAGCAAGAGTCATAACAAATATGCTACTTGTTGATTGGCGACTCCATAGAGTGCTGTGTGCACAACGACCATATAATAAGTAAAATTAGAAGGAAGGTCAGCGTTGGGCGTAATTTTGATGATTTATTGACAGAAAAATCGATTTTCGATCACATAATGATCATCTTCTTTATTTGGCAAGAGATTACCACAAAACACCAAATGTGCACTTGCAATTCATTAACTGAATATTTCCAATTTAAAATTGTACATTTTCTAAACAACTTAAAAAAACATTGAAGAATAAAAATCCACAGGTAAAATTATAAGGTGTCAGATCGCAGGACTTGTAAAAAAGAAAAATATACAAATAACATGACATCAAATATAACATAATTTGTTGTAGCACAGTAACCGCCATCTGGCGTGGGAAGTCAGAGGTACAAAGTTCGTAATTTACGTAAAGTATTACGTTGAAACCAAGAAGTGAAATACATTAATAGTGATAATTGTACAATATATGTCACGATTTAACAGGTCAAAATGTCATGAAACACATTATGTGTCTGACACCAGTTGACAGAGGCTTGTACTTTTAGCACCGTTTTGTAATAACCTCTGTTAACTGGTGGTCAGGTTACATAACTGACAGTCATAATAGCCCCTCATCACTTTCATGTGATTATTTCATGTTGCTAGTTTGTCAGTACGTTTTAATTGCTTTAGTAAGTAATTGCGGAAAAATGTGTGTAATCTGGTTCTAACTTGTCTACAATGCGATGTATATTTTGGGAATAATTTGAACTGTTACCTTTCCTAAGTTATTACGTTCTTTCTGGAAGTAGGATATATATTACTACTTATCCATGCCTTGCATTTTAGATTAATTGTTATGGCCTACTTTGGATATATGGGTATTTTCAAAATCAGATTTTATGTTATAAGGGGTCCCACGGCTGCTATAAGACATTTAATAAAATTATCTCCTTCATATGAGTATCCAAAACCGTTTACTTGCCAGATTTCAATTGTGTTGTTTCAACTGTAAACGTATGTGTGATGGATTCTGACCCAGTGCTTGTGCAAAAGTGTGTAACCAGAGTGAGATACTTTTTTTTTTGGGACAAAGCCCTTATACTTTAATGAGAACACTGTTCCCTTCTACCCAAGTTCTGATTGTATGATATGAGGAAATTTTTTCCATAAGTAATAGGTGTGGTAGTGGAGATTTCTACTAGGCTGGCGTATTTCGTACACTTCTGTCTCTAGCCAACATATCACTAGTTCTTTGCAATTTGTAACTGTAGTTCTTACTCATGAGTCCGCTACACGATATCTGCATCCACAATGTGCTTTTAAATCATTCTGATTTTCATAATTACGATGATTTTTGTAATTAAGCATCAAATTTGTTATAATGTGTTAACATGTCCCAACGGGACGAATGCGATGTGTGTATCATCATGTTGTTCAATACGATAAAAAATTGTTAGTCTGCACCCTAAAAAAAATTTTATAACACACAAAAACATGACGTTTTGACCTGTTAAATCGTGACATATATTGTACAATTACCACTATTTATGTATTTGACTTCTTGGTTTCAACGTAATATTTTACGTAAATTAAGAACTTTGTACCTCTGACTTCCCACGCCAGATGGCGGTTACTGTGATAAAACAAATTATGTTATATTTGATGTCATGTTATTTGTATATTTTTCTTTTTTTACAAGTCCTGTAATATGACACCTTATAATTTTACCTGTGGATTTTTATTCTTCAATGTTTTTTTAAGTTGTTTTGAAAATGTACAGTTTTAAATTTGAAATATTCAGTTAATGATTTGCAAGTGCACATTTGGTGTTTTGTGGTAATCTCTTGCCAAATAAAGTAATGTTAAGTCTTCACGTGACACACGTCACATAGCGGGCGTTCCAAGCCCCTGTCACACCGAGGTTTGCTGTATAAGTGAATGTAAACAGCGGCTTCAGTTATTGTGATGGTCTCATAGCGTCTGTTAGTGTTAATAACTAGACAACAGTGCCTCCGAGCTTTAATTTGTACGCTAAAGGTATGTTCTTGCCAACAGTTGGTTTATACTCAGGTGTATTTGTGGTCTTATTCACCGATCGCTATGTGAAATTGTTAACTTACAGCACTGAAGATGATCATTATGTGATCTAAAATCGATTTCGCTGTCAATAAATCATCAAAATTATGACCAACGCTGACCTTCCTTTTAATTTAACATACTACTTGTGTAGAATAAAAAGGAGGTACGTACGTTTGTAGGCCCCTTCCTCTCATTACGCTGTTGCAAACGGACCTTACACCACGACACAGGCACAAGTTTGAATACAGCGAACAGACACGTCAATGACTTGACGGACAGTTCATAATTTTATGTAAAAAAATTGGGCAGGAGGGAGATTCGAGCACGGTCCTCCAGCTTTACTGTCCAACATCGTGACCACACAACCACGACGCTCTCGCTATTCACGTTCGCTCGATGTTGCACATCTTGGGTTTGTATCGTTCACATTCGTTTTCTCTTATTTTTTCACAGTTCACTACAGCTTCTTCCTGTTTTTATGCTTCATCTGTATACAGTTCTTGCCGGAATATCCACTGGGCCATATTACCACTAAATCTAAAGGCGTTGCGATTGGGAGTTGTTAGCATAGCCGCCATCACGCAAGGACTGTCACGTGAATTCGATATAACAACACCACATTTTAAAAACATTTTAATTAGACCTCAAACTTTAACGTTAGACTATTTTTCCTGGTTTTACACACTTCTTTCTTACTATAGTCCGATCCACGTAGGATGACGTGTAGCACAGGCCGAGCCACAAACGGGGATTGCATTGTTGCCGGTTCCAGGCGACAGCTGCGGTACGCACATACACGTGCTTTGCGCTTAAAGAAAGAATATATCCTGCGAATTGTGTCTCTCGCTAACTTATGCAGAATTTGTCCCCTCCAGTGACAATTCGTAATATTTGGATTATAAATTCACTAAATAACTCACTACAATCACGTTTAAGGTTTCCATTGGGTAGGACATTCATAGCAGATTCCTCAGAACATTACTGAACCCTTATTGGTTGTCGCAGAGTCCGTGACGTAGATGCGAAGAACAACCATAAACTCGACTGCCATCGCTCCAGGCTCCAACCATAAAGGCAATGGTAACTCATTATTACTGCTAGGGACGTAAACCCAAGTAAACCGTCTCACAAAAAAAAAAAAAAAAGGTGAAGAACTCAGAATGGGAGTAAATGCAATTTCATGGACTGACAGGGTACTTTACGTTATTTCAATGATTATAGAATCGAGTCAGATTTACAAATAACTCTCTGATCATAATGTATTCCAGCGGGAATCTTCCCATGTCTCCGTATCTTTTTCAAGTACATTTGCTCTTCAATTGATTCTTACTACCATTATTGCAGAAATCGGTTAGTCGTTCTTCTCTGGCATTCGCAATTCCTAGACTATATGTCATCCCATAACGAACTCTTCTGTTCTTTCGCCTACAACCGCGTTCCACTTCCCCGTGACTATTAGATTTTCATCTCCCTTTACATACCGAACTACCCGATAATATCGTTATATACTTTCTCTGTCTCTTCATCTTCGGCTTACGACGTCGTCATGTATACCTGAACTCTCGTTGTTGGTGTTGGTTTGCTATCGATTCTGATGAGAACTGTAACACTGAACTGTTTACAGCAACCCACTCTCTGCCCTACCTGGGCAACGAATCCTACTCCCTTCATACCATTTTCTGCTGCAACTGATATCACCCTTTACTCATCTGACCATAAATCCATGTCTTCTTTCCATGTCACGTCACTGACCCCAGCTACAAGTACATTGCGTCTTATTATTTCCCTCTGCAGATTTTCCAGCTTACCTACCATGTTCAGACTTCTGACATTCCACGCCCCGGTTCGTAGAACTTTACGCTTTCTTTGGTTATTCAGTCTTCTCGTGGTCATCTCCCTCTTGGCCGCAGATCCGAATGGGGGACTAATCCGCAATCTTTTGCCAATGAAGAGATCGTCTTGACACCTTATATTACAGGATACACATCCTGTGGTTACACATTGAGTGTCTTTAATTCAGTGGTTTCCATTTCCTTCTACACCCTCATGAGGTTGATCATTTCTGATTCTTCCACCTTTTAGGAGCAGTTTCCCATCCCAAGGGTGACAGAGTGCCATCAACGTCTGCTCGCTCCTTCGCCATTTCTGTCTAGGCCGTTAGTAGAACGAGGGTTCCCTCTTATCCCCGATGTCGTCGGCCGTCTTTGCTGATGATTTTTATTCAGAATTCAACCCTCACATGGTATCAGCTCTGGAAAAACATATTGTGTGCCGGGGATCTTTTTGACTCTAAAGTGATTCAAGCGACTTTATTCTGATAAAATTTGAACCATGTCCACAAAAGTAATTATAATTTATTGAGAAACACATGCATGTTGTTGATATTACAACTCCATAGTTTCTTAAGATAATTAAGTTACATATAAATTGTAATTATTTACTATGTCTGTTTGAAATATCAAAACATATTTTATTTTGTTTGTTTCGTTCCAAAAATTATTTTAACACAAAATATTCATAGCCCACACACTAAGGAACAATACTGTAATTTATTAACATTATGTGTAATATCACTTATATGGGATTTTATTAGAAATACACTCCATGTCATATGATGAACAATCGTTACACAACACACTTATCCAACTTGTTATTTGCAAACAATCTTGTAACACCCATCACATTGTTGATTCACTTTCTTGTCCTTTGACGTTGGGCAGGAATCACACCATTTTCTTTTCAGATTTGGAAATCACCTTCCTGGTAATGGTGTTGTTTTTCCTTTACAAGATCCTTGAAGCCTGAAGACATTATTGCTGAACGAATGCGTTGTGTTCTGCAGTGGGGCGACAGGATTCGTCGTTCAATGTGATTTTTGACTAGTTCCTTTCCTAGTTCTGAGAGGCATTCTCTTCTTGCATGTTTACTTCTCATATCATGTAAAAATTTACAATTCGGAACGTAAGCATTGAGACAAGCTAAATCTAGTATATCAAAAACTAGAGCAAGTGGCCACGTTTCACTGAATAATGTCTAGCCATCTTATCAACTGTATCAACTCCTGACTTTGAATTGTAGAACATTATTATTTCAGGTTTTTTGTGTCCATGCTCACTTACTTCAAATGTTTGTTGTAGAGTAGATAGCAAACCGATTGGTTTATTTTGTGTAGGAAGATACGAATGTAAAACAGTATTCTGTACATTCCCATTAGTGGTCGATAATGGACACCTCTGTTTTGATGGTAACATTTCTTTCGGTATCTCTTTTCGGTTCGCCCAAAGAGTTCCCGCTAGTATCAATTTGTTAGCCAGAAGTTCTTTTCCCAAAGCAATTCCTTCAGATGATCAACTAAATCATGTACCATTCGTTTCCCTTGATTTATTTCCCCATATACAATTGTGCATTTATGACATAAATGGTCTCACTATCTACAGCAGCCCACACTTTTATCCCATACTTTCCTGGTTTCGAAGGAATGTACACCTTGAATGGACACCGTCCCCTGAAAGTACACTGATGCTCATCAACTGTAATATACAGCCCAGGGACATAAGACGAAATGTATGTCTCAACGAACATTTCAAACGCAGCCCTGAATAGGTTCAACTTTTGATCCAGAAATAGCTTTTCTTTCTTCCCTTGTAATTTTATCATCGAACTGGAGGCACATCAAAATATCAGGAAATCTTGAAAAGCTCATAGTGGCTCGAAAAACAGGTAAGCCATACTCGTCTGGCCAAAATCCACTCACAGATTTCCCACGTGCCTTATGCAAACCAGCTATTATTAGTAGACCTAAGAATGCCTGGAGCTCTGTAGAATCGAGTTCAATCCAGTATTCAAGAGTTGGGTAGAGAATTTTATTATATTTTGCATGTTTATAGGTATACATTACTATTACACTCAGCATGTGATTGGTGATAACATGTCTGAAATAAACTGCCAGCCCTTGCCTGTAATTGTGGTCTAAGGTGACGTGGAATATGCGCAGTTTCACGTATTACATTCCTTGCAACCTGCTTTCGCACATCTGTCCACTTCGAGACACCAAAGTAGATGCACTCGCTACCTGAATACCATTATCATGTTCTTTACAGTCACTCATATCCACTTCATCTCCAACCTGTATAGCCGGCCGAAGTGGCCGTGCAGTTAAAGGCGCTGCAGTCTGGACCCACAAGACCGCTATGGTCGCAGGTTCGAATCCTGCCTCGGGCATGGATGTTTGTGATGTCCTTAGGTTAGTTAGGTTTAATTAGTTCTAAGTTCTAGGGGACTAATGACCTCAGCAGTTGAGTCCCATAGTGCTCAGAGCCATTTGAACCATTTTTCCAACCTGTATATCTTCCTCTATCATTTCTCCATCAGCATCACTGTCATCCTCGTTTCCAAAAATTGATTCGTTATCACTATCATTGTTCTGTTAATCTGCAAAAACCTGCTCGAGACTGTACTCCCGTGCAAAACGTATATCACCATCCGTGACGAATAAACTATAACAGCACATCTTCCTTCCACAGAACTCAATTCCAAACTGTGAATTTGTTGTAACAATGCACATGAATGTGTTTTCTATCCATTGTTTACAAAAATGTACAAAATAATGTCGGTTTATAAGGTGCATTGTTGCCAAGATTTATTTTCGTAACGAAACTTATATATAACACTGAAAATCACGTATTGGATACCTGAGGTATTTTCTGACCCTCTGCAAAAATTTCAAATTGTTGTACCACAAACTGTGATATAATCATAAATATTTTACCCAGTTATAATAAAATGTCCGAGAACGGCATTCTGGCGGATGAGTAGTCTACACCCACATTAAAACTGTTTGTTTGTAGTTAAACGGGTCTTGGGGTCTAAAAAACCCCAGGCATCAAGCGAGGGACAAGCAGTCTGCTGGGTTCCAGCCCAGGACCAATGACATTTTGATAGTTAGTGAAAGACGCTACACCCACACTACGGGTACCATATTTTATATTATAACGATGTGGAACGAGTCAGTCGACAGGATTGTATACATATTAGTCACAGTGGACAGCTACATACTGACCATTGACAAGTTCCTAAATGGCATGCTTGTCTAAGTTTAACATTAATGAACAGAACACTCAAAACTAGGTTATCTTTACAAGCTGTCGTTGTAGCTGTTGTTGCTGTTATTGTTGTTGTGGTCCTCAGTCTGGGGAATAGTTTGATGCAGCTTTCTGTGCTACTCCATGCTGTGCAAGCTTCTTCATTTCCGAATAACTACTGCAACTTACATCATTCTAAATATGCTTTTGTACTCATTTCTTTGTCTCCCTCTATGAATTTTTCCAGCTCCCTCTCCTCCATTCCTCCTCACCGCCCCTCCTCCCCCCCACACGCACACTTCTCTCCAACACAAAACTGGTGATCCCCTGATATCTCAGAATGTGTCCTATTAACAGATCCTTTCTTGTAGTCGATTTTGGCCACATATTTCTTTTCTCCCCAATTATGTTCAGTACACTCTTAGTCCATGTTTCACTTCCATACATGACTACACTCCATACAAATCCTTTCAGAGAAGACTTCTATCAGTTTAGACACATATGTTTCAAAGAAATTGAGGCTCCATCAGATCAACTTAAATATATTTTAGATTGGACTGTGAAAAAAATTGAACTACGTAAAAATCTGGACTTTATATGGGCGCTGATGACCGCGCAGTTGAGTGCCCCATAAACCAAACATCATCATCATCAAATCTATATTTGATGTTAACAGATTTGTCTTATTCAGGAACAATTTTCCTGCCGTTTCTAGTCTACATTTTATATTCTTTACTTCGGCCATTATCAGTCATTTTTCAGCAAAAACAGAAAAACTCATTTACTGTATTAGTATTTCGTTATATAATCTAATTCCATCAGCGTCACCTGACTCAATTTGACTACATTCCATTATCCTTGTTTTGCTTCTTTCAAGACACTATCCAATCTGTTCAACTACTCTCAAAGCCCTTTACTGTCTCTGACGGAATTACAATGTCATCGGCAAACCCCAAGATTTGTAATTCTTCTCCCTGAACTTTAATTCCGATTCCAGATTTTTCTTTGATTTCCGTTACCTATTGCTCAATCTACAAACTGAATAACATCGGGAATAGGCTGCAACCCTGTCTCACTCCCTCCTCGACCACAGTATTTAAAAGTTACCATCTTTTAAATAAAACTTAGTGTATGGAATAGGAGGAGTTCTCCACAAGAAGATAAGTCTACTCAAATTGCTATGAATTATTTATGATTAATTTCATTAGCGAATATAAATACTGTGACAGTGCTTATAAAATACCTAGCTCTGAGAGCAGATATCTACAAGGTCACTCGGGTGGACGCCACGTTTTATTCTAACTGCTCGTCTTTGTGCAATCAATATTTTCTATCTAAGTGATGAGTTACAGCAGATATTAATCCGTGTTATTGAGTAGAAATTTGCAGAGTACGTTAGAAGGTCGATTCGTTTGTTTCAAAGAGTAGCAATCATATGAGGAGCAAAAGTATCTGAACTTAATTGTTTGACCAGTTCAGAAATATGTTTCTTCCAGTTCAGTCTTTCCTCAGTACGTTCACCCCAAAATTTGAAACATACTGTCCTGTTTACTGACTCCTGTTCATCTGCTGCATCAACTGTTGGTATGGCTATTGTGTGCGGAATTAAATATAGCGTATTTTCTCAAAGTTAAAGGAGAGTCCATTTTCAGAGAACCACTTAATACACCTTTGAGAAATATACTTAACAATTGCTTTCTCTTTAACGAGGTTTGTTACAACACTAGTGCCCTCTGAAGAAAGTATCAATTCTGACTGATAAAAGTTAATTGTCAGATCATTCACATATGTATGGAATGAGACTGGAGCCAAAATTTAACCCTGTGCGACTTCTTTAATCGTTTCTCCCCACTCACTAAAATATTATCTCTTTCCAATATTTTCTGAATTATTCATCACTTTTTTGCGTTCTATTCGTTACGAGTATCCCATTCGCTGTGATACTCTCCACACAGGCGCTGAAGCCGTTCTGCCTAAATTGAAAGCAATCCAGAGTGAAATAGAACCTCTAGACACCTACTGAAGTCATAAAAAATCAAACTTTGATTATGAACAACAGTTACTGGATGTTTTGAAGCAGAAAAATGAAAATTGAAGTAAACAAAAATTTTCATTAATTATAGTATGTACTGTGAAACAGTATTTATTTCGTTGGCAAAAAAATATTTTGCTAAGATCCAAATTTTAAATGGAATGAAAAATCATGCGTTCATAAGTCGCACCGCAGGCTCACATTAAACCTGCCAACTGTATTCAAGCTTTGGTCTCTCTCTCTCTCTCTCTCTCTCTATATATATATATATTACCCTCCGCGGTTAACTCCATTACAAAATTGACGATTCCCTGATACTTCAGGATATGTTCCATCAACTGATACGAACTTTTAGTTAGGTTTTGCCACAAATTTGTTTTCTTTTTTTTTTTTCTAGTTCAACTCAGTATGTCATTAATTATTCAACATACCTATCTACTCTTCAGTATTCTTCTGTAGCACCACATCTCAAGAGCTTCTATTCTCTTCTTACCGGAACTGTTCATTTTCCACGTTTTATTTCCGTATACTCCACATAAATAACATGCTAACACTTAACTTTATAGTCGATGAAAACACAGCTCTTTTTTCCAGATTTTTTTTTTATTGGCAGTCTGCAGTTTATGTCCCCTCTGCTTCGGCCATTATCTGTTACTTTGAAACCTAAATAATTAAAGTCACTACTACTTTTACCTGATCTAATTCCCTCAGTAAGTCTTGACTTAGTTTGACTACATTCCATCACCGCCGCTTTACCTTTGCTGTTCGTCTAATGACCTTAAGAAACTATCCATACGTATAAACTGTCCTTTCTGTCTCTGACAGAATTACACCAGTCTCTTCGATCTTTAATTATATTTCCAGATGTCTCCTTGGGTACCTTCATTGTTACCTCAATGTATAGATTCAAGAAAACTGGGGAGAGGCTGCAACACTAGCCGCCTTCCTTCTCAACCACTACTTCATTTTCATGTTTTTCGACTCTTATAACAGCAGTCTACAGCAGTCTAGTAACCTTTCGCTCCTCGCTCCTCGTGTTTTATCCCAGCTAACGCGGAAGAAGGCGCCAAATGTCATTTTCGCTGCCCTATTAAACGCCGCAGTGCTCGCTTAACGTGGAAGTGAAGCGCAAAGTAGTGCGGTCTGGCAGGTTGCCGGTCAGTGAGATTGCAGGCGTTGCAGGCGAATTTCGTCAGCTTTGCATTGTAGAAATTAAGGTTACGCTCTGGTTCTGGGCTCTTTAGAGCTGAAAAATGTTATTTTGCTCGTTACCTGTCAAGCCGGTGCTCTCCTCTTCTCCCTCCCTCCCCATTGGACCTTTAGTGTTTACAAAATCTACTACATACTGCATATGTTCCACAGGCTAATTAGTTAGTTTCCTGGTCTAAGGATCATTTTGAACGATAAAGTGTAATGATGTGGAACGTGTCATTTTACATTCACATCGCAAATTAATTTTTACATATGTTTAAATTCTGAATATTTCCTCCAAGTATTTTTTTCCAAAAAAGAAAAAATGATGTACAGATTCCTACCCACCACCTGTTACACATTACAATTGTAGAGTAGCCAAGGAGAAACTGTGTCACATTGTTTTCAAACTTTATATTTCTGTCTGTGACAACAATTCGATAGTGTCTCAGTTTCGGTTTAAGAGATCGGCGGTAGTCCTTGCTCCAAATATCACGACTTTCGTAGGACTATGAGGACCAACGTTCAGTAACGTCAATGATATTTCACACAGTCAAATTGGAACTCGCGATGTATTTTGAATGCACTTATTTAAAAAAAAGTTTTATTGTATTTGGTAGACATATTACATTTATCAAACAACTTAGGGGAATTCAGCCAGGTAATATTTACAGGGACCGCCGATATTTAATCGGGAGTACACCCCGCCATTGTCAAGGCACAAACTGCAACAGACAGGCGATGTACAGGCAAATTTAAAACCTCGGTTCTTGGAGTAATTTAGGAAAGATAACACACACACACACACACACACACACACACACACACACACACACACTGAATACTAGTACTACCAAAGATGACCAAAGTCAGAGGTATCGATAGTGAAAGCCTATGAAGTAGCAAGTGAGGTAACATTGGCTCAGTCTCTCTGTTCTTTGACAAGGGAGAGAGCAGGATTCCTAGCAGAGTTTAAACAAAAACCTCCAGCCCCGTTTACAAGTTTGCTCCCTAATTTAATCTCAACAGCCTCTTTAATAACACTGTCCCAATAGCTGGACGTGCATACCAATATCTCGGTATTGTTATATAACACAGGGCGACCAGTATCCAAACAATGTTCGGCAATAGCAGATCTACTTGGCTGCTGTAATCGTGTGTGCCGTTTATACTCAGAACATCGCTCCTCCACGGTCCTGATAGTCTGACCAATATATGCCATGCCCCAGCTACAAGAAATGCGATATTCACCCGCCTTACGCAAACCAAGATCACACTTAACAGAACCCAAAAGCAATCATTTCAGCTGGAGGTCGGAAAACACTTTTTACATCGTATTTCTGTAAAATACGACCGATCTTGTTGGAAATGCTTCCTACGTAAGGTAAAAAGACTTACGCTCTCTCAAAGTTGATCCTGACATTGTTATTTTACCTGCGGACAAGGGCAATGCTCCCGTTATTTTAAACAAACAGGAATACGTACAAAGATGCTTCGATTATTATCTGACTCAGTGTATCACAGAATCTGTGCTGACCCCACGAAAAGTGTTGAGAGAAAGACCAACACCCTCCTGAAGAAAAGTGGTTTGTCGCAGGACACTATCAAGAGCCTTAACACCTATAGTGCAGGTCTCCCTCGGTTATAAGGCCTCTCGAAGGTACACAAGGAAGGGGTTCCTTTCCTTCCTATAGTGAACAATATCGGCGCTCCGACATATCGTGTAGCCAATCATCTTGCTTCTCTGTTAATTCCACAAATTGGTTTGTGTGAACATCATACCAGGAACTCAGCGGTCACTGTAAATATTACCTGGCTGAACTCCAGTGTTTGAAAATCGTATACGCCAGGAGAAACTCAGGTCTCACATATTGCATTTAACCCCCTGGACTCTAACGTAGCATCATCAGAATTAAAAATTCCTTATCAGTTACGGAATTAATACATCATGTCGTCCTCAGGCACTCATTTAGATCACTTAGATTTACGGTCTGGTAGTTTGTAAGGAAAATGCAGGAATAACCTGTGTTCCCAGAGTATGGTCTTGAATGGGAGGTACATGTATATCAAACTGACTGCACATAATCTCTGAAACTGCAAAATAAGTGGCCTACGGAAAATACATTGTAGCGCCAAACCATTACGACTATTAGAGGGAAATCATTTTCACGCAGAGAATGATTTTGTTTTTGAAATAAACATCTTATTTTAAGCTTTTACTATCAGCTAATTTCGCCCCTTGGGCATTCTCAAGCTACCGCTAAGACAGTGAGAAACTGTAGTTACTTAACATCTTGCCTTCCACACATCTGTGTAGAGGAAGAAGCTCCATCTAATAGTGACGTTATGGTGATGGTGGTAACGGGCACAACTCTCTCAGACGTGAATTCTGTATGCGTAATGAGAAAAATGCAACTCTTGGCAAGTTTTGTCACTGTGCTAACGCACTTCATATTAAAAACGTTACTTTCATATTTCAAATAAAACTGTATATGCCGTGGTCAGCATCTAGCAATCAAATGCATTCGTTAACTTGCTCATACTGAGTGGTAAGGGCTGATCTGTAACTATTTAAGCTGAACAAAGACAACTCGTCAGCCAATATCGCATTGGTAGAACCTTCATCCATAATGACCGGTTTCGCTAAACAGAGTTACCATATAAAATTATCAGATGATGATAACTATTTAGGGAATCCAGTCATCGTACATAAAGGATTTGCAAATGCGATCTTGTCTGAGAAGTTGTCTTTCCAAATTAAATGCCGTGACTGTAAGATGTTGACCACGCCATGAGAAATTTTATTTGAAATGTGAAAGTAACGTTTTTAATGTGACATACGCCATCATAGTGACAAAATCCACATAAGCGATGCGTTTTTCTCATTTTGCATGTGTAATTCATATTCACATCTCTCTCGTTGCGCCCGTTACCACTATTACGATAACGTCACCATCAAATGGAGATTCCTCCTCACAAAGGAGTGGAAGGTAAGTTGTTCTGAGGCTACAGTGTTTCACTGTGACAGAGGTAGCCTGAAAATGCCCCAGGCGACGAAATCAGCTGATAGCAAAAGCTTGAACTAAAAGGTTTATTTCAAAATCAAAAACAGCTTATGGAAAAGCTCTCTACCTTTTGTTTCTCTACCTGTTGACGACGCAGTGCTTCTGTCTTTCGGTGAGTCGTCTCCTTTATTGCTAAATAATTCATAATTACAAATTAACAATTTTCAGATCCTTTTCCTCTATTTATGCTGTGAAACTTTCCGTACTGCTAAACTTCATAAAGTTAGGTCATTGGCAACAACCCTGTAGGTTTTGAAGAATGAGTTCGCAACTATCTAAATATGTGGTGTAAATTCCCGTATCTTTTGACTGTATTGACTTAGGAGCTTCAATGTTTCACAGTGCCAAGTGACCGTAAATCTTAGTATGTCAAATAAATTTGTACTTGATGCATTTGCACGTTGCTGGAAAAAAGGGTTTCTAACAGTCGACAAACAGACAGAGGGACAGCAAAGTGATACTATAAGGGTTCCGTTTTCAATGATGGTGATACGGAACCCTAAAAGATAAGTAAACTGTTTACTATTCCAAAAGTAATCGCCATAACTGAAAATACATTTATTCCATTGTGACAGAAGACGGTCAACGCTTTCATGGAAAAATATAATATTAGCAGTTGCCTCTGGTATGAATGTACACTACTGGCCACTGAAATTGCTACACCATGACGATGAGGTGGTTCAGACGCGAGACTTAACCGACAGGAAGAAGACGCTGTGATATGCAAATGATTAGCTTTTCAGAGCATTCATACAAGGTTGGCGCCGGTGGCGACACCTACAACGTGCTGACATGAGGAACGTTTCCAACCGATTTCTCATGCACAAACAGCAGTTGACCGGCGTTGCCTGGTGAAACGCTGTTATGATGCCTCGTGTAAGGAGGAGAAATGCGTACCACATGTTGCGCTTTATCGTATCGCAACATTCCTGCTCGCGCTGGTCGAGATCCAATGACTGTTAGCAGAATATGGAAACGGTGGGTTCAGGAGGGTAATACGGAACGCCGTGCTGGATCCCAACGGCCTCATATCAATAGCAGTCGAGGTGACAGGCATCTTATCCGCATGGCCGTAACGGATCGTGCAGCCACGTCTCGATCCCTGAGTCAACAGATGGGGACGTTTGAAATACAACAACCATCTGCACGAACAGTTCGACGACGTTTGCAGCAGCATGGACTATCAGCTCGGAGACCATGGCTGCGTTTACCCTTGACGCTACATTACAGACAGGAGCGCCTGTGATGGTGTACTCAACGACGAACCTGGGTGCACAATGGCAAAACGTAATTATTTCGGATGAATCCAGGTTCTGTTTACAGAATCATAATGGTCGCATCCGTGTTTGGCGACAACGCGGTGAACGCACACTGGAAGCGTGTTCGTCATCGCCATACTGACGCATCACCCGGCGTGACGCTATGGGGTGCCATTGGTTACACGTCTCGGTCACCTCTTGTTCGAACTGAAGGCACTTTGAACAGTGGACGTTACATTTCAGACGTGTTACGACCCGTGGCTCTATCCTTCATTCGATTCCTGCGAATTATCCCAGCAGGATAATACACGACCGCATGTTGCAGGTCCTGTACGGGCCTTTCTGGATACAGAAAATGTTCGACTGCTGCCCTGGCCAGCACATTCTGCAGATCTCTCACCAATTGAAAACGTCTGGTCAATGGTGGCCGAGCATCTGGCTCGTCACAATACGCCAGTCACTACTCTTGATGAACTGAGGTATCGTGTTGAAGCTGCATGGGCAGCTGTACCTGTACACGCCATCCAAGTTCTGTTTGACTCAATGCCCAGGCGTATCAAGGCCGTTATTACGGCTAGAGGTGGTTGTTCTGGGTACTGATTTCTCAGGATCTATGCACCCAAACTGTGTGAAAATGTAATCACATGTCAGTTCTAGTGTAACATATTTGTCCAATGAATACCCGTTTATCATCTGCATTTCTTCTTGGTGTAGCAATTTTAATGGCCAGTAGTGTATATTTGGATGTGCACGTTTTCTTCCGAAGAAAATCGACCCCCACGAATGAAATAAGAAAATCGAATGAAGAGAGATCGATATTGTCTGGAGGATACGTAAGAGCTTCGCATTGAAGCTGCTGTAGCGTAGTCGAAACAACCTTGGCAACATGTGGGCCCGCAAAGCGTTGACCATCTTGTCTCACAGTGGAATAAAAGTGTTATCAGTTATGGCGATTACTTTTGGAATAATAGAAAATTTACGTGGTTTTTCTCCATTGTCTCGTATCATTTGACTACTCCTTATATATAATCAGAGCAGAGACGAGTGACGAATCACTCTAGTGACAATACTGATCGCCAATGGAGAAATCCGCTGACATAAGCGTCTTGAACACGGAGCAGATCGTTAATGCCCGGCGTCTGGGCTCGAGTATCACGGAAACGGCGTAACTGGTTGGCTGTTCGCGAGCCATTCCCGTGAACATCTACAACACGTTGTTGCTGGACAGTGAAACCACGAGTAGGAGACAGTGTGTTGGATGTCCACGCCTCTTCACAGAATGTGACTTGCCCGCTGTGCAGGGCAAGACAGTCGTGATCGGCGGCAGATCTGACGACAAAGTACAAAGTTGGTGCCGGCGCAAGTATTTCGAAGCAGACTATCCAGCGCATTGTTGAATACAGGCTTCACAGAAGACGACCTTTCCGTTTTCCCATATTAACACAACGACATCGTCTGTTCGATTTCTGTGTCAATCTTAGAACTTCTTTTAGGCCGTTGTTCATGTGTCTCGGAATTGTAAACCTGCCATCCTTGTTCATAAACTGCTGGAAAAAATACAACATACTCAATGACTGTTCTCAGTGGTACTAGGATGTATAACTTGTACATCATCGGCGATCAGTTGTGCAACCTCTATTTTGACCATGCACGCACTCATTGTGCTGCGTTTAGAGGTGAATAATGTGTGCAAAGTTCTCTCTAGGGTACAACCATGCCCCAATCCCACAGAACAGCTTCAGCCATTTGAACGGGGCCCCGTTCTGGGCCTGCAGGAAGCTATATGGACCCATCGACGGATTGCTGCACATACGAGGTATGAGACTGATTTTCTTTGCAAGATGTGGCAACCTTGCAAGCTTGCGTAGGCACAATATCTTTGACCTTGGTCTATAAGCTGCTTCTAGTCCAAGCGTCACAGCGATGCAACTGCTCAGTAGCGAGTTGTGCAGTAATAAGTTAACATGTGTTTGTTTCTCTCGTCACAGAAATGGAACCGCATAATATTGCGCAGCGGTATGCCATTTCTTTTTGCGTTACATTGGGTGAAAACGAGACGACAACTTATGGTAAGCTTCAGAAGGCTTTTGGAGAGGAGGATATGTCAAGAGCTCAAATTTTTGATTGGCATAAAATGTTTAGTGAAGGCAGAACGAATGTTGAAGATGAATACCGCAGTGGACGGCCATCAACCTCACGGAGGGATGTCAACTTGGCCAGGATGCGTGAACTCGTACGATCTGATCGAAGATTATCTGTGAAAAAGATTGCAGAAGAACTGAACACCAGTCAAGAAACGATTCGTCTAATAATAACTGAGGATCTTGGTATGATTCTGCATCACGATAATGCGCCATCCCATACTGCTCTGTCAGTAGAGCAATTTTTAACCTCAAAACAAATTTCAGTGCTACTACAGCCACATTATTCACCAGATATCGTTCCGTGCGACTTTTTTCTACTTCAAAGAGTTAAAACGGCGGTCAAGGGACACCATTTTCAAACAGCACAAGATGTCAAAAACACTGTGACGAGGGTCTTGGAGGATATTACAGAAGATTCCAGAAATGTCACCATCAATGGCAGAAGCGCTGGAAAAAGTGTGTGCAATCAGAAGGGAACTACTTTGAAGGAGATAAAACTGAACTTGACTAAAACGGTAAGCAACATTTTTTTCACATCAGTCTCATTACTTTATTGTCGCACCTGGTATAGGGCACAAATTTACCGTTTATGTATCACAGCTTACAGCAGAGGTCTTTGGAAGATTCCCACATCTATAGATCAGGTTCTGGACGTCAGCGTGGTGCAGACTTACGTTAAGACTGACTCATTCTGCGAGCAGCGTTGGCCGACTGAACATCATCCAGGGACGAAATACGGACACATGTTGCAGCTGCTGCGTCGTCAGGGTCCGTAGGGAACCGTCTGCTTGCAGCAGGATTAAGATCACGTGTGTCTCTGGTCAGGCAACCACTGACACCAGACACCACCAGGCATGGCTACTCTGGTGTCGTGAACGGACTAACAGGAGAGTGTAACGGCACTCTCTTTTCTTCAGTGGTGAGAAGAGGTTCTGTCCGTATGCTAGTGACGAAAGTACGCACGTACTGCATAGGTTTGGTGAGCTGTCTATTCCAGAGTGCATTTGCCCGCGGTGCACAGGTGCCACCCAGGATTCATGGCGTGGGGATCATCAATTACAACTCATGATCACTGTTGATTTTTCTGCAGGGTAAAGTACTCAGTGCCCGCTACATTGCACAGGCTGCTATGATTGCGCCACTGCCATTTCTTCGGCAGGAAAGTGAAGTGCTTTTTCAGCAGCACAATGCATATTCATATACAATTTTTTAATTAGCATTTTGGAAACTATATATCGACTCGTCCCACGACCAACGTTCTCGGTGTTCAACTGCTACACTGGCCAGCAAAATCACCAAATACCCCGCCAATTGAACACGTATGGAATATGATGAACCGGGAATTCACTCGTTCTCCAGGGCCTCCAATGACCATTGCCGAGTATGCAAGAAAAGGTGCAAGATATATATGGAACAGTCTGTCACAGGAAGCAATTGCGCATCTTTTTGATTGCGTTGCCGCCAGAGAAGGGTTAACTGTGTACTCATGCGACTGTTTGAGCACCCTTTAATGGGCATGAGTATTTCATTTGGTCTGAATTTTTTATCACATACACCTACAATGATGAACCACGTGTCATTTCACTTAACAATAAAAAGGCCTTGTCTTTGTTACATTTTTTTCGGCAGTGTATATTCTGTCATTAGATTTTTTCGTTGGCGAAAATGACTCGCTGCGAAGAAACTGCAAATTCATTCAGTGGAAACTAGATGGAAAAATGATATACAGGAGCACTATTTAGCGAGTTTCATTTACAATAAGCTTCCAGCAGAGTTGAAATAAAGTGGCTGAGAAAAAAAATATTGAAATCAGTGTTGGAAGATTTCCTGGTGGCCCACTCCCTCCATTCTGCGGAGGAGTTCCCCGCAGTACCTGATAATTTTTCTCAACTACTTATTATTAATTTTTAATTAGCATTTGGTATACAATGTATCAGCTCTATGTATACAGACTGGAGCGGCGAGTGAAAATTTGTACTAGACGCAGTTCTCCTGCTTACCAGGCAGATGCGTTAGCCACTAAGCCATACTCGCACACCGGTTCACACAACTACACGAATTACCTTGACAACATTCCTCCTCGATCCAAATTCTGACTGCCGCTCCAGTCTACTTTAAACTGTCCCTCACGCAGGAACAAATTGCCGATGCTCTCGTTGTTCTGGAATACCACCTCAGCATCGAACGTAAATGGGGGATCCAGCCTGAAATCCAGGTGCATGTAATTACTATGTGACCAAAAGTATCCGGGCACCTGGCTGAAAATGATTTACAAGTTCGTGGCGCCCTCCATCAGTAATGCTGGAATTCAGTATGGTCTTGGCCCACCCTTAGTCTTGATGACAGCTTCCACTCTCGCATACGTTCAATCAGGTGCTGGAAGGTGTCTTGGGGAATGACAGCCCATTCTTCACAGTGCTGCACTGAGGAAAGGTATCGATGTCGGTCGGTGAGGCCCGGCTCGAGGCCGGCGTTCCAAAACATCCCAAAGGTGTTCTATAGGATTCAGATCAGGACTCTGTGCATTACTGGGATGTTATTGTCGTGTAATCACTCCGCCACAGGCCGTGTATTATGTACAGGTGCTCGATCGTGTTGAAAGATGCAATCGCCATCCCCGAATTGCTCTTCAACAGTGGGAAGCGATAAGGTGCTTCAAATGGTTCAAATGGCTCTGAGGACTATGGGACTTAACATCTATGGTCATCAGTCCCCTAGAACTTAGAACTACTTAAACCTAACTAACCTAAGGACAGCACACAACACCCAGTCATCACGAGGCAGAGAAAATCCCTGACCCCGCAGGGAATCGAACCCGGGAACCCGGGCGTGGGAAGCGAGAACGCTACCGCACGACCACGAGCTGCGGACGATAAGGTGCTTAAAACATCAATGTAGGACTGCGCTGTGATAGTGCCACGCAAAACAACAAGGGGTGGAAGCCCCCTCCATGAAAAACACGACCACGCCATAACACCAACGCCTCCGAATTTTACTGTTGGCGCTACACACGTTGGCAGATGACGTTCGCCGGGCATTCGCCATACCCACACCCTGCCATCGGATTGCCACATTAAGTACCGTGATTCATCACTCCACACAATGTTTTTCCACGGTTCAATCCTCCAATGCTTACGCTCCTTACACGAAGCGAGGCGTGGTTTCGCATTTACTGGCGTGATTTGTGGCTTATGAGCAGCCGCTCGACCATGAAATCCAAGTTTTCCCACCTCTCACCTAACTGTCATAGTACTTGCAGTGGATCCTGATGCAGTTTGGAACTCCTGTGTGATGGTCTGGATAGGTGTCTGCCTATCACACATTACGACCCTCTTCAACTGTCGACGGTCTCTGTCAGTCAACAGACGTGGTCGGCCAGCACGGTTTTGTGCTGTACGTGTCCCTTCACGTTTCCACTTCACTATAACATCGGAAGCAATTGACCTAGGGATGTTTAGGAATGTGGAAATCTCGCGTACAGACGTATGACATACGTGACACCCAATCATCTGACCACGTCCGAAGTCCATGAGTTCCGCGGAGCGCCCCATTCTGCTCTCTCATGATGTCTAATGACTACTGAGGTCGCTGATATGGAGTACCTGGCAGTAGGTGGCAGCACAATGCACCTAATATGAAAAACGTATGTTTTGAGGGGTGTCCTGGTACTTTTGATCAAATAGTCTACAAATGAAATGACACTATTTCAGAGATTTTACCACTCTCATACAGATACGATTTTATGTATACAGACTGAAGCTGCGAGTACTAAGACCGGAAATGGAACCTGCGTCTCCTGCTTATTAGGCAGTGAGAATTTGGACCGAGGAGGGGAGCGCGTCAGGGTAATCGGTGCAGTTGTGTCAATCGCTGCGCCAGGGTGTCTAACGCAATTTCCTGGTAAGCAGGAAACCCGGGTTCAGTTCCCAGCCTTGGTATAAATAATCACTCGGCGCTTCAGTTGGTATACATAAAATCATATCTGTGTGAGACCAGCGAAGTCTCACAACCAAATAGATGTGGGACACATGGTCCCACGGAACCTCGTAGACAAATAATTAATAAATAAGTAATTTAAAACGAGAGCACAGATATTGGTTCATGGATCATTGGAAACGTATCGCCTGACACGATGAACACTTTTCTTATTACACCAAGTCGATGTATATTTCCGAATACGCCATCATCTAATCGAACGGCAGCTCGAAACATGCACCACGACACGTGAGGTGAAATTACAAAGGAAAAAGAGAGAAGAATATTAATATATTAAGACGAGAACAACAACTATGGTATTTTACTGCACATTAGACTTTTTCGATGCACTTTAAAACGTTTCGCGATTTTCTGAAAAGTAAAAACTATAAATATATACTGAAGATATACATTTCAATTGGTGGTCATGGTTATTCATTCTGTGCAGCATCCATTTCGTTATTTTAATAATACAAAGCTACTATAAATGATTAATTTGTTTTCAGACCTCTATATTTTTCAAATTATTACGTGTATACATGTGACGGATGCATGAACAGAACCGTAAACAACCCATGTTTGCAACTTTGCACTCTACTACTGTTCTATGAGTGGTCACATGACATACGTCTTAGCGCTAGTCATCTTCGTTCCGTACGTTATGTAGCAGCAGCCTATTCAATGGTCATTGCGCCAGCAGTGATGCGCCGTTTGAACTGTTCTATTGTTCTTTGTAACAGGAGAACATAAACACGGTCCTTAGTGTACCCAAAAGCAAAAATTCAAAAGGGGTCTTGGTAACAGAGCCACATTATCATCACCAGTACGCCCAATCAAGCTGTGCGGAATTTTGCCGTATAGTAGCAACAAACATCGATGCTCCATTAAGAAGGTGCTCCGTCTTGTTGGGAGGACAAATTTTCTGACATTGTCTGACTCAGCAGTCTGTTGTGGATATAACCGCAATAGCAACATATCAAGGTAACAGGTACCCATCACAGTCTTCTTACAGAAGAAAAACGGTCCATACAGCTTCGTCTGTGACACTGCACAGACAACATTAACTTTCGGCGAACCTCGTTCATGCGTTAAAACTTCGTGAAGATTTTCAAAGCTCCACGCCCTCATTTTGTGGCGATCAAAATTTCCTGATCCTTGTCTTTCGCGGCAAAGTTCTCTATCATCAGAGCTTCCCAATCACGACTCAGGATCCGCCCCCACAGCCTCAATTCTGCCAGTACCTCGTCTCCCACCTTCCAAACTTCACTGAAGCTCTTCTGCGAATGTTGCTGAACTAGCACTCCGGAGGAAAGGATACAGCGGAGACACGGCTTAGCTACAGCCTGGGGGATATTTCCAAAATGAAATTTTCACTCTGCAGCGGAGTGTGCGCCTATATGAAACTTCCTAGCAGATTAAAACTGTGTGCCAGACTGAGACTCGAATTCGGGACCTTTGCCTACTGTGTGGCAGACCGAGACTAGAACACAGGACCTTTGCCTCTCGCGGGCAAGGTCCCGAGTTCGTGTCTCGGTCCGGCACACAGCTTTAAGCCGCCACTAAGTTTCATATAAGCGCACACTCCGCTGCAGAGTGAAAATTTCAATCTGGAAACTGGAAGGTTGTTTCGTCGCTGTATATCAAACGATATATATCAAACGTTTTCTGCATTGTGATGCAAAATTGAAGGCTCAAGCCTTAACCTACCGGTTTTAGTCGCCGAACTGCCCTGCATAATCTTCCACACAGTTTGCTGCGGTATTCCAAGTTCGTAGCTTGCGCGGACCGTTGATTTTTTTCGACTGCTTACGAAACTTTCCCTCGCCCTCCCCAGGGCTGCATCTGCCACATTTGGTCGACCGGCACTTTTCTGGGTAAATTTTCGATAACAACACACAATGCTCTTTTTCATACCGGTTCTTTTCCATAATTCCTTCTGACTGTTGTAACAGATAAACGTCCCGCGTGTTCTAACACCCTAAAACTCTTTTCTTGCTTTGTCCCATTTTCTGAAGACACTGGACTCGTAACGCCAACTATTGGGCACAGTGCAAATTCAGTGAGTTTACTGTTCTATTCGTGCATCAGTCATATTTGTATACGAAATACCTATGGAAATATATAACTCTGAAAACAAATGACTTACTTATACTAGCCCTATATTATTGTCATTGATTAAAATAATAAGTGACCTACTGGAAAAGAAATCGAGCGAGGTGGCCCAGTGGTTATCACAGTGGGTTCGCATTCGGGAGGACGACGGTTCAAACCCCCGTCCGGCCATACTGTTTTAGGTTTCCCGTGGTTTTCCTAAATCGCTTCAGGCAAATGCCGGGATGGTTCCTTTGAGTGGGCACCCCTACTAGGTCTTCCCCAGTACACGTATTGCCTGCTCCCGACACGATAAATTTCGACGCCGCCACGCGATTATCATCAGTCGCGCCTTGCAGCTGTGACAGCAGCAGCTACCACCACCTGATGATGTCGAGAAGCTGCAGAGACGAAATATTGTGCGAGTCACACAATTCGATCCAGTGGCAAACCCGAGAAGTGTAATTGCAACAGATCCGTCGGGAAAGCATGAAAAGTCAACTCCAGATCTACACTCCTGGAAATTGAAATAAGAACACCGTGAATTCATTGTCCCAGGAAGGGGAAACTTTATTGACATATTCCTGGGGTCAGATACATCACATGATCACACTGACAGAACCACAGGCACATAGACACAGGCAACAGAGCATGCACAATGTCGGCACTAGTACAGTGTATATCCACCTTTCGCAGCAATGCAGGCTGCTATTCTCACATGGAGACGATCGTAGAGATGCTGGATGTAGTCCTGTGGAACGGCTTGCCATGCCATTTCCACCTGGCGCCTCAGTTGGACCAGCGTTCGTGCTGGACGTGCAGACCGCGTGAGACGACGCTTCATCCAGTCCCAAACATGCTCAATGGGGGACAGATCCGGAGATCTTGCTGGCCAGGGTAGTTGACTTACACCTTCTAGAGCACGTTGGGTGGCACGGGATACATGCGGACGTGCATTGTCCTGTTGGAACAGCAAGTTCCCTTGCCGGTCTAGGAATGGTAGAACGATGTGTTCGATGACGGTTTGGATGTACCGTGCACTATTCAGTGTCCCCTCGACGATCACCAGTGGTGTACGGCCAGTGTAGGAGATCGCTCCCCACACCATGATGCCGGGTGTTGGCCCTGTGTGCCTCGGTCGTATGCAGTCCTGATTGTGGCGCTCACCTGCACGGCGCCAAACACGCATACGACCATCATTGGCACCAAGGCAGAAGCGACTCTCATCGCTGAAGACGACACGTCTCCATTCGTCCCTCCATTCACGCCTGTCGCGACACCACTGGAGGCGGGCTGCACGATGTTGGGGCGTGAGCGGAAGACGGCCTAACGGTGTGCGGGACCGTAGCCCAGCTTCATGGAGACGGTTGCGAATGGTCCTCGCCGATACCCCAGGAGCAACAGTGTCCCTAATTTGCTGGGAAGTGGCGGTGCGGTCCCCTACGGCACTGCGTAGGATCCTACGGTCTTGGCGTGCATCCGTGCGTCGCTGCGGTCCGGTCCCAGGTCGACGGGCACGTGCACCTTCCGCCGACCACTGGCGACAACATCGGTGTACTGTGGAGACCTCACGCCCCACGTGTTGAGCAATTCGGTGGTACGTCCACCCGGCCTCCCGCATGCCCACTATACGCCCTCGCTCAAAATCCGTCAACTGCACATACGGTTCACGTCCACGCTGTCGCGGCATGCTACCAGTGTTAAAGACTGCGATGGAGCTCCGTATGCCACGGCAAACTGGCTGACACTGACGGCGGCGGTGCACAAATGCTGCGCAGCTAGCGCCATTCGACGGCCAACACCGCGGTTCCTGGTGTGTCCGCTGTGCCGTGCGTGTGATCATTGCTTGTACAGCCCTCTCGCAGTGTCCGGAGCAAGTACGGTGGGTCTGACACACCGGTGTCAATGTGTTCTTTTTTCCATTTCCAGGAGTGTATTTTCGTGACAGTCTACTTCACCACATTCAGTATCCAAAACATCTCGGAGTTACACTGGGCTGGACACTGTTCTACAAAAGGCATCGGGAAAAAACAGCTGTGAAGGTACGAACTAGGAACAATATCCTACATAAGCAGTGCGCAACAACCTGAGGTACCGCTGCTGAAAATCTGCTCACTTCATCGCTTGGAATAGTTTACTCTGTTGCCGAATATGTTGCTCCTGTATGCCTCAAGAGCGCACACATACAAACACTCGACGCACAGCTGAAGAACACAATGAGAATTATCGGTGGTAAACTGAGATCAACACCCGTCGAATAGCGGTCCATATGGAGCCACATTCCGCTCCCCGGACTTCGACCAAATGAAGCTCTTCTCCGTGAGTTTAAACGCATACAAGGCAACCCGCAACTCCCTATACGCAAATACGTCGCTATCCTAGAAAGAAACCGGCTTCGATCAAAAACACCGTCCATGAAAACAGCCATGGAAGTGCACACATCTCAGTTCAGCTTAACAGACTCATGGGAGCGGCACTGGACAGAGGCTTGCCCTATACATTGCCAGAACTTGTCCTGCATCAGAAAAAAACTCCCTGCTTACCACCAATCGCGAAGAACGTGGACAACGATCAGAAGGATATGCACGAATCGTGGCAGAAGCGTGGACTTTCTTCATACGTGGTGTAAGACTCCATCTCCAAAATGCAGCTGTGTTGCAGCCAGGCAAACCATACGTCATTGTTACAAAATCTCCCAACAGAGCATATCTTGGAAATTTCGACTATTTTTTGATGACAATGAATGACTCAACTGATTACATTAAAATTTAAATACCTCCCTGTAATTTACACGTGTTATTGCTTGTATTATATTTAATATTGTGCTTACAAAAGCATACGATAAATACACACATCAAAAAAAGTTTTGCATCACCTCGGTTTAGAGAGTTCCGGAACCTGTACAGAAAATTGGAATAGAGACTAACATAAAAATCATTTCCGCCCTTGTATCGCTCGTGAAACCCACACATTGCATGTTGTACCATCTAACAGCGAGACCTTCAGAGGTTTATGGTCCAAACTGCTGTACACACCGGTACCTCTAATACCCAGTAGCACGTCCTCTTGCATTGATGCACGTCTCTATTCGTCGTGCAATACTATCCGCAAGTTCGTCAAGGTTTTGTTGGTCCAGATTGTCTCAGTCCGCAAAGGTGATTCGGTGTGGATCTCTCAGAGTGGCTGGTGTGTCACGTCGTCCATAAATAGCCCTTTTAAATCCATACCAGGCATTTTCAATAGGGTTCATGTCTGGAGAACATGCTGGCCACTCTAGTCGAGCGATGTCGTTCTCCTGAAGGAAGTTATTCACAAGATGTGGACGATGGGAGGGCGAATTGTCGTCCATAAAGACGAATGCCTCGTCAGTATGCTGTCGATATGGTTGCATTATCTGTCGGAGGATGGCATTTACGTATCGTACGGCCGTTACGGCGCCTTCCATGACAATCAGCGGCGTACGTCGGCCCCACAGGGAACCTCCGCCTTGCTGCACTCGCTGTACAGTGTGTCTAAGGCGTTCAGCCGGGATGCCTCCAAACACGTCTCCAACGATTGTCTGGTTGAAGGCACATGCGACACTCATCGGTGAAAACAACGTGATGCCAATCCTGAGCGGTCCATTCGGCATGTTGTTGGGCCCATCTGTCCCGCTTAATGGTATCGTGGTGGCAAAGATGGACCTTGGGATGGACGTCGGGAGTGAAGTTGCGCATCATGCAGCCTATTGCGCACAGTTTGAGTCAAACACGACGTCCTGTGGCTGCACGAAAAGCGTTATTCAACATGTTGGCGTCGCTGTCAGGGTCCTTCCAACCCATAATCCGTAGGTAGCGGTCATCCACTGCATTAGTAGCCTTTGCGCGGCCTGAGCGAGGCATGTCGTCGACAGTTCCTGTCTCTCTGTACCTCCATGTCCGAACAACATCGCTTTGGTTCACTCCGAGGCGCCTGGACACTTCCCTTGTTGAGAGTCCTTCCTGGCACAAAGTAACAATGCGGACGCGATGGAGCCGCGGTATTGACCATCTAGGCGTGTTTGAGCTACAGACAACAAGAGCCGTGTACCTCCTTCCTGATGAAATGACGAACTGATCGGCTATCGGCCCCGTCCGTCTAATAGGTGCTGCTCATGCATGGTTGTTTACATCTTTGGGCGGGTTTAGTGACATCTCTGAGGAGTCAAAGGGACTGTGTCTTTGGTAAAATATGCGCAGTCAACGTCTATCTTCAGGAGTTCTGGGAAATGGGGTGATGCAAAACTTTTTTTGATATGTGTAAATAAATATTTATTTAAGTGACTGAGTCAAGCAACACGCCGTTAAAATTTGAATAGTTCGTGGATCTGCCTCCTACCCAACTGCAATAATTTATATTGATTAATATTTAAAGCAAACTGCTTCTAAACATTGCACAGAAACTGAAGACTCATAACCACATCCTCCACACGTCCTATGGAACAACCTGAGGATGCTGCGTTTCTCTACCTTAGGTTTGGTGTACTCAAGTGCTGAGTATTATGCTTGGATGATCAGTCATCATACAAAGCCTGTCAACATCCCATTGAATACTATCATGAACATAATATCTGCCTCCATCAGATCTACCCCAGTACGTTGACTTTCGCTTTGGTTCAAGTGGCTCTGAGATCATCAGTCCCCTCGACTTAGAACTACTTAAACCTAACTAACCTAAGGCCATCACACACATCCATGCCCGAGGCAGGATTCGAACCTGCGACCGTAGCGGTCGCGTGGTTCCAGACTGTAGCGCCTAGAACCGCTTGGCCACCAGCGGCCGGCGACTTTCGCTTTTAACAAGTATTATGCCACCTGACTTGTGCAGATGCACTGCTGTTATGATGGAATTCAGAAGATCTCCAGAAATCCTAAATTACCTACGCATAGGGACTTGCTACTTTAAAATATTAAAAAGCAAGTTAAGTTTATCATACCTGGTGAGGGAACGTCACTCTTCCTCATGTCGCCCTGTAAAGACCTTCCAGCACTGCGCCGATCTGTAATCGGGAATACAGAGTAGCATATCAGCATGTTGCACAGGAAATTTTCTATCTAGCACTAAAAACACGAGTAACAATATTGCGGTAGAAGGCAACTGGAACAGATGGCATTCAATACCAAGCACGGTGTACAGAACATCAGCTCAACTTGGTTCAACTTTTTTAATACCACTGTTGTCCGAAAAGATAGTAAACGAAGATGCTAACGAGCGATTCTTACTTTAATAAATGACAACAAAAGCCAGAGTGGAGTTGTGTCCTACCTGGTGCAGTGACGTCTTTCATCCTCAGGTCGCCTTGCAGGGACCTCCCAGCGCTGCGCCGATCTGCAATCAGAATGCACAGCGGCATGTCAGCATATTGCACAGAAAACATGCGATCTAGCACTAAAAATACGAACAATAGTATTTCGACAGAAAGCAACTGAAACAAACGAGGTGTACAGGAACTGACTTAGGATTTTTTTTTTATTTAAGAATGCTCTTCCTTTTGTCAAGGAACGTAGGCTAGATTACGCTAACCTAACCTTGCCTAGCTTCCCTCTGACAGCCCACCCCCGCCCGCTCCCCCGCCCCTACTGATAGTGATGACTACCAAGGAGCGAACAGGGAAGAGATCCAGTCCATCGTTCAATAGTTGTGCGCAAGAGTAACATGTGTTGATTATGTTTCACATTTCACCCTAAACCTCTCGTACTTAGCTGTTGTTCTACTTCTAAGTCTTCAGTGAGCCGCCGGCCGAAGTGGCCGAACGGTTCTAGGCGCTACAGTCTGGAACCGCGCGACCTCTACGGTCGCAGGTTCGAATCCTGCCTCGGGCATGGATGTGTGTGATGTCCTTAGGTTAGTTAGGTTTAAGTAGTTCTAAGTTCTAGGGGACTGATGACCTCAGAATTTAAGTCCCATAGTGCTCAGAGCCATTTGAGCCATTCAGTGAGCCGTACCACTTGTTGTTTACAAGTGACGCTCTGGAGCCAGAATGGAATGCGGATTGCTTGAGGTCGTTCACGTTATTATGTGTTACAGTGAAGTCAAGGGGGCGACGGAACAGACGGTCGTCGTATTTACGAGCATCGGTTACGTATAAGAGGACATCCACACTGTAACCGTAGTGTTTATCAATCGCTTCATTGACGCAGTGATTTATGAGCTTACGCAATAATTATTTAAGTTTCCAGAATGAAATTTTCACTCTGTAGCGGTGTCTGTGCTGGCATATAACTTCCTGGCACATTAAAACCTTATGCCGGACCCAGACTCGAACTCGGACCTTTGCCTTTCACGGGAAAATGCTCTACTAACGGAGTTACCGAAGCACGACTCAGGACCCGTCCTCACAGCTTCAGAGTGAAAATTTCATTCTGAAAACATCCCCCAGGCTGTGGATCAGCCATACCTCCGCAATATCCTTTCTTTCAGGAGTTCTAGTTTCGCAAGGTTCGCAGGAGAGCTTCTTGAAGTTTGGAAGGTAGGAGACGAGGTACTAGCGGAACTGAAGCCGTGAGTACGGGTCGTAAGTCGTGCTTGGGTATTTCAATCGGCAGAGCACTTGCCCGAGAAAGGCGAAGGTCCCGAGTCCGAGTCTCGGTCCGGCACACAGTTTTAATCCGCCAGGAAGTTTCAATTATTTAAGTGTCGTGATAGGCTCGCGAAGCTGAATTGATGTGGTCTGACAGATTTCGGGTGGAAACAGATGTATTCAATATACAATTTACTAGAAAATGCGCTTTATTTAATCAAGGATGAATTGAGATGTGCGAGTGCGGTCTGTCGGGGCCGTCTACGAGCCAGTGTGCAATGAGCTGAAATTCGCCTTCTTCAATAAATATAGCTTCCATCTTTTCAGAGACAATTGACAGAGAGTACGCAACTGACTAATATGTGCCCATTGTAGAGGGATGTAACACGCATTGATGGAGTGGATCGGCTCAGTGCAAGGATAGGAATAAACTGAAATAGGTCTAGTCCAGCATAAGTTATGATCTGAATTCTTGTCTGTAGGGGAGACTTATTCTTCTTCCATTGGCACTACATCCCGGGATGGGACTTGGCCTCCTCAATAATTTTCTGCCATTCCTGTCTGCACTTTGCCGTGGACCTCCAGTTACGGCAACCGACTCTGGTAGCGTCCTCTCCAACCTCGTCACTCCATCTCAAACTAGGTCGTCCTCTTGCTTTTCTTCCTCCAGGTTCACTGCAGCATGCTTTCCTTATGGGATCTGTTGCATCGAGTCGCATTACATGTCCAGCCCATCTCAGTCTGCACAGTTTTATGAACTTTACCACATGGTCCTCCCTGTAGCAGTCATAAAATTCATCATATTTTCGCCTTCTCCAGATCCCATTTTTATATACAGGTCCAAAAATCCTCCTCATTGTACTTCTTTCATGTGATCTCAGTTTGTTTTCAACGTGCTTCGTAATTGTCCATGTTTCTGAGCCATAAGTAAGTACTGGGGGTATCAGCGTTTTGTAAAGTCGGCCCTTAGTCCCTCGTGATATAAGCTTAGATTTAAAATGTCGCAATATTCCAAAGTAGCATCGGTTAGAAGCACTTATGCGAGCCATAATTTCAGTAAAAGTAGTGCTTCTATCTTTGAGACAAGATAGATGAAACATACCACTCGCTCAAATATCATTCCATCAAGCGTTATTGTGCGTTGTAAGGGTTGGCTAGTGCCATTATACATATACTTCGTCTTTCCTTAATTAATTCTCAGACTCATTCACTGCACTCAGTTTTAGAGCCGAAAATGCACTTTGTAGATCTCTAAGTGATACGCTCATTAAATCCAAGTCATCTGTATATCCCAGCAATTGTACAGGCTTATAGTAAGTAGTTCCTCTTGTCTGGATACCCGATTCACGTACCACTTTTTCAAGCGCTAGGTTGAAAAGTAGGCAGGAAAGCCCATCTCCTTGCCTTAGTCTAGTTCGAATGGGAAACTGAGGTGATAGTCTTGACTGCACTCGCACGGTACACTGGGGATATTTTAGGGTGACCTCTATTAAACGCACCAATTTTCCAGGTACTCGAAATTACCGCATTGCCTCATAAAGTTTGGTCCGGTTTATTGCGTCATATGCAGATTTAAAGTCAACGAAAAGATGGTGCACACCACCATTGGATTCATTGGTCTTTTCTACTATTTATCGGAGAGCAAATACCTGGTTTACAGTTGACTTTCCTGGTCTGAACCCGCATTGATAGCTTCCAATAATATCATCTGCTATATGTGAATGTCTACTAAACAGGAAATTTGATAGTATTTTATATATAATATCGTGGTCTCGCGGTAGCGTTCTCGCTTCCCGAGCACGGGGTCCCGGGTTCGATTCCCGGCGGGGTCAAGAATTTTTCCTGCCTCGAGATGACTGGGTGTTGTTGTGTCGTCTTCATCATCATCATACATCCCTATTACGGTCGGAGGAACGCAACGGCAAACCACCTCCCTTAGGACCTTGCCTAGTAAGGCGGTGCGGGTCTCCCGCATCGTTCCCCTACGCTCTGTAGAGAAGCATGGGACTTCATTTCCATATAATATTTAAAAGTATTATGCCTCTGTAGTTGCTGCATTCAAATAGATCTCCTTTCTTATGCACCAGACACACTATCCCTACATTCCATTCTTCTGGTAACTCTTCCTTTTCCCAGATGAGGCACACAATCTTGTAGACCCTACGATTTAGCTCAATTCCTCCAGCTTTCAATAGTTCATATGTTAAATTGTCAGTCCCTGGTGCTTTATTGTTCTTCAATCGGGCAGTCGCTTTGTTCAGGCACTTAGGCAGCATCTTCTGGAGCGACTGGGATATCTTCACTAGGGAACTCTGAAGCATCCAACAGTTCACTGAAATACTCTACCCAACGCTCCAATACCTCTTGGTCATCGGTTAGTAGTGTCCCATTTTTACTTTTACACAGGTTGTCTTCTTTCACTATTGATATTCTGATAATATTTTCTAACATCATTTGTTTTTCCAGTTGTCTCCAGTTCTTCAATCTGCTTTCTTTCCCATTCCCTTTTCTTTCTCCGATGCAGTTTCTTCTCTTTTTTTTCCTTTTATCTTGATAATTTCTTAGCGCTAAACGAGTGTATGATTTCTCAAGCATTTTCCTGTGTGCCAGATTTTACTCCTGACTTATTCTCTTACATTCTTCATCAAACCAGGAATTCCTCGGTTGTTTTCCTTCTTTCCCTAGCACTTCTCCTGCTGCTTTAATGACTGCATTCCTGCAAGCGTTCCATTCTTTATTCAGGTTATCACTTACACTAGAGGTGTATAATGCAAGATTCTTAGCAACTTTCTCAGAGTACGTTTTAGAGATGTCTTCATTTTTTAACTTCGATACCATATACTTACTCTGAGGTGTTCCATTGACTTTTCTTGCATTGGACATTCGAGCTCTTAGTTTCGCAATTACAAGGTAGTGGTCTGAATCTACATTATCTCCTCTGTAAGTTCGTACATCTAGTAAGTTTGAGGAACGCCTGCCATCAATAATTACATGATCAATTTGGTTGAAGGTACGCTGATCAGGGCTACACAATGTTGCTTTATGAACCCTTTTGTGTGGGAACATAGTGCTACCTACAGTTCACTGTCACATAACATGGCTGTAGCGGAGACTGGCGTAGAAAAGAAATATAATGCGGTACCCTGTCGACTTGTTTTCGGGTTCACGATGTTCCTAAAGCAAGGGTGAAAAGTAAACTGTACGTAGATCATATTAGCATCTGGAATTATTTGAAGTTACTCATATTTTAAAAAAGTGCTAATACATGGCTCCTAGACATTTTTTGTAATAATGACAAATTTCTGTCTTTCTTTCTCCTTTCCATTCTTCTTTCCATTCTCCCTCTGTCTCTTTTCACTAGTTCCAGTACTATTAGTTATTTTTGCAATCTGGGATGCAGGGTAGAATCTCTTTTTCTTTTTGTGTTATCTGTCTCCTCGCTGGTTTCATGGGTCCACCACAAATTACTCTCCTGCGCCAGCGTTTTCATTTGATAGTAGCCTTGCACCCTATGTCCTCAATACTTGTCTTATGTATACCAGTCTCTGTTTTCCCAGTTGTTTTAACCCCCAACATCTTCCTGTAGTACCATGGGAATTATTCCCTGTTGACTCTTCTTGACAGTGTTTTCCACATATTCCTTTCTTCGCCTATTCTGCAGAGAACCTACTCATTTCTTATCAGTAAACCCAATTTTCGATAATGTTCCGCAGCACCACATCTCATATCTCCTTTTCCAAATTTCCCGTATTCCATGATCCACTACCATGCAATGCTGTGTTCCAGAGCACATTCTCAGAAATTTCTTCTTCGTATTAACGCCTATGTTTGATAACAGCAGCGTTCTTTCGGCCAGGAATGCCCTCTTTGCCTGTGCTAGGCCACTTTTTATGTCCTCCTAGCTTCATGGGTCATTTGTTATTCTGTTTCCACAGTGGCAAAATTTCTCCATTTCGCCTGCTTCGTGGATTTTCTAGTTTCACTCACGATAGCAAACTCATCAACGAATATTATTATTGATATCCTACCCCCCTAGGATTAAAACTCCTGACACGTTCTTTTATTTCCCTCATTGTTTCTTCGATGTGTAGACTGTGCAGTAAGGGTAAAAACCTGCTTTGCTGTCCTAAAACCTTTTCAGCCCAGCACTTCGCTCTTGATCTTCCAATCCAGTCTTACTGTTCTCTCTTAGTTATTGTACATAGAGTATATTACCACTCTCTTTCTTTCCTTTTTCTTTTCAGAATTTCGAACATATTGCACTATTTTACACTGTCAAACGCTTTTCTAGGTCGACGAATCCTAGTCTTGCTTCCATTATCAGGTCCAACGTCAGAATTGCCACTCTGGAGGATATGCCTTTCCTAAAGCCAAACTGATCGTCGTCTAACAGATCGTCAGTTTTTTCCATTCTTCTGCATATTATTCTTGTCAGCGGCTTGAATGCGTGAGCTGTTAGGCTCATTGTGAGACATTTCTCGCTATTATCTGCTCCTCCAGTTTTTGGAATTTTGTGGACGGCATTTTTCCGAAAGTCTACTGGTATGGCACCAGTCTCACAGATGTCTAATTTCAATAGTCATTTGGTTGCCACTTTACCTAATGATTTTACAAATTCTGAAGGAATGCTATCACTTTTGCCTCATATGAACTCTAGTGCTTGAAACCTCTCTTAAACTCTGATTATCATTGGATGCCCTATGCCTTCCATATCGATTCCAGTTTCTTCTATCACATCATCAGACAATTCATCACCTACTCAGAGCTTTCAGTGTACTCTTCCCACCTATCTGCTCTCTCCTCTGTGTTTACCAATGGAATCCCCATTGCACTCTTAATGTTGACGCCCTTGCTCTCAATTTTACCACCTTTTCCTTCTTTTACTTTTGTATGTACTAAATCTGTCCTTCCAGCAAAAATTTCTTTTCGGCGTTCTTTACATTTCTCCTGCAGTTAATTCGCCTTAGCTTTCCTGCAGTTCTTCCGTATTTTAGTCCTGACTTATATTGCTACATTCCTGTCATTTCTTGACCATTTTTGTACTTCCCTCTTTCGTCAATCACTTGATGTACAGGATGTATCAAAAAGAATCATCCGATTTTAAAAAATCAAAACTATTATGTTATTTGAAATATGTGCGTGAACAAAGTACTGATGGACAGAGCAAACTCTCGAGTTTTACATGGTTCCAGCTCGGTAGTAGCACTGTGCGCCCACTTCAGTTCCAGTAAAAATGGTGTCGGGACAACAAAAAGCGTTTTGTATTTTACGTTTTGCACAGTGCGGGTCAGTAATAACTCTTCAGTGTGACTTTCGTACTAGGTACGGTGTGGATCCTCCCACAGCAAAGAGCATTAGACGATGGCACGAACAATTCCAACAAACAGGTTGTTTGTGTAAAGGCAAATTGCTGTGCCGTCCGCGATTCGCTCTGATACAGACGTCCAACGCATCCGCCTTAGTTTCACAAGGACACCGCAGAAATCCGTTCACCGTGCAGCCCCCGATTGCCGTCTGGCGTGTGTTGCGTCGACATTTACACACGAAACCATACGAAATTCAGATACTTCAAGCTCTTCGTGGATGTGACAAGTAACAACGTGTGTAGTTCTGTAATTTCGTTCTTGGAAAGATGAAAGATGACAGTTTTCTTCCATGCTTAGCGTTTAGTGACGAAACAACGTAACATGTAAATGGAAAGGTAAACCTTCATAATATGAGAATACGGGGTATGGAACAACCGCATGAAGTTATGTAACATGAGAGGGACTCTCCAAACGTTAATGTGTTTTGTGCAGTTTCACAGGAAAAGGTGGAAGGTCAAATCCTCTTTGCCGAGAACACTGCATCAGGAAGCACATATCTCGATATGTTTGAGAATTTTCGTTTCCCACAGTTGTAGACTGATTCGAACGACTTCATTTACCAACAGGATGGGACATCGCCACACTGACATCTGGAAGTGCGAGAATTTTTAAATCAAAGGAACGATAGATCGGTCGCACTGGACCAAATCATTCAAGCTTACGTTACTGACCTCCAAGCTCACCGGACCTGACTATACGTAATTATTTCATGTGTGGGTTTATAAAACACACTGTTTATGTGTCCCGTTTACCAACAACAATGAATGAATTGAGACATCGCATAACAGCAGCTGTGGAAGCTGTAACTCAAGACATACTCGTTGCAGTATGGGAACAATATGAATACCGCATTGACATATGCCATGTATGTCAAGGGGGGCTTATTGAACACCTATGAAAAGGTACGAAAAAAAGCTTTTTGAGTTCCCCGTTCATCAAAAAACAAAATTCATTGTATTTGTTTACTACTTTCATAAAAATGACGCGTCAAATAGGATGATTCTTTTTCATACACTCTGTACTTCCCCTATTGCACAAAATTTCTTCGCAGGTACGTTCCCACCTGTGTTTATCTGTCCAGTATCTGTGATTGCCCTTTCTAGAGGCATCCATTTCTCGTCACCTAAACTTCCTCCTGCGGTATCCATTATTATCAGTATATCTATAGCATTCGAGGGCTTCACCATTCCTCCGTACTTCATATCCCAATTCTTTGGGCAGTAATTCTTTCCAGTGAATCTCTTAAACTTCAGTCTGCTCATCGTCATTACTAAACTAGTCTACATCTGCATATTACGAAAAGATATCTGTTTCAGAATCTCTATATCAGCATGAAGCCAGCTGGAATCTTCCTGTGATCTTTATCTTTCCCTGTGATTCTTGAACAGTGTGTTCACTATTACTAACGAAAATTTATCGCCGGACTATTCACTCTACTTTTTACTACCAAGCCCACATTCTGACGTAATTCTTAATTTTATTCCTTCCCCAACATCCGCTTCCAGTCCCCCAATGTTATTAGACTTTCATCTCCCTTTCCACACAAATTACACGTTTCATTATTCTTACATACTTTCTCTGTCTCTACAGCTTCTGCTTCTGTCGTCGGCGTGTATATCTGAACTATTTTTGTAGGCGCTGTCGGATGTTAGGCTAACAGCCGCATCACTGAAGTGTTCACAATAATTCACTCTCTATCCTACATTTCTATTCGTAACTCGTTCTGCTTTAGTTATAGCATTTTCTACTGCTGTTGATACTACCATATATTCATCTGACTATAAATCTTTATCTTCTTTCATTTCACACTACTGACGCAGACTGTATATAGACTTTGCCTTTGCATTTCCGACTTTCTTTTGCAGCCTTCCTCGCTTATCTACCATCCGTGCCAAAGTTCAACTAGTAGAAAATTGATCTTTACTCTCTCTTTACTCTTTTTTCTTTTAAGTGGTCTATCTTCTGACTGGTTTGGTTCAGTCCGCCACGAATTCCTTTCCTGTGCCAAACTTTTCACACCAGAGTAGCAACTTTCACTGAGGCGAAATGGCTGCTTGAGTAGCACTTCCACTGAGGACAGCACTTGATATCCTTCCACCTAGAATTTTAATCCAACTCTCGAATTTTTCTTTTATTTCCTTCATTACTTCTTTAATCCCCCCCATGAACCATGGACCTTGCCGTTGGTGGGGAGGCTTGCGTGCCTCAGCGATACAGATGGCCGTACCGTAGGTGCAACCACAACGGAGGGGTATCTGTTGAGAGGCCAGACAAACATGTGGTTCCTGAAGAGGGGAAGCAGCCTTTTCAGTAGTTGCAGGGGCAACAGTCTGGATGATTAACCAAAACGGCCTCGCTGTGCTGGTACTGCGAACGGCTGAAAGCAAGGGGAAACTACAGCCGTAATTTTTCCCGAGGACATGCAGCTCTACTGTATGATTAAATGATGATGGCGTCCTCTTGGGTAAAATATTCCGGAGGTAAAATAGTCCCCCATTCGGATCTCCGGGCGGGGACTACTCAAGAGGACGTCGTTATCAGGAGAAAGAAAACTAGCGTTCTACGGATCGGAGCGTGGAATGTCAGATCACTTAATCGGGCAGGTAGGTTAGAAAATTTAAAAAGGGAAATGGATAGGTTAAAGTTAGATATAGTGGGAATTAGTGAAGTTCGGTGGCAGGAGGAACAAGACTTTTGGTCAGGTGATTACAGGGTTATAAATACAAAATCAAATAGGGGTAATGCAGGAGTAGGTTTAATAATAAATAAAAAAATAGGAGTGCGGGTTAGCTACTACAAACAGCATAGTGAACGCATTATTGTGGCCAAGATAGACACAAAGCCCATGCCTACTACAGTAGTACAAGTTTATATGCCAACTAGCTCTGCAGATGATGAAGAAATAGATGAAATGTATGACGAGATAAAAGAAACTATTCAGGTAGTGAAGGGAGACGAAAATTTAATAGTCATGGGTGACTGGAAATCGTCAGTAGGAAAAGGGAGAGAAGGAAACATAGTAGGTGAATATGGATTGGGGGGAAGGAATGAAAGAGGAAGCCGCCTTGTAGAATTTTGCACAGAGCATAACTTAATCATAGCTAACACTTGGTTCAAGAATCATGAAAGGAGGCTGTATACATGGAAGAAGCCAGGAGATACTGACAGGTTTCAGATAGATTATATAATGGTAAGACAGAGATTTAGGAACCAGGTTTTAAATTGTAAGACATTTCCTGGGGCAGATGTGGATTCTGACCACAATCTATTGGTTATGAACTGCAGATTGAAACTGAAGAAACTGCAAAAAGGTGGGAATTTAAGGAGATGGGACCTGGATAAACTGAAAGAACCAGAGGTTGTACAGAGTTTCAGGGAGAGCATAAGGGAACAATTGACAGGAATGGGGGAAAGAAATACAGTAGAAGAAGAATGGGTAGCTCTGAGGGATGAAGTGGTGAAGGCAGCAGACGATCAAGTAGGTAAAAAGACGAGGGCTAATAGAAATCCTTGGGTAACAGAAGAAATATTGAATTTAATTGATGAAAGGAGAAAATATAAAAATGCAATAAATGAAGCAGGCAAAAAGGAATACAAACGTCTCAAAAATGAGATCGACAGGAAGTGCAAAATGGCTAAGCAGGGATGGCTAGAGGACAAATGTAAGGATGTAGAGGCTTGTATCACTAGGGGTAAGATAGATACTGCCTACAGGAAAATTAAAGAGACCTTTGGAGAGAAGAGAACCACTTGTATGAATATCAAGAGCTCAGATGGAAACCCAGTTCTAAGCAAAGAAGGGAAGGTAGAAAGGTGGAAGGAGTATATAGAGGGTTTATACAAGGGAGATGTACTTGAGGACAATATTATGGAAATGGAAGAGGATGTAGATGAAGACGAAATGGGAGATAAGATACTGCGTGAAGAGTTTGACAGAGCACTGAAAGACCTGAGTCGAAACAAGGCCCCGGGAGTAGACAACATTCCACTAGAACTACTGATGGCCTCGGGAGAGCCAGTCATGACAAAACTCTACCATCTGGTGAGCAAGATGTATGAGACAGGCGAAATACCCTCAGACTTCAAGAAGAATATAATAATTCCAATCCCAAAGAAAGCAGGTGTTGACATATGTGAAAATTACCGAACTATCAGTTTAATAAGTCACAGCTGCAAAATACTAACACGAATTCTTTACAGACGAATGGAAAAATTGGTAGAAGCTGACCTCGGGGAAGATCAGTTTGGATTCCGTAGGAATGTTGGAACACGTGAGGCAATACTGACCTTACGACTTATCTTGGAAGAAAGATTAAGAAAAGGCAAACCTACGTTTCTAGCATTTGTAGACTTAGAGAAAGCTTTTGACAATGTTGACTGGAATACTCTCTTTCAAATTCTGAAGGTGGCAGGGGTAAAATACAGGGAGCGAAAGGCTATTTACAATTTGTACAGAAACCAGATGGCAGTTATAAGAGTCGAGGGGCATGAAAGGGAAGCAGTGGTTGGGAAAGGAGTGAGACAGGGTTGTAGCCTCTCCCCGATGTTATTCAATCTGTATATTGAGCAAGCAGTAAAGGAAACAAAAGAAAAATTCGGAGTAGGTATTAAAATTCATGGAGAAGAAGTAAAAACTTTGAGGTTCGCCGATGACATTGTAATTCTGTCAGAGACAGCAAAGGACTTGGAAGAGCAGTTGAACGGAATGGACAGTGTCTTGAAAGGAGGATATAAGATGAACATCAACAAAAGCAAAACGAGGATAATGGAATGTAGTCAAATTAAGTCGGGTGATGCTGAGGGAATTAGATTAGGAAATGAGACACTTAAAGTAGTAAAGGAGTTTTGCTATTTAGGGAGTAAAATAACCGATGATGGTCGAAGTAGAGAGGATATAAAATGTAGACTGGCAATGGCAAGGAAATCGTTTCTGAAGAAGAGAAATTTGTTAACATCGAGTATAGATTTAAGTGTCAGGAAGTCGTTTCTGAAAGTATTTGTATGGAGTGTAGCCATGTATGGAAGTGAGACATGGACGATAACTAGTTTGGACAAGAAGAGAATAGAAGCTTTCGAAATGTGGTGCTACAGAAGAATGCTGAAGATAAGGTGGGTAGATCACGTAACTAATGAGGAGGTATTGAATAGGATTGGAGAGAAGAGAAGTTTGTGGCACAACTTGACTAGAAGAAGGGATCGGTTGGTAGGACATGTTTTGAGGCATCAAGGGATCACAAATTTAGCATTGGAGGGCAGCGTGGAGGGTAAAAATCGTAGAGGGAGACCAAGAGATCAATACACTAAGCAGATTCAGAAGGATGTAGGTTGCAGTAGGTACTGGGAGATGAAGAGGCTTGCACAGGATAGAGTAGCGTGGAGAGCTGCATCAAACCAGTCTCAGGACTGAAGACCACAACAACAACAACTTCTTTAATGTACACACTGAACAGTAGAGGCCAGAGGCTACACCCCTGGCTTCAATTCTTTTTAATCCGAGCACTTCGTTCTTGGTCACACAGTCCTATTTTTCCTCTCGGTTCTGGTATATACTGTATATTATTCATCTGTCTCTAAACCTTACCAGTGCTTTTCTCAGAATTTCGAACGTCTTGCTCCATTTTACATTGACAAAAGTTTTTTTCCAGGTCGACAATATCTATAACAGTGTTTTGATTTTTCTTCAGTCTTGCTTCCATTATCAGCTGCATTCGGGAGGACGACGGTTCAATCCCGCGTCCGGCCATCCTGATTTAGGTTTTCCGTGATTTCCCTAAATCGCTCCAGGCAAATGCCGGGATGGTTCCTTTCAAAGGGCACGGCCGACTTCCTTCCCTAATCCGATGAGACCGATGACCTCGCTGTCTGGTCTCCTTCCCCGAAACAACCAACCAACCAACCATTATCAGCTGCAACGTTAGCAATTCCTCTCTGGTACCTTTACCATTCCTAAAGCAAAACTGATAGTTCAAAATGGTTCAAATGGCTCTGAGTACTATGGGACTTAACATCTGAAGTCATCAGTCCCCTAGAATTTAGAACTACCTAAACCTTACTCCCCTAAGGACATCACACACAAACATGCCCAAGGCAGGATTCGAACCTGCGACCGTAGCTGTCGCGTGGTTCCAAAATGAAGCGCCTAGAACCGCTCGGCCACAACGGCCGGCAAAACAGATAGTCATCTAATAGATCCTCGATTTTGTTTTCCATTCTTCTGTATATTCCCGGCGGGGTCAGGGATTTTCTCTGCCTCGTGATGACTGGGTGTTGTGTGATGTCCTTAGGTTAGTTAGGTTTAAGTAGTTCTAAGTTCTAGGGGACTGATGAGGATAGCTGTTAAGTCCCATAGTGCTCAGAGCCATTCTGTATATTCTTCTTGTCAACAACTTGGGTGCATAAACAGTTAAGTTGAGTATGCGATTCTTCTTGCACTTGTTGGCTCTTATTATCTTCGGAACTGTGTGGATTACGTTTTCCGAAAATCAGATGGTGTGTCGCGAGTCTAATACATTCTACACACCAGCGTGAGTAGCCGTTTTGTTGCCACTTTCCGCAATGATTTTAGAAATTCTGATCGAATGTTATCGATCCCTTCTGCCTTACGTGATCTTCAGTTGTCCAAACCTCTTTTAACCTCTAATACTGGTTCCCCTACCTCTTCCCTTTCGAGTCCTGTTTCAATTTCCATCACATCATCAGACAGGTGCTTGCGTTTTAATGAGACTGCCCTTGCTTTTAATTTCACCTATGGTTGTTTAGTCCCTCCAACAATAATTTCGTTTACGGTTTTTTCACATTTTTCATGGAGCCATTTCGCCTTCCCTGCGCTTCCTATTATATCGTTCGTAAGTGACTAGTATTTCTATGTTCCTGATTTACCTGGTGCTACCTTCTTTCGTCGAGCAACTGAAGTCCTACTTCTAGTACCCATGATTTTTCTATGCAGTTAGCTTCCCTTTTTCTCATGCTCCTCTCCCCTTGGCAGTCCCCTCCCTGAGATCCGAATGGCCACTAATCTTAAATCTTTTGCCAGTGGAGACATCATCAAGACACTTTTTCAGATACAGCTCAAACGACCTGTAGATACACATTATATATTCCATTGCCTTCTGCATCCTCGTGCCACTGATTATTACCGATTTGTCGGTATTTTAGGGGTAGTTTTCCACCCGAAGTACAAGAGAGTACCCTGAACCGCTGTCCGCTCCTCCACCGCCCTCTTTGAAAAGGCCTTTGGTGGGACGACGATGAATTCGTATTCCGCAAGTCTTCGGTCGCCATTGCTGAGGATTTTATTCAAAATGTAAGGAGTGGCTAGGTTCGAACAGGGGACAGAGGACGTTTTGATTATTACTCAAAGACGCTACGCATAGACGACGGGTGATCGGCTTGGTTTGATCGATTAAATAGTAGAAATGGTAATTAACAAATGCATAAATTAATAATAGGTTATAGCTTGGTTTTAGAGGAATTAAGTGTAGAGGATCGCACACTGCCCGATCTGTCGTCCGCTGGAAGATCGCGAGGTGAACCGCATAAATTAGCTACTTCAAGAAATAACAAAAAAAATGTGTATTTTTTGTACAACTTGCTTCAAAATATAATGTAAAAAACGGCCAACGATGGGAAAACTTTTTTTAATTAATATACCTTCTTGTTGTGGTTTTTAGTGTGTTAAATCCAAATATGTAAGGTACAAGTTGCAGTGAAACGAAAACGATACAGATGGAAAACTAAATAAACTGTTTATCACTTGACAAATAACTGTTAATACATTTATTCGACTGTGAGACAAAAAGATCAATGCCTTCATCGAAAAGTCTACCAAGGCGTGCACCTCTTCGTTCGAAGCAAATCGACAGCCACAAAGGCCGGCCGCTGTGGCCGAGCGGTTCTAGGCGCTTCAGTACGGAACCGCGCGACAGCTATGGTCTCAGGTTTGAATCCTGCCTCTGGCATGGATGTGTGTGATGTCTTTAGGTTAGTTAGGTCTAAGTAATTCTAAGTTCTATGGGACTGATGACCTCAGATGTTAAGTCCCATAGTGCTCAGAGCCATTTGAAACATTTGACAGCCACAAATGTCTTTCCTCAGGGCTCCAAACATAGGGACATCGCATGGGAAGAGGTCGCGACTATATGGAGGATATGTAAGGTCTTCACGCCGAAAAGTCCGTAGCGTAATCGAAACAGTCTGGGTAACATGTGGACCTGCTGTTTCCTCTTTGATGCAGAGTTTCCATAACGGGCTATTAAAATGTAGACGTCAAAAGACTTCTTTCTGATGTAATATTTCAGAAGTAAATAGACAGTTTATAACATCTTGTATGAAAACGTAAACTACGTATTGTGCACAAGAACTTTCGTAAATAAAAAATGTTTTCCTGTGTTTATTCGTGCAAATTATGTTACTTCAAAATTTGCCATTTCCCTGTGTCACCGTTGACAAATTTGTGGAACATTGGGATATGACAGTGGACAGATGTTGGATTGTATGGGAACGTGAGACAGACATATTCGTCGTCAAGTTTCCGAACGACCACCCGTGATCACCACAAAGGACAATCTTATTGTGCATCAAGGACAAAGTAGCTCCTTCACAACTGCGCCTGCTATCCGAGAACAAGTAATGGATTCCCTGCAACGTTCTATGTCATCCCGCATCGTTGGTCGGAGACGACAGCTGGAGTCATGAACGATGGCGGTCGAGTTTAGGCTCGTTCTGCGCACCTACGTCACTCATACTCCGACAGCCAATGAGCGTTCAGTAGCGTTCTGAGCGCTCTGCTCTGAGTGCCGTAGCTAACGCGAGCATTAAACGTGATCAAAGCGAGTTGTTTAGTGAATTTATATTTCATTTGTTGAGAGTTGTCATTGCTGATGGGGATGGCATGCGCGAATCGCCATCGTCCGTGGATGGGACTATAGCAGAGAATCACCGTGCGGTGTGTAGGCTGCCTTCAACATCACAACACAAACCGTTGTGTTTGGAGTTGTGCGGTGACCGGAAAGCATGAACTTCTGATGAATGGCGTCGCGTTGTATTCAGTGATGAATCGCGTTTCTGTACTGTTTTGGCGTAACAAGCTTGCTACGCCACACTGAGAAGTAGCCGAAAGGGCACGCGTCAACTCACGCCGTCTGGCGTGAAGTCTGGAACAGGATTAGTTATGAATGTGCTAAAGAAAAGAACGTAGCTACTAGAACACTTAACTTTATATAGTCCTTTGGTATACAGCATTCATGATGATACAAGTGACTATCTTGAGATACATGCTTAATGGCGCCTTGCTAGGTCGTAGCCATGGACTTAGCTGAAGGCTATTCTAACTGTCTCTCGGCAAATGAGAGAAAGGCTTCGTACGTGTAGTCGCTAGCAATGTCGTCCGTACAACTGGGGCGAGTCCTCGTACGTCTCTCTAGAGCTGCCTTGTGGTGGCGCTAGGTCTGCGATCCTGACAGTGGCGACACACGGGTCCGACATGTACTAATGGACCGCGGCCGATTTAAGCTACCACCTAGCAAGTGTGGTGTCTGGCGGTGACACCACATGTACTACCTCAGGTCACAGTTGTCAGCGAGTAAGGCGGCGACTCAGGAAGTGGATCCATTCTCCCAGTGTCTTGGAGAGGCGCAGCGGTATTCGTCTTGGGGTCAAGGTATGGGGATCTATCGAGTGCGACTTCGGGTCACTCCTGGTAGCGACTGAGGGAACTCTGGCGGCACAACTGTACGCCACAGGCATCCTGCGTATTCTTGAGTTACTTCTCTGCGGCTGTATCTTCCCGTTTTTCAAAGGGGTAGTACTCGCCCACAAACGGCACGTATTCTAAGAACTGTGCATTATGTTGAGATATCTCTGCGGTCACCAAGATCATCAAATATCTACATCTACATCGACATGGATACGGTGCAAATCACATTTAAGTGCATGACAGAGGGTTCATCGAACCACCTTCACAATAATTCTCTATTGTTCCAATTTCGTACAGCACGCGGGAGGACGAAGTGCTATATCTATCTGTGCAAGCTCTGATATGTCTTATTTTATTATGGTCATCGTTTCTCCCTATGTAGGTCGGCGTAAGTACTCATATTCACCTACGGAATGGAGGACTGGGGCTGGTTGATGTCCGAGGACGCGCAGCTGCCCTTTATATGAGCAGTATGGTATGTGGAAAAGATGGACCAGTCAATACGCCTCCCTCACGGCTCGTCCATTGGACGTCCTGATGCCGGTCGCTCACGTCCCACTGGTGTCGGTGGCGCATGTCGCATCACAGCTCTCCCAGGTGTCGATATTCATTCTGTAATACAGCTATGTGGCATCGGATCTCCCCACAACGTGCCAACCAAAAGTTAAAGATTTTTACGCTGCCCTTCCGCGTGCAGTTCCGCGTAACGTGGTAGAAACCAAGTACCCAGCTGACAACTGGCCACTAGTGTGCAAAACAAAACACCATCACTTTCTGCCAACCAAAGTGCGTGCGACATTGTATCAATTTAGCAAAAAAAAGTATGCGACGAGACACCGGCTCCACGCTATCGGATTAACAAACTCCCCACTTTGCCCCTACTGCTGCCACCTGGAGATTGATGAACTTCGCTTCACCCGGCGTTTGGCGATTGGCAAAGAACATCTTAGCTAGTTAGCTACGTGTTCCACTTGGCGTGATTGAGCCTCGGTCTCTTCTGTATACGGATGACTGTTACTTTCCCCTCGCCAAATATCATGCGCTTACGTGGTTCTAGGGAATGACAGTCGGTTATATCTTCGGTGAAGGGGAGAAAGTGGCACTTGATTACTCGTGATACGTGCCAAACCCTCACACCACTCTTGCACGCGCACCAAGATAACGTACGATCCTCACAAATTATTTAAGAAACGTTTTCATAACCCCCCTCCCCCCGCAAGTTGAGAAGTGCCAGGCTCAGTGTAACGTAAAGCGCAACATCTCATTGAAGACAGAAAGACCTGAATTGTAATCAGTGACAAGGAAAGCGACTAGCTGATTCCAGAAACGCTGCATTCATTGAGGCATTAGCAATGCAGCATTGGTTTGTTGTAGATATTTTAGAAAACGCTAGTAGAACTGAACAAGAAAACATCGGTAGCACCATTTCTTGAAGAAAGATTGTTTTCGCTGAACTAGACGAAGCAACATACAAAGCTTTGTACTTTTAATGACATTTTGATTGTAAGATTTTGTCTTACATCATTTTCATTTGTACCCATTTACCAATTATAATGATGTAACTATACATAAAACAAATCATAAACCCATGGAAACTATCCCTTGAGAGAATTTTTGTGAATAGTTAGCGCCATAGTCTGAAGAGGAATAGTTCATTTCTTTTTTTTATTGCGGCGGTGCCAAGTAGGGGTAGATCTAATTTTTGTTTCTTTTACTTTTGGGGCCTAAACTCAATTAGATGAGAACAAAAGAAGAAAAAAGGTAGCGTATTCGATTACTAATCAAAAAAGGCCTAGGTCACGGGTTCGAGAGCCGCCGCATAAATTTTTAGTAATAATCAGCATTGGCTCCAAAGGTTTCCAGCGAAGCGAACAGAGGTTCAGAGCGCTCTCTTGCCCTTGGGGTGGGAAACTACCCTTAAAAGGGGAAGAATCAGCAATTATCAACGGTATGAGGATGCAGAAGCCAATAGGAACCACTGCATTAAATATACATAATGTGTATCCACGGGACATGTGACCTGTAATTGAAAAAAGTGTCATAATGATCTCTCCACTGGCAAAAGATTCCGGAATAGTGCCCCACTCGGATGTCTTGGAGGGGACTGATAAGGGGCAGCTCACCATGAGAAAAAGACTGAATGACCAACGAAAGGATAACGTTCTACAATTGGGGCGTGGAATGTCAGAAGCTTGAACCTGGTAGACAAACAAGAAAATCTGAAAAGGCAATGCAAAGGCTCAATACAGATATAGTGGCAGTCAATGAATTGAAATGGAAATAAGACATGGATTTATGGTCAGGTGAGAATACGCTAATAGAGTGTAAAAACTGTAGAGGTAGACAGAGATTGGATAAATCCAGCAAATAATTGAGGACGTAGGTTGCAAGTGCTACCCTTAGATGAAGAGATTGGCACTGGAGAGGAAGAAAAAGTAAGTATGGGCCAAAACAAGGAAAAAACATGGGCTCTAAAGAGGATACCTTGAAAGCTTTGAGCTTGCAGAAGAAGAGATTTGTTGCACAGAAATGACAATGAAGTTCTCATAGCTCTGAAGATGTGCATGTTAGAGCCCACGTTTACTAGAGTTTTTGCTTCGAATGATAGTTCCTGTCATATCCCTAAATTTTGACCATTGCTCCCGGGACATCCTGTATATTCTACTATTGGAAACACTATAAAACAACTTAATACGAAAACGTGGTGGAAAAGAGTGTGCGCTTTGTTGACAGTTGCTCATAATACTAGAGGCAGAAGAACAGCTTCTTCAGCAAAAATAAAAGATTCAAATGGTACAACACCGACACACATTGTCAGTAGTGAACATATGTTGTGTAATAAATTCTAAGTTATAAGTACGATGGCGCAGAATGTAAGATAAAAATGCATGTCCCTTACAAGCTGCTGAAGATGCTTCGATAATCTGAGGTGAAACGTATATGGCAAATCGTAAATTTCATTACTTCAGCTGCACGCAGCCATCACCTCAATATTGTTGATGTACGAAAAGGAATTCATACCTTGACAAAAATAATGAGCCCATATCTGTGACTTACCGTTCCTCAAAGTTTGTGGATGAGGCATTCAAATACTCTCTACAGTCATATCTACACAGACGATTAATGAAGATAGTGTGGCAAATGCTGTAGAGTATGTTGTGTCGGTAGTAACTTGGAGTGAAACAAACCAGGTTGTTCAGGAAGAGGAAGGAGGAAGTTCCGCTAACACGTGCACGTCGCCTAGACACGTGACAGTTGGAAATTGCTTAAGATGTGATGCACCGGAAGCTTCAGCTTTCGGAGCTAACACTCACATCAAGACGGGTAAAGGTAGTACAGACTCTCATAACACTGCATGGCGAACTGTTGGTAGGGGAAACATAGCTCAGTCACTGCTACAGGACTGAATGTATTCTATTGGATAATCCATCTAACTGTTTTATTGATGACGTTTAATTGACACTACCGATTACGAAATTTTATAACTTCATCTCCAGACGTGCTTTTGACAGTTCACCTAAGCCTAACACTGAAGTACATAAAGCGATCCAAAACGAAATCACAACCAAAACGAATAGTTGTACTGTCAGAACAAAATATGACAGTTCGTCTGTGCGACCAACATCAACGTGAAACATAGAGTAACCGTAGTGACGCGCATGCCCAATTAAAACTAAGGACAGAAGTGAAAATACGTGTCTGTTTCAAAGGACAGAAGATGCCTCAATAACTTGAGGCGAAACGCATAAGCAAACCATAAATAGCTTTCATTTAGTTAAGCACAGATATAACCTCTTAGTTATCGAGCGCGGTGGCACAGTGGTTAGCACACTACACTCGCATTCGGGAGAGCGATGGTTCGAAACCCCGTCCGGCCATCTACATTAGATTTTCCGTGATTTCCTTAAATCGCTCCGGACAAGTGCCGGAACGGATCCCTTCAAAAAGGCACGGCCGATTTCCCTCCGAGGTTGTGCTCAGTCTCTAATAATTTCGCTGTAGACGGGACGTTAAACCCTAAACTGCCTTCTTCCACTAAACTCTTTAACTCAACTTAGCTGTCGTTGAGCAGCTATGAATTTTCCGTTACCGTATGTTTCGTTTTCATACGAGTTGCGCACAAGAGTAGTCATATATTATCCTTATTGTAGCACTACTCAGTTTCGATATGATTACGTTTTGGATCACTTTATGTACTTCATTGTTTCGATTGAATAGGACTACCTCAAGTATGTTTGAGGATGAAATTGTACAGGTTTTTAATCGATCACGTGAATTAAATAACGTAAATAAAATGTCTGAACGAATTATTCACTAACAGTATGTTAATAAGATACAGCTGATGGCATATAAATAGACATGAACTGTAACTCTACGATTTGAAACCTTCAGACACCTGCAAATATTCGCCTAAGACAAAATGGTCCAACAGTCACGGGAAGAACAAACTAAACTCCGGCCATCCCAGACTATATAATATAAATCAGAGTTTGTGAATGTGGTGTCGTTCCACGTCGGCCCGTGAAGTATTTTCCACCTACATGGCAACATCGGACTACCAGAAGACAAAAGGTGGAGAATCAGTGGAGCGATCAAAAGTAAGTCGTCGCCCTTGGTAGAGTCATGATTTAAAGAAAGGAAGAAAGAAGTTCGGAATTTTACATACCTTCGACGACGAGGTCATTAGAGACGTAGCTCAAGCCCGGATTTGGGAAGGATCGGTAAAGAAATCGATCGTGTCCTTCTCAAAAAATCATCCTGTCATTTGCCTCAAAACAGTTTAGAGTGATCACGAAAAACCAAAATCAAAATAGCCGTACAAGACTCGAACCTGAATTCGACTCAAGTGTCTTGAGCACTGCGCAACCTCGCTCAAGGGTCACGATTTACCATTTAGCCTGAGAACCTTACAGCTTGTTTCTGAAGGGAGAGAGAGAGAGAGAGAGAGAGAGCAGGACGAACAAATAAATATCTGGCTATATTGGTGACTGATGACAAGAGCTGAAATGAACATAGGTGACGTACAGATTCCCATATTATTCAAAACGGTGCTATGGACCTTTAAAAGTGAAGTGGGGAAGTGCGGGGACATTTTTCTCTGTCTTATACGGGTGCTAGTGGTGGTTCATTCCTTTTTATACGTAGCAGTGTTAGTCGTCATAGAACTCGGTTGTTGGACAACATGCAAAGGGCAGAAGGTACACTCAAATGCTATGCTCATCGCATTTCTGCGACTTGAATCCTACTATAAGTGCCTCAAAGAAGGAAGTACAAAAATGATCAGGTAAATTCAGGAATACAGAAATACAAGTCGCTGAGGAATTAAATAAACAGGAAGTGCGGGGAAGCTAAAACGAAATGGCTGCATGAAAAATGTGAAGAAATCGAAAAAGAAATTATTGTTGGAAGGACTGACTCAGCGTACAGGAAAGTCAAAACAACTTACGGTTGTAAGTAGGCTGTTTATGTTTTTATGTTGGTAACGCCACGTAGTGCTCTATATGAAAATCACTGACTGTGCTGTGTGAAGTATGTGGCTGGTCTGCATTGTTGCAATATTGCTATTGTAGTGTTGGGCAGTTGGCTGTTAACAACGCGTAGCGTTGCGCAGTTGGAGGTGAGCCGCCAGCAGTGGTGGATGTGGGGAGAGAGATGGCGGAGTTTTGAGAGCGGATGATCTGCACGTGTGTCCATCAGAGACAGTAAATTTGTAAGACTGGATGTCATGAACCGCTATATATATTATGACTTTTGAACACTATTAAGGTAAACACATTGTTTGTTCCTTATCAAAATCTTTCATTTGCTAACTATGCCTATCAGTAGTTAGTGACTTCAGTAGTTAGAATCTTTTATTTAGCTGGCAGTATTGGCGCTCGCTGTGTTGCAGTAGTTTGAGTAACGAAGATTTTGTGAGGTAAGTGATTTATGAAAGGTATAGATTATTGTTAGTCACTGCCATTCTTTTGTAGGGATTATTAAAAGTCAGATTGCGTTGCGCTAAAAATATTGTGTGTCAGTTTAGTGTTGATCAGAATAAGTAAAGAGAGTAATGTCTGAGTACGTTCAGTTTTGCTCAGCTGTTTGAAAAGCAAATAATGTAAGAGGTTTATCAGCACAGTCATTCAATAATTTTTCTAAGGTGACGTTACATATGTCGACCCTTAGCCAAGGATACCTTACTGGAATCTTCTGATTTTGTCTTATAGTTTGTGTAGTTAGTGTAGCTATTGTTTATTGCTAGCGCGTAATTGTAGAGAGAATCTTATTTGTAGTTGTAGTTTTTCATTGTTATACAGCAAAACAGTTGTGGCATGCATGTAGATTTGCACCAAGTATTTTGCAGCTGCGCTTGCCATTAACTAGATATTATTGTCAGTGCTATGTTAATGTGTTTTCTTATTTTACTCTTCCAGTTGTGCTTTTCTGTGTTATCGTGTGAAACATTGTGACAATTATGGCGTGTGAAAAACGTAATACTAGGCTCCAAAGTAAACTGAGAAATGACAGTGAAGACGATAGCACTGTATCAGCACCACCGTGTAATGAATTAACTAATGTTCAACATAGTAATTTGGTAATTGTGCATAGGGAAATGGAGCGGGCGGCAAATAATGGTGTAGACAGTGAAACAATTAGTGAACAGGGAAGCATTATCGATCGATCGGTTGGCAACAGTTCGCCTCCGGAATCCGAAATGACAGGACACAATCTTGCAAATACTTTAGATTCAGGTTTTGCGTCCTCGCCGTTTTCTCAAATAAGTCAAGACACATTTTCTGCTCGTCAAAATGTGAATGTTGCCGGTGCAAATGCACTGCCGAAAAGCATAGAGGAACAGATTCCAGACACTAATGCATTATTATTGCAATTAATGCAACAAATGAAACAAAATCAGAGACAAACACAGCAACAATTAGACGCAATGGAACAAACTCAAAAACAGTCACAGCAACAGCTTCAAAAGTTAGACACCACGCTCGCTTGAACAAACACGTGAAGGTTTAACTGCTGAGTTACTTAAAATCGAATCGAAATGTCAAAAAGTCTGTAATGACGTCAAAACTCAAATTTGTGAGCATTTCCAACCTATTTTTCCGCGTCATGAAAATGCATTACAGAATCACGAAGCAGCCATAAAGGAGCTGCAAACTATTGTTCATGAAAATCACGACACCTTGCAAGCTAAAATTGACTCAGTTGCATCTACCGATTCGGTTACGCAACTTGCAAAAACTCAGGAAAACTTAAAGGACACAGTAGATACGATTTCAACACAAATGAACACTCTGAAACTTGGTTCAGAAAAACACACTGAGGAAATAAGTTCTCTATCGGAGAAAGTAGCCGAACTTTCGGATCAGTTCACCAACTTATCCACAAAGGTAGATGATGATATGAATGACACAAGACCTGTAGCCTTCACTGACACAGAATAGTATGAACAAATTAGAAAATTCAAACAAAATCAAAATCAAATCAATACACAGTACAAAAGAGAAATCCAGGAAGTACAAGATCAGTTGACACAGGTAATACAAGAATTACATATGTCAGACGAGACTCGCGCTCCAACACGGGAAGAGGAACTTAGAAATACGGAAAAGTCACAAAATAATAACACAGGGCATTTCGGAAATTACGAAAGAAATTGGCAAGGCGCACTGAATTTTGAGATTGAACCGCCGAAACGAAGTAACAATGATCGATATGCGACTCGCCAACATGATGATTTTGATAAGTTGTTCATTACTACACGTAAATTCAAAACATTTAAGAATTCTGGCAACGACATTCATCCACAAGCATGGCTTCATCAATTCTCTCATTGTTTTCCTCCCAACTGGTCATTGGAGCACAGGTTAGAATTAATGTGTGGCTACTTAGAGAATGAACCAGCTGTAAGAATGCGATCGGTCATTCACGATTGTCACAGTGAAGGAGAATTTTATCATGCCTTCCTCTCAGCATATTGGTCTCAAGCTACACAAGACCGAGTAAAACATAACATCATAATGATGAAAAATTTCGAACAATCGGTATTTTCTAGTCTTGTCAAATATTTCGAAAACATGTTACATAAGAATCAATATCTTTCAAACCCATACAGCCCCTCAAAACTCATCCGCATTTGCTTAATCAAATTGCCTGAACATTTACAACATCTTATTTTGGCAGGACGTTGCAAAGACGACATTGAAGCTTTTCAGGGACTCTTACAAGAACTGGAAATTGACACTGACAATCGCAGAATGCGAAAACAGGAGCACAACAATTACAGGTCACATCCGTCGCAATTCCGCGATGAAAGAAATAATAACTGAACACGACAAGGCTATTCTTACAACGTAAATCGTGACCAAAACATACCTGTATGACAACCGTTGGCAGAGTAGTAATAATTACAGGGAAAGATCACCTCTCCGCGATAATGGCTATCACAGAGACAATGAGAGAAACAGACAATATAGGAACCAAAATAATTATTATCAAGGGAGACAGAATAACTTCAGACGCAACGGTCCACCGCGCAGTTACGATTCCCGGAGAAATTCTCCACCACAAGACCGACAAAAAAGAAACTATGTGAACTACCGACGTGACGACAGACGATATAATCATAACGACAGACCTGAATTTCATCAGAACTGGCGAGATTTAAACAGGGCAGGGTCCTCTCGACAAGGTGAATTTGTAGAAGTTAGATCTCCAAATTCCAATAAGGACGCGCGTCAACAAAGAGACAGAGAATGACTCGCACCGCAGGCAAGCACTTGCGGCGGCTGGCTCAGAGATAAATATCATAGACGCAGACCTTGAGAAAAATTCCAATATTCTTTACCGACGTATACAACATGATAATTGCGTTGAAGTTAAAACTCTGCATACTAGGAAGAGTAGAGGTTTACACTATATTTCACATGTAAAACCGTTTATTAAAAGATAATGTGCTTTTTAACTTAGTCTTTGCTATCAAATTTTTCACTTCACGTTACTAGTACGCTTCGTCAGACTTAAAACTGTTAACATTCAACTATGTTTTAAAGTTAACTATCCAGTCTAGAACCTAGGGAACATATTTACACAGTAATTACGAATGCATTGTTATAGTGAACAGACGACACAGTGTTATTGTGTGTGTACATTCTTGCTTGTTAGTTGTACGATTACGTAACGACTATAAGGCTCACATACTTAGAACATATACCAGTACTGCTAACGAGATTTTAATGCAACATTTTGGTTACTTGAGAATACATTCTGTATTTAAAGTACTTTCTGTGAGATTAAAGATGACTTAGCATTTGGTTTCTTTGGCAGCTACACGATTATATCACGACGCTACTAATGTGTGACACAATATACATTGTTGCTTCTGCGGTGCATCTGTTTCATATCTGCACAGTTTTTCTGAATTATTCTGGAAAGTAAAACATGTTTTAGTAGTAACTTTTGTGGTATAGCTAGAATGAGACAGCCTTTTTCGTAGCACAACAATACATTACAGTATAGTACTTTCTTGATATGGTTTGTTGTTGTTGTTGTTGTTGTCATCAGTCCTGAGACTGGTTTGATGCAGCTCTCCATGCTACTCTATCCTATGCAAGCTTCTTCATCTCCAAGTACTTACTGCAACCTACATCCTTCTGAATGTGCTTAGTGTATTCATCTCTTGGTCTCCCTCTACGATTTTTATCCTCCACGCTGCCCTCCAATACTAAATTTGTGATCCCTTGATGCCTCAGAACATGTCCTACCAACCGGCCCTTCTTCTTGTCAAGTTGTGCCACAAACTCCTCTTCCCCCCAATTCTATTCAATACCTCCTCATTAGTCATGTGATCTACCCATCTAATCTTCAGCATTCTTCTGTAGCACCACATTTCGAAAGCTTCTATTCTCTTCTTGTCCAAACTATTTATCGTCCATGTTTCACTTCCATACATGGCTACACTCCATACAAATAATTTCAGAAACGACTTCCTGACATTTAAATCTATACTCGATGTTAACAAATTTCTCTTCTTCAGAAACGCTTTCCTTGCCATTGCCAGTCTACGTTTTATATCCTCTCTACTTCGACCATCATCAGTTATTTTGCTCCCGAAATAGCAAAACACTTTTACTACTTTAAGTGTCTCATTTCCTAATCTAATTCTCTCAGCATCACCCGACTTAATTCGACTACATTCCATTATCCTCGTTTTGCTTTTGTTGATGTTCATCTTATATCCTCCTTTCAAGACACTGTCCATTACGTTCAACTGCTCTTCCAAGTCCTTTGCTGTCTCTGACAGAATTACAATGTCATCGGCAAACCTCAAAAAAATGGTTCAAATGGCTCTGAGCACTATGGGACTCAACTGCTGAGGTCATTAGTCCCCTAGAACTTAGAACTAGTTAAACCTAACTAACCTAAGGACATCACAAACATCCATGCCCGAGGCAGGATTCGAACCTGCGACCGTAGCGGTCTCGCGGTTCCAGACTGCAGCGCCTTTAACCGCACGGCCACTCCGGCCGGCGGCAAACCTCAACATTTTTATTTCTTCTCCATGGACTTTAATACCTACTCCGAATTTTTCTTTTGTTTCCTTTACTGCTTGCTCAATATACAGATTGAATAACATCGGGGACAGGCTACAACCCTGTCTCACTCAGTTCCCAACTGCTGCTTCCCTTTCATGCCCCTCGACTCTTATAACTATCATCTGGTTTCTGTACAAATTGTAAATAGCCTTTAGCTCCCTGTATTTTACCCCTGCCACCATTAGAATTTGAAAGAAAGCATTCCAGTCAACACTGTCAAAAGCTTTCTGTAAGTCTACAAATGCTAGAAATGTAGGTTTGCCTTTCCTTAATCTATTTTCTAAGATAAGTCGTAGGGCCAGTATTGCCTCACGTGTTCCAACATTTCTGCGGAATCCAAACTGATCTTCGCCGAGGTCGGCTTCTACCAGTTTTTCCATTCGTCTGTAAAGAATTCGCGTTAGTATTTTGCAGCTGTTACTTATTAAACAGATAGCTCAGTAATTTTCACATCTGTCAACACCTGCTTTCTTTGGGATTGGAATTATTATATTCTTCTTGAAGTCGGAGGGAATTTCGCCTGTCTCATACATCTTGCTCATCAGATGGAAGAGTTTTGTCAGGACTGGCTCTCCCAAGCCCGTCAGTAGTTCCACTGGAATGTTGTCTACTCCTGGGGCCTTGTTTCGACTCAGGTTTTTCAGTGCTCTGTCAAACTCTTCACGCAGTATCGTATCCCCCATTTCATCTTCATCTACATCCTCTTCCATTTCCATAATATTGTCCTCAAGTACACCGCCCTTGTATAGACCCTCCATATACTCCTTCCACCTTTCTGCTTTCCCCTCTTTGCTTAGAACTGGGTTTCCATCTGAGCTCTTGATATTCATGCAAGTGGCTCTCTTTTCTCCAAAGGTCTCTTTAATTTTCCTGTAGGCGGTATCTATCTAACCCCTAGTGAGATAAGCCTCTACATCCTTACATTTGTCTTCTAGCCCTCCCTGCTTAGCCATTTTTCACTTCCTGTCGATCTCAGTTTTGAAATGTTTGTATTCCCTTTTGCCTGCTTCATTTACTGCGTTTTTATATTTTCTCCTTTCATCAATTATATTCAATATATCTTCTGTTACCCAAGGATTTCGACTATCCCTCGTCTCTTTACCTACTTGATCCTCTGCTGCCTTCACTACTTCATCCCTCAGAGCTACCCATTCTTCTTCTACTGTATTTCTTTCCCCCATTCCTGTCAATTGTTCCCTTATGCTCTCCCTGAAACTCTCTACAACCTCTGGTTTAGTCAGTTTATCCAGGTCCCATCTCCTTAAGTTTCCACCTTTTTGCATTTTCTTCAGTTTTAATCTACAGTTCATAACCAATAGATTGTAGTCAGAGTCCACATCTGCCCCTGGAAATGTCTTACAATTTAAAACCTGGTTCCTAAATCTCTGTCTTACCATTATATCTGATACCTTCTAGTATTTCCAGGATTCTTCCATGTATACAACCTTCTTTTATGACTCTTGAACCAAGTGTTAACTATGATTAAGTTATGCTCTGTGCAAAATTCTACCAGGAGGCTTCCTCTTTCATTTCTCTCCCCCAATCCATATTCACCCACTATGTTTCCTTCTCTCCCTTTTCCTACTCTCGAATTTCAGTCACCCATGACTATTAAATTTTCGTCTCCCTTCGCTACCTGAATAATTTCTTTTCTCACATCATACATTTCATCAATTTCTTCATCATCTGGTACTGTACGTAATAAGTACCATATCTATATGCATAGCATTTCGCTTTTGTTTTTTACGAGGTAAGTACATTGACTTCCACAGACCTTGCTTACGGACGATAATTACGACACTTGGCACATTTTTTACCCTTAAGTAATGACAGATTACCTTACAACAATACGCACAGTTTAGCGCTACAGTACACGTATTTGAGTGATTGATTTTGTACTTAAAACATTTATGTTTAAAGATTTTTGAATTAAAATGATACAAAGGGGTTTTCCATGATACATTTCATTCCATAGCTGTAATCTTTAACACCTGAGGCTATAATTACATTAATCCTCAGGGGGGTACACGGTTATGTTGTGTACCATGTGTGTGGCCAACACAAGGAGCCCTAGCTAATATGGTATTTGCTTATACAACTTTACACATCTGTACCATATTTCTCTAACAGAATTACACAGCTATCTGATTATTTGACATAGAAACAAACATTCTTTTTACTATGTCAGAGACACATGTTTACGCAATTACACAGTTTAATAACTTCACACTTATGAAATAGTATTTTGTCTGTACTTCGTGAACTGTTCATATTTTTTTGGAACCATTGTGATACTATGAGAGCTTTGAATGATATATTTGGTATGGGATTACGATTTTTTAAAGTACGTTTGATGTAGATGACACTATTGAAATGAACAGAGAATTTGTTTTTAGGTTTTGAAATTATTGGAGGAAGCTACGACGATTTTGAGATTTGACAGAGGTATTATGATGTTACTATTACGATGATGATGTGTATTATGCTGTTGAGGTATGTTTATGATCAATAAGCTGATGCTATATGAGGGATTTATTACGATGAAATATTGAAGAATTGTCGACAAATATGTATATGTGTAATAAGGTAATGAATAATGAGTAGTGGCTAGGAACTCAACGAAAATTTTTTGGACACTGTTATATTTATAGGATTTTGTTTCTACACATTTGTAACGCAAATTCTCGCCCTGTGAAATTTTTTATATGAGACTGTCACTGTAGTGCAAACTGCTGTCGTAAATATTTCGGTAAGAAAGCCAAGTGACCTTGACGTAATGCGTTGTGAGCGGCCAGCTGTGCCAGCCGCCTGGAGAAAAAGCCATTAGGTGGAGAAAAAAGAGGCCATTAACCTCGCTATTGACATTCCTTTGTAGAAAGCATCGCCAATATGACACGCTATTACTTGGAAACATTTCATTATACTGTGGAGCATGTACTTTGTGCTACTTGCTGATATACTTATGAATTGATGGCAAATATTCTTACATCTGCACACCTGATTATGACAAGTGTCTTTCTACGAGACTTGAGAGAATTTCTACTGAGTTATGAAATGCCACATGGCTATTGAATGATGTTTTTAAGCTTTGCTTTACATAGTTGCTTATTTCATTTGATATCTGGTTTCCAGCTGTGTTGCAGCATTGGTTATATAAAATAAAATTAAATGCATTTGCTAATGTGAACACTTTCTGTCAACAGATCTATTAAATAATAATTTTATGATCCACATTCGTCGAAAAAGGCGCACTTGGAAAGGAAAGAACAACAAGAAGGGACTAATAACAGTAACTGTATATATAATTTTCTTTTCAAGTACTTGGTAATTTTTTGTAGAATAAGTTTTTGTGGTGCACCGCTTTAGTTACATAGACATTAAGATGAGAATAGACATTTCCCTTATATGCATTGTTGTCTTTAGTATACTATTTTTTCTGCTTGAGCTTTGTCATATTTAGGTATAAGTTATTGCATTTGCTGCTGCTGTTTGCCAGGCATAGTGCTACTGAATTTCACTTTGTATTAATCTGTTAAGCCAGTTTTACTACTGATTTATTTTTCTTGTTGCTGCTCATTGCCTCATATTAGTTGTAATGTTGCATTTGCTTTGATAATTTAGATATACTGCTGCTTGCTTTGCCAATTTGCATTTTTTTGTCATTGCTGTTTGTGTTAATTGTTTTGTGCTGCTGCATTGCCTTGTCCCTTAGTTTAGCACCTGAGATCAATAGATTTAAGTTAGCTTAAGAGGGGGTAGGCTTTGTAAGAGAATGAGTTGTGAGGAATTGGAAGTAATGCATTGACAAGGTATTAAAAAAAGGTGAAATAAGAGGAAACATCTATGAAATGAAGTTTTGGGTTGGACTGCAGTACCAAACATCACACTGAAAACAAATCCCGTCCTGTCCTTTTGTGTTATTCCACTATGTGTCTGTGTACCTTGTGTATTTGTGTTCTTCCATCTTTATGTGTTTATCTGATAAGACTTATGTTGTAGAATTTTTCTGATACTCAGCTACATTCACTATGATGAGGAATACTATTATCCTCAAATATAATTTGAATTTATAATACGTTATTTACTTTGTAAAGATGTTTAGACATTATTTATTCTGTTTTGTTTTAATGTTCACGTGTGAAGTTGATGTTTCGAAAGTTATTCTGACCTTTTATGTATTTACTTATGTCATAATTCCTGTAACACTGATGTATATGTTATTTCGATTCTTTTGTAAAGCCCGTTTTACCACAAATGTTATCTGTATTGTTATGTTCCTTAATTATGTATTTTGTACCTTTGTAATTGTATTCTCATGTCGTAAATTTAAAATTGTAATTGACACAAGTTCATCAAATTAAGTAACTTGTAAGCATTCATTTCAGTGCACACATTTCCGTTGGTCATAGTATATGCACAATATGTGACAAGCTGGGACTGTTAGTGCTTGCACATGCGTTAATAATTCAGCAAGGGACTGGTTAACAGCATTGCTGGTTCTAAGGACAATTCCAAAAAAATTGTGAGTGCACAAGTGGTAGTTTATGGACTTGCTATATTGTCTGCAAGACTCTTCGATGGTGATTGTGTACCTGCACAATCGCAACAGGTGGCTGCTGGCCGTCTCCACAAGGATTGCAGTGGGTCTGCACCTTTGATGACCCACCAATACCATTATTTCTACAAGGACTGCAGTGGGTCTGCATCTCTGGTGGCCCACCAATACCATACTCTCTACCAGGACTACAGCGGGTCTGCTCTGTGATGATCTACCTACCAATATGCTTCAAAACATCGACTGACTCTGCAGTGGGTTTGCTCTGTTGTGGCCCATTACCTGTGTCTGCATGTCAAGAGTCAGCACTGTCTTTCTGTTGGAAGGACAACACTACTTCTTCAAGACTGCATGGAAATCCACTACTTATGTGTGCATTTTCTTTTACTGCTCAGACTTTGAGAAAAACACTGCAATGTGATGAATGATTAGGACTGTCTTTATGGACTGTGAGAAAATTTTAGCTTTTGACCAACATTGTATCAATAAGTGTGTGCATTTGATTTCTTTGTTATTGTAATTATGAAAATTTTTTTCAAATCTTTATTGGCCACTGCCCAAAACAATTTGCAAATTTTTTTGTGGGGATCATGGGGGCTATGTAAGTAGGCTGTTTAGGTTTTTATGTTGGTAACGCCACGTAGTGCTCTACATGAAAATCACTGACTGTGCTGTGTGAAGTATGTGGCTGGTCTGCATTGTTGCAATACTGCTATTGTAGTGTTGGGCAGTTGGCTGTTAAATGGTTCAAATGGCTCTGAGAACTATGGGACTCAACTGCTGTGGTCACCAGTCCCCTAGAACTTAGAACTACTTAAACCTAACTAACCTAAGGACATCACACGCATCCATGCCCGAGGCAGGATTCGAACCTGCGACCGAAGCAGTCGCACAGTTCCGGACTGCGCGCCTAGAACCGCGAGACCACCGCGGCCGGCTGGCTGTTAGCAATGCGTAGCGTTGCGCAGTTGGAGGTGAGCCGCCAGCAGTGGTGGATGTGGGGAGAGAGATGGCGGAGTTTTGAGAGCGGATGATCTGCACGTGTGTCCATCAGAGACAGTAAATTTGTAAGACTGGATGTCATGAACTGCTATATATATTATGACTTTTGAACACTATTAAGGTAAATAAATTGTTTGTTCTTTATCAAAATCTTTCATTTGCTAACTATGCCTATCAGTAGTTAGTGACTTCAGTAGTTAGAATCTTTTATTTAGCTGGCAGTATTGGCGCTCACTGTATTGCAGTAGTTTGAGTCACGAAGATTTTTGTGAAGTAAGCGATTTATGAAAGGTATAGGTTATTGTTAGTCACGGCCATTGTTTTGTAGGAATTATTAAAAGTCAGATTCCATTGCGCTAAAAATATTGTGTGTCAGTTTAGTGTTGATCAGAATAAGTAAAGAGAGTAATGTCTGAGTACGTTCAGTTTTGCTCAGCTGTTTGAAAATAAAATAATGTAAGAGGTTTATCAGCACAGTCATTCATAAATTTTTCTAAGGGGACGTTACACGGTGGCATTAAAAGCAGCCGGCCGGGATGGCCGAGCGGTTCTAGGCACTACATTCTGGAACCGCGCGACCGCTACGGTCGCAGGTTCGAATCCTGCGTCGGGCATGGATGAGTGTGATGCCCTTAGGTTAGTTAGGTTTAAGTAGCTATAAGTTCTAGGGCACTGATGACCTCAGAAGTCACATAGTGTGTCCGCATCTCGTGGTCGTGCGGTAGCGTTCTCGCTTCCCGCGCCCGGGTTCCCGGGTTCGATTCCCGGCGGGGTCAGGGATTTTCTCTGCCTCGTGATGACTGGGTGTTGTGTGATGTCCTTAGGTTAGTTAGGTTTAAGTAGTTCTAAGTTCTAGGGGACTGATGACCATAGATGTTAAGTCCCATAGTGCTCAGAGCCATTTGAACCATTTTGAAGTCCCATAGTGCTCAGAGCCATTTGAACCATTTTGAGCTATTAAAAGCAAGGGTGGTAACATTAAGAGCGCAACGGAAATTCTGTTGTTAAAGGCAGAGGACAAAGGGGAAAAGTGGAAAGAGTACTTTAAAGGTCTCTGAAAGGGGGAAGAAGAAACAGGAGTCGATTTAGAATCAGAACTTCAGAGAGCTTTGGAGGGCTTAAGAGCAAATAAGAGTGTAGGGATAGATAACATTCCATCAGAATTTCTAAAATCATTGGGGAAGTCACAACAAAACGACTATTCACGTTGGTATGTAGAATGTATGAATCTGTCGATATACCATCTGACTTCCGGAGAAATATCATCCACAAGACTTGACAAGTGCGATAATTATCGCACAATCAGCTTAATAGTTCATGCATCGAAGTTGCTGACAAGAATAATATACAGAAGAATGGAAAAGAAAATTGTGGGTGTGCTAGACGACGATCAGTTCGGCTTTAGCAAAGGTAAAGGCACCAGAGAGCCAATTCTGACGTTGCGGTTGCTAATGGAAACAAAACTAAAGAAAAATCAAGACACGTTCATAGGTTTTGTCCTTCTGGAAAAAGCGTTCGACAACGTAAAATGGTGCAAGATGTTCGAAATTCTGAGAAAATTAGGGGTAAGCTGTAGGGAGATACAATATGTACAAAAGCCAAGAGGGGATAAATAGAGTGGACGGCCAAGAAGGAAGTGCTCGGATTAAAAAGAGTGTAAGACAGGGATGTAGTCTTTGGCCTCTACTGTTCAATCTGTACATCGAAGAAACAATGATGGAAATGAAAGGTTCAGGAGTGGGATTAAAATTCATGGTGAAAGGATATCAGTGATAAGATTTGCTGATGACATTGCTATCCTGAGTGAGAGTGAAGAAGAATTACATGATCTTCTGAATGAAATGAACAATCTGATCAGCACAGAATATGGGTTGAGAGTAAATCAAAGAAAGACGAAAGTAATCAGAAGTAGCAGAAATGAGAACAGCAGGATTGATGGTCACGAAGTAGATGAAGTTAAGAAATTCTACTATCTAGGCAGCAAAATAACAAATGACGAACGTGGCAAGGAAGACATCAAAAGCAGACCAGCACTGACAAAAAGGGCATTCTCAGCCAAGAGAAGTCTACTAGTATCAAACATAGGCCTTAATTTGAGGAATAAATTTCTGAAAATTTACGTCTGCAGCACAGCATTGCATGGTAGAGAAATATGGACTACGGGGAACCGGAACAGAAGAGAATCGAAGCATTTGAAATGTGGTGCTATAGGCGAATGTTGAAAATTAGGTGGACTGGTAAAGTAAGGAATGAGGAGGTTCTGCACAGAATCGGAGAGGAAAGGAATATGTGGAAAACACTGACAAAGAGAAGGGACAGGACGATAGGACATCTGTTAAGACATCGGGGATGACATCCATGGTACTAGAGGGAACTGTAGAGGACAAAACTGTAGAGGATGACAGAGATGGAAATACATCCAGCAAATAATTGAGGACGTAGGTTGCAGGTGCTACTCTGAGATGGAGAGGTTGGCACAGGAGAGGAATTCGTGGCGGGCCACATCACACCAGTCAGAAGACTGATGACCCAAAAAACAAGTGCCTATGAATCGCTTTGCAGGGTGATTGTCAGTACCTGCCATCACTTTTCAATATTTTCAGATTGCTCTTCCTGAGGAGCGGAATAATATCTCACAGGGACTCATTACTGATATAATAATACCCATATGAAGCCATGTTGGCTGATCGTGGACACGGTACACTGTGCTACGAACCAGTAAATTAAATGAACGAGTCATAGAGAGATGTACTTCAGAACATCTACATAAATATACCTAGAGGTACAGTTCCAGAAAGTATGTCCTCGTGTGTGCAAGAATGAATTAAAAGGTTATTTTTACGCAGAGTGCGAAATCTACATTGGTTTCCTCATTGTTTACGCCAGTGAATTTTCAAGGAAGCACGAATATACATGGTTCTTCAAAAAGATTCGTCCGATTTCAGAAGACTGTATCATCTACATGATTAAAGACAGAAAACTGGCGTAAATTTAACTTAAGGCGTAGAAGTGTAAAATTGTATTTTCGAAAGAGCCACCAGATTTTAAAACACTACATCTTTTATGTACATGCACATACAATTTTGGAGTGACGATTAAATTTTTCATTTACCTTTCACAACGGTCCAACTTGTCCCCCCCACTGAAACCACGATCCCTCACACCACGCTCGACAAACATCCAGACCATAGTCAAACTCGTCGCATTCTTCTGTCAGTATATTTGGAGTTACTTCATTAACTGTCTCTGTTATGCCACATCTATATTCACCGAAAGTTTCTAGAAGTGAAAGCACATAGATGGAATGTCCACAAACCCCCACCAAAACAGCCACATACCATGAGATAAGGCGATCTCAGTGATGGTGCAGTACGAGATCTCTATGACCTATTCGGTAATTCACTATTAAGATATGCTCTTACACGCAGGTACTAGTGCGCTTGTGCTCCGTCCTGTTAAAAATTAAATTTTCAGCAATTGTGGAGGAGGTTGTTCTCCAACATATGCATGTACGTGATTCTTCTATCCGTGTCTTCTGGAAAAAAATAAAACAGAAGCGAGAGAGAAGACCGGCAGTAAATGTTTTCTTGGGAAACAGCACAAAAGACATAAGACTTTTCAAAGTCTCTGTTGTGTTAGATTATGGTACATGTATCCTGTGTTCACCGAATTCTTATGTTGTGGCAGCACACTTTACCATCCAAACGGGTCTTTGCTTCACTGAACACTGCAATTGGAAGGAAATTGTTATCTTCCATCCCCACGCCCACAATGAATTCACAAAATTTTACCGCAAGTTTCTGCATTCATGTAGGAGATACAGCCGTCTGAAATAGGAGGAATGCTATGAAAGACCAATACACTAGCGTGCAAAACATAACGACTACAGTAACTTTCGTGTGACGTGTAACTGCCATGCAACATAGCTCGATGAAATTTGGACCATACGTACAAGGGACTGCTACAATATAGCACAGAAGGTAATTGAAAGGAATCCGAGAACGTAGTGGAACGAACAGAAATGACGCTCTTATTTAAACACAATAATTTCACTGAAGTCACCGCATTTATGATGGTGCCCTAGACATTAAAAAAGATAGGACATGGTTCTTAAAAGGATGTGTTATCACCAAGGACAGCAATGCATGCTTTGCAACATGCTTCAATACTGGCCACAAGGTTGGTAAGAAGTTCTTGTGGTAGGACGTTCCATTTCCGCACCAGGGCGGCTGACACCTGCTGGACGGTCGTTCGTGCATGTGAACACGTCTTCCAAACCCATCCCATTCGTGCTCGATGGGGTTTAAGTGGGGGGAACGGGCAGGCCAATTCATTCGCCGAATATCCTCCCGTTCCAAGAGCTTATTCAACTGAGCGGTTGGATGCGCTCGCGCACTGTCGTCCATAAAAATGAAGTCAGGGCCGATGTACCCCTGAAAAGACGAACTTGGAAGGAGTACAGTCTGACAATAACGTTGACTTCTGACTGAACTGTGTTTAAAGATTTGTAGGTCAGTAAGTCGATGCAACAATATGACTTCCCACATCATAACATTTGTGGCACCAAAACGATAATATTGCTGAGTTCATTGTGTGTTCCCACCTCTCGTCATGTGAGGGTACGTCCAGAATCACGCCGAGTGTGATCGTTTTGGTGAAGAAACTCTTGGAACGAGATGATATTCGGTGAATGTGCGGCCCTGCCCGTTCCCCCGATCTAAATCCCATCGAGCACGCGATGGATGCTTCGGGGTGACGTATAGCAGCGCGTTTACACGCACAGACAACCTTGTAGCAGTTGTCAGCTGTGCTGGTGGAGGAAGGCAGGCCGGCCAGAGTGGCCGAGCGGTTCTAGGCGCTACAGTCTGGAGCCGAGCGACCGCGACGGTCGCAGGTTCGAAACCTGCCTCGGGCATGGATGTGTGTGATGTCCTTAGGTTAGTTATGTTTAATTAGTTCTAAGTTCTAGGCGACTGATGACCTCAGAAGTTAAGTCGCATAGTGCTCAGAGCCATTGAGGAAGGCACGCCCTATCGCTGGACCTCCTTAACAACCTTGCGGCCAGCATGGGAGCACATTACAGAGCGTCCACTGACACCCGCAGTAATCACACATCTTATTAATCACCATGGCGCGTATTTTTAATATCCAGTAGCGGTTTCTTGAGTGTAATTCTTATCTTTGAATAAAAGTGTTATGTCTCTTCGTCTCACTGCGCATCCGTATTTCTTTCAGTTACCTTCAGTGCTATACCCTAGCAGTTCTTTATGGTGAAGAATTCATCGAGTTATATTACTCCGCATTGACACATTACGCGAAAATCACTTTCGTCCTTAAGTTTTGCGTACTAGCGTATTATAAATCCTTAATGACATAAATTAGTTACCAGAGTGGGCGGAACAAAAGCATTCTGGAGACTAGAAATCTACTCTGTAGGAATTCAAAATGGTTCAAATTGTTCTGAGCACTAATGGACTTAACTTCTGAGGTCATCAGTCCCCTAGAACGTAGAACTACTGAAACCCAACTAACCTAAGGACAAAATTGTTAAGGCTTTCGTGGCCACTTGTTGACAAACTGCCTATTGGCTTCTGTCTCGGGTTCTTCGGCCGACGTTCATCTAATGATTTTTCTGACGTTTCGCCAGCACGAGTGGCTGGCATTTTCAAAGCTTCACCCTCCATTGCCGGTGGTGAACTGGAGGCGAGCTCGCGGCCGCAGACTATATGTACCTGGCGCGCCAACGTCCGAGGGCTTCTCCGCGGTCATTTCCGGTACGGTTGTCCTCTTGCTACCTGCGACGGTCGTTCGCTGCAGTACGGGAAGCCAGGATCCGTTTACCTCAAGGCTTTCCTCTTTCTTGTTGAAACTGTTCGCGTGTTTTTGAAGCTGTAGAAATCCAAAAACACGCGAACAGTTTCAACAAGAAAGAGGAAAGCCTTAAGGTAAACGGATCCTGGCTTCCCGTACTGCAGCGAACGACCGTCGCAGGTAGCAAGAGGACAACCGCACCGGAAATGACCGCGGAGAAGCCCTCGGACGTTGGCGCGCCAGGTACATATAGTCTGCGGCCGCGAGCTCGCCTCCGGTTCACCACCGGCAATGGAGGGTGCAGCTATGAAAATGCCAGCCACTCGTGCTGGCGAAACGTCAGAAAAATCATTAGATGAACGTCGGCCGAAGAACCCGAGACAGAAGCCAATAGGCAGTTTGTTAACCTAAGGACATCTCACACATCCACACCCGAGGCAGGGTTCGAACCTACGACCATAGCGGTCGCACAGCTCCAGACTGTAGCGCCTAGAACCGCTCTGCCACTACAGCCGGCAGTAGGAATTAGCATGGGTTTCGAAAAAGACGATCGTGTGAAACCCAGCTCGCGCTATTCGTCCACGAGACTCAGAGGGCCATAGACACGGGTTCCCAGGTAGATGCCGTTTTTCTTGACTTCCGCAAGGCGTTCAATACACTTCCCCACAGTCGTTTAATGAACAGAGTAAGAGCATATGGACTATCAGACCGATTGTGTGATTGGATTGAAGAGTTCCTAGATAACAGAACGCAGCATGTCTTTCTCAATGGAGAGAAGTCTTCCGAGCTAAGAGTGATTTCAAGTGTGCCGCAGGGGATTTTCGTAGGACCGTTGCTATTCACAATATACATAAATGAGCTTGTGGATAACATCGGAAGTTCACTGAGGCTTTTTGCAGATGATGCTATAGTATATCTAGAGGTTGTAACAATGGAAAATTGTACTGAAATGCAGGAGAATCTGCAACGAATAAACGCAGGGTGCAGGAAATGGCAATTGAATCTCAATGTAGACAAGTGTAATGTGCTGCGAATACATAGAAAAAAAGATCCTTTATCATTTAGCTACAATATAGCAAGTCAGCAACTGGAAGCAGTTAATTCCATAAATTTTCTGGGAGTAGGCAGTAGGAGTTATTTAAAATGGAATGACCATATAAAATTAAACGTCGGTAAAGCAGATGCCAGACTGAGATTCATTGGAAGAATCCTAAGGAAATGCAGTCCGAAAACAAAGGAAGTAAGTTGCAGTACACTTGTTCGCCCACTGCTTGAATAGTGCTCACCGGTGTCGGGTCTGTACCAGATAGGGTTGATAAAAGAGATAGAGAAGACCCAACGGAGAGCAGCGTGCTTCGTTACAGGATTATTTAGTAATCGCGAAAGCCTTACGGAGATGATAGATAAACTCCTGTGGGAGACTCTGCAAGAGAGACGCTCAATAGCTCGGTACGGGCTTTTGTTGAATTTTCGAGAACACACCTTCACCTAGGAGTCGAGCAGTATTTTGCTCCCTCCTACGTATATCTCGCGAAGAGACCATGAGAATAAAATCAGAGAGATTAGAGCCCACACAGAGGCATACCGACAATCTTTCTTTCCACGAACAATACGAGACTGGAATAGAAAGGAGGACCGATAGAGGTACTCAAAGTACCCTCCGCCACGCACTGTCAGGTGAATTGCGGTGTATCGATGTAGATGCAGATGTAGATTTTCAGAACATTATTTACCGTTGATATGATAAGTCTACCTTGGCGAAAATCTCTCGATTCTTAATATGGCAGTCTCGCATTGCGCTACCATCAATATTATAGACCGATACAAAGGAAATCTCAGTCAGGCGTCCAGACCGTTCTAGATCTACAGAATGAGTACGTTTAAACTCGATCATCTATTCGCTGCTGTCTTTATTAACGTGTCTCATTCCGTTTTATCCGCGTTGTAATTCATTTTCCATCAATACAACTGTCTTATCATTGCAGGACAGTCGTTTCTATCCATAACGCTGATCTCCTAGGAGAGCTCCCAAGAAATAACCGTATAAAGGGTCTTTAAAACCGATTCTGGCACAGTATAAGACTGCCGTATCACGATTCCAGATATTTTTTGAGATGGCAGGTCTCTGTTTCAAACTTCTAACGAAATTCTCACAAAGACCGCGCTAGTGATCATTTGATTTTCGGAAACAGCTGGAGTACGGAAATGGCTAAAAAGTCATCACGATCGCAATCAAGTGATCCCACTGCAGCCCAATTCCAGTTCGCAACGTCTGGGGTGGGTGAATGACCATACGCCCTTTACAGTCGAAGACCAAGCTGTGCCCGCGCTTCGTGTTGGCTGAGCGAAGAAGAAAAGGAGCGGTCGGTGGGGAGGGGCGGGGGTGCGGTCGGTAACCGCAAAGAAAGCACAAAGAAGCCCAGCAGCTGGCAGAACTTTTCTAAGTCTTCTTTAATTTGAGTGAGAAGGCTAGCATTATCCGCGAATCTTATCATTTCTACGCTTTCACACTGCTCTTTTGACAGAGAAAGTTCTGTACAAGATGTACTGTCACTTTCACGATAATAGAAGAGCAAAGGGTGGAAAGGAGAGATGGAATATACATTCTACAGCATTTCTTGTTCTTTAGAGTCGTATATGAATTTTGCTTGACAAGAAGGCGAAGAAAGGAACACATGGAAAACACTGACAAGAAGAAAAGAGAGCCTGAGAAGACATGTGTTAACACACCAGGGATAACTTTCATGGAGCTAGAGGGAGCTGTAGAGGGTAAAAACTGTAGGGGAAGATGGAAATTCGAATACATCCTGCAAATAATTGAGGACGTAGGTTGCAAGTGCTACTGTCAGACGAAGAGGTTGACACAGGAGTGGAATTTGTGGCGGACCGCAACAAACTAGTCAGAATGAAATGATAATTAAATCAAGACTCTACGCTGCCGACAGGCGTTGATAGACATCAACGGGTACAGTTGAAAAGGTGTGCCCCGACCAGGACTCGAACCCGGGATCTCCTGCTTACATGGCAGACGCTCTATCCAGCTGGGCCACCGAGAGCACAGAGGATAGTGCGACTGCAGGTATTTATCCCTTGCACGCTCCCCGTGAGACGCACATTCCCAACTTAAAGTCCACACACTAATTCGTAGTGCCCCTGCCCATGACATTCATTACTCGCGGCAGACATTCTTAAAGGGTCCCGTAATAGTTCGGGCAATACGTGTGCATCTGCACAGAAGAAGAAGGTCAATGGCCGGTTAGCCTTAACTATATGAAGATGGTATCTGTTCTTTCGGACATGTCCGAAAGAACATCTACCATCTTCATAAAACTAGTCAGAAACTTGGTGAATCAAAAAGGTGTGGAATAAAACTAAATTGCACGATTTTCGAAAAAACTGCAGCTTATTTCTAAACGTAGTCTCAGCTGTGTTCAATCATTTCAACCTTCACATCAAACACGAATCCCGAACGCAAGGAACACTTCACTGTAAGCCTGCTTATGAACTCCAGTTTCATTGGTTTTTACCACCATGGCAATTTGCAAGAGGTACAGTCAAACGGAACTGCAATGACTAACTTTCAGGTGTTGTTCATGGATACCTTCTGAATATTTTGGTATAAGGGACTCACCGTCTCCGGTGGCTCATTACACAGAAATAATGTAATTATGAATAATTTAATTATTCGGTCCGTAAATACTTCCGCAACAATGAAAAATCCTGTAACATGTAAACCCCAAACACATAACACAAAACACAGCATTTGGTTTCTCGTAGGCATTCAGAGAACCTCTTACACTAGGTGCATGTCGGCCAACTCTTCGTCAGTAAACTTACGGGTAGTAATGCTCTATATCACTGTTATCTCACAATTAACAGAATCCTAGACAGCACTGAGCAGTGCTGAATGCATACTTTAGGGCAACGAATTAAAGTGAGCATTAAGAAGAGCTTCTGTGAAGTTTGTATAGTAGGAGACGAGATACTGGCAGAATTGAAGCTGTGAGAGCGGGTCGTGAGTCGCGCTTGGGTAGCTCAGTTGGTAGAGCACTTGCCCGCGAAAGACAAAGGTCCCGAGTTCGAGTCTCGGTCCGGCAGACAGTTTTAATCTGCCAGGAACTATCAAACCAACCGACTATTCGTGAGACTGCATACATTCATCAGACTTCAGGGATAATATCAGTCATACGGTCCCGAAGGTAGCAAGGGAAGATAAGCTCGAAACATATCGCACAATCAACTTAACAACTGATGCATGTAAATAACCGACAAGAATAATATACAGAAGAATGGGAAACAAAGCTGAGGATCTGCTTGACGGCAATCAGTTTGCTTAGGAAAGGTAAAGAAACCAGAAAGGCAGTTCTGACGTTGCGCTTGATACTGGGAGAAAGACTTAAGAGAAATGAAGAGACGTGTAAGATGGCTACTTTTTGATGATATTATTGGATGAGTTAATATTTGTAGTGGAAAATGATATATTTGAAGAATTTTGGTCACAGAAACAGTTGCTAGACAACAGTACCCGTGTCTGCGATAGCATCACTGTAGAGTCGTAGAATCTTTGACAGTCTGTGGTGGATAGCTGCGCTGTGCAGCAAGCGAATTTTTTTCGTTGAGCGTACAGTATAATGCATGAAATGAAGAACTAGGTACTATTTGGTGAGGTAAACAGTTTATTTTTATTTTTGTTGACTTATATTGTTGGTCCACTTCACCCTCGAATTTTCCATAATTATTCTATTCATTGATCTTCTGAGTTATTGGGTTAAATGAATTTTTATATTAGAGGCTAGAATTATTTTCTTCGATAAGTTCCTTCCTAACTGAAATTTCAGAACTTAAAGGTTCAGTCATGTGTTTCATTGGCATTCTGCGCCACGATTTTGAACCCAGTTTACTTGGACCAACTGTAGTTAGTTTTTAGCGGTACTTTTTTAGCTGTTATGGAGTCTTGCTGTGTTGCTGTTTCTGCCAGTAAGTACTTCATTTTGCAGGTGAGATTCACAATACGTCACTGCAGAAATTTCCGTGTGTTTCAGGCTACATGCTTATAAAGGTCGACATTACAGTTATACTTTTTTCTTTTTTTTTTCCAAACATTTCGCACTGACCAAGTCTGCTGAATGTGAATTATTGGTTTGCTTATTTATTTGCTTATGAATGTAATCGACTTTCAAACACACGGGATTCGTTTCAGTTTCATGTAAGTAATGTGGCTTTGAGCGCAGTAACACATTTAGTCAGGCTTCTTCCGAGTTTTGTATTTAAGATACAAACTCAAGTAAAGACTACTCACTTACAAACGTTGATAGGATTCGTCGATCTAGAAAAAGCTTTCGACAATGTACAAGACCAAACTTGAGTACTCGGATTAAAGCATACTGTTCAACCATGAAAGTCTCTTCCGGTTTGCTGCCGGATCCTAAAATTAACTTGACTCGATATTTCGGCGATCCAACAGTTCGCCATCTTCAGGAAAATGCTGCTTCTGCTGAGTCCCGCTGAGAACTGACGCCAGGCTGCAAATCGACGTCCTATATAGGCCACCGTTCAGTACACGGCGCATGCGCCGCCCATCACGGTTGCTGCCCTCCAAGACAAAATTCCGTGTCAATTTGGGAAAGCTTACATTGGCCGTTCTATTCGCACAGTGCATGACAGGTGTGTGGAACATCGCCGTCATACGAGGCTACAACAGCCGGAAAAATCGGCAGTCGCAAAAAAATGGTTCAAATGGCTCTGAGCACTATGGGACTTAACTTCTAAGGTCATCAGTCTCCTAGAACTTAGAACTACATAAACCTAACTAACCTAAGGACATCACACATATCCATGCCCGAGGCAGGATTCGAACCTGCGACCGTAGCGGTCCTGCGGTTCCAGACTGTAGCGCCTAGAACCGCACGGCCACCCCGGCCGGCACGGCAGTAGCAGAACACTGCTTAAATGAGGGACACAGTATGAAATTTGATGAAACTGTGGTAGTTGCCAACATTTCCGGTTTTTGGAACAGTGTCTATAAAGAGCCGATTGAAATTAGGTTGGCGGATAATTTAATCAACAGAGGCAATGGGTTTCCTCTTAGCAAGACGTGGAATCCTGTATTATCTCGCATCAAAAGTGAACGTTCTTCGGTGCGGCCCTGAGTGCGATATATCGTTGCCAGTAGTGTTCCACTAAGAGTGGCGCCACCTCCCTGTCTTGGAGGGCAGCAACCGTGATGGGCGGCGCATGCGCCGTGTACTGAACGGTGGCCTATATAGGAAGACGATTTGCAGCCTGGCGTCAATTCTCAGCGGGACTCATCACCAGAAGCAGCATTATCATGAAGATGGCGACTAGTTGGATCGCCGAAATATCGAGTCAAGTTGATTTTAGGATCCGGTAGCAAACCCGAAGAGATTTTCAAGACTTATTACACCGGGAAAGCCTGCGTAATCACATACTGTTCAACCAGTTTATACATCGAAGAAGCAGTGCGTGCTGTGCGCTCGCGATTAGTATCGATAGCAACTACGGTAGAGTAGAAATATCTCCGGAGCGAGCATTCAAATGCGCAGAATTGATTTTCTGTTGCCAACGTACACTGCTACCGTGGTCAAGTGATCTTGGGACGACGTAGGTTTGTCCGTAGTGCATCCTATAACTTTCTAAAGTCGTCATATCGCTAGTACCTCCGTAGGTGTTGTAGATTTGGTATATGTGTTTTTCAGGCAGCATAATAATAAAATAAAAATTACGAATAAACGAAAGCACAAATTCCCCTACTACGAGTGAATGGGGCAAAAATACAGAAACTTCCTATTTTAGCAGGCGACGATACCGTCAAAACTTTCTTCCTGAGAAACCCTGACGTGACGAGACAGGACGTGACGTGTCGGTCCGTTGACGACCTGTGTGAAAGCCGCCATTCGTAATGCATTGCGGAAAGTTTTGACGTGACGTAACGTCCAATGTGAATTGGCCTTAAATGAACAACGTCGTCCCGAGATCTCGTGACAATTACGGCTTAATGTTGACAACATGTTCAGAACGCAGAGCTTGCTCCAGAGATATTTCTGCTCTGTGGTATCCATGCTAGGTATACCTCTGGCCCTTTGGCAAGACACCAGACGGCGCTTCCTCACAAAAGGACACTCGTTAACAGCGGCGGACGAGGATATACAGCGTGTTTCCGTAGAGTGTGCAAAAAGTTAGGACATAGAGAATGCTCAAATGGCTCTGAGCACCATAGGACTTAACTTCTGAGGTCATCAGTCCCCTAGAACTTAGAACTACTTAAACCTAACTAACCTAAGGACATCACATACATCCATGCCATATGCAGGATTCGAATCTGCGACGTAGCGGTCGCGCGGTTCCAGACTGTAGCGCCTAGAACCGCTCGGCCATTCTGGGGGGCAGAGAATGCTCCACTGAACAATTTCAGGTAGGGAACCTGGAGTCTAAGAAGCCTGTTTACGGAGATAACAGAAATAAAATCACATTACTGTGTACTTTTTTGTTTACATTAGTTACAGTTAGCTGCAGATAGCATCATTGACACAATGAACCTACCATTTGTACTGTATCTTACAAAATGTGTTGAAACTCACGGCCACCAACCTCAATGCGAGCATGTCATCGGCGAACAAGATTCTGACGCACCCTGACAAACATCCTTGGCGTGTTTCGAATCATACCACGGGAAGCTACAATTCTGGCAACAAATTCCATCTCCGTATCCACTGGGGTTTCACACACAAGTGACTTTAGATATCCTCATAGAAAAATAATCGGATTCAGGTCAGGTGATCTCGCAGGCCTTGAAATAGGACCTCCCATTCCAAACTAGCGACAGGAAATACAGCATTGAGATGGTTTCGGACATCCACACTGAAGCGAGGCGGTGCACCGTCATGTTCTATCCACTTGCTTTCACGAACCAAGGATACGTTCTCCAACAACTCAGGTAGAACGCTTTGCACGAACGTCAGTTACAGGTGAGATTGTCACCTAGAATGCTGGTCCAGATGATCACAGCAAAACGTACTTGATGGTGTGATTGTACTACAACATTAGCATTTCACTCGTCTCGCACATAGCTATTCCTGCTGTTCGAAATACCATCACGATCAAATGAAGCCTCGCCAGAAAACAGCGTGATTTGGAAGAAATCTGGTCGATCAATCCATTGTTCGAGTAACCACTGACACAATGCAATCAGTCACAAGCATTTCGTGGGCACGTTGTGGGTGGTATGGATGCAGTTGTTTGTGAAGTACTCGCCACATGCTAGTGTGCGCAGCAGCTTCAGGTGCCATACGATTTGTACTTGTAGTGGGGTCCGCTACAACATGTTCCACACCTCCTCTTCAAAATCGAGTGTGCGAGTGGTCCTCACGTTGCCACGTCCCTCGTTTCTTTTCTTTCCAACGAATCAGTCTGATGCATTCGTCGATCGAGAGAAATAAACGCTCATCATGGTTGATGAGGGCTATTAAGAAATCGTTCCCTGTACAGCCTTTCAGCAGCGGGAGCATCGCAACGAACTTCAAAAATGGTTCAAATGGCTCTGAGCACTATGGGACTCAACTGCTGTGGTCATCAGTCCCCTAGAACTTAGAACTACTTAAACCTAACTAACCTAAGGACATCACACACATCCATGCCCGAGGCAGGATTCGAACCTGCGACCGTAGCAGTCGCACGGTTCCGGACTGCGCGCCTAGAACCGCGAGACCACCGCGGCCGGCGCAACGAACTTCCCCATACACAAGGTGCATATCAGTGAGTTCTGCACAAGTGCACCGTTACTGCTCCATCGTATTATATTGTACGTCTCTGAATAGCACTGAGTAATGAATGGGTCTGTCAGTGACTCATAGCACGTTTTGCCATGGGGCAATGTAAATACGATACAACAGAGCCACCTTATGGACAAGTAAAGTAAACGAAACCTGCATCATGACTTCCTAGTTACCACGCTCGTCCTCCTTGTTTCCTTGCACGAAATAAAGAATGTACATCTTAGTCGTCAATAAGCAGGAAAACAATAATGCTAGACACGGTGGTCGACAAGTTTACTTCCATACCTCCATAACCTGGCTCCTCCGACCCCAAATTTCCTACCTCAAATCGTTCATCGGAGCATTATCTCTGTCCTGTGACATTTATGCACGCTCTTACGGTGTGGGTTTTCTATAGAGAAGATTCGACCACAGCAGTGACAGCAGCAGATCCTCGTTGATTGAGAACGTGTGAGCGCTCCACGTTGACCGTGTAAGAGGTCCGAGCAGATGTAATTTCGATGTATTGCTCATGCGCTGCCTGCGATATGCAAGGTCTCTGACCAGAGAGCAGTGTTGACTGCAGTAGGAACTGTGTAGCTGTAGCAGTAAGTTGTTGCTAGTCTGGAGTCTGCTCTGGTCTGGTATGGTGTATCGTGTTGGCTGGCCCGGTCGCGGTGCAGCGATGTCGGAGCCTGAGTATTATTGTATAAGGTAAAAAGCAGCTTCGCGCATATGTAGTAATGTTATCTCAAGTCGCATGTAAATGTTTTAAAACTCTCGTAATAATAATCTTCCTCATAAAAAGTAACTTTTAACAACCATTCATTTCAATTTAAAGAATTTACTAATTTCTCCCATCCATGATCATCCCGATATTGCAATAGAAAAATCAGTTGCTTCCTTTCATAATGACAGATAGGTCGGCCAGCATTGCCGGAAAAATTTATTGTAAGAGCAGATATATCCGGCGACTTCACTGAGGTAAGAATTTTTCCTTTTTTTATTCAGAATGATCTTTCAGGGCCATGACGCAGCACTGCTGTCGTCCAAAATTTACCAGGTTAAATTCGCAGTGAATTATTGAAAAGTCATAAGTGAGCGACAATTTAATTGAGAGGTTAGTTACATTGTTTTATTACCAGGTTACTGAATTCATTTTTTTTATTGGGACGTTACACTGAATGTGAACGACGTAATTATAATTTTATTGTTGAGAGGTTTAGGATTTTTTCTGTTTTGAGCTTACACTAAACGTGAATATTATTTATGTTAATATTTTCTGTTTTGAGGTTACGCTAAATGTGAATGAATTTTGAGCTTGGATTAAATCAGAAAGAATTTTGTGGGCAGGTTACACTGAATGACGATATTTATTTATATTAATGATTATAAATTATTGTGGGGAGGTTACAACCGGAAGGCGGCGACCTCGTTTTAGAAGTGTTATCAGCGCCACCACGCGCCACGTATGCCTACGAGAGTGGAAGTTGCCATCAAGATTAAGGGTGGGCCAACATCCTATTGATTTCCAGCATTACCGATGGAGGGCGAACGTGTAAGTCATTTTCAGCCAGGTGTCCGGATACTTTTAGTCATATAGTGTACATTCTTAACTTGTAAGTGTTCTTGGTATTCTCACTGTTACCACTTACATCATTGTGATAAGCTGTTGTTGCAGTTGCTAACAATAATTTCGATTTGTCTTGCGCCATTATCTTGATAACTGTGCTGTACTTCATTCCACTACACTTCCTTATAACTTAAAGCTTATGGCTACTAATATTGTTCTGGAGTGTTTTTAATACTGTGGCCGACTTTTAACCTGTGCATGTCCATTCAGTGTCTTCTCTGTGTTTTAAGAATCGCCAACTGTGTTTTTTAACTTTCTGGTGACCTTTTTAACTGTCCTCCATGAACGTCTCTATGTCAGTCTATTTTTACCTCCGTTTTCTCCCATTATTCTGTTTTAAGTTCCCCTTTTTGCTCGCCTTATGTATGTAACATTTTATTCTTATTTCAAGTTGTCATGTCACTCGGCTAAAGAGCGGCGGATTGTGCCGCTGACAGCCCTCCCCTGCCCATATGGGGGGGGGGGGGGAATTAAATCACAATAAAGAAAAAAAAAGCTACTGATGAAATATAACTTTAGTTGGATCTTAACTAAGTTTTGTAGTTGCTACGTTTTGGCTAGTATTGTGCCTGCTAGTAATCTTACATTATTTGAACTACTGACGAAATGCACCTTTTTATTGAACCTTAAGCCATTTAGCAGATGCCACTGTTGAGTAATTGTGGTTTTTGGCCTTGATTTCCAACTCAGTTGTACCGCAACTGTGGAAGACACTTGTCATTTGGCCTTAAGCTGTTTTTCTGACTTTTTATGCTTTGATCATTACTAGTACGGCAAGATTTTTTTTAACTTTAAAATTTTTCGTTTTCTGCTATTCAGTTTTTGATGTATTTTTCTATCTGAAAAAAATTTGATTGTTTTTAATACAATTTTGTTAAAATATACCAAACTTCCTATTCTCAGTGCCTTTTCACTCACCGTCCAGCTCCCTACCACTTCACAATGTCGTAAATAACAGAATTCAGGTGCGGAAAAAGTCGTGGTGAAATAACATCGATGATAAGATTCGCTAATGACATTGCTGTTCCCAGTGAAAGCGAGAAATAATTGCAGAACATAATGAATGGAATAAACAGTCCAGTGAGCAAATACTATGGACTGAGAATAAATAGAAGAAAGACGAAAGTAATGAGGACTAGGAGAAATGAGAACACCGAGCAACTTACTATCAAAATTGGAGACCTCGGAGAAGACGAAGTACTATTGCTACCTTGGAAGCAAAATAACACATGACTAATGAGCAAGGAGGATACAAAAAGAAGACTAGCACAAGAGAACAAGTCATTTATGGTCAAAAGAAAACTGCTAATATGACACATAGGCCTTTAGCTGAAGAAGAAATTTCTGAGAATGTACGTTTAGAACACAGAATTATAGTGAAATGGATCATGGACATTGGAAAACCGCAAAAGAAGATAATCGAAGCGTTTGAGATATGGTGCTGTAGAAGGTTGCCGAAATTAGATGTACTGGCAAGGTAAGAAGTGAGAAGTTTCCCCAAAGAAAGAAACATATGGAGATATGGAGAACAATGACATGAAGAAGGGGTCAGATAGTAACTTCCAAGGGGCAACAGAGAGCTGAGTATGGTAAAATTGTAAGGGAAGGCAGAGACTGGAATAGCCCTAACAAAAAACTGAGAACGTTTTGTACAAGTGCAACTCTTGAGATGAATAGGTTGGCGAAGGAGAGGACGTCACGGCGGGTTTCATTAAACCAGGCAGAAAACTGATGAACAAAAAAAAAAGACAAACGAAGAATACATTAATCAACTCTTCTTGGAGCTCATTCGTTGGAATAATAACAGTAAATCTCTACGTTATGATCGACGACCCTCTTGCAGCATCCTCCACTGAAGTATTGGACATCTCTGCGACGGTATCGCGTTTACTAAACGGTTACGTGACAAAACGCGCTGAATTTAGGCTTTATCCATCTATACTGATACATGTCCATAAGGGATTGATACACGTCCATAGGGGAAGTGTCTTCTTGCTGGAAGCTATGTTTATTTGCCCTGTCAGTTCAGTATTATAATTATGCACGCCAGATCGCGATATTTCGCAGAAGCTGCAGCTAGTGAGTAGGAACCAGCGATGTAATTAATCCCCCCACCTCTGGTAAGCTGGAACCAACGGTATAGCCATCCCTTTGCCTGCCACCGTCAGCTAAATTTCTCGATGATTAGTGTTTTCTGATTTCTCCCTCGTGGGCAGTATACACCAAGGTGACATATGTCATGTGACAGCGGTATGCATCCACAGAGCTGGCAGTAATATCATGTAAAGAAGGTATAAAAGGGAAGTGCACGGGCGAACCTGCCATTTGAATTCAGGTGATTCATGTGTAAAAGTGTTTGATTGGATTGTGGCCGCGAATTAACAGACTTTGAACGAGGAACGGTAGTTAGAGCTAGACGCAGGAACATTGTGTTTCGGAAATCACTAGGGAATTCAATATTCCGATATCTATGATATTAAGAGAGCGCCGAGAATGCCAGATTTCAAGCATTACCTCTCATGGTTGACAACACAGTGGGTGACCGCCTTCACTTAACGACCGAGAGCAGCGGCGTTAGCTTAGAGTTGTCACTGGTAAGAGAGAAGCCACACTGCGTGAAATAACCGCAGAAATCAATGACGAACGTACGACGATCGTATCCGTTAGCAGTGTGGCGAAGTACGGCGTTAATGGGCTATAGCAGCAGACGACCGACTTGAGTGCTTTTGCTAATGGCACGACGTCGCCTGCAGCCCCGCTCCTCGGCTTGTGACCACATCGGCTGGACCCCCAAAAAAATGAGAAGACGGAGCCTGGTCAGACGAATCCCAATTTGAGTTAGTAAGATCTGAAGGTAGGGTTGGAATGTGGTGTAGACCCCACGAAGCCATGGACCTAATTCGTCAACAAAGCCCTGTGTAAGCTGCTGGGTGCTCCATAAGGGTATAGGATGTGTTTACATCGAACAGACTTGGTCCTCTGGTCCAACTGAACCGATCGTTAGAAATGGTTATGTTCGGCTACTTAGAGGTCATTTGTAGCCACTCATGGATTTCATGTTCCCAAACAACGCTGCAATTTTTATGGATGACAGTGCATCACAATTATTCGCAATTGGCTTGAAGAACATTCTGGACTGTTCGAGCGAATGATTTGCCCACACATATCGCCGACGTGAATTCCAGTGAATATTTATGGGACATAAGAGAGAGGTCAGTTCGAGCACAAAATCCTGCACCGGCAATACTTTCACAATCATGGACGTCTATAGAGGCAGCATGGCTGAATATTTCTGCAGGAGACTTCCAACGACTTGCTGAGTGCATGTAACGCGAGATGCTGCACTACGCCGCGCAAAAGGAGGCCCGACACAATATTAGGAGGTATGCTACGACTTTTGTCACGTCAGTGTAGTCAGGAAGAGTTTGTGCACTCGTAAAAGGTAGGTTTTTCGAGCGATAGCGTGGAGACGCACTCTTGCTGCCGCCGCTGAGACGACCATACCTGTTCTTCGGACATCGTCGTTGAAATAGATTATAGTACTTCACTGCTCCGCAAACTTCTGCATTCGTTGCCGTATGCCTTACAGTTCAATGTCGTGGTATGTCGCGGCCACAAACGTTAATTTATTGAATCCAACTGGGCGCCATATCGTGGGTCTGGATACCTGAGGTAGCACATATCCCATGGACAAAGGATACGAGTTTGAACTGTGTTATGAGCAAAATCAGTGATAACCATATCCCAACCATTTTGCCTTGCATTAACTTTGTGCCTTTTCTCAACTGCTTGCCGATTAATTGACCTTCTGATAGTTGGAATGTAATACTTATGACCCCACATGGTCACGATTATGCTTTGTCTCCTTGAGATCACGGTAACTCGTTTCACAAATATTTAAAATCGTTAAATTGCGTGTGGAGTATGTTTTATTACAGAGAGGATTGTGGAGTGAATGAAATTCTTTAATTTACCGTATTCAGATGGTACAAAGATTCGTAAAATGCCTCAAACAAATAAATGTACTACTTTAAACAGTGATTAGAATCTTTGCTTATTCCATGAATATTATTCTATATATTTTCTGAGAACTTCCATGCTCGCCATCAGCTGTACAAATTTATTATTTATTTTTCGCCGGTCTGGCTCATAGCCACTATTTTCGCTGCAAGACTATATCAACAAAGCAAACGAACAACGTATATACAGGATAAAACAAATGGGTTGTCAAGTTGTTCAAGGTAAACCTGTTGAAGTACCTACAAACAAACTCTGCACTAAAGTCATAAGCTGTGCAACTTTCTGTTGGATAATTTGAATACCATCAGTCATAAAACGTTTGTAGAAGCATTTAAAATAGGTTACGATTTCGATACAAGCAAAAAATTGACTTCATTACGGTTAAACAGAACGACCATTAAGGCGGTAACACGAGGACTGAACAGCGCTGATACAAGTACATTGCAGCGCTCATGTATATGTGGGAAATCCAGATATGTTACATTCTAAAGTTCATTTCTTAGCAATCTCATATACACATAAGTACAAAAAAATTTTGTGGTGTCTTATAAAATTTTCTACAGGCAGTTGCTATCAATAAATTAAATTAAATTACCAGTAAATGTTAATTTGATGTTTCTTTGACCTAATTCATTCCAGAGTGTATGTGGACGTATTCTTGTTTTTTATATCTATAAGAGACCATCATTAGTAGATTTTTTCGTTGTACTGTTTCTTATAGCTACTACAGCATATGTCTTCAAACTGTTTACAACAGAGACACGTTGTAAATATTATGTTATTTTGGGGACAGAGTTTCGTAGTCTATGTCTTATTTTTGGTTCATAAAATATATTTTTGTATACAACACAAACCGATTACTAAAAGATGATCTTTCCATTCAAAGGTAACTTGATTTCTCAAGTATCCATAAGAGCTTCGAGTATCATCAAACGTCATTTCTCGTATTACCACCTCAATGATCATTCTTTTTAATGACAGTGAAGTCAATTTTGTGCTGGTATCGAAATCATGGACTGTTGTACGTGGCTATGTAAACATTTTATGATGCTGATGGTTTCCAATTATTTTATCCAATGGAAAGGTGAGTACCATATCCATCCAGTGTACACTTTTTTTGTAAATAATTTCACGTGTTTGTCTAGAGCAACTGAACACCTTATTTGTTTCATCCTGTGCCTAGATTTTTTGGATATAGTCTTCCTGTAAAGATGCTCACTACAACTGACACTAGTAGAAAATAAATAATAAATTTGTACATCTGATAGTAAACATGAAATTCTTCAAACTCCTGACAGCTGTATCAAGTTATCTCAGTAAACTATCCTATTTTTCTTGTGAGGATGAGGATGTATGGGTGTATTAAGAAGATAGCAAGACGGTTACATTTTGGTATCGGAACTAGGGCCTGATAAAATTCATTGCTATGGTTACTCCAGTTGCTTCATGATTAAATAAGCCACTATTACAATGTTTACAACAGTTCATTGACTCTGGTATGCATCATTCGTTGACAGAGTTTAGCTGGAATATACAGGGTGTTCAAAAAGGACTTTACAGCTTTGAAAATTCATGTAAATTAAGTCATACTACCTACAGAGGTGACTGTAGTGCCAATTTGCAGGAAAATACATCAAGTATTGTCTCGCGTAGTTCGCTAGTGCCGAGTCGCACCGTTAGGAGCGCTAGCGGCAGTTGCGTTAAAGATGGCTGCCTTCACTGGACCCGAGCGTGCTAGCTGTGTTGTTTGGTGTGAAGAATCTTAGTCGGTGACAACAATTTAGCGTAATTTCCGTACCAAGTACGCTAAAGATCAGCACATCTGACGGCATCGTTGAGCGAGTGAGACAACGTTTAGTCAACAGCCCTACGAAATCGACCCAGCGTGCCTCTCGCGAACTGCAAATCCCACCTGCGACTGTTTGGCGTGTGTTGAGAAACTGTTTGCATTTGAAACTGTACAGACTGATGATCGTACAAGCAATAAAAGACAATGATAAAATTTCTCGCAAGAACTTCTATTCAGATATGTTAAATCAGTTAAATGAGGATGAACATTTCTTGGACAAAATCAACTTTTCTGACTAGTCGACTTTCACTTAAGTGGCACGTTAGCACACATAACTGTAGGATTTTGGGGCAGTGAAAATCCACATCAAACATTCCAACGTATTCGTGATAGCCCTAAACTGAACGTTTTTTATACCTTGAGCAAGAACAAATTGTACGACCCCTTTTTTTCCATGAGACAACCGTCAACGGGATAGTGTGCCTGAATATGTTACAACAATTTTTGGTACCAAAAATCGATGAGGATGATCAAGAACGAAATGTTCACTTCATGCAACATCGTGCACCACCCCACTATTTTGCTGAGGTCCAGGATTTTCTTAGTGACCGGGCAATGGATTGGCAGTGATGCGCCAGTTCCATGACCCCCACGTTCCCCAGACCTAACATCACTGACTTTTTTTATGGGGATTCGTCAAGGATATTGTGTCTGTGCCGGCTTCTCGACCTTAACTTAGAGCAAGAACTTACGCCGCCACTGAGCAAGTTACACCTGCAATGCTACAGCGTTTTTGGGAAGAAACTGACTTCTATGGGATGTGTGCAGGATAACCAACAGAAGCCACTTAAGACATCTTTAGCTTAAGATAAAAGAAACTTGATGTGTTCCCCTGCAAAATAACAGTAAACCCAGCTCTATATCTTCTTCCAGGAAATTCATACGAATTTTTAAAGTTGTAAATTCCTTTTTGAAATACCCTGTATACAGTCTGATTGCTTGAATAATTCAGTATAGATGGAATGTAGTCGGATTTGTACCAATTAATTGTATTAAAATGTGCTCTAGATGTGTATCAGCTTATTAAAATGTGCTCTAGATGTGTATCAGCTAAAATTTCAGTGTAAAAGATAGGTTACAGATGGTTCAATGAGGACATATAACCGCAAGTTAAATGTTCATGCGCCCGATGATAAAGAGAACTGGTAAGTTTTGTCCATGGGACAGACTATTTAAAGTCTTCTAATCAAAGATTGGACGCCAAATGACATTCATTAAATTAACTACCGTGGCCGCAACGTACCACAGCAACTGAACTGTAAGCCATACACAACGAAAGCAGCAGTTTCCGGAGCAGTGCAGCGCCATCACCTAAGGCAGCGGCGATATTCAGACAGATCTGGTCACCTCGGCGGCGGCAGCAAGAGTGAGTCTGCACGCTCCCCCTCGAAAAACCAACCTTTACCCCCACTCTTCCTAACTGTACACTATACTGCCCACGATGGAGGCATCAGTAAACACCAGTCCGCGAAAAGGCTAGCTTGCTGAGGGTGGCAACTAAAGAGATATTTATTTCGCTGATCCCACCTCGCCAGAGGTGGGAGAAATAATTATATCACTGGTCCCAACTCACAGCTCCAACTCCGCGAAAGATCGCAAACTGATGTGCGTAATTATAACACTGAATTGACAGGGCAAATAAATCAGTAAATTCCACTAAAATATCATGACTCGTCTCCTAAGGACGTGTCTGAATACTTCCTTGTTGATGCATTATGGACTGTGGAACAACGGCTGACATGTATTTCTTGATACAATAATTTACCAACAGCCGTATTTATTGTAGAAATTTGTTTTCTGAACTCCCTCTATGCAACCAGTTTCGGCATTACATTGATGCCATCTTCAGGCCCCTGTACAATGAGTACAACAAATGTACTATTATAAAAATATGGAACATACGTTAACAATTGACAGGTATCTATATTAACTATGTAAGTGGCTCAAAAGTACATATTGTATATCATTGAAACTGTATGTAACATTAGGGCGAATATGCTTCTGCCTATGTCATGCTGTTGTTAATAGTTTTCAGTGTTTTACTCGAACATAGCACAATAGATAAACATATGTATATGCTTTTATTCATAAATCCGTACCACACAGTTGTAATAGGCCATGCATCACAACAATCAAATATACTGCATACAATCATATGCCCAGTGGAAGAACTTTTCTTTAAATAATTAACTAAAACAAATTAATAATAGAATAAATTAAAATACAATGTTCGGACTTATAGGCGGCCTCCTATATTTCTTTCTTCTTTTCCCTTTTATTCGTTCGATTCCACTGAGTATAATCCTCCATAATTGTATAGGACTTATATATAGGGAGGTAGACATTTTTTGATATATAGAGATCGAGAATCTTCTTTTTCACTATGACCATATGAGGCAGCTACTGTCGTTGCATTAATCCACTCAGCACACTGCGAGGTGGTCTTGCATAGGGGTTCCAATGTGGTTCCTACGGGAACAGGTGTTTGATGAATTTTATAGTACGATTGCATTGGTTTAATTCGTGAATGCAATTGGTTTTAAGACAAACCTATTTATGCTTCTTATCGTCATAATTCGGCAGCTATTTATCGAACCACACATAACACGACCTAGGCTACACATTCGTAACTTATGTATTCTGACATGGTTATGTCATATTTTATTGTATTTTAATTTTGTTATTCATTTGTATTAGTTAATTATTTAAAAAATTTCTTCCACTGGGCATATGATTGTATGCAGTATATTTGATTGTTGTGATGCATGGCCTGTTACAACTGTGTGGTACGGATTTATGAATAATAGCGCATACATATGTTCATTTATTATGCTATATTCGAGTAAAACACGGAAAACTATTAACAACAGCCTGACATAGGCAGAAGCATATTTGCCCTAATGTTACATATAGTTTCAATGATAGACAATATGTCCTTTTGAGCCACTTACTTAGTTAACATAGATACCTGTCAATTGTTAACGTATGTTCTACATTTTTATAATAGTACATTTGTTCTACTCATTGTACAGGGGCCTGAAGATGACATGAATGTAATGCCGAAACTAGTTTCATATAAGAAATTCATAAAATAAATTTCTACAGTACATACTGCTGTTGGTAAATTATTGTATCAAGAAATGTCTGAATACGAGTCGGTCGACTGAGGAATGAAAAGTAACTTTTTTGTATGGTAACTAAATTCCTCCAATTTTATTTATTGAAGTCAGAAAACAAATAAATTGCGTGGTAATTACCATTACAAACAAATGGAAGAAATAATTATCAAGCTACGCTGTTCTTGACCAAAATTATGAAAGTTCAGTTGCACCCAGCGTCACATACACCATATCATCTTCTGTGCCAGATTTAGGGCATAGTTGACAATCCAGTAGGTTCTCCGCAGTCACAGTTAGTGGTATCCTCGGTGAAGCGCTATTCGTGGAGGTTATTCTTGGATCTTCCAACTCCATAATGAAGACAGTTGAATGACCCCACACGATCCTATTCTGTTCATGCCCAAGTAGTCTCAAGTCGAGTGATCCACAATTGTTTTGTTGCTGTAGCAGTTACCATTTGCAAGACTGAGGAGCTGTTGCCAAACGTCTTCTGGACCCCAACCCCGAGGCTGCTGCAACGTGACCATGTAGTGAATGGTTTTCGTGATGTGTCTGACTTGTTCTCTCGCGTTGGCAGCTACTTCGTGACGAATATTGGTGGCACTATGCGAGTTGGTAGATATTTTACAAGTGTTGTAGGTTTCAGGCAACCTGCATAAACGCAACACGGTTTAGCGCCATGTCCACCACGTCTGCGTCTGTGGATTTTGTACCAGACTGAGCACGCATACTCTGCAGCACTGAAACATGTTTTTAGTGCCGTCATTGTCAGCGTTTTGCGTTCGAGAGCCCCACGTGTTACTAGTGATCTTGCGAACGGTATTATTTCTGGCTTCCCGCTTCATTATCGTATTCTTGCACAGCTGTTTGTATGACAAAGTACGACCCAGAGTGACAGCCACATTTTTTGATGGATCGTATTTACTCTGACAAGTGATGCCAACCTTGCGACATGCCTGATTTGTGTTTGAGATCAATCGCACTTAGTTCTGTTTTAGCTGTGTTTGTACAAAGTTGGTTGTTAGAGTAGGCACTAAGCTCGCTCAATCCGTCTGTCAGGTGGTATCACGATCTTCAAAAGTTTTCTCTTGACTCGCAAGTACCAAATCATCGGCATAAAGGAAAATCATTGTGTTCGCTGCAAGTGTCATTCGTGTAGATGCTGAATATTATTGGTGAAGCCATTTCTTTGATATCCCCATCGTCTGCACTGACCCTGGAAGTCGATATAAAATCTCCTGTTTTGGAGCAAACTTCGAGTAAGTTTGATGAAACCATAATCTTTCAATATCTGACCTAGTCGGCAGATGATGGTTGAAGGTATCGCTTTAGCAAGCAGAAATATACTAATACGAGTACTGCTGAGCTCTGCTTTTATCGCAACTGATGTGTAATCTTCCTACACGTCGTTCAGAGGCCTGGAGATGGTTAGTAAATCACCGAAACTGGTAGCCAAATAAAATAAGGTTGGAAACTGGACGGCTGAAAGGTGTTTAATTTGACATCCTGATTTCTTCCAGGTTTTTGCGAAATTCTTCCAGTGAACCCCAGTGTGACATCCGCTTTCTCTACAACTCGTTCTATGTAGTCGTTCCACCTTACTTCGCTCCGAACGCATAGTCCTAGATATCTTACATATGTGCCTGTTTCCATGATTGATCGTCATTAGCGTAATTCCTTCCGCTTACGCGCAATGTGCAAAATTTAATTATGTGTGCGGATGAACTTCTAGTTTCTGCAAGCAGCGTTGATCCCATGCACGACTTCCTGCATTTCCCTCCAATAATCTGTTCTTGCAGGTCCTCCATCTTTCCTCTGCAGTTATCGGGCTCGAGGATTCTCTATGCACTACAGCATCACCTGCGAGCAGTCTCATTTGGCCTTCAGCAACATCCATCAGGTTATTTATACAGGACGTTTCACAATTCCTATTACACACTTGTAGAGGTTGTAGAGTGGCCTTACCGGATAAATTCTGATACGGAACCCACGTATAGAAATGTACTGTATCGATATAAAATAAACTTGAAGATCAGATCACTTCCAAATTCCCCACTTCACGGTACGCAAATAACCTGAGAAGAGGACGTCTTCGTAAGTCCCTGTTGTAATAATCACATTACATACATTTTCGTCCGACTGCAATAAAGAATGCGGGGAAGTGATACGTTCGTCACTAGGAGGGATGGCTGTGGTGCCCCGAGGACGTGCCGTACTCTCTCGACATTGAATAGGACGTCCTTCGTCACACAGAAGAAGGAAGCGGACGTTTCTTTACACGTTGCTAACCTAGGAGACCGATAAGTCATATTTTGTCCGATACTGTAGACGCGAATATCACTAGGGGTAAGATAGACACTGCCTACAGGAAAATTATAGACACCTTTGGAGAAAAGAGAACCACTTGCATGAATATCAAGAGCTCCGATGGAAACCCAGTCCTAAGCAAAGAAGGGAAAGCAGAAAGGAAGGAGTATATAGAGGGTCTATGCAAGGGCGATGTTCTTGAGGACAATATTATGGAAATGGAAGAGGATGTAGGTGAAGATGAAATGGGAGATATGATACTTCGTGAAGAGTTTGAGAGAGCACTGAAAGACCTAAGTCGAAACAAGGCCCCGGGAGTAGACAACATTCCATTAGAACTACTGATAGCCTTGGGAGGGCCAACCCTGATAAAGCTCTACCATCTGGTGAGCAAGATGTATGAGACAGGCGAAATACCCTCAGACTTCAAGAAGAATATAATAATTCCAATCCCAAAGAAAGCAGGTGTTGACAGATGTGAAAATTACCGAACTATCAGTTTAATAAGCCACGGATACAAAATACTAATGTGAATTCTTTACAGACGAATGGAAAAACTGGTAAAAGCCGACCTTTGAGAAGATCAGATTCGATTCCGTAGAAATGCTGTAACACGTGAGGCAAAACTGACCCTACGACTTATCTTAGAAAATAGATTAAGGAAAGGGAAACCTACGTTTCTAGCATTTGTAGACTTAGAGAAAGCTTTTGACAATGTTGACTGGAATACTTTCTTTCAAATTCTGAAGGTGGCAGGGTAAAATAAAGGGACCGAAAGACTATTATATTTTGTACAGAAACCATATGGCGGTTATAAGAGTCGAGGGGTATAAAAGGGAAGCAGTGGTTGGGAAGGGAGTGAGACAGGGTTGTAGCCTATCCCCGATATTATTCAATCTGTGTATTGAGCAAGCAGTAAAGGAAACAAAAGAAAAATTCGGAGTAGGAATTAAAATCAATGGAGAAGAAATTAAAACTTTGAGGTTCGCCGATGACATTGTAATTCTGTCAGTGACAGCAAAGGACCTGGAAGAGCAGCTGAACGGTATGGACAGTATCTTGAAAGGAGGATATAAAATGAACATCAACAAAAGCAAAACGAGGATACTGGAATGTAGTGGAATTAAATCGGGTGATGCTGAGGGAATTAGATTAGGAAATGAGACGCTTAAAGTAGTAAATGAGTTTTGCTATTTGGGGAGCAAAATAACTGATGATGGTCGAAGTAGAGAGGATATAAAATGTAGACTGCCAATGGTAAGGAAAACATTTCTGAAGAAGAGAAATTTGTTAACATCGAGTATAGATTAAAGAGTCAGGAAGTCGTTTCTGAAAGTATTTGTATGGAGTGTAGCCATGTATGGAAGTGAAACGTGGACGATAAATAGTTTAGACAAGAAGAGAATAGAAGCTTTCGAAATGTGGTGCTACAGAAGAACGCTGAAGATTAGATGGGTAGATCACATAACTAATGAGGAGGTATTGAATAGAATTGGGGAGAAGAGAAATTTGTGGCACAACTTGACTAGAAGAAGGGATCGCTTGATAGGACATATTCTTAGGCATCAAGGGATCACCAATTTAGTATTGGAGGGCAGCGTGGAGGGTAAAAATCGTAGAGGGAGACAAAGAGATGAATACACTAAACAGATTCAGAAGGATGTAGGTTGTAGTAGGTACTAGGAGATGAAGAATCTTGCACAGGATAGAGTAGCATGGTGAGCTGCATCAGACCGGTCTCTGGACTGAAGACCACAACAGCAACTGAGAAACCAGTGTTTACACGAAATTAGACTAGTCCTTTATATGTACCTACTCTCCAAATTCATATCTTCTCTTCCCCCGTCCCCAACACACTGCCCCCCCCCCCCCACTTCTTCTGTTCCTTCCTCAGTTCCGTCCTCCTCTTTTACTATTTTACCCTCCGTTATTCATTCCCTTCCCCCTTTACAGAAGATGGTGTTTTAATTTTTAAGCGTGAAAGTTTTGTTATGCCTGTAGAAGTCTATATTTGTCTTGACCGCTTTCAATGTTTACGTTGCACGTAAGGTTATGTTACGAGTGGGAGGGTTCTGTTCGCTGTGAACGGACTGCAAGGTATTCTTTGTAAGTTTTTAATACGTGATATGGCCTATCTTCTTTTCTTTTTCATAATGGTTGTGAGTGTATTAGAAGGGAACTACTAGTGTGGAACGGTTCTGGTCCGTATGAATGGACTTCGGAAGCACAATGTTATACGTTTCACTATTACAGTGCAATAGTTGATGCAATAAGTATGTATTATAATTTGTTTTACTGACAATAAGAAATATAACGGGGCTTTCTGATGACCTTGGTTAAGTGGTTTTGGACATTTAAGCTTACGTCATTAACCAATTTGAACTGTGTAACACGTTCGTTGTAATCATTTGTTATTATACTGATTGGCCTCTAGTGGTGCTACGCAGTATAACGCGGAAGCGTTCGCAAATTATTTTTGTACTTGCTGTCCTTCATATTGTGCCTGGATATTTTATTTTTTTGTATAAAAAATTTCAATTATGTACGCTACAGTCGTTTTAGCGTTACATTGACAGGCCACTGGTGACGCTACGAGGCATGACACTTATGTGTTCGCAAGATTTGTTTTGTACATGCATCTTTTATATTGTGACTGCATTTTAACTCAGGCTAAAATGAGTATTACGTATGGTCATAGATAACCGTTATTTTGTAACTTTGTACAATAAAACAAACAAAGTCTCCATGGTGCACTCCCTTCAACGCCCCCTACTCAGTTTACCGAATGGTGTTCAATGTTCACGTAATGGTACTTTGCTGCACGCAGCATTGGAATGTCGCATGCAAATAGTACCTTGCGCTTAGCCACTAACACAAGCAATGTGGGCAGCGTACAGACATTGTGGTAGCACTTATGTGGTATGTAATCATCTTGTCAAATGTACTTTGATTCTCCATATGTATTGTATATGTTGATAAAAACACAATACGCTCTGTTTTAGGATGGCTTGATAGTGGATTAAGGTCGCCATTTAAATAAAAACAAACTTCTGTGCAGCTTTGATGATTACGTAATTTCATTGAACATGGAAGAGAACCCGACGACAAGTATTTGAAACATTGTCAATGTTATTGGCTCCTGTAGAGCGCATCAGAGGAGGCGTAAGAAAACTGCTTAAAATGTGAAACTTACCTTCAGATTAAAACTGTTTGACAGAACATAGAAGAGAACCCGACGACGAGTTTTTGAAAAATTGCCCATGTCATTGCCTCCTGTAAAGCGCATCAGAGGAGACGTAAGAAAACTACGTAAAATGTGAAACTTACCAACAGATCGAAACTGTTTGACCTCGAGCCAGATACCTCTAACTTGCAAGGATAACTGTCCTACCGACTGTGCATCCAATCATGACTCACAACCCACGCTCACAGCCTCTCAGACCAGCGCAACTCCGCTGCAGAGTGAAAACTCGTTCTGAAAACAATCCCCTAGAATGTAGGTAAGCCATTTCTCGCCAGTAGCCTTTCTTCCAGCTGTCCCAGTACCACGTGGTGTGCAGGAGAAGTATGGGACGTTTGAACGTAGTATATGAGGCATTCGCGGAAGGAGGGTAAATCCGGAAGAGGAGCCGCATGTGATATTCAGGGTGGTCCATTGATAGTGACCGGCCCAAATACCTCACGCTATAAGCATCAAACGAAAAAACTACAAAGAACGAAACTCGTCTAGCTTGAAGGGGGAAACCAGATGGCGCTATGGTTGGCCCGTTAGATGGCGCTGATATAGGTCAAACGGATATCAACTGTGTTTTTTAAAAATAGAAACCCCAATATTTTATTACATATTCGTGCAGTACGTAAAGAAATGTGAATGTTTTAGTTGGACCACGTTTTTCGCTTTGTGATAGATGGCGCTGTAATAGTCACAAACGTGTAAGTACGTTGTATCACGTAACATTTCTCCAGTGCGAACGGTATTTGCTTCGTGATTCATTACCCGTGTTAAAATGGACCGTTTACCAATTGCGGAAAAGGTCTATATCGTGTTGATGTATGGCTGTTGTGATCAAAATGCCCAACTGGCGTGTGCTATGTATGCTGCTCGGTATCCTGGACGACATCATCCAAGTGTCCGGACCGTTCTCCGGATAGTTACGTTATTTAAGGAAACAGGAAGTGTTCAGCCACATGTGAAACGTCAACCACGACCTGCAGCAAATGATGATGCCCAAGTAGGTGTTTTAGATGCTGTCGCGGCTAATCCACACATCAGTAGCGGACAAATTGCACGAGATTCGGGAATCTCAAAAACGTCGCTGCTGAGATTGCTACATCAACATCGATTGCACCCGTACCATATTTCTATACACCAGGAATTGCATGGCGACGACTTTGAACGTCGTGTACAGTTCTGCCACTGGGCACAAGAGAAATTACGGGTCGATGACAGATTTTTTGCGCGCGTTCTATTTAGCGACGAAGCGTCATTCACCAACAGCGGTAACGTAAACCGGCATAATATGCACTATTGGGCAACGGATAATCCACGATGGCTGCAACAAGTAGAACATCAGCGACCTTGGCGGGTTAATGTATGGTGCGGCATTATGGGAGTAAGGATAATTGGCCCCCATTTTATCGATGGCAATCTAAATGATGCAATGTATGCTGATTTCCTACGTAATGTTCTACCGATGTTACTACAAGATGTTTCACTGCATGACAGAATGGCGATGTACTTCCAACATGATGGATGTCCGGCACATAACTCGCGTGCGGTTGAAGCGGTATTGAACAGCATATTTCATGACAGGTGAAGTGGTCGTCGAAGGACCATACCATGGCCCGCACGTTCACCGGATCTGACGTCCCCGGATTTCTTTATGTGGGGAAAGTTGAAGGATATTTGCTATCGTGATCCACCGACAACGCCTGACAGCATGCGTCAGCGCATTGTCAATGCATGTGCGAACATTACTACTCGCTGTTGAGAGGAATGTCGTTACACGTGTTGCCAAATGCACTGAGGTTGGTGGACATCATTTTGAGCATTTATTGCATTAACGTGGTATTTACAGGTAATCACGCTGTAACAGCATGCGTTCTCAGAAATGATAAGTTCACAAAGGTACATGTGTCACAGTGGAACAACCGAAATAAAATGTTCAAACGTACCTACGTTCTGTATTTTAATTTAAAAAACCTACCTTTACCTACAGTTCGTCTAAAATTGGGAACCATATGTGTGTGACTATTACAGCGCCGTCTATCACAAAGCGAAGAAAGTGGTCCAACTAAAACATTCATATTTCTTTATGTACTACACGAAAATGTAATAATAAATGGGGGTTCTTATTTTTAAAAAAAACGCATTTGACATCCGTTTGACCTAGCGGGCCAACCATAGCGCCATCTGGTTTCCCCCTTCAAGCTAGACAAATTTCGTTCTTTGTAGTTCTTTCGTTTGATGCTTATTTCGTGAGATATTTGGCCCGGTCACGATCAATGGGCCACCCTGTAGACTGCGCACCCTTCGTAGTTCGGTACTGCATCTGCTTAATGGACGCCACTCTATAATAATACTGTTTACACTTCGATCGAATTTTGCATAAGCTACGGAGGAATACCTGAGGTAAGTGTATTAATATCCCTTCAAAATCTTTTTCAGCGTCACGATTAGTTCTCAGTGAATGCTACATAGTGGAATATTTCCAAATGTCCGAGTAGCTGAATTAACAGTAAATTCTAGTTGGCGTGTATTGATTCTAGTGTGACCATTTTGGCTTTCAAGGACACGTATTTATAAGGTGCGACGTCTTTTTCCTATAGATACAGGCCGCAAGACAATGCGATACACATGCCACACAATTTTCCGTTAGGGATACTCGTACTTACAGCACAAATCAAATAACAGTTTTAAATAAGTGAAAACATGTATGTTTCGTTTGTATTTTCGTTCAAGTGACTTAGAATGCAGTCTTTCAGATCCCGACAACCTGGTTGACAACACAGAAGAGCCAAAACAAGTATCCCTAGACATGTGCAAGGAGTGCTGGGGGTTATACCTAGAAACAGCAAAAACTAAAAATTAAAAAGACTGTTTACGTTGCACAACCTGAAAATTTTGGTTACACAAAAACTGCACAATTTCTTATATACTCTGAAGCGCCAAACAAACTGGTATAGGCATGCGTATTCAAATACAGAGATATGCAAACAGGCAGAATACGGTGTTGCAATCGGTTACGCCTATGTAAGACAACAAGTGTCTGGCGCAGTTGTTAGATCTGTTACTGCTGCTACAATGGCAGGTTATCAAGATTTAACTCAGTTTGAACGTGATGTTATAGTCGGTGCTGGAACGATGGGACACAGCATCTCCAAGGTAGAGATGAAGTGGGGATTTTCCCGTATGGACGTTTCACGAGTGTACCGTGAATATTAGGAATCCGATAAAACATCGAATCTCCGACATCGCTGCGGCCGGTAAAAGATCCTGCAAGAACGGGACCAACAACGACTGAAGAGAATCGTTCAACGTGACAGAAATGCATCCCTTCCGCAAATTGCTGCAGATTTCAATGCTGGACAATCAACAAGTGTCAGCGTGCGAACTGTTCAACGAAACATCATCAATACCGGATTTCGGAGCAGAAGGCCCAATCGCGTAGCCATGATGACTGCACGACATAAAGCTTTACGCCTCGTCTGGATCAGTCAACACCGACTTTGGACTGTTGATGTCTGAAATCATGTTGCCTGGTCGGACGAGTCTCGTTTCAAATTGTATCGAGCGGACGGGCGTGTACGGGTATGGAGACCACCTCATGAATCCATGGACCCTGCACGTCAACAGCGAACAGTTCAAGCTGATGGAGGCTCTGTAATGCTGTGGGGCTTGTGCAGTTGCAGTGATATGACACCCCTGATAATTCTAGGTAAGACTCTGACAGATGACACGTAAGTAAGCATCCTGTCTGATCACCTGCATCCATTCATGTCCACTGTGCATTCCGACGGACTTGGGCGATTCCAGCAGGACAATGCGACACCCCACACGTCCATAATTTCTACAGAGTGGCTCCAGGAACACTCTTCTGAGTTTAAACACTTCCGCTGGCAACCAAACTACCCAGATATGAACATTATTGAGCATATCTTGGGTGCCTTGCACCACCCCCACGTACTCCTACGGATTTACTGACAGCCCTGCAGGATTCATGATGTCAATTCTCTTCAGCACTACTTCAGACATTGGTCGAGTCCATGCCACGTCGCGTTACGGCACTTCTGCATGCTCGCGGGGACCCTACGTGATATTAGCCGGGTGTACCAGTTTCTTTGGCTCTTCAGTGTAAATATGTAGACACGAAGAATTAAAATGTAAAATGTTAATAACGTTTGTTTTATTCAAAAAGCTTTAAGAGCTTCCACATCAAAAAAATTGGAAGACATTATTTTTCAGCACACCCTCGTACTTTACACTATCCCATCAAAAGGATTCATACATCTATTAGTGAACACTAACATGGGTTGTGTCCAGCCTTCTCCTTTCTGACGGCTTGAACTCTGCTGTGGACAATTTCAGTGAGGTGTCTAAATATCTGTGGAGGAATGACAGCCTATTCTTCCTTAAGACCTGAAACCAGAGAAGTTAGTCATGTTGGATGCTGGGGTCTGGAGTGAAGTGGACATTCTCAGCCCAGAGTTGTGCATTGTCCTCAGATCGGAACTCTGGACAGGTCAACACAACCCAAGAATGTTACTGTCCACAAACCGTTGCCTCATTGATGCTGCTTCACGATAGTGTGCGGTACGCAGTAGACAGTGTTCTATTGTGTGTTCACATACTTCCTCATTTAGCGTTTTCTTAAATTCTATAAGGAGATCACGCCCTAACCATGAAAAACACCCAAATACCGTAACAGCAGCTCCTCCGTACGTCACTGTAGGCACTGCACAGGATGGCAAACAACGTTTTCTAGGCATTTGAAACCCAAACCCTTCCATCAGATGGCCATCAGATGGCTATAGGGTATAACGTGATGTATCACTCCAAATCACTTGTTTTCAGTCATCCACTGTGTAGTTGCGTCACACTTTACATCTCCTCATTCCTTCGACTACAGGAATTCGTCGCTTATGAGGAATTCCTCGATCATCGTTCTCTATTCTTTTTTACTCCCTACGTAGTCATCGTGATAGGTGGACTGTTGCTATAGCACTTTGGAACTGCCATGATATTCTTTGCGCTGATTTCAAGTGTTTTTTATTTTTTTTATAACCACCCTCCGCAATGCTCGGTTGTCTCTGAGCGTCCGTGCATGAGGTCTGCCTGCTCTGTTTAGCTGTGGTTGTCCCTTCGATTTCCACTTCACAATCACATCCCCAAGCAGCTTTGGAAGGTTCAAAGATCCCTGATGGGTTTTTCACTCGGCTGACATCCAATGACTGGTCTACATACCAAGCCATTGAGCTCACCTGTCTGATACATTCTGCTGTTACTGTTTCTCTACTTCTGATGGGTCCGCCTCTAGTGTGATCTAGTGGTCATCTTCACATTACATAGATGTGTCCCGGATGCATTTGATCAGACAGTGCAAAAAAAAAAAATAAAAAAGAAATGGTCGTGCGGCATTGTTGGTCGGGAGGCCCCTTCCGGGGAAGTTCGGCCGACGGGTTCCAAGTCTTATTTCAAGCGACGCCACAATGGGCGCCTTGCGTGTCGGTGATGATGAGAACAGGATTATGAGGTCAATCGAACCTGAGCCCGCTGCATTGTGAGCGAACACACTACCACGCATCTAACAAGGGAACCTCCCCATCGCACCCCCCTCAGATTTAGTTATAAATTGACACAGTGGATAGGCCTTGAAAAACTGAACACAGATCAATCGAGAAAACAGGAATAAGTTGTGTGTAACTATGAAAAAATAAGCAAATTATACAAACTGAGTAGTCCAAGTGTAAGATATACAACACAAGGACTGTATAAGCTGAGGAGCGTCGTGGTCCCGTGTTTAGAGTAAGTAACTGCGGAACGAGAGGTCCTTGGCTCGAGTCTTCCCACGAGTAAAAATTTTACTTACTTTATTTTCGCAAAGTTACGATCTGACCGTCCATTCATTGACGTCTCTGTTCACTGTAATAAGTTTAGTGTCTGTGTTTTGCGACCGCACCGCAAAACCGTGCGATTAGTAGACGAAAGGACGTGCCTCTCCAATAGGAACCGAAAACATTTGATCGCAAATTCATAGGTCAACCGATTCCTCCACAGGAAAACACGTCTGAAATATTCTATACGACACTGGTGACGGCATGTGCTTCACATTACAGGAATATGTTGTCGACCCACCTAACTTGCACACTTGGCGAATGGGTAAAAAGTTTCTTCTACCTTGCCCGATTTAGGTTTTCTTGTGGATGTGATAATCACTCCCAAAAAAGTGATGAAGACATAAGAGTTTGTCACATAAACTGCAACAAATGAATGCAAGTTTCACAGTCGCACAGTTTTCCCTGTGCTCTGTCAAAACATACGTTTTTAGCGTTTTCAAGTTTTTCCGTGTGTAGACCGTCAAATCCTGCATGTGTCCAAGCAAATCTGAACATGTCCTGGAATTTTGGAGAGCGAAGTTGATCATGTCTGAGTGCATGAACTTTGATAATTGTCTGAAAATAAAAAATTAAAACTTTTCACTCGAGGGAGGATTGAACCAGGGACCTTCCGTTCCGTAGTTGCTCGCGGTAACCACGGGACCACGGTGCTCATCAGTGAACACATACCTTGATGTGGCTTATCTTGGACACGGACTACTCAGTTTGTGTATTTTGCTTATTTTTTTCATAGTTCCATACAACTTCTTCCTGTTTTCTCGATTGATCTGTGTTCAGTTTTTCATGGCCTATCCCTGTGCCAACTTATAACTAAATCTGAGGGGGGCGCGATGGGGAGGTTCCCTTGTAAGCAGGCAGACAGTGCAGATATCACTTGATACGTACACTGTATTAACTTATTTTTTCTGATATTCTGATGACGGGCTACACTAAGTACTTGCTCAGTATTCATTTTTCTTTAACTGACGGCACTGGAAGCGAAAGCTTTTGAAACTCCTGACACACCGAATCCAACCTGCAACCACGGCACTTAAGGATACAGGGTACTTATAAATGGTGGAAAAATCGAAATTTTTTATGACTTTAATAAATTTTATAGTCTTTCCTGATTACATTAATATACACAGTACAGGGTTCTAAATGAAAAATGACCTATATATACCAATTTTTAAAGTTACAGTCACGTATGCTGCCACGCCCCCTTTATTTCTGTTACAGAGACCAGTATTATTTCGAAAGGAACTGTGAAATTTCTGTTTCCAGCGATTATACGTATGATACATTGTATATGTTGGTAATAGTGCAAGTTTCTAGTGTCTGTAAATGATTATCTTTGCTAGTATTTACTTTTGTTTCGCTGAAGTAGTTTGTTCACTTGTTACTGAATGTTCGTTGCCCAAGTGCTACAAATATTTGTGGAAGTATATATCCTTTAGTGTGCAATAAATACGAACTATGCCATGTATCAAGAAATTCAATAAAAGCAAATTCTATGGTAACCAGTTCACAAACAATGCAAGCCACACTGTTGAAAGTAACCTATGTATCAGTGCTTCAGGGAAGAAACTCCCACATGGCACACCTCACGGTTATTCAAATTTTTGTGTTAACAATGACGCTGTTTGTAGTGGATTTGTTGTTGTTGATGTGGGCATCTTATCTTCTTTGATAAAGAAAGTGGCGAAATGTAAACAATGTGATGGAGTAGGCTGTCTGGAAATAATTGAACAGCAAAGTGCCAGGAAGTGTTTAGCGTCGAAATTAGTTGTTTTGTGTAGATCATGCAATAAGTATACCTCGAAAAAGACTTCAAACATTGTGCATAATTCATATGATGTTAATTTGAAGTTAATGTATGCAGTACATGCAATAGGAAAAGGAAAAAAGGTTGCCCAAACGTTTTGTTGTTTGATGGACCTTCCTCCTCCTTCCAGTAGGTTCAGCAAGTACATAAAAATACTTTTAGGTGCCTTGACGGTTGTGTCTGAAGCATATATGAAACGTGCTGTAGAAGAAACTGTAAATATTAGTGGAACCAGGGACGTTGCTGTTGCACTTTTTGGGACATGACAAAGTCGAAGACATCGCTCCTTGAATGGTGTTGTACGTGCTACTTCTCTGAAGAATGGAAAAGTTGTTAATGTTGAGTGCTTATCTAAGTACTGCCACACCTGCCACGGTAACACTGCAGTACATATTGAACATCAGTGTTCTAAGAATTATGAGTGTGATGGAGTTCTAAAAATATTTCAGATGCCGGTGCCCGTTTATAACGTTAGATATACCAAGTACCTAGGCGATGGGGACTCTAAAGCTTTCAATAAAATTAATGAGTGCAATGTTTAAGGTGATGCCTTGGTAACAAAACTGGAGTGTTGTGGACATGTGCAAAAGAGGATGGGTGCTATATTGAGGAAGGTACGAAGAGAAATGAAAAGAAAGTTGCTGTCTGTTGGAAAACCTCTGTCTGGTCGAGGCAGATTGACAGAAACTGAAATAGACCTTCTTCAGAGTTATTATGAACTGGCCATTAGGCGAACTGCACCTCTGAATGATGTTACAGCAATGAGAAAAGCTGTATGGGACACCTACTTTCATAAGTTGTCCACAGATGACCACCCTGTTCAGGGACTTTGCCCTAAAGGAGCATATTCTTGGTGTGGTTAACAAACAGCAAAAGAAAGTGGTCAAATATACCATCATATGCCTGAGCCTGTTATGGATGAAATAAAACCAACTTTTAGAGAGCTGAGTGACCCTGTTTTGCTTAGTAAATGCCTTCATCGGGGTACTCAGAATACAAATTAAAATTTCAACCGTTGCATATGGGAATGATTACCCAAGAATGTTTTTGTATGACTAAATACATTAAAAGTTGATATACTAGATGCAGTGATATGTTTCAGTGATGGAGTAATAGGAAGGTTGGAAGTACTGAGAAGTTTAGGCATAAAATGTGGCTCTAATATGGAAGATTAATTGCTTGCATGTGACAGACAACGGGTGCATGAAGCTGAAAGATTCGTTCTTCAAGTTACCAAAGAAGCAAGAAGTGCTAGAAGGAATACCAAGCGGAAGCTTGAGGAAGAAGAAATGCTGCAGGTTCAAGACTATGCTTCAGAAATGGTCTGAGGCACAGTTTAACTGGACTCATATCTTCATTCGCAATTTCCCACTAGTTGTATTTTTCAGAATTCAGGTACAAATATTTCCTAAAGTTTATAAAGCATTGCTCTATTTTTTTTTACTTGCAGTAGTCCATACTTATGTTGTAGACCTAAGCGTTATTGCGGAATCAACTAAATTATGGAAAAAATTACATTTTTATTAGGAAAAAATTATAAAAATCAAAATGTGAGATGTGATATTTTTATCCTTGTAATATATGTAATAGGTGCAATTAAACAGGTGTAGTACCACAGCCATAATGTCATGCATATCTGGTAAAAATTTGGTCTCCTTCAAATGTATAACATTGGATTAAATGGTACCTTAATTCGTGGAAGCATTTTTGAAAAAAAATTGCATCAATTTCTTTGTAATTTTTAATAGCCCTAAGCAGGTTCAAAAATATTCAAATGGTTCAAATGGCTCTGAGCACTATGGGACTTAACATCTTAGGTCATCAGTCCTCTAGAACTTAGGGCTACTTAAACCTAACTAACCTAAGGACATCACACACATCTATGCCCGAGGCAGAATTCGAACCTGCGACCGCAGCAGTCCCGCGGTTCCGGACTGCAGCGCCTAGAACCGCACGGCCACCACGGCCGGCCCAAAAATATTCAAAATACTTCTAAATTGTTTACAAAGTGTGCTGCATTACCTGATATCAACAAAAAATCTGTAAAACATCTGCATCTTAAACAGTGCCTGAAAGAAATAGGTGTTGATTTTTACATAATATTGAGCGGGAAACGTACCCTGTATCCTTAAGCTATCATCTGAGAGCAGCAGGAATTTACTGAAATCTTACTGACTGGTACGCAGATGGTAGTTAAGAACCAGGTCGATCATTACGTTTGAACTCGGAATGTTTTAAAATTTTGCATCTTGTCTCTTTCTCGCAACCTAGACACCGAGGTAAGTAAGTCTTCGAAGAAAAACAGGTGTTCAGAAATTAAAGACTGGTGATAATGGCCTCGAAAACTAACTTTTGGGCAGTAAAACGGGAAAATTTGCCACAGTGATTAATATTTGCATTTGCAACGGTAAAATGCGTTATGCAGAGAATAAACGCTATTACATTTGCACAAAGGGAATATATGAATATTTCAGGCAAAATATATATCTCACTGAGTTGAGCGAATCGAGCAGTGGGTAGGAAAGGTCAACGAACGGTCGCTGTTTGTTAGTGTGACATCCTCGCCATGTTGCTTCATCTGTGTACAGTATTTTGTATGCTTCGTTTTCAATACGCTTCCATCAGAAACAGAAAAAAATTGAGTGTTGATTCCCAGATTTTCCAATGAAAGCTGGAAGGTTTTGTTGTGGGTCGCTCCTTTTATTCGGTCCTGGAGCTCCTTAGCAAAGAGTATTGCACTGCAACATACTATTCATTGAATGTACTACTGTAAAGCCTTTCTCAACGTTTGATATTTTTTATTTTAAATCTCTTTTATTGTCTTTTAAATGATAACATGACAATATCTAAAGGTGAAACTAAGATAATGTCATTCCATGATAAGAAGCATTTAAAGGTAAAAATAATAACTGATTATAAACCACTGTAATAAAATACTTTTAAATATCTGGGATGTGACTTCTCATACATTGCATACATCAAGAATTAAAGTTTCAAAAATTGCAACAGTTGCTGAGACCATAAATCACGCAAAGTTAGGAAAGAGACAGTACTAAAATTTTATAACTTGATGACAGTACCTAATGTATGGTTCAGAGACTTGGACACTTACCGACAGTCAACGGGGAACGACTAACGTAGCAGGGTTGAGACTCTTAGGGCCACTAGCTGGCTACAAACTCACAGCTCAGAAAAAAATAGCGAAATTAGAAATGAACTGGGCATCAAAACCATACTTTAGTCATACAAAAACAAATGGCATGAGTACATTCAGAAGATATCAGACGAACGAGTGCCTAAATTAGTAATCAAATACACTTCACGTAAAAAGAACGTTGGGCGTTTTCAACGAGTGTGTCAGAACTCTCCATTATATTGAAAACAATATAGGCAACTTAACGCTGTCCTTTGCATTGTGTAAGATTCTAAATAAATAAGCACTCAGATAGCGATAGTAACAATCTGAGGACGGAACATGGAAGCACGATTCTAAGCAGTCGGTCGAGAACTCGGAGACAGAAGACGTGTCATGCTGCCCTCACGTCGGTGATGGCAGGTCTTACGACACTCAAGGCCTGATTTCATTTATATAGCCAGGAGAGATTTAGATGGCTTAACTATGCTTGAAGATGAAATTCAAGGTAAAATTCGCAAGCATAGCGTAAAGCGCAATTGCAGAGTTAGGCTCGTGATTGTTAAGAGTTTGCAATAATCCCATGTCAGTTAAAGAAGCCCCCTTATCCTCTAAATAAATATGCTGTGGTTGTTAAATGTTAATGTAACTTTGAAACTGAAATAATTTGTTGATCTTGCACTCAGCCATTATTGATACTGATGTCATTGACAGGCATATCGCCAATATTAATACTTGTCACACTATTATTGGTCATAACGATTTCTGAAGTTTTAAATAGACTTAATTTATGAATTCCCTTCTCATAAGTTATTTAGTGTTATATAGTTCTGGCAACGCCGGCCATGACCTTCTTCTTTTGTGCGGATGCACACACATTCCCCTAACTCTTACGGGACTTGGTAAGAATGTCTTCCACGAGTAATGAGTGTGTTGGGGTGGGACACTACGAATGTTGTGTGTGGACATACAAGGTGAGAATGTGGGACTCGCGGGAGACGTGCACGAGATAGTCCCTGTAGTCGCACTATCCTCTGTGTCCTCAGTGGCTGAGATGCCGGCATGGTAGCTCAGCGTGTTCGGTCAGAGAACTGGTTGGCCTCTGTTATAAAAAAAACCTGAGTGAAAGGATCAACAACGAACTTCAACGGATGTTATGTGACGTCCGCAATGACCAAATACAACGATCAGCCACGAAAAAAAAATAAACAAATAAAAAAAGATGGATAGACCGTCTGCCATGTAAGCAGGAGATCCCGAGTTCGAGTCCCGGTCGGGGCACACGTTTTCACCTGTCCTCGTTGATATATATCAACGCCCGTCAGAATCTGAAGGTATTAATATAATTCTAATTTCCTTTTTATTAAATTCATTCTTAGTAACAACAAGCTTTAGCCGCTACTACTGCATGCTGCTGTAAACCACACAGGAAAAGGCAGTCATCTAAAGAGGTGAGTGCAAACCTTAGGGCCAAAACGTAGACACTGACCCACCACAACATGTCATGTACTCTAGTCCAGTAAATTCTGTATCGCTTATAAATTCTCATTCAAAAATGCAGTCAGATAGCTTAGGTGTTCATTGTTACAGGTTCATTCGTTCCTGTAGTTTTTCATATTCAAATACGCAGTCAGACAGCTTATCCAAATGTTAGTTCTAAGTTTTTCATGTAACGATCTGTTGAGGGCTTAAATGACAGTAGAACTGTCACTCACACAATACGCACCAGTGTTACGCAGGTTAGATGGCTCTGAGCACTATGGGACTCAACTGCTGAGGTCATTAGTCCCCTAGAACTTAGAACTAGTTAAACCTAACTAACTTAAGGACATCACAAACATCCATGCCCGAGGCAGGATTCGAACCTGCGACCGTAGCGGTCTTGCGGTTCCAGACTGCAGCGCCTTTAACCGCACGGCCACTTCGGCCGGCCCACGCAGGTTAGATTCCGATAGCTCAGGTTGCTTAGCGAGTCCATTTTTTTTTTTTTTTTACAGACGTACGTAGGCTTTATTTGCTGTGGGAACGTCACATATTTGTTGTAGGTACGTTACACGTTCTACGAAGAAACAGAAATATCAGTTGCAGTCTACTTGAAATTTGAACAGGCAAGGACGCCCAAACCAAAACCGGATAAGATGATGATGAAAGTTTCTTATCAGCTTCCTGCGAACTGTGCATCACTCGTTCCATAAGTAACAGGAAGAGGGTTTCACATGTGGGCCACCAGTTCTGATCAAGTTTTGAAAGAGCGTTCAGTATTAAAGATGCAGACAGACTGTTTCGACTTTTTGGTGGACACTTCCTAGTATTTGAAAAACATCCAGGTCAAAGTTGATGATGGAAAACAATATTTTCAATGCTCTACATCGAAAGACCGTATAAAAAGGAACTTTTTCGTTCATATTACATGGATCCAACAATCATGTCCGAGTTTTTTGTGTTTGTGTTTTCATGCTGCAGCTTGCGCATCAATCATTCGATGTGTCTAGTAGAGCGAGGTCGGCGGTCGAGCGGTGAAAACATTAGACTGCCAAACTACTGGACCGTGTCCGACTCATGATCGTGGCTTATTTTGCCATTAGATTTTTTTCGGTGTATCTGATAATACACTCCTGGAAATGGAAAAAAGAACACATTGACACCGGTGTGTCAGACCCACCATACTTGCACCGGACACTGCGAGAGGGCTGTACAAGCAATGATCACACGCACGGCACAGCGGACACACCAGGAACCGCGGTGTTGGCCGTCGAATGGCGCTAGCTGCGCAGCATTTGTGCACCGCCGCCGTCAGTGTCAGCCAGTTTGCCGTGGCATACGGAGCTCCATCGCAGTCTTTAACACTGGTAGCATGCCGCGACAGCGTGGACGTGAACCGTATGTGCAGTTGACGGACTTTGAGCGAGGTCGTATAGTGGGCATGCGGGAGGCCGGGTGGACGTACCGCCGAATTGCTCAACACGTGGGGCGTGAGGTCTCCACAGTACATCAATGTTGTCGCCAGTGGTCGGCGGAAGGTGCACGTGCCCGTCGACCTGGGACCGGACCGCAGCGACGCACGGATGCACGCCAAGACCGTAGGATCCTACGCAGTGCCGTAGGGGACCGCACCGCCACTTCCCAGCAAATTAGGGACACTGTTGCTCCTGGGGTATCGGCGAGGACCATTCGCAACCGTCTCCATGAAGCTGGGCTACGGTCCCGCACACCGTTAGGCCGTCTTCCGCTCACGCCCCGACATCGTGCAGCCCGCCTACACCACTAGTGATCGTCGAGGGGACACTGAATAATGCACGGTACATCCAAACCGCCATCGAACCCATCATTCTACCATTCCTAGACCGGCAAGGGAACTTGCTGTTCCAACAGGACAATGCACGTCCGCATGTATCCCGTGCCACCCAACGTGCTCTAGAAGGTGTAAGTCAACTACCCTGGCCAGCAAGATCTCCGGATCTGTCCCCCATTGAGCATGTTTGGGACTGGATGAAGCGTCGTCTCACGCGGTCTGCACGTCCAGCACGAACGCTGGTCCAACTGAGGCGCCAGGTGGAAATGGCATGGCAAGCCGTTCCACAGGACTACATCCAGCATCTCTACGATCGTCTCCATGAGAGAATAGCAGCCTGCATTGCCGCGAAAGGTGGATATACACTGTACTAGTGCCGACATTGTGCATGCTCTGTTGCCTATGTCTATGTGCCTGTGGTTCTGTCAGTGTGATCATGTGATGTATCTGACCCCAGGAATGTGTCAATAAAGTTTCCCCTTCCTGGGACAATGAATTCACGGTGTTCTTATTTCAATTTCCAGGAGTGTATTTTGATAACGGGAATACCTTTCTTTCCTTTTTTTGATGTAAGACGTCGGGAGGTGTGATTAATAATCAGATGTTGTTGTTGTTGTTGTGGTCTTCAGTCCTGAGACGGGTTTGATGCAGCTCTCCATGCTACTCTATCCTGTGCAAGCTTCTCCCAGTAACTACTGCAACCTACATCCTTCTGAATCTGCTTAGTGTATTTATCTCTTTATCTCCCTCTACGATTTTTACCCTCCACACTGCCCTCCAATACTAAATTGGTGATCCCTTGATGTCTCATAACATGTCTTACCAACCGATCCCTTCTTCTAGTCAAGTTGTGCCACAAACTACTCTTCTCCCCTATTCTATTCAGTACCTCCTCATTAGTTATGTGATCTACCCATCTAATCTTCAGCATTCTTCTGTAGCATCACATTTCAAAACCTTCTATTCTCTTCATATCCAAACTATTTATCGTCTATGTTTCACTTCCATACATAGCTACACTCAATACAAATACTTTAAGAAACGACTTCCTGACTCTTAAATCTATACTCGATGTTAACAAATTTCTCTTCTTCAGAAACGCTTTCCTTGCCATAGCCAGTCTACCTTTTATATCCTCTCTACTTCGACCATCATCAGTTATTTTGCTCCCCAAATAGCAAAACTCATTTACTACTTTAAGTGTCTCATTTCGTAATCTAATTCCCTCAACATCGCCCGACTTAATTCGACTACATTCCATTATCCTCGTTTTGCTTTTGTTGGTGTTCATCTTATATCCTCCTTTCAAGACACTATCCATTCCGTTCAACTGCTCTTCCAAGTCCTTTGCTGTCTCTGACAGAATTACAATGTCATCGGCAAACCTCAAAGTTTTTATTTCTTCTCCATGGATTTTAATACCTACTCCGAATTTTTCTTTTGTTTCCTTCACTGTTTGCTCAATATACAGATAGAATAACATCGGGGAGAGGCTACAACCCTGTCTCACTCCTTTCCCAACCACTGCTTCCCTTTCGTGACCCTCCACTCTTATAACTGCCATCTGGTTTCTGTACAAATTGTAAATAGCCTTTCGCTCCCTGTATTTTACCCCTGCCACCTTCAGAATTTGAAAGAGAGTATTCCAGTCAACATTGTCAAAAGCTTTCTCTAAGTCTACAAATGCTAGAAATGTAGGTTTGCCTTTCCTTAATCTAGCTTCTACGATAAGTCGTAGGGTCAGTATTGCCTCACGTGTTCCAACATTTCTACGGAATCCAAACTGATCTTCCCATGGCCGGCTTCTACTAGTTTTTCCATTCGTCTGTAAAGAATTCGGGTTAGTATTTTGCAGCCGTGACTTATTAAACTGATAGTTCGGTAATTTTCGCATCTGTCAACACCTGCTTTCTTTGGGATTGGAATTATTATATTCTTCTTGAAGTCTGAGGGTATTTCGCCTGTCTCATATATCTTGCTCACCAGACAGTAGAGTTTTGTCAAGACTGGCTCTCCCAAGGCTGTCAGTAGTTCTAATGGAATGTTGTCTACTCCCGGGGCCTTGTTTCGACTCAGGTCTTTCAGTGCTCTGTCAAACTCTTCACGCAGTATCATATCTCCCATTTCATCTTCATCTACATGCTATTCCATTTCCATAATATTGCCCTTGTATAGACCCTCTATATACTCCTTCCACCTTTCTGCTTTCCCTTCTTGCTCAGAACTGGGTTTCCATCTGAGCTCTTGATATTCGTAGAAGCGGTTCTCTTTTCTCCAAAGGTCTCTTTAATTTTCCTGTAGGCAATATCTATCTTACACCTAGTGAGATAAGCCTCTGCATCCTTACATTTGTCCTCTAGCCATCCCTGCTTAGCCATTTTGCACTTCCTGTCGATCTCATTTTTGAGACATTTGTATTCCTTTTTGCCTGCTTCATTTACTGCATTTTTATATTTTCTCCTTTCATCAATTAAGTTCAATATTTCTTCTGTTACCCACGGATTTCTAGCAGCCCTCGTCTTTTTACCTACTTTATCCTCTGCTGCCTTCACTACTTCATCCCTCAAAGCTACCCATTCTTCTTCTACTGTATTTCTTTCCCCCATTCCTGTCAATTGTTTCCTTATGCTCTCCTTGAAACTCTGTACAACCTCTGGTTCTTTCAGTTTATCCAGTTCCCATCTCCTTAAATTCCCACCTTTTTGCAGTTTCTTCAGTTTTAATCTACAGTTCATAACCAATAGATTGTGGTCAGAATCCACATCTGCCCCTGGAAATGTCTTACAATTTAAAACCTGGTTGCTAAATCTCTGTCTTACCATTATATAATCTATCTGAAACCTGTCAGTATCTCCAGGATTCTTCCATGTATACAACCTTCTTTTATGATTCTTGAACCGAGTGTTAGCTATTGTTAAGTTGTGCTCTGTGCAGAATTCTACCAGGCGACTTCCTCTTTCATTTCTTCCCCCCAATCCATATTCACCTACTACGTTTCCTTCTCTACCTTTTCCTACTACCGAATTCCAGTCACCCATGACTATTAAATTTTCGTCTCCCTTCACTATCTGAATAATTTCTTTTATTTCATCATACATTTCTTCAATTTCTTCGTCAGGTAAGTCTATAGAATTTACTGACAGTTATTTTCATCGTCATACTTGACGCGCTAGAGAGGATTTTCGTAGACGATGATGCTCATCCGACTTCCACTGTGAAAGTTGTACTGCCTAGATATACCTCTCTTTGTCACCCGCGTGATGTTTACTTTTTCCGACAAGTAATGAGTTTCATGGCACAACTTCAGAAATCTGCGACATCGCAGCAGTGCAGAGAAATATAAAATACGGCGGATGCTGTCGAAATTCATGCGTTGGGCTATAGCTAATTGTCCACGCCACACGCTTGGTATGCATCAGAATTAATATCTGATAGATCTTGTAAGTAGGCTGTTTAGGTTTTTTTATTGGTAACGCCACCTCAGTATGAAAATCACCGGCTGTGCCGTGTGCAGTCTGTGGCTGCTTTGCATTGTTGTAATACTCAACCATTGTAGTGTTAGGCAGCTGGCTGTGAACAGCGCGTAGCGCTGGGCAGTTGGAGGTGAGCCGCCAGCAGTGGTGGATGTGGGGAGAGAGATGGCGGAGTTTTGTAATTTGTCATGATATCAAGGTAAATACATTGTTTGTTCTCTATTAATATCTTTCATTTGCTAACTATCCCTATCAGTAGTTAGTGCCTTCCATAGTTTGAATCTTTTATTTAGCTGGCAGTAGTGGCGCCAGCTGTATTGCAGTAGTGGGAGTAACCAAGATTTTTGTGAGGTAAGTGATTTCTGAAAAGTACAGGTTAATGTTAGTCAGGGCCATTCTCTTGTAGAGAATTTTGAAAGTCAGATTGCGTTGCGTTAACAAAATATTGTGTGTGGAAAGTCAGATTGCGTTGCGCTATAAATATTGTGTGTCAGGTTAAGGACAGTCGTGTATATTGTTCAAAAGGGGACGTTTCATATGTCGACCCTTAGCCGAGGATACCTCACTGGAATCTTCTGATTTTTTCCTTGTAGTTTGTGTAATTAGTGTAGATTTTGTTTATTGCTAGCGCGTAATTATAGAGAGAATTTCCTTTGTAGTTGTAGTTTTTCATTGTTGTACAGTAAAACAGTTGTGGCATGCATGTAGATTTGCACCAAGTATTTCGCAGCTGCAACTAACTAGATATTATTTTCAGTGTTATGTTAATGTGTTCTCTTATTTTTGCTCTTGAAATTGTGTTTTTCTGTGTTGTCGTGTGAAACACTGTGACAATAATGGCGTGTGAAAAACGTAACACTAGGCTCCAAAGTAAATTGAGAAATGACAGCGAAGACGAAAGCAGTGTGTTAGCGCCATCGTGTAATGAATTAACTAATATTCAAAGTAGTAATTTGGTAATTGTGCATACGGAAATGGAGCAGGTGTCAAACAATGGTGTGGACAGCGAAACAATTAGAGAACAGGGAAGCATTATCGACCGATCGGTCGGCGACGGCTCGGCTCGGGAATCCGAAATGACACGACGCGATCTCGCAAATACTGTGGATTCGGGATTTGGGTCCTCGCCGTTTTCTCAAATAGGTCAAGACGCGTTTTCTGCTTGTCAAAATGTGAATGTTGCCGGTGAGAGTGCACTGCCAAAAGGCATGGAGAAGCAGATTCCGGACACTGATACATTGTTATTGCAATTAATACAACAAATGGGACAAATACAGCGGCAGTTAGACGGAATGGTGCAAAATCTTCAAAGGTTCGACACAATGGAAGAAAATCTTCAAAAGTTAGACACCACACTTGAACAAACACGTGAAGATTTGGCTACTGAGTTGCATCCCATTGAATCGAAATGTCGAGAAGTCTGTAATGACGTGAAAACACAAATTTGTGAGCGTTTCCAACCTGTTTTTTCGCGTCATGAAGATGCACTGCAGAGTCGCGAGGCAGCCATGAAAGAGCTGCAAACTGCTGTTCATGAAAATCATGAGACCTTGCAAGCTAGATTTGACTCAGTTGCATCTACCGATTCGGTTACGCAACTTGCAAAAACCCAGGAAAACTTAAAAGACACAGTAGAAAGACACATGGAGGAAATTAGTACATTATCAGAGAAAGTAGTTGAACTTTCGGATCAGCTAAATAATTTATCTACGAAGGTAGATGATAATCTGAATGACACAAAACCGGTAGTCTTTAATGACACAGAAGAGTGCGAACAAATTAGGAAATTCAAACAAAATCAGAATCAAATTAATACGCAACACCAAAGAGAAATCCGCGAAGTACAAGATCAGCTGACACAGGTAGTACAAGAATTACGTATTTCGGAGGACACTCGCGCCCCAATGCGGGAAGAGGGACTTAGCAATATGGAACAGCCACAAAATAATAACACAGGACACTTCGGAAATTATGACAGAAATTGGCAAGGCACACCGAATTTTGAGATGGAACCGCCGAAACGACGTAATAATGACCGATATGCGACTCGCCGACATGATGACTTTGACTATAAGCTGTTCATTACTACACGTAAATTCAAAACGTTTAAAAATTCTGCCAACGACATTCATCCACAAGCGTGGCTCCATCAATTCTCTCATTGTTTTCCCCCTAACTGGTCGTTAGAACACAGATTAGAATTTATGTGTGGCTATTTAGAGAATGAACCAGCTGTAAGAATGCGTTCGGTCATTCACGATTGTCATAGTGAAGGAGAATTTTACCATGCCTTCCTCTCAGCATATTGGTCTCAAGCCACACAAGACCGAGTAAAACATGGCATCATAATGATGAAACATTTCGAACAATCTGAATTCTCCAGTCTTGTGAAATATTTTGAAGACATGTTGCACAAGAATCAGTACCTGTCAAACCCATACAGCCCCTCAGAACTCATCCGCATTTGCTTAATCAAACTGCCTGAACATTTGCGACATATTATTTTGGCAGGACGTTGCAAAGACGACATTGAAGCATTTCAAGGACTCTTACAAGAACTAGAAATTGACACTGACAATCGCGGAACGCACGAGCACAACAATTACAGATCACATCCGTCGCAATTCCGCGATGAAAGAAATAATAACTGGACGCGACAAGGCTATTCTCACAACACAAATCGTGACCGAAACAGACACCACCCGTATAACAACCGTTGGCAGAGTAGTAATAATTACAGGGAAAGATCACCTCTCCGCGGTAATGACTATCACAGAGACAATCAGAGAAACAGACAATATGGGAACCAAAACAATTATTATTACGAGGGACAGAATAACTTTAGACGCAACGGTCCAGCGCGCAGTTACGATTCAGGGAGAAATTCTCCACCACTTAACCGACAAGAAAGAAACCACAGAAACTACCGACATGACGACAGACGATGTGATCGTAACGACAGACCTGAATTGCATCAGAACTGGCGGGATTCAAACAGAGCTGGGCCCTCTCGGCAAGGCGAATTTGTAGAAGTTCGGTCTCCTAATCCGAATAACGACGCGCGCCAGCAAAGAAACAGACAATGACTCGCACAGCAGGCAGCCGCGTGCGCCCGCTGGCTCCGAGAAAAATAACACAGACGCTAACCTTGAGAAAAATTCCAGTATTCTTTACCGACGTATACCACTTGATAATTGCGTTAAAGTTGAAACTCTGCGTACTAGGAAGAGCAAAGGTTTACACCACATTTCACATGTAACACCGTTTATTGAGAGATAATGTGCTTTTTTAACTTGAGATTTTAATGCAACATTTTGGTTTATTTGAAAATACATTCTGGATTTAAAGTGCTTTCTGAGAGATACTAGATGACACAGTGGTTAGTTTATGTGACAGCTACAGGATTTTATCACGACGTTACTAATGAGTGACAACTTACAATGTTGCTTTTGCGGTGTATCTGTTTTATATCTGCACAGTTTTTCGGCATTATTCAAGAAATTAAAACATGTTTTAGTAGTAACTTTTGTGGTATAGCAACAATGAGACAGCCTTTTTCGTAGCACAACAATACGTTACAGTACAGTACTTTCCTCATCACGGCAATAAGCGTAATAACTAAGATATCTATACGCAAAGCATTTCACTTTTGTTTATCATGAGGTAAGTACATTGACTTCTGCAGAACTTAGCTTTCGGAAGACGATAACTACGACACTGCCACAGAGATTATGTTGCAACAAGACGCACATTTAGCGCTACAGGACACGTATTTGAGTGATTAATTTTGTACTTAAAACATTTATTTTTTAAGATTTTTGAATTACAAAGAAAGTTTTCCGTGATACATTTCATTCCATTGCTGTAATTTGTAACACCTGAGGGTATAATTACATTAATCCTCAGGGGGGTACACGCTTACTTTGTGTACCATGTGTTTGGCACGCACAAGGAGCCCTAGCTAATATGGTATTTGCTTATACAACTTTACACATCGGTACCATATTTCTCCAACACAGAATTACACAGCTATCTGATTATTTACCTGAGAGAGACAAACATTTATTTTACTACATCAGTGACAGATGTTTACGTAATTACACAGTTGGATAACTTCACACTTATGAAACTGTATTTTGTCTGTACTTTGTAAACTGTTCATATTTTTTCAGAACCATTGTGATACTACGTGAGCTTTGAATGATGTATTTGGTATGGGATCATGATTTTTAAAGTACATTTGAGGTCGATGACACCATTGAAATGAGCAGAGAATTTTTTTTAGGTTTTGAAATTATTGGAGGAAGCTACGACGATTTTGAGAGTTGACTGAGGTGTTATGATGTTATATTTACGACGACGATGTGTATTATGTTGTTGAGGTATGTTTATGATTAATAAGCTAATGTTATATGAAGAATTTGATTATGCTATGTATCTAATGATGAAGTATTGAAGAAGCGTCGACGAATTTGTATATGTGTAATAAGGTAAGGAGTAATGAATAGTGATTTAGGGACTCTGCTTTGTGGAAAAGGATGTTGGAAACCAAGAATCGTATTTTAGAATTATGAAATGTGTGTAAATGCGTGAATGTATCACAATGCCGACGAAAATTTTTTTTGGACGCTGTTATATTTATAGGATTTTGTTTCTACAGATTTGTAATCCAAATTCTTGACCTGTGAAATATTTTTATTTAAGACTGCCATTGTAGCGGAAACTGCTGTCGTAAATATTTCCGTACGAAAGTTAAGTGACCACCTGCACGTAATACGTCGTGGGCACACAGCTGTGTCAGACACCTGGGCGACAGCCGCCCGAACAAAAAAAAACCATTAGCCTTCCAGCGGCACAGGTAGAAGAAAAAAGAGGCCATTATAATCGCTATTGACGTTCCTTTGTAGAAAGCATCGCAACATTTCACGGCTATTGTCGTGCTAATTGAGAGAAATGCCATATGGCTAGTGAATGACGTTTCACGCCTTGCTTTGCCCATTTTGTTTAATATCTAGTTTCTAGCTGCACTGCAGCACTGGTTAAAATAAAATTTTATAGATGTACTAATATAAATATTTTCTGTCTGCAGATCTATTAAATAATAATTTTGTAATCCACATTCTTCGAAAAAGGAGCTCTTGGAATGGAAAGAACAATAAGAAGGGACTAATACCAGGAACTGCATACATAATTTTCTTTTCAACTACTGAGTAATTTTTTGTAGAATTAGTTTTTGTGGTGCACCACTTTAATTACTTAGACATTAAGATGTGATTATACATTTCCCTTATCTGCATTGTTATCTTTAGTGTACTATTTTTTCTGCTTGAGCTATGTCATATTTAGGTATAAGTTGCTGCTGTTTGCCAGGCATAGTGTTATTGAATTTGACTTTGTATTATTCTGTTAAGCCAGTTTTACTAATGATTTAATTTTATTGTTTGCTGCACATTGCCTTAGATTAGTTGTAATATTACAATTGCTTTGCCTTTTCTATTTTTTATCATTGTTGTTTGTGTTAATTGTTTTATGCTGCTGCATTGCCTCGTCCCTTAGTTTAATATCTGAGCTCAGTAGATTTAAGTTAGCTTAAGAGGGGGTAGACTATATAAGAACCTAACTATGGAGAATAGGGAAAGAATGCTTTGGAGGTTATATGAAACAGATTTGGCAAAAATGAGTATTGTGCACTGAGAAATAATTATTTTGAAAGAAATATGAATCGAATACAGAAAGCAGGTATAGATAGGACTTTTTGGGAATAATGATGAACGAAGGGAGATCTCTAAGAACAAAACAGGATTTGTTCGCAAAATACTGCAGTACCAAAAGTTACACTGAAAACGAACCCTATCCTTTCCTTTTGTGTTATCCCCCTATGTGTTTGTGTACCCTTGTGTATTTCTTTTCTTCCTGTCTCTGTGTAGTTTCATAGAATTTTTTCTTCTTCTAATACTAAGCTACATGAACTATGATGAGGAATACTGTTATCCTCAAATATAATTTGCATTGATAATATGTTATTTACTTTGTAAACATGTTTAAACAGTATTTGTTCTGTTTTGTTTTAATGCTCATGTGGAAGTTGATATTCCAAAAGTTATTCTGATCTTTATGTATGTACTTATGTCATTATTTTTGTAACACTGATGTATATGTTTATTTCTATTCTTTTGTAAAGCCCCTATTACTACGAATGTTATCTCTACTGTTATGTTTTTAATTATGTATTTTGTACCTTTGTAATTGTATTCTTATGTTATAAAATTGTAATTGACACCAGGTCATCAAATTAAGTAACTTGTAAGTTACATTTCACTGCACACATTTCTATTGGTCATAGTATATGGACAATATGTGACAAGTAGGGACTGTTAGTGTTTGCACGTGTGTTAATAATTCAGCAAGGGACTGGATAACAGCATTGCTGGTTCTAAGGACAATTCCAAAAACTTTGTGAGTGCACAAGTGGTGGTTATGGACTTGCTATATTATCCGCAAGACTCTTCAATGGTGATTGTGTACCTGCACAGTCATAACAGATGGCTGCTAGCCATCTCTACAAGGACTACAGTGGGTCTGCACCTCTGGTGGCCCACCAATACCGTAATCTCTACCAGGACTACAGTGGGTCTGCTCTGTGATGACCTACACACCAATACTCTTCAAAACTTCGACTGACTCTGTTGTGGGTTTGCTCTGTTGTGGCCCATTACCTGTCAGCATGTCAAGAGTCAGCACTGTCTTTCCGTTGGAAGGACAACACTACTTCTTCAAGACTGCATGGAAATCCACTACGTCTGTGTGCATTGTCTTTTACTGCTCAGACTTTGAGAAAAACACTGCAATGTGATGAATGATCAGGACTGTCTTTAGGGACTGTGAGAAAATTTTAGCTTTTGACCAACATTGTATCAATAAGTGTGTGCATTTGATTTATTTGTTATTGTAATTACGATTATGAAAAATTTTAACAAATATGTATTGCCCACTGCCCAACCCAATTTGTAAAATTTTTTGTGGGGAGCATGGGGGCTATGTAAGTAGGCTGTTTAGGTTTTTTTATTGGTAACGCCACCTCAGTATGAAAATCACCGGCTGTGCCGTGTGCAGTCTGTGGCTGCTTTGCATTGTTGTAATACTCAACCATTGTAGTGTTAGGCAGCTGGCTGTGAACAGCGCGTAGCGCTGGGCAGTTGGAGGTGAGCCGCCAGCAGTGGTGGATGTGGGGAGAGAGATGGCGGAGTTTTGTAATTTGTCATGATATCAAGGTAAATACATTGTTTGTTCTCTATTAATATCTTTCATTTGCTAACTATCCCTATCAGTAGTTAGTGCCTTCCATAGTTTGAATCTTTTATTTAGCTGGCAGTAGTGGCGCTTGCTGTATTGCAGTAGTGGGAGTAACCAAGATTTTTGTGAGGTAAGTGATTTCTGAAAAGTACAGGTTAATGTTAGTCAGGGCCATTCTCTTGTAGAGAATTTTGAAAGTCAGATTGCGTTGCGTTAACAAAATATTGTGTGTGGAAAGTCAGATTGCGTTGCGCTATAAATATTGTGTGTCAGGTTAAGGACAGTCGTGTATATTGTTCAAAAGGGGACGTTTCAATCTGTTTTTAGCAAAGTGAACGACATATGTTTTCGACAAACGATGTGCCAGAAAACATGCCAATGCGGCGAGATCTTTTGTTCGTGTGCGAGAAATATTTGTTTCACCTGTTTCTGTGAAAATTTTCACCCCACTGACTGCAAGAACGCTCACGAATAGACGATCAGTTAGGATTATGCAATAAAGTTCTTAAGGTGTATTTATGTACGATGTATCACAATGTAAATTGCTGTCAGTACAGTATAATACACACTTATTTGATTATTAATTACACTTCGCTATGTTTCACGTCAAAAAAAAATACAAAGAAAAGTATTCCTACTATCAGAATATTACCAGATACACCGAAAAAATATCTAAAGAAAAAAATGGCACAACCAAGTATCGAACACAAACCAGATGTTTGGTAGTCTAATGTTATGGCCGCTCGACCGCCGATCTCGCTCTTCTAGACACCTTGAATGACACGTACCCAAGCTACAGCAAGAAAACACAAAAACGTTAATAACTCTAACGTTATTGACTTTGGGCCCCATACTGTAAAATAAAAAAATGTTTGTTTTTAGATGATCTTTCGACATATAGCATTCAAAATAGGATTTTCCGTCATCAGCTTTAACCACTTCACTCAAAAACTGGAGATTGTCTAACAAAAAGCGGAAATATGTGTGCCTTGAAACTTCCTGACAGATTAAAACTGTGTGCCGGATCGAAACTCGAACTCGTGACCTTTCCCTTTCGCGGGGAAATGCTCTACCAACTGAGCTACCGAAGCAGGACGTACGACCTCCCCCTTCCCCCCCCCCCCCCCCTCCCGTCTCGCAGCACCTCGTTTCCTACATTCAAAACTTCACAGAAGCCCTCCTGCGAAACTTGAAGAACTACACTCTTGGAAAAAAGGAAATTGCCTTGACATGTCAAAACAATATCCTTTCGTCCAAGAGCGTAGTTCTTCAAGGTTCGGAGGAGAGATTCTGTGAAGTCCGGAGACGAGGTACTGCTGGAAGTAAAGCTGCGAGGAATGGTCCCAGTCGTGCCTGGGTAGCTCAGCCGGTCAGAGGGTTAGCTGCCCTCTGTAATAAAAAAACTGATTTAATGTATCAACGATGAACTTCAGCAAGTGTAATAGGACGTCCTCCCAGAACAAATACAACGATCACTTACGTGGAAATTAGATTAACATAAAAAAGTTGATAAAGCATTGGCTCCCGAAAGACAAAGTTCCCGAGTTCGAATCTCGGTCCGACACATAGTTTTAACCTGCCAGGAAGTTTCACACCAGCGCACACTCCGCCACAGAGTGAAAGTTTCATTCTGGATGTCTATACTTATTTTCAATATAGAACGTCCTTGCAAAATATGATCAAAACGGTGACCACATGTCAGACTATCCCCTCGTAAGTAACTTTGACTATGAATTAAAAAATTGAGACTAATTATAAAGAGTTGCAATTTTCCCCGCCCGTACAGAGGAGTTCGTTGATCTGTCGCTTCCGGAAGGCGAGCCTGTCTCGTATCGCATCCATGCTGGTGAGCCAGCGAGCCTGGATGTGGGTTTTGGGCGATTTTCCACATCCATGTGGGTGATTACCGGGCTGGTACTCACTTCCCACCTCTGATACAAAACATCTAGAAAACGTTCTCACTTTTGAACATGAGATTTACTATTTACTCTAGATGCTGACAGACGGGATGCATGAATTCTGTATTTGGTGGGGGGGGGATGGAGGGGGAGGGGCGGGGTTTGGCATCAGGAAGGACATCCGGACACCAACTGTCTACCGTTGACAAAATCCGTATAACAAGCCGACTCTGTAGAGACACGAGAAAAGGTGAAGAAAAAGGAAGAAGAAGACAAATAAAGAGGCGAAATTTGAACCGTTTAAACTTTTAAAACTAGGAAGGTGGAAGAGTTATGCTTCCACACCTCTTCGACAAGAAGGCAATTGGACATGCAACAGAAGCGTCAATATTACAGGGTAGAAATGAAATCTGCCTGTTTCAAACAAATTGACCCAGCAGTTGCTTCGGTCAGCTTAAGGAAACTACGGAAAAGTTAAAGAAAGATGGTGGGATGGAGGGATGAACCATGTTCTTCACGGATGGGAGTCCAATGTGCTAAACACTGCTGCAACGCGATCAGTACTTAATAAACAATAAATAATGATTTATTCATGTTATTGAGAAATAATTAATACAGCAACACGAAGTTTTAGGCCAGTAATAGATTATACCGTAAGTAGTTAGGAATCAAAAATCGTTGTGAAAGATGTGACAGTTCTAAAAAATCCAAAGTGTGAATCATATCATCACCGGTACTTGCTGACATCCAACACATACTTTCCGTTTATACGGAGGAAAGGCTCCAACATAAATTTAAAGAACATCAACAAAATAAGAAAATACAACATTACTTGATTCAGAATAGAAATATACACAAAACATAAAATTTTCTAAACCTCTGCGTTGATGATCAGGTATTTCTAGCTGGAGGTAAGGACGAAGGTACAAGTTACGAAAGCTGAAGGCGGACACGAAGAAGTGATACAGACATTTAACACTCAGCAACTAAATATTTAGCATTGGATGATAAAAATGTAGAAGAACTAGGCACTGAACTGGCTAAAGCCACAGGATGTGATCCTTTCAGATATTTCGGAATATCGTTGTCATCCAGTAGCAGAAGCACAGTTAATAAAAGTAACAAGAGAGGCTAGGGAAAAGAGCAAAAAAACAACTCAATTCTACTCTTTGATGAACAATATAACAAATATAACGGTACAAACCATACATAACTCTAACGTCGAGAGAATTGCTACATGTGGCACATAGCTGAGAGAGTTAAATAGGAGGCAGAGAGAGAGAGAGAGAGAGAGAGAGAGAGAGAGAGAGAGACCGTTGACAATGGAAACAAATGGACTTTCGGAGAAGAAGCTGTGACATTTCGACGATGTAATCTTATAATACGGCGAATATTACAATATGACAGATTATGTTAGCCGGCAAGACAACAACGAAGGCAGCTGAAACAAAACAGCTATTGTGCGGCTCTGCCAGCTAAAAAGGATGGATGGCGAAAAGTATCCAAAACGAATTAAGAAAAGGACTCCACAAAACAGAAGGAGTAGAGAACACCAACCTAACTCCAACCTATAACATAGAAGGAAGTTAGTACTTTTTGCTGATGATACAAATATAGTAATCACATCCAAGAAGCAAAACTCAGCTGAGGAAATTGCAAATAATGTCTTTCAGAAAATTATTAAGTGGTTCTCTGCAATTGGGCTCTCATTAAATTTTGAGAAGGCACAGTTTATACAATTCTGTACAGTAAATGACAAATATAGACTATGCACGGAAGTCTGTTGCTAAGGTAGAATACTCAAAATTTCTGGGTGTGTGCATTGATGAGAAATTGAATTGAAAGAAACACATCGATGATCTGCTGAAACGGTTAGGTTCAGCTGCTTATGCTAGTAGGGTTATTGCAAATTTTGGTGATAAACATATCATACTATGCCTGTTTTCATTCACTGTTTTCATATGGCATCATAATTTAGGGCAATTCGTCATTAAAAGAGAAAATATTCATTGCAACAAAGCGTGTAATCAGAATAACAGCTGGAGCCCACCCAAGATCACCTTGCAGATATTTATTTAAGGAACTCGGGATATTCACAGTACATTCGCAATACATATATTCACTTATTAAATTTGTCATTAATAACCCATCCCAGTTCAAAAATTACAGCCAAGTGCATAGCTACAACACTAAAAGAAAGGATGATATTCACTATTCTGGATTATATCTCACTTTGGCACAGAAAGGGGTGAATTATGCTGCCACAAAAATCTTTGGTCATTTGCCAAATAGTATAAAAAGTCTGACAGATAGCCAACCAACATTTAAAAGCAAATTAAAAGAATTTCTGAAAGACGACGCCTTCTACTCAGTAGATGAATTCTTAGATATGAAGTAGTAACAGGAAAAAAAAGAAAAAAAGAAAAAATTAATTAATTAATTATTTTGTGTAAAGAAAACTTATATTAAAGTGACACGTTCCATATCATTACGAAAAGTCGTATTCATGATCTATGGAACAAGGATTAATGTATGTATAAAATACTCATGATCCTCTGACATTGTGATCAAAATATGATACTTTCAGGCAAAAAATTTCCTCTCATCAGTTATATAAGACACACAATTTCAAGTAACTATAGATCTACGACCTTTAAGGTGGCTCATATATGACGCTTTCTTAAACTTGTTACAATCTTTATCGGCTATCTCTCAGTTTGCTTCGTTTCCATGTGAAAATGATGTGTGTGAAATTTGAACTCAGTAAGGTAACGAGAAGGGTTACCCTTGGACGTTCAGAATTGTAAAACGCAGATTAAAGTGAGCCTTGAATTAAATGTTCATAGCGATGTTGAATTTCTGCCTTTCTTAGCAGTTAGCACCAGTGTTGGTCATGCGTATACAGGACGCAGCACCACGCCGAGACTAGGACCGGCTGTGTGTGACAGTGGAGAGCGAGTCGTTGGTGCTGACGAGGGGGCCGTACGGACTTGCCCTCACCAATTTGATTCATGTTGACAGGTTGTGTAAAGCATGATTAGGACTCCAACTTATATAAAGAGGAAGGCACAACTCCCAAACATTTTCGAGAAAATCGAGTTTGAAAGTCTTGGGCATGCGTATATATACTATTGTGTGGTCGCTTCTCTGGCACCTCTAAAGTGTATCCATGCACGAAGAACCGTTCAAACTTAGGCGCAAGGGAAAATGACTATCTGATGAAAATTACCAACTTCAGAATTAACAGGCATCACGACTCGACTTATGGAAAGTACGTCAACGAGGGGCCAGCAATAAGTAATGAATCATAATTTTTTCTCAGCAAATTTCTGTAGCTGTGGGACATCGTGGAATATTCCCGAAGTTCCGGTAGGTGGCGGCGCTATGCATAGCCTTCAAAATGGTGCCTGTAACGGAAGTATGTTCCAAGCAGTATAGTATTGTTATGAGATGTGTGCTACTGCTGCGGTACTTTTTGGATATTGCGATCAGGGCTAATATTTTATTACTTTCAGTCTTTCTCGTCAATCTTTTACAGCCAACGTAATTGTTTATGGTATATTGTTTGGTGTATTCCCTGTTGTAAAGTTAAAGGCATTCTTAGGGGTAGAGGATTTCACTATTTGCTATGTTATGCTAGATACTAAGTTTGCAGTTTCTAATTTGGACGATGGCTGTCTTACTTATGTTTACCCTATATATGTGCTCAAATTAGCGATTCGGATAGTGACCGGGCCAAATGTTTCACGAAATAAGCGTCAAATGAAAAAAAACTTGTCTAGCTTGAAAGGGGAAACCAGATGGCGCTATGGTTGGCCCGCTAGATGGCGCTGCCATAGGTCAAACGGATATCAACTGCGTTTTTTTTTTTAATAGGAACCCCCATTTTTTATTACATATTCGTGTAGTACGTAAAGAAATATGAATGTTTTAGTTGGACCATTTTTTTCCCTTTGTGACAGATGACGCTGTAATAGTCACAAACGTATAAGTACGTGGTATCACGTAACATTCCGCCAGTGCGAACGGTATTTGCTTCGTGATACATTACCCGTGTTAAAATGGACCGTTCACCAATCGCGGAAAAGGTCGATATCGTGTTGATGTATGGCTATTGTGATCAAAATGGCCAACGGGCGTGTGCTATATATGCTGCTCGGTATCCTGGACGACATCATCCAAGTGTCCGGACTGTTCGTCGGATAGTTACGTTATTTAAGGAAACAGGAAGTGTTCAGCCGCATGTGAAACGTCAACCACGACCTGCAACAAATGATGATGCCCAAGTAGGTGTTTTAGCTGCTGTCGCGGCTAATCCACACATCAGTAGCAGACAAATTACGCGAGAATCGGGAATCTCAAAAACGTCGGTGTTGAGAATGCTACATCTACATCGATTGCACCCGTACCATATTTTTATGCACCAGGAATTGCATGGCGACGACTTGGAACGTCATGTACAGTTCTGCCACTGGGCACAAGAGAAATTACGGGTCGATGACAGATTGTTTGCACGCGTTCTATTTAGCCACGAAGCGTCATTCACCAACAGCAGTAACGTAAACCGGCATAATATGCACTATTGGGCAACGGAAAATCCACGATGGCTGTGACAAGTGGAACATCAACCACCTTGGCGGGTTAATGCACGGTGCGGCATTATGGGAGGAAGGATAATTGGCCCCCATTTTATCGATGGCAATCTAAATGGTGCAATGCATGCTGATTTCCTGCGTAATCTTCTACCGATATTACTACAAGATGTATCACTGCATGACAGAATGGCGATGTACTTCCAACATGATGGATGTCCGGCACATAGCTCGCGTGCGATTGAAGCGGTTTTGAATAGCATATTTCATGACAGGTGGATTGATCGTCGAAGCACCATACCATGGCCCGCACGTTCACCGGATCTAACGTCCCCGGATTTCTCTCTGTGGGGAAAGTTGAAGGTTATTTGCGATCGTGATCCACCGACAACGACTGACAACATGCGTCAGCGCACTGTCAATGCATGTGCGAACATTACGGAAGGCGAACTACTCGCTGTTGAGAGGAATGTCGTTACACGTATTGCCAAATGCATTGAGGTTGACGGACATCATTTTTAGCATTTATTACATTAATGCGGTATTTACAGGTAATCACGCTGTAACTGTGGTGTCACCGCCAGACACCACACTTGCTAGGTGGTAGCTTTAAATCGGCCGCGGTCCATTAGTATACGTCGGACCCGCGTGTCGCCACTGTCAGTGATAGCAGACCGAGTGCCACCACACGGCAGGTCTAGAGAGACGTCCTGGCACTCGCCCCAGTTGTACAGCCGACGTTCATAGCAATGGTTCACTGACAAATACGCTCTCATTTGCCGAGACGATAGTTATCATAGCCTACAGCTACATTTGCTACGACCTAGCATGGCGCCGTATTCAATTGATATTGAGATTCTATTAATGTATCATCAAGAGCGATGTTCTATAAATGTGGATTAAAGTTAAGTATTCCAGAAGCTACGTACTTTTCTTTATAGCATTCATTACGTATCCTGTTTCAGACCTCACGCCAGCCTGCGTGAGTTTAAGCGCGTGCCTTTCGGCTTCCTCTCATTGTGTCTAGGCTGTCTTGTCTAGACACAACAGTAACAGTATGCGTTCTCAGAAATGATAAGTTCACAAAGGTACATGTATCACATTGGATAACCGAAATAAAATGTTCAAATTTACCTACGTTCTGAATTTTAATTTAAAAAACCTACCTGTTACCAACTGTTGGTCTAAAATTGTGAGCCATATGTTTATGACTATTATAGCGACATCTATCACAAAGCGAAAAAAGTGATCCAACTAAAACATTCATATTTCTTTACGTACTACACGAATATGTAACAAAAAATGGGGGGGGGTTCTATTTTTAAAAAAACGCAGTTGATATCCGTTTGACCTATCGCAGCGCCATCTAGCGGACCAACCATAGCGCCATCTGGTTTCCCCCTTCAAGCTAGACAAGTTTCGTTCTTTGTAGTGTTTTCATTTGACGCTTATTTCGTGAGATATTTGGCCTCGTCACGATCAATGGACCATCATATATACACTCCTGGAAATTGAAATAAGAACACCGTGAATTCATTGTCCCAGGAAGGGGAAACTTTATTGACACATTCCTGGGGTCAGATACATCACATGATCACACTGACAGAACCACAGGCACATAGACACAGGCAACAGAGCATGCACAATGTCGGCACTAGTACAGTGTATATCCACCTTTCGCAGCAATGCAGGCTGCTATTCTCCTATGGAGACGATCGTAGAGATGCTGGATGTAGTCCTGTGGAACGGCTTGCCATGCCATTTCCACCTGGCGCCTCAGTTGGACCAGCGTTCGTGCCGGACGTGCAGACCGCGTGAGACGACGCTTCATCCAGTCCCAAACATGTTCAATGGGGGACAGATCCGGAGATCTTGCTGGCCAGGGTAGTTGACTTACACCTTCTAGAGCACGTTGGGTGGCACGGGATACATGCGGACGTGCATTGTCCTGTTGGAACAGCAAGTTCCCTTGCCGGTCTAGGAATGGTAGAACGATGGGTTCGATGACGGTTTGGATGTACCGTGCACTATTCAGTGTCCCCTCGACGATCACCAGTGGTGTACGGCCAGTGTAGTAGATCGCTCCCCACACCATGATGCCGGGTGTTGGCCCTGTGTGCCTCTGTCGTATGCAGTCCTGATTGTGGCGCTCACCTGCACGGCGCCAAACACGCATACGACCATCATTGGCACCAAGGCAGAAGCGACTCTCATCGCTGAAGACGACACGTCTCCATTCGTCCGTTTCTTACGCCACGAAATAAAACTATCGATGTCGTAAAATATTACTTTGTGTTTAAAATTGCATCGTGCTGTAAACAAATGTACTTATTTCAATTTTGCCAAAATAAAAATAAGTGCACTCTGTATTGAATGATGCAGTTATTAACCTTTATTAAAACTGCTTAAAATAAAATATTATTTTTGCATGACAAGTTCATTCATCTCCTAATAAATCCAGGTTATTTATTTTCGCTTCTGAGCTGAAAGCATTCCAAGTTCACAGATCACATTGTGCGAGTGACCAGATGGTTCAGAAAAAAGCAAAGCCGTTCCTTTTTACGACCAAATCCAGACCACGTGGTCTTTCAATTTTGTGGAAGAGTACCATTCGTAGCAGATACAATGAATTCTTCAGTTCGTTTATGGTCGAAAATCTCTGTATTCGAGAATTACTCGCATCAAATAAATGGAACAAACTGCAATCATTCATACAATTGTTAATCCTTTTCTTTTGCAATTTGCGGGCGTTAATAAACCTGTGGGTCAAAGTGCTATATTGGCTCTGCGGGAAATTACGATTAATGGGGTAAAAAGACGATTTTCGTCGCGCCAATCGAGAAACTGCATACCAAAATTAGATTTTTATCGACAGCGCAACCGGCAGGTTTGGTTAGCGTTTGCACTTATTTTCAAGGAAGAATTTCTCGCTTTGTTTTCATATTTTTGTTCACCCCCCTCCTGTAGGGTTAACTGATCCACCTGTCCCACGCCCATAACTTAACAAACTACTGTGTGGCACCCGATGAAACAGCTATGGGTCTCCGAAACAAGTTGTCCATTATAAGAACGTCATTCACAGCTGAATCAGATTTTCAATCTAATCAATATGATCCTCAGCTGCGGTTGTTCTTCAAATAAGACTTGGATACTAAACGTTGTAGAGATGCTCCGTATAATTATATATAGGTTATTTGTCGATAATATGGCATTATCGAACACCTTATTGTACGGAAATCTAAGCCGACGAAATCTAGCTGTTTACTTGCACCTAGTGTTTGCAAGGCGTTATGTATATTCACATCCACATACTGTGAAAGCCACCGTATGGTGCGTAGCGGAAGGGACGCTGTATCACTATCAGTCATTTCCTTCCTTGTTTCACTCCCAAATAGAGCAAGGGAAAACCGACTGCCTATATCCCTGAGTATGATCTTCGTGCTCTTTACGCAAAATATATATTGATGTTAGTAGAATCGTTATGCAGCCAACTTCAAATGCCGGTTCTCTAAATTTTCTCAGTAGTGTTTCTCAAAATTAATGTCGCCTTTCCTCCAAGGATTCCCATATGAGTTCCCGACGCATCCCGTAATACTCGCGAGTTATTCGAGCTTACCGGTAGCAAACCTAGCAGCTCGCCTCTTCATTCCTTCGAAGTCTTCCTTTCATCCGACCTGGTGCGGATCCCAGACACTCGAGCAGTACTCAAGAATTGGTCGCTCTAGCGTCCTATATGAGGTGTCCTTTAGAGAAGAGCCACACTTTTCTAAAATTCTCCCTATAAACCGAATTCGACCATTAGCCTTCCCTACCGCAGTCCTCACATACTTTCCACTTCATATCATCACTAATGCTGTATCTGAACATTAAGGGTTTGTTTTTTTCTAAGCTGGCTTCTTTCCCCCTACAGTCATTCAACTTCGACACCATCCCATACACCACAGCATCATCAGCAAACAACTACAGACTGCAGAACCTGTCCACTGATCATTTATCTATGTAGAAAATAACAGCCGTCCTATCACATTTTCCTGAGGCACTCCTGACCATACCCTTATCTCTCATGAACACTCACCGCCAAGAGAACATACTGGGTTTTTAAACTTAAATTTATCCATATTATATGGATGATGTTTGAGGGCTGCGAATGTATTGTAAGATTTTTATGAAATCGTATATACTGCAACAATCCCTTGTTACTAATATTTCACAAGCACAACGCGTTTCGGCGGCATGCTGCCATCATCAGGTGCCTTTACAGTCACTTTTACATTGCAGATAAAATAAAGTGAGGTTAGTTTCCTTTGCTGTGTGTGTGTCACTGAGGTTATGTGTCGAAAAAGACGACTGTTCAGTAAGATATATCTGTTATGGTGTGTGTATTAAGTAATAGGCGTGATCAGCTCATTTTCTTAGTGCTTATCACTTAATGTACAGACCATAACCTATTTATCTTCCTGAATATACGTCTTTTTCGACATATAACCTCATTGGCAGACACAGCAAAGGAAATTAACCTCACTTCATTTTAACTACACTGTAAAAGTAACTGTAAATGCACCTGATGATGGCAGTATGCTGACGAAACGCGTCGTGCCAACAAAACACTAGTAACAAGTGACTGTTGCAGTGTATATTAATTCATAAACATACTGGTTTCTATTGCTTAAGAAGTAATAGAATACAGCAAGCTTTGTCCCTCACGAGTGTTGTTTCTTTTCTGAATACAGTGGCGCCAAGCACAAAGCGAGTCCAGCTTCTTTCCCTACAGCAGTTTTGCTATTGCTGTTACTTATATAGGACGGAAATCACGTGAGCCTAGCAGATTAGCTGAAAACGGGCTACACATATGCGACTCCAGGTGAGCTTACCTTGTCTGAACTGGGGCATAGACCGATGGACCGCCATATCGTTAGTAATGCTGTTCATGGCTGCAGAGTAGAATGTCCACCCTGGCGTGCGCTGTCATCCACGTAACTCTGTATCCACCCGCGAGTACTGACGACGATTCTCACTCCTCGCACAAGAAGCGCGCGTGGTCAGTCCGGCCGCACACCTTGCTGAATCCGGAACCCAGACCCCGTGGCGCCGTCTACACCTTGTCGCAACGCGGCCGGCCAGCGGATGAAAACAATGCCTCGGCAGATAAGCAGTTCCTTGCGCTCGACCGCAAGCGACTGCAGCCGCTCCGCTTTCGAGTCCAGCCGGAACTGAACGCGATATGTCGACCAGGATGTGGTTGATATGGCACACAGCGCGACGCCGTACATTTCTCTGGTCCAGCAGCACTACTAGGAACACGCGGCCCCAATATGGCGATTCTTGAAGTGATAAACCGTGTTGTGACCCCACATTCTCGAAATTTTCTGCTACTGCTGGTAACACTTCACCCCCAAGATATCAACACGGGTTGATAAGTGTCTAGTTATATTGACAAGGTATAATGCAGACTTTCAAGGCTGGTGTTTACATCAGATACAACTTCCGGGCCGAGAGCCCTTGGCCGAAGTATTAAACTATTCAATGACGTTTCGTCCATTTCTGTGGGAGAATTCGTACTTACTACACACACAACAAAAAGATTTGCATCACCTCGGTTCTGGAAGTTCCGGAACCTGTACAGAAAATTGGAATATAGATCAACATATCATTTCTGCCCTTTTTATTGCTCAAGAAAACCACACATTGCCTATTGTACCACCATACAGCGAGACCTTGAGGGGTGGTGGTCCAGATTGCTGTACACACCGGTACCTCCAACACCCAGTAGCACATCCTCTTACATTGATGCATGCGTGTATTCGCCGTGGCATACTATCCACAAGTCTATCCAGGCACTGTTAGTCCCACTCCTCAACGACGATTCGGCATGGATCCCTCAGAGTGGTTGGTGGGTCACGTTGTCCATAAACAGCCCTTTTCAATGTATCCCAGGCATGTACGATAGGGTTCACGTCTGGAGAACATGCTGGGCACTCTTAGTCGAGCGATGTCGTTATCCTGAAGGAAGTCATTCACAAGATGTGTATGATGGGGGCGCGAATTGTCGTCCATGAAGACGAATGCCTCGCCAATATGCTGCCGATATGGTTGCACTATCGGTCGGAAGATTGCATTCACGTATCGTACAGCCGTTACGGCGCCTTCCATAACCACCAGCGGCGTACGTCGGCCCCACATAATGCCACTCCAAAACAGCAGGGAACCTCCACCTTGCTACATTCGCTGGACAGTGACCGGGCTGCCTCCAAACACGTCTCAGACGATTATCTGATTGAAGGCATATGCGACACTCATCGGTGAAAAGAACGTGATGCCAATCTTGAGCGGTCCACTTGGCATGTTGTTAGGCCCATCTGTACCGCGCTGCATGGTGTCGTGGTTGCAAAGCTGGACCTCGCTATGGGTCGGGAGTGAAGTTACGCATCACACAGCCTATGGTTGCACGAAAAGCATTATTCAACATGGTGGCGTTGCTGCCAGGGTTCCTCCGAGCCATAATACGTAAGTAGTGGTCATCCACTGTAGTAGTACCCCTTGGGTGGCCTGAGCGAGGCAGGTCATCGACAGTTCCTGTCTTTCTGTATCTCCTCCATGTCCGAACAACATCACTTTTGTTCACTCCGAGACGCCCGGACACTTCCCTTGTTGAGAGCCCTTCCTGGCACAAAGTAACAATGCGGACGCGAACCGCGGTATTGACCGTCTGGTCATGGTTGAACTACAGACAACACGATCCGTGTACCTCCTTCCTGGTGGAATGACTGGAAGTGATCGGCTGTCGGACCCTCTCCGTCTAATAGGCGCTGCTCACACATGGTTGTTTGCACCTATGGGTGGGTTTAGTGACATCTCTGAACACCCAAAGGGACTGTGTCAGTGATACAATTTCCACAGTCAACGCCTATTTTCAGGAGTTCTGGGAACGGGGGTGATGCTAAACATTTTTGATGTGAGTATATCTGCCCGGTGACGTCGACCTTGATCAAGAATTCGGCTAACATTCGGCATTTCAACACGAATGGTAGTGGCCTCTATACAGCTTCATTGAGTCTAAAATTCTGGGCCTACTTGAGCATTCGAAGCAGCTACCGCCTCTCTGTAACATGTGCCTTCCAGTTCTGATCAATATAAACACCTAAGAATTTGAAATGTTCCGTTTCATTTAACCGTTTGCCCTCAAGCATTGTTTCTAATGGCGTAGTCTGCCCTTCTGCTGTACTGAACTGCCTGTATTGTGTTTTATCTAAATTTAGTGACGGTCTAATCAAAGTGAACTGGTTACTAATTTGCAAGAAACTATTATTTACACTTTCAAACACCTAAATTACTCCATTAGAATTAATGAATTAATTATACACTGATGTGACGAAAGTCATGAGATACCTTCTAATATCGTGTTGGATTTCCTTTTGTCCGGCGTAGAGCAATAACTCGACGTGGCATGGACTCAACAAATCTTTGGAAGTCCTCTGCGGAAATACTAAGCCATGACGCCACTACAGCTGTCTATAAGTGAGAAAGTGTTGCCAATGAAGGATATCGTAAACTAGTTGACCTCTTGATTATGTCCTATAAATGATGGAAGGCATTCGTGTCTATCTGGATGGCCAAGCCGGCCGCGGTGGTCTCGCGGTTCTAGGCGCGCAGTCAGAAACCGTGCGACTGCTACGGTCGCAGGTTCGAATCCCGCCCCGGGCATAGATGTGTGTGATGCCCTTAGGTTAGTTAGGTTTAAGTAGTTCTAAGTTCTAGGGGACTAATGACCACAGCAGTTGAGTCCCATAGTGCTCAGAGCCATTTGAACCATTTGGATGGTCAAATCATTCGCTCGAATCGTCCAGAATGTTCTTCAAACCAACCGCAAACAATTGCCGCCCAGTGACACAATCATCCATAAAAATTCTATCGTTGTTTGGAAACATGAAGTCCATTTCCAGTCAATGATCGATTCAGTCGGACCAGAGAACCCACAACCGACCCATGTTAACACAGCCCACACCATTACGGAACCACTACCAGCTAGCACAGTGCCCTGTTGGCAACTTGAGTCGTGGCATCGGGGAGGGGGTCTGCGTCACACTCAAACCCTACCAAGAGCTCTTACCAACTGACATCGGGACTCATCTGATCAGGCTATGGTCCTCTCAGTCGTCTAGGCACCAACCGATATGATCACGAGCCCATGAGAGGCGCTGAAGGCGATGTCGTGCTGTTAGCACAGGCACTCGCGTCGGTCGTATGCTGCCATAGCCTATTAGCGCCAACTTTCGCAGTACTGTCTCGACGAATACATTCGTCGTACGTCTCACATTGATTTCCGTGGTTATTTCGAGCTATGTTGCTTGTCTGATAGCACCGACAACTATACCCAAACTCGGCTGCTCGCGGCCGTTAAGTGAAGGCTGCGTTGTCCGAGGCGAGAGGTAATACTTGAAATTGTGTATTCTAGGCACATTCTTGACACTGTGGATCTCGAGATACTGAGTTCCCTAACGGTTTCTGAAGTGGAATGTCCAATGCGTCTAGCTCCAGCTACTATTTCGCTTTACTTCCCGTCGTGCGGCCATAAACACATCGGTAACATTTTCACATGAATACAAATGACAGCTCCGCCGATTTGCTGCCATTTTATACCCTGTATACGTGATACTAGGGCACCATCCGTATATGTGTGTATCGCTATCCCATGACTTTTGTCACCTCAGACCAAAACAGAACTATTTCTAATAATTTGCATCTCTTTGGTATCAGTCATATTTATTTATTTTGTATTTATTTCAGCGCACTGCAACGCGTTTCTAGCTTATTTTGTTCATCATCAGGCGTATATGTGTAAATGCGTTATTTAAATGGAAATTCTCTCACTCTAACTTAACCTAGAATTGTTCTAATAATGCAGTGGCTTTTGGGATATTTGGGGGACAGGGAGGGCAGTGGATGGCCAAAAATTGATGTTCAGTTTTGTCCTAGGCTTGTGTGGAACTCTGCCTCATTGTTTTGATTGATACCACAGCAATTTTGACGTCCAAAAGCTTCATCTGCATCGTTAGTATACTGGCGGAGCTGTTGTTGAACATTACACTATTGCACTTGATCAAACACTGTTTTGGCGTACTTTCACTGCACAGACGTTTCTCCACAGATGTAATCAGTATGCCTTAAATATAATATGGTGGTCTTGCAGCTTGTCGATCAGTATCGATGTTCGCGATCTTGACAGTGTGGTAGTCATTTGTTTCATACTAGGAGATCTTGAATCTGTTGCATTAGTACTGGTTTAAGTTTCTTGAAGAGTTTCGTGTTTATTATTTCTGTCAGAAATCTGGTGTTTTTATTATGAATGTAAATTTCCATGGCTTTAATGATACTCAGTCTTTTACTTCTCCTTTACCCTTTCTGTTTCTTAGATATATGATAGAACATCATTTATACATAACAAGAACGACAGCGGATCCATTATCGAATCTTGTGACGATTACCGCCATTATGAAGATGGTGTTTCATTAAGTAAGTCCCTGAGTTTCGTAACGCAACGTTTTGTATTCTTTAATTAGGATGGAAATCAGTTGCCAACAAAATATCTAACACCACTATGTTTGAGCTTACCTTGCAGAATACTATTAAGTGCACAATTAAATGCTTTTGACAAGTCACAGTAAATTCAAGTTGGCAGTATTTTGTCATTTAAATTCTGTATGATTCGTTTTGTGAACTGAAAGATGGCATTTTGTGTGGACTGAAATCCAAATTAAGACTAAGTATTTTGTTTCGAGAGGGTTGTGTTACGGTTCTTACATACGTTATTTTTCTGTTACCTTCGAGAAGAAGGTATTGGTGAGATCGGTATTTATAATTGCCTCACTGTCTTCGGCGTGAAGAGGTCTGACAATAATTTGTTTCAGTCTCTCTGTAAATATCCTCTGTGATATTGACAGGTACTCCTGGAGAATTTTTGGTTTTAGGGAGTTAATTACACTCTTAATGTGTTTGGCAGAGCATTTAGTAATTGTAATTTGCCTGAACGTATGAGACTTTGTTTCCTGTACATATTTTATTGCTGTATCCCTTCAACTGTCCATGTGTGCCTGAGGTACTTCAAGGAAGTGATTACAAAATACAAAGGCTATCTGACAACTGTCGTTTATTATGTGGTTCTTTTCTTCTAGAACATAGTCTTTGCATTCCTTAAGTGATTTCTCAGTTTGTCTTTTAATTATTGCTCATAAAGATTTGGATTTGTTATCTTAATTATTCATTTGGGACATTATACGGATTTTTTTATTTTTAAAATCCCTTTATTTAACACAGTATAATATTTCTTGTAATGTGTAATCATTCCTATTTCCCTCTTTGTCTCAACCATTTTCAAATAATTTATTTTTCTTTGCACATGCTATTTTTATTCCTTTTGTAATCCACGTTTTTTATATCTTACTAGTGCCATACCTCATCGTTTTCTTGAGAAGGCAGCGGTTAAAGATTGATAGAGACCCACCTGAAAATACATTAAATTTGACACATCATACACATATCTCCAGTGATCTTCCTGTTAGACCACCTTGACTTTCCTGTTGTTTGTTCAGTAATTACTCTGTTTTCCATGATACCGCTACATTGTAATCACACATGTTGTTTAGTATGGCTAGTTCTGCATCAGGATCAGAGAGGCCATTCGTTACTAGATTAAAATTTATATCATTGATGAAGTGTCCAACTACAAAAATATGGAAAACAGGGAGCTGTCACATACATTGTCTGTCCAAAAGGTTGCGAGATTAAGTTGATTCCTGGCTTCTCAGCGACTTCAGCGTAGTAACTACGGTGGCAGCTTCAACAAATAAACGTAAACAACAGTTGTGTATTCGACCAGTCAGTTATGAACTGGCAGTTTAAGTACTGAACGTGCGACCGTAGCGAGTCATTGCTGTTGTGTCACAAGCCACAATGGAGCAACATCTCTAAATCTAGCGTTCAAGCCATTGTCCAGAAAATTTTGAGGAAGAGAAAAGTCCCGCACATCCTGATCCCTGAATAAAAGTAACGACATGTGACAGCCTGCCACGACTTGACTGAATGCAAAGTGTGGACAGTTCTCTCCTGAAGAAAATGATCGTGGGTAATGAGGCTTAATCTTATCGATACAAGCCTACTACAAAACGAGAGTTCCGAAACTTCACGTGATGGGTAAATATTTCGTCTCTAAGGCTAAGTTCTTTTCGAACATTCATGGGTTTTTACTGGACATATCAGCAGCAAATATTCATCGTAGTAAACCGGTATATATCCTCAATTATGCACAATTCGATGTATAATTACCTAGGTGTCTTTCAAATATGAAATTTCGCTTTACTAAGAAAGTACTTTCACGCATGCTCGATAAAAATGCACCACTGCTGATTTGGATTGCATTAGATTATACTTCTGAGTGTGTTCACACACACTCACTCACACACACTCTCACACTCACACACACACACACACACACACTCACACACACACAGTTTCAAGTGTACTTAAACTCTTCTTCTGTCCACTCCATGTCTCCACTAATGTCTCCCTGCATTCTTTTTCCTCTGGTGCATGTTCACTGGCGAACTGCGTGTCAGCCAAAGGAAAGACTTCCCATTGCCAGGATTGTATCCCTTCGTCTATATTAAGACTTTTAAATTAATCTACAGTCTCTATATTGTACATAATGTTTTCTACATAGATACAGTTATTGACAATCCTTTACAACACATTTGCAACATTTTTCTTTGTGATACCTCTTTTGTTTTCATTGCAATAACCTCTTTCCCCACCGAAAGTTCTACACACTCAAAGGCTACCTCGGCTTCTGGACTTAAAACTCAGCACCCTCACTCGCTTCCCTCTCCTTAATAACTGTCGCAGCATGTTGTTCTAGTTGCTGTTGTGGTCTTCAGTCCGAGGACTGGTTTGATTGAGATCTCCATGCTATTCTGTTCTGCGCAAAACTCTTCATCTCTTAAGAACTGCTGTAGCCTACATCCTTTTGAATCTGCCTACTGTATTCATCTCTTGGTCTCCCTCTACGATTCCCCCCCCCCCCCTGCCCCAATTCTTCCTTCAGTTACTGAAATGATGATTCCATGATGTCTCATAATATGTGCTATCAACCGATCCCTTATTTTAGTCAAGTTATATCACAAATCTCTTTTCTCCTCAATTCCATTCACTATCTCCTCATTACTAACATAATCTACGTATCTACGTTTCAGCACCATTCTATAGCATCACATTTCAAAAGACTCCATTCCCTTCTAGTTTAAACTGTTTATCGTTTCACTTACATGGCTGCACTCCAGACAAATACCTTCACAAAAAACTTCCTAACACTTAAATCTAGTTTGCAGGGAATTATTAACTTATTTATAAGTTATTTTTTGAACACAATCACTTTTTTACGGTTTCGGCCGTCAAAGACCATCTTTAGATGTTATAGACTTCATATGTTGAAGGCCGAAATTGGTTCCGACTATTGTAAAGAGTGATCGTGTACAAAATAAAAAAAATAATACACTCCTGGAAATGGAAAAAAGAACACATTGACACCGGTGTGTCAGACCCACCATACTTGCTCCGGACACTGCGAGAGGGCTGTACAAGCAATGATCACACGCACGGCACAGCGGACACACCAGGAACCGCGGTGTTGGCCGTCGAATGGCGCTAGCTGCGCAGCATTTGTGCACCGCCGCCGTCAGTGTCAGCCAGTTTGCCGTGGCATACGGAGCTCCATCGCAGTCTTTAACACTGGTAGCATGCCGCGACAGCGTGGACGTGAACCGTATGTGCAGTTGACGGACTTTGAGCGAGGGCGTATAGTGGGCATGCGGGAGGCCGGGTGGACGTACCGCCGAATTGCTCAACACGTGGGGCGTGAGGTCTCCACAGTACAACGATGTTGTCGCCAGTGGTCGGCGGAAGGTGCACGTGCCCGTCGACCTGGGACCGGACCGCAGCGACGCACGGATGCACGCCAAGACCGTAGGATCCTACGCAGTGCCGTAGGGGACCGCACCGCCACTTCCCAGCAAATTAGGGACACTGTTGCTCCTGGGGTATCGGCGAGGACCATTCGCAACCGTCTCCATGAAGCTGGGCTACGGTCCCGCACACCGTTAGGCCGTCTTCCGCTCACGCCCCACCATCGTGCAGCCCGCCTCCAGTGGTGTCGCGACAGGCGTGAATGGAGGGACGAATGGAGACGTGTCGTCTTCAGCGATGAGAGTCGCTTCTGCCTTGGTGCCAATGATGGTCGTATGCGTGTTTGGCGCCGTGCAGGTGAGCGCCACAATCAGGACTGCATACGACCGAGGCACACAGGGCCAACACCCGGCATCATGGTGTGGGGAGCGATCTCCTACACTGGCCGTACACCACTGGTGATCGTCGAGGGGACACTGAATAGTGCACGGTACATCCAAACCGTCATCGAACCCATCGTTCTACCATTCCTAGACCGGCAAGGGAACTTGCTGTTCCAACAGGACAATGCACGTCCGCATGTATCCCGTGCCACCCAACGTGCTCTAGAAGGTGTAAGTCAACTACCCTGGCCAGCAAGATCTCCGGATCTGTCCCCCATTGAGCATGTTTGGGACTGGATGAAGCGTCGTCTCACGCGGTCTGCACGTCCAGCACGAACGCTGGTCCAACTGAGGCGCCAGGTGGAAATGGCATGGCAAGCCGTTCCACAGGACTACATCCAGCATCTCTACGATCGTCTCCATGGGAGAATAGCAGCCTGCATTGCTACGAAAGGTGGATATACACTGTACTAGTGCCGACATTGTGCATGCTCTGTTGCCTGTGTCTATGTGACTGTGGTTCTGTCAGTGTGATCATGTGATGTATCTGACCCCAGGAATGTGTCAATAAAGTTTCCCCTTCCTGGGACAATGAATTCACGGTGTTCTTATTTCAATTTCCAGGAGTGTACATTACTGAAATACAAATCTTCAGAAACTCTTTTCTTGCCATTGCTAGTCTACATTTTATATCCTCTCTATTTCGGCCATCATCAGTTATTTTACTGCCCAAACAGCACAAATCGTTTGCTACTTTAGGTAGTTTGTTTCTTACATTATTTCCCTCAGCATCGCCTGATTTAATTCGACTACATCCCATTATCCTTGTTTTCCTTTTGTTGATGTTCATGTTGTATCCTCTTTTCAAGATTCTTACATTCCGTTCAACTGCTCTTATAAGTCCTTTTGGTGCATCTGACATAATTACAATGTCGTCGACAAGCCTCAAGGTTTTTATTTCTTCTCCTGAAACTGAATTGGTTTACCAAGTTTTTCTCTGATTTCCTTTCCTACTTTCTCAATGTACAGATTAAAGAACATCGGAGCTAGACTACAACCCTGTGTAAATGAGTAGACTTTACCTGAGTGCGTTATCTTAAATGCAAACCTGGGAATGTGACCTGACAAACTAAATCTGCTACTGAGCTCAAAGCCACATAACTTACGTACATGAAATTGAAAAGAATCCTGTATGTGTGAAAACTGATCTCATTCACAAGCAAATAAAGAAGCAAACCAATAATTTCACGCTCAGTGGACTTGGTCAGTGCGAACTGTTTGAAAAAACGTAACTGTAATTTCAACCTGTACAGGAATGTAGCATGAAACACACGAAAATTTCTGCACTGACTTATTGCCCTAGTAAAATTAAGAAACTGACATTGCACAAAGGAAACTAAATAATCATGTATTGTGAATCTCGCAAATTGAAAAATTGGCAGAAACAGCAACACAGCAGACCGCCGCAACACCTAAAAAAATACTACTAAAAACTAACTACAGCTGTACCAGGGAAACTGAGTTCATAATCTTGACTCAGAATGCCAGTGAAATACATGACTCAACCCTTAAGTTCTGAAATTTCAGTTTGGACGTAACTTATAAAAAAACAATTATAGACTTTACTGTTGTTATTCTTGTTGTCGTGGTCTTCAGTCCTGAGACTGGTTTGATGCAGCTCTCCATGCTACTCTATCCTGTGCAAGCTTCTTCATCTCCCAGTACCTACTGCAACCTACATCCTTCTGAATCTGCTTAGTGTATTGATCTCTTGATCTCCCTCTACGATTTTTACCCTCCACGCTGCCCTCCAATACTAAACTTGTGATCCCTTGATGCCTCAGAACATGTCCTACCAACCGATCTCTTATTCTGGTCAAGTTGTGCCACAAACATCTCTTCTCCCCAATCCTATTCAATACTTCCTCATTAGTTATGTGATCTACCCATCTAATCTTCAGCATTCTTCTGTAGCACCACATTTCGAAAGCTTCTATTCTCTTCTTGTCCAAACTAGTTATCGTCCATGTTTCACTTCCATACATGGCTACACTCCATACAAATACTTTCAGAAACGACTGCCTGACACTTAAATCTATACTCGATGTTAACAAATTTCTCTTCTTCAGAAACGATTTCCTTGCCATTGCCAGTCTACATTTTATATCCTCCCTACTTCGACCATCATCAGTTATTTTGCTCCCCAAATAGCAAAACTCCTTTACTACTTTAAGTGTCTCATTTCCTAATCTAATTCCCTTAGCATCACCCAACTTAATTCGACTACATTCCATTATCCTCGTTTTACTTCTGTTGATGTTCATCTTATATCCTCCTTTCACGACACTGTCCATTCCGTTCAACAGCTCTTCCAAGTCCTTTGCTGTCTCTGACAGAATTACAATGTCATCGGCAAACCTCAAAGTTTTTATTTCTTCTTCCTGGATTTTAATACCTACTCCAAATTTTTCTCTTCTTTCCTTTACTGCTTGCTGAATATACAGATTGAATAACATCGGGGAGAGGCTACAACCCTGTCTCACTCCCTTCCCAACCACTGCTTCCCTTTCATGCCCCTCGACTCTTATAACTGCCATCTGGTTTCTGTACAAATTGTAAATACCCTTTCGCTCCCTGTATTTTACCCCTGCCACCTTTAGAATTTGAAAGAGAGTATTCCAGTCAACATTCTCAAAAGCTTTCTCTAAGTCTACGAATGCTAGAAACGTAGGTTTGCCTTTCCTTAATCTTTCTTCTAAGATAAGTCGTAAGGTCAGAATTGCCCCACGTGTTCCAACATTTCTACGGAACCCAAACTGATCTTCCCCGAGGTCAGCTTCTACCAGTTTTTCCATTCGTCTGTAAATAATTCGCGTTAGTATTTTGCAGCTATGCCTTATTAAACTGGTAGTTCGGTAATTTTCACATCTGTCAACACCTGCTTTCTTTGGGATTGGAATTATTATATTCTTCTTGAAGTCTGAGGGTATTTCGCCTGTCTCATATATCTTGATCACCAGATGGTAGAGTTTTGGCAGGACTGGCTCTCCCAAGGCCGTAAGTAGTTCTAATGGAATCTTGTCTACTCCTGGGGCCTTGTTTCGACTCAGGTCTTTCAGTGCTCTGTCAAACTCTTCACGCCGTATCGTATCTCCCATTTCATCTTCATCTACATCCTCTTCCATTTCCATAATATTGTCCTCAAGTACATCGCCCTTGTATAGACCCTCTATATACTCCTTCCACCTTTCTGCTTTCCCCTCTTTGCTTAGAACTGGGTTTCCATCTGAGCTCTTGATATTAATACAAGTGGCTCTCCTTTCTCCAAAGGTCTCTTTAATTTTCCTGTAGGCTGTATCTATCTTACCCCTAGTAAGAAAAGCCTCTACATCCTTACATTTGTCCTCTAGCCATGCCTGCTTAGCCATTTTGCACTTCCTGTCGATCTCATTTTTGAGACGTTTGTATTCCTTTTTGCCTGCTTCATTTACTGCATTTTTATATAATTTCTCCTTTCATCAATTAAATTCAATATATCTTCTGTTAGCCAAGGATTTATAATAGCCCTCGTCTTTTTACCCACTTGATCCTCTGCTGCCTTCACTACTTCGTCCCTCAAAGCTCTCCATTCTTCTTCTACTGTATTTCTTTCCCCCATTCCTGTGAATTGTTCCATTATGCTCTCCCTGAAACTCTGTACAACCTCTGGTTCTTTCTGTTTATCCAGGGCCCATCTCCTTAAATTCCCACATTTTTGCAACTTCTTAAGTTTTAATCTACAGTTCATAACCAATAGATTGTGGTCAGAGTCCATATCTGCCCCTGGAAATGTCCTACAATTTAAAACCTGGTTCCTAAATCTCTGTCTTACCATTATATAATCTATCTTATACCTTTTAGTATCTCCAGGATTCTTCCATGTATACAACCTTCTTTTATGATTCTTGAACCAAGTGTTAGCTATGATTAAGTTATGCTCTGTGCAAAATTCTACCAGACGGATTCCTCTTTCATTTCTTAGCCCCAATCCATATTCGCCTACTATTTTTCATTCTCTCCCTTTTCCTACTGTCGAATTCCAGTCACCCATGACTATTAAATTTTCGTCTCCCTTCACTACCTGAATAGTTTCTTTTATCTCATCATACATTTCTTCAATTTCGTCGTCATCTACAGAGCTAGTTGGCATATAAACTTGTACTACTGTAGTAGGCATGGGCTTCGTGTCTATCTTGGCCACTATAATACGTTCATTATGCTGTTTGTAGTAGCTTACCCGCACTCCTATTTTTTTTACTCATTATTAAGCCTACTCCTGCATTACCCCTATTTGATTTTGTATTTATATCCCTGTATTCACCTGACTAAAATTCTTGTTCCTCCTGCCGCCGAACTTCACTAATTCCCACTATATCTAACTTCAACCTATCCATTTCCCTTTTTAAATTTTCTAACCTACCTGCCCGATTAAGGGATCTGACATTCCACGCTCCGATCCGTAGAACGCCAGTTTTCTTTCTCCTGATAACGACGTCCTCTTGAGAAGTCCCCGCCCGGAGATCCGAATGGGGGACTATTTTACCTCCGAAATATTTTACCCAAGAGGACGCCATCATCATTTATCCATTTAGTAAATCCGCATGTCCTCGGGAAAATTTACGGCTGTAGTTTCCCCTTTGTTTTCACCCGTTCGCAGTACCAGCACAGCAAGGCCGTTTTGGTTAATGTTACAAGGCCAGATCAGTCAATCAACCAGACTGTTGCCCCTGCAACTACTGAAAAGGCTGCTGCCCCTCTTCAGGAACCACATGTTTGTCTGGCCTCTCAACAGATACCCCTCCGTTGTGGTTGCACCTACGGTACGGCTATCTGTATCGTTGAGGCACGCAAGCCTCCCCACCAACGGCAAGGTCCATGGTTAATGGGGGGAGACTTTACTATGAAAATTCATTTCATTTAATAACTTCCATGGTACAGTAAATTAACCGAGAAGATCATTCAATAGAATAATTATCAAAAACTCGATTGTGACGAGGGTGAAGTGGACCAACAATAAAAGTCTACAAAAATAAAAATAAACTTTTACCTCGTCAAATAATGCCTTGTTCTTCATTTCAAAACCCATTTATGTCCGTATGCTATCCAACCATTGTTCTGAGTCATCATTCCTCCTCATAATGAATCTGCAACTCACATAGTTCCAAAATAGCGCCTATTCATTAAATTGTATACTCATCGAAAAAATCCGGCTGCTGCACATCGCCGTTGTCCACTACTAGCTGTCAAAGATTCTATTACTCCACAGTGCTGCTATCGCATATATAGATACTGTTGCCTAACAAATGTTTCTCTGACCACAATTCTTCAAATATTTCATTATCCTTTAAAAATATTAACATATCCAATAACATCATAAAAAATAGCCATCTTATAATACCCCTCACTCCGTGAAGAAAAGAAATTGTGTTTTAATAGCTTGCCATGGAAGTAGGAAAATAGAAAATTTTTTTGAAAGCAATACTTAAATTCTTAAAAACGAAATTTGCTATAACGATGTGCTAATGATACTACATTTCTATGTGTGGATGCACAACCATATAGTGAAAAATACTTGCGAATTCACAGCTTCATTAGTAAGCAGTCCAGTATTGACAAATCATTTCTCAACACAGATCCTTTTAAGGTTTATATCACACCTTCCATTAAGACAGGGCGAAACTTGGCTAAAGTCCTACTTGTTCAATGTTCAGAACACATAACACATCCATTATTTCATACATCATCTAAATCCAGCAAATTGTCTGAAGAATAATTGTCTGTTTCAAGTACCTTCACCTAGGAAATCTACATGCAGCATCTACAATGCGAAAAATAAGTCACTGCAAAAAATTTCACTGCAGGCAGCACTCCGATCCATGGTACAGGAGCATAGTTGAAGCAGCAGTATGCCAGATGTAGAATCATCTTGAGTGCTGGCAGTAAAGAAGTATCTATTGTAAGCGTTGGCATCTTGTAGATATTCCATCGTACTTGTACCAAGGATAAGCCAGCTCTTTTATATCCATTGATAGTCAAGGCAGGTGCAGGCATATCACGTGTGCAGAAGATGGAGTACTGTGTGATGTGGCAGGATAAGTCTCCACACTGACCAAAGGGATAACTAGACACTCGGAATAGCACAGTGTCCTAGATTACAGTCACTTTCACAGTACACTGTTTATGGCGCAGATTCTACCTGACATACTAAATTGCAACATATAGTTCTCATTCATAGACTCATCACAAAGAGCAAATTGTAAAAGTCTGATCAACTGATTGTCAAATTCACTGTCGTTGGTAGCACACAGTAGGGCAGAGTTTGTAACAACATCTACATCTACGTGAGTACTCTGCCATTCACAATAAAGTGCCTGGTAGAGGGTTCAGTGAACCACCTTCAATCTGTCTCTCTACCGTTCCCCACTCGAACGGCGCGCGGGAAAAAGGAGCACTTAATTTTTTCTATGCGAGTTCTGATTTCAATTATTTTATCGTGATGATCATTTCTCCCTATGTAAGTGGGTGCCAACAGAATATTTTCGCAACGGGAGGAGAAAACTGGTGATTGAAATTTCATGAGAAGATCCCGTCACAACGGAAAACGCCTTTTTTCTAATGATTCCCACTCCAATTCATGTATCATGTCTATGGCACTATCTCCCCTATTTCACAATAATACAAAACGAGCTGCCCTTAGTTGAATTTTTCCGATGTCATCCGTAAGTCTCGCTTGATGCGGATCCCACACCGCACAACATTGCTCCAGAACAGGACAGACAAGCGTGGTGTAATGCAGTCTCTTTAGTAGTCCTGTAGCACTTTTGTTCCGCCAATGAATCGCAATCTTTGGTTTGCTCTCCCCCCAACATTATCTATGTGATCGTTCCAACTTAGGCTACTTGTAATTTTAATGCCTAAGTATTTAGTTGAATTTACAGCTTTCAGATTTCTGTGACTTACCGTGTAATCGAAATTTAGTGGATTTCTTTTAGTACTCATGTGAATAGCTTCACACTGTTCTTTATTCAGGGTCAATTTCCACTTTTCGCACCATACAGATATCTTATCTAAATCATTCTGCAATTTGTTTTGGTCATCTGGTAACTTTACAAGACGATAAATGACATCATCATCTGAAAATAATCTAAGAGGGTTATTCAGATTGTCTCCTATGTCATTAATATACATCACGAACAATAGAAGGCCTATAACACTTCCTTTGGGAACGCCGGATATTACTTTTGTTTTAATCGATGACTTTCCGTCTATTCCTACGAACTGTGACGCTTTTAACAGGAAGTAACGAATCCAGTCGCACAACTGAGGCAGTATTCCATAGACACGCAGTTTGGTTAGAAGACGCTTGTGAGGAACGGTGTCGAAATCCTTCTGAAAATCTAAAAATATGGAGTCAGTTTGACGTCTCATGTCGACAGCACCGATTAGTTCATGAGTATAAAGTGCTAGCTGTGTTTCACAAGAACGATATTTTCTGAAACCCTGCTAACACTGTGTCAATAAATAGTTTTCTTCGAGGTAATTCATAATGTTCGAACACAGTATATGTTCCAAAACCCTATGGCGTTAGTGATATGGGCCTGTAATTCAGCGGATTACTCCTATTTCCCTTTTTGGGTATTAGTGTAGCTTGAGCAAGTTTCCAGTATTTAGGTACAGATCTTTCGTATAGTACAATAATCAGCATATCTTCGTAAATTGTTAGTGGTGTGCAAACTACTGTGCATAAACAGAATAGAAGTTGCATACACACATCTCAAGAAGAAAACCAATGGAATCAAGTACATGTGTACATCAATATTTGCATATAAATCCAGAAGGAAGAATAAAAACAATGGAGTCCAGTACACATGTACAAAAGAATTGCTCGTACATCATAAACCATAGAAACATGAAATTGTTAACCTAGACAACTGTACATATCTACTGGCAAAACAAAGCATACATTTAAATGAAAATGTTCTAAATTATCATCCTCTTAGTTCATTGAATTGTAAGTGCACATTTTTCACAGTAAAACACAATGTGCATACAAATAGTAGAGTGTGCATTAAGAACCACAAAATTGAATTATGGAACGTATATACAAGTACTCAGACATAAATCCAAGAGAAGGAAATGTAACATAACACGTAAACAGGAATGGAAAAATTGCATCTCAGTCACCCATCAGCAAAAGTCAAAATATTTTGTGTCAAGCATGTAACACTTTGAAGCTTCACATTTCTGTTTATGAGGTCTCTGATGAACACTACTCCAAATGGACCCATATATTAATCAAAATTTCATCATACATTGAAATACCTGTTTTATAGACTCATAGACCACTTTTTCATCATGTATTACACATAAACCTCTGTGTCTTCATATATAAATCATAAACCTCTGTTGCATCATCTATTGCTCATAAACCTCTTTGTCATTCTACTAGCAAGCTTGCTTTTCATCTGCCTAGAAAAACTCATCTTCAGCCACTTCACAAGAATGTAACATACTCATTTCCTTTCTCTCTTGACATAAATTCATTTCTTCTACCTGTACCAAAATTCATTTCCCTTCCTATACCAAAAAATATACTGCAGTATCTGCCACTTTGTATACCTTTGTACTTTATTACTTTATCCACATGTCACACCAAGGTATGGCTTTATTTCTGACATTCTTTTTCTCACTCACTTGAGGCTAAGTTTTATGTTGCTGTTCTATGATAAACCTTAAAATTAATGCTTAATCTAGTTGATGGGATACCCAAATTCTCTCATTCATTCATATCAAGAAAAGAAAACAAATCCTACTTGAAGCCAAACTCTCCAGTAAATAAAGCAGAGAAAACTCAAAGTACAGTACGACAGACTCATACAAAGATGCATTCCCACTACATATAAACCATAAAATATCCAGAGAACTTATGTATAAATAAACACATTCACAGTATTTACCATACAGATAGTAATGAACAAGAACACACATTGTGAAGTAAAGAAATCTGGAAAATCTGAAAAAAGGTAAGAAAATTGGGTCATTATGTTGTCCTTCCAGAACTGTATATATTTTCATATAAAACTATCTTTTATTTCTTTAATGTGTGCTCTATGGCACTAGTCATCATCATTATGCTGTATTTTCTTTTCCCTCCTTTTTGAATCCATAAAACGGTGTTCTCATAGAAAACTGTCTTAAGATCTGCAAGATGAGAAATGGTGTTTAATAGCATGAGCCACATTATACCACAGAGTCAAAGTTGGATCATAAACACTATTTGTAGAATAAATTCACTGTCTTCAACAAAATCCAGAAAAGCACATGTTTCATACTAAAGTAAATTGTTCAGAAAAGAAAACTGTTATCACATTCCTCAAATCAGATACACTGAGATAAATACTGCTGTATAGGGACTAAATGCCATTCGTATTTGTACATTTAAGGATCATAAGTGAAAATGTGTGCACAGTAAAAATATCCTCTCCAACGAACCAAAGAAGTCGTCATTACATACTGGTTTCCTATTCTCTCGTTAAACATAGACTAATGTAATGTTGTCACAGCTATATGTAAGCCAGAAGCAGAGTGTCACTTCTCCTTACCTCAATAACAGTGTAAGTGGAAATATAACCTCATATAGTTTATAAAAATCTTCAAGCACAACAAGATACTACTAAATACCTAAACTACACAACATATTCCCTGTAATTATCAACATTCATCCCATCTGACTCAATATATTATAGTTTCTCTGTTCTGTTCACACACAAGTAGACAATATGAAGACTACATCACTAGCTATATCGTAGCTGTTCATTCTCTGTGTATCCGTTAGCCACACTCTACAAAACTAACTGTTCCACAGGATGTCATCGTTTCATTCCATATTCCACGCTACCTTAATATATTTTCAATATAGCTCATAAAACGTTTCACTTTGCAGATTGAATTGCAGGAATATTTATCATTTCTCACAAATGTACCAACACATCACCAAAGTTAACCCAGAAACAGAAAGGTGTATGTGTCATGTTTCACTACCCAGTGCAATATAATCAGAAAAGTGTAATATGTGTCATGACAAATAAACAAAAACAATTCAAGGATACTCTTAACATGCGAAATGTGATACAAACCTCTCGATTTTTAGTGCATAATGTTTCTACCTCTATTGCATTTTCATCTGGCATTCGTTTGAACCTATATGTCCTTTGTACAATAGGAACAATCTTTTGCTTAATGACTTAGCTTTGGCGGAGATGTGATGTACTCTAATGAGTACCTTCTGTCCTACTTCAAACTTCCTTATTTTAACTTTAGCATTGTATAGTTTTCGACATTTTTCTGCTGCGTCCTTAATGTGAGTGATAGCCATCTCAATAACATTCTTGCGTCTTAATTTTCTCACATGATGAAACTGTATTAATTCGCTTATTTTGTCAGAGGGTTCCTTGTTTTTTAAGACTAGAGTGAGTAGTAACGATGTAGAGTCATGAGGTAAATCATTTAATATTATTTGAAAGGAGAAGATGTATTTGTTCCAGTTCTTATGTTGTTCATGGCAGTATAATCGACAAAGCTAATTAATCTCTTTCATAATCCTCTCAGAAGAATTTGAGTGAGGCGAATATAAAGATATAAACACGGATTGTATTCCGTGAGCCTTTAATGTGTTTAACCAAATTTTAGGACGTAACTGTACTCCATTATCTGAGATTACTGACGTGACCAATCTGCTTTAAGAAAATCTTTGTGAAAGCTTGTGACACAGTTCTCACTGTTGCTTTGCGTAAAGGTTTTAAAGTTGCTGATTTTGAAGCCTAGAATCTCGACTGCTGCAAAGATGTATGTGTATCCATCCCTTGAGCTGACCAGGGGTACAAAGAGGTCAATTGCTGCAAAATCTTTAAGCTTTTAAGGTACAACTGGGAATAAAGGTGCGGAGTAAGATATGGTGGCAGGTTTGGCTTTTTGACATAGCTTATAGACTGCTAAAAGTTTGCGTATTCGATCCATATTGTTGAAATAGCTCGACATCTTTAATTTGTTAAAGCACTTTCATGGTCCAAAATGAGATAGCTGAGGTGGGTGTACCAGATCAACTTGTTTGGTAACATCTGCATGGATACATACTATCCAGCATGTACCATTTACAGTGTTACATTTAAAGAGAATGCCATTTTTGACTAAATGGTAATAACAATTGCAACATTTTCCTTATTGTGCCATTTTTCGATGATGTCACACCAAATACTGTCTTTCATTTGTTCCTGTTCTAAGTTCTGCAATGAAACTGTGCTGAAATTTTCGAATGCTACCTTTTTCAAATATAAGAGACTGAAGCTGATATCTAAAGTGTACTCAAAATTTTCTTTAAAGCCAATAGGTGATCAAAAAAGCGTGTCAGCAATAATATTTTGCTCTCCTGGAATGTCAGTAATGCTAAAGTTGTACTCCTGATGCGTCAACGCCCCGCAACACAAACACTCATGGTTCAGTTTAGAATTGTAATGGTTTATGATCTGTAAAAACCTTTGTATGTTTTCCAAGAAGGCAAAAACGGAATTTATTAAATGCCCACACAACAGCGAGAGCCTCTAGTTCTCTCATATAATAATATTGTTCAGCCTTGCTGACGACCCTACCTGCAAAAGCAATAGTTTTCTGCACTGTTGTACCACTTTCTTCAACTTCCTGGAAGAGACGACCACCGAGACCAATTTTAGATGAGTCTGTCGACAGGCGAAAGTCTTTGGTTTGGTCAGTGTGTACTAAGATTGGTGCAAAGAGAAGAGCTTCCTTTAAATTTTAAAATTTCAATTGCACTTGTTCAGATCAAACCCAGGGTGTATTTTTACTGGTGAGAGTACAAAGATTAGGTGTTGTCAATGATTTTAATTTCAAAAAACCGCGATAGAAATTGACGACTCCCAGAAAACTTCTTACTTGCTTTTTTGTAGCAGGAGGAAGGATTTCTTTAATTGAATCTACCTCATCAGGGTCTGGAGGTATACTGGCAGGCGGAATTATGTGTAACAGGAAATTGATATTCTATTGACCAAAATGTTATTTCTCTAAGTTAACGGTGAGACCGTATTCTTGGAAGCTGTTTAAAAGATCTGCCAGAACTTGACTGTGTGAAGAGCAGTCGGATTCTGCTATAAGTATGTCATGAACATGTGTAGTTCTGAGATTTCTCAAATTCTCAGGGAGTACACTATTAGGCCCACGAATGAAGACAGCTGAAGAGATACTGAGACGAATCAGCAACTTTCTAAACTGATAACATGTACTGAAGCAGAGGAAAGCAGTGTCTTGTCGACAGTCAGGATGCAACTCTTAACTGCCAATAGCTTTATCTCAAGTCAATTGAGGATAGAACTTGTATGCTGAAAAAGTTTTCCAAAAGCCCATCTAAAGTCTGTAATCTGTTTCTGATATAATGATAGTGTTAACCTGTCTTGAATCAAGAACTAATCTAATACATTTATCTCGTTCTTCTACTACATTGTAAAGGGCTGTTGTACGAACTGATTGTAGGCTCAATCACACCGTTTTCTAGCATTGTTTTTATTTCTTTCTTTATCTTGTCTCTTCAATATGCAGGAATAACATATGGTCTACACAAAATTTTGTATGCTCTTTGACTTGGTACTTATACTGGAAACCTCTAGTACGTAAGATGTTATCTAACTGTTGTTTCACATAAGATTCACCAGTCTCAACGTCATTCAATCTCTCTTGTATTACATAATCGAGTGAAACATTGATAGAACAATCATCAGGATAAGTGTCTGCGTCTTAAAATTTCTGAAAGTGTCATCATACAAAAAACAAAGTCGATTAACTTCCTCGTCTTGACTACTAAGCCAGTTCTCAAACTTTAACTTAACTTGTTCACCCGAGACTGTGAGATTAATCTCAACATTTTTTAAATTCATAATAGCATTGGGCTGATTAAGAAAATTAATGCTAAGGATCACTTTTGTATTAAGAAGTTGCACAATTAAAAAGTTGGTGGAAAACCAATGACCTTCACAACCAAACTCAATGTATCTCTCATTTTTAATATCGACAGCCTTTCCTGACACTGTATCTAGAATCTTAGTCTTTCTCAGCGGTAAAGTGGCGTAGACAATATTCTTAGTGAACTTGTTATATGCAGCCTCGCTGATAACAGATACCGCGCTACTAGAATCAAACACAGCAGTAACATTTTGATTGGCAATTTTGACTGTAATAACAGGACAAGCAAGTGGTATAGTGTGTGTTTCCTTTTCTTCTAATATAATATTCCTAATTTCCTCAAAGTCTCTGCAATTTATTGTTATGGCAGCCGACGGTTTCTGAATAACTGTTTTCGCCAGCTGCAGGAGTTACAAGTCATTATTAACCTCTCTTGTTCCTCTGGTTATCGTTTGGCTTGGGATTACGTACTTGAACGATCTCTACTTGCCTGTCCTGGTTGAACTGTCCTGAATTTTGCCACTGCTGCTGATTGTGTTGGTTCTATCGACCCAATCTCTTATTAAAGTTTGAACGGCTTTGGCTGTGCCAGGAGTTACCTTTGTTTGAATTATTACATTGCCGATTGCCTACATGCCTGATAACGTTTCATTGTTTATCATTACACTTATTAGCGTTACTGTACAGATTTCTGTTTTGTTAAAATGTTGCTGGTCATGTCTCTGAAAATGTTGACGATTTTGCTAGCTGTTTTGACGCCAGATATTCTTGTTATACGGGTGGTGTTGTCGGTTATGTCTGAAATTTCTTTTGTTGTGAAACCTACAATACGACCCGTAGTTCTGCTATGATCACTAGAAAAAGCAGTGTCATAATTGTCAAACATTTCTGATTCTTCTTTGCCAGTCAGTTTACTGTCACTGACAAACTCCAATTCTTGTAATAAATTAACACATTCCTCAAATTTGTCTTTACATTTGCTGGCTGTGATAATTGGGCGTAAATATGCTCGTAATTTTATCAATTCAGGGCAAAGGAATGGGTAGTAAAGGTGTCTGTTGCGTCTAATTATATCTTCAGTGTACTGTGTAAAGCTGGAAGTTTTGTAACACGATTATGCCGTGTTTAACACCGTATGCTGAGAGAAAAGCGTTGTAAAAATCTTCATCAGAACGACATTCGCTAATGAGTGTTCGAATTCTTACAGCAGGTTCATTTTCAAGAAAACTGCACATGAATGCTCTAGCTTGTGTTCTAAAGGTCACGTAGGTGGAATAGCATAATAAAACTGGTTCAACCATGCTTCGGGATATATTTCGTCATTATAATTACGGAATGTTTTAAACTGGCGTGCAGCTGAAAAGAGTTTGTAGTCAAAAGTTTCCTCGCGTCTTGGCGGTCCGAAATTTTGACTCCGCCAAGCGCTACGCTCGCTGTGTTGTTGTGGCGTATTTTTTGGCTTAAATTGCTGTTCTCCTAGACGCCAGGGATGGTGATAGTTTTCCGTATTCTCTATTGCTTGAGTAGTGAAAGAAGGAGGTTTCTGCTCGCGATCATTTCCGTCATCATCAGCAAGGCTGTTTTCGATGCGTTTGAGCTGCGCCTGTTGTCTTCCTTCTGCTGTTCGTTAATCTTATCTCGTTTTTCTTTGAAGTGTTTCAGTGGCTGATATTATACCATTTCCGAAAAATGCTAATTGTCGTATGAACTAATTCATTGTCAGAGTTGGTGGACAAATTTGCCATTTCATTGCTAATATCTTCTATTTGCTCTGTTATTTCAATAAAATGTTCAGTGTGTGTATGTGTCAAGGTTTGCAAACTTTCTACTTGGGCAGTTACCTTGTCGACCTGTTCCTGTAGTTGTGTGATACGTTGCTATACTTTTTTTACCATTTCATTAGGTAAAACACCTGTAATTTTGCCAAGATTCTCATCGTATTCGCTCTGTTGCTTGTTTTTAATTTGATCGACTTCCGGCTCTCCCATGGATAACAGTTCATACGAAATGTCTTCTATTCCAGGGGCCTTGTTTCGACTTAGATCTTACGGTGCTCTGTCAAAGTCTTTTCGCAGTATGATGTCTCTCATCTAATCTTCATCTACGTCCTCTTCCCTTTATATACCACAGCTTTCAAGTTAATGGCCATTGTATAGTATCTCTATATTCTCCTTCCGCTACTGGTTTTCCATCCAAGCCCTTGATATTCATATATCTCCAGAGGCCTCTTTAATTTTCTTTTAGGCGACATCTATCTTCGGCCCTTGCGATATAAGCTACATCGTTACATTTTTCATCTAACCATTCCTGCTCAGCCATTTTGCATTTTCTGTCAGTCTCGTTTTTTGACGTTTATATTCCCTTCCGCCTGCTCCATTTACTGAAATTTATATAATCCCCTTCCATCAGTTACATTTCATAATCCCTGCGATCAACGCATTCTTGCCACACTCAGTGTTTTCAGATTTCGTTCACACAGCTACACGACTCCCACACTGTGCCAAAAAAAAAAAAAAAAAAAAAAAATCTATAAATATGTACCATATGATGATGAACCGCTAGACGGTTCGAGACCGATAACTGGATAATAAAAACTGAAGAACAAAACAAAAGGCGACTGGTTATAGTAATTTCAAGAAACCTATGTTCATCACAGTCCCAGTGATCCCCATCCACTATGGGTAACAGTTTTATGTATTCCTTTATTTCTGACCGAGAAACCAAATATAAATTTTCGTGGTTCTAGTGGCGGTTATGAAGGCAGTTGTTGGGCTTGGCATTGGCATGATACTGTTGTTGGATATCATCCTGAGGATTATCGTGGCAAATTCTGTCCAGTTTGCGCGTTAGATCGTCAAAATCCCTAGTTGGTTGTAGCGCCCTGTCCACAATTCTCGAATCGTCATCAAATGGGGAGAGATCCGGCGACCTTGCTGGACAAGGTAGGATTTGTCAAGCATAAAGCTAAGCAGCAGAAACTTCCGCTGTGAAGGAGCGGGCATTATCTTGTTGAAATATAAGCCCGAGATAGCTTGCCATGAAGGGCAACAAAAGAGGGTGTAGTATATCATCGACGTATCACAGTGCGGTAAGAGTGTCGCAGATGACAGCTATGGGGAGTCTGTTATGAAATCAAGATGTAACAACATAGCTGACCAAGGAAGGGTTTGGAAAGTATGACAACAAGGAGTAGAAACTAATGGTCGTCGGGCCATGTGGCAGGCGAGAGTCAGGTTGGTAACCCATTGCTGTCTGGGGTATATCCAGACACGTCTTCAGCCTGGACTCTAGCTGAGCACCGATGACCGAGCGAGGTGGTGCAGTGGTTAGCACATTGGACTCGCATTCGGGAGGACGACGGTTCAATCCCGTCTCCGGCCATCCCGATTTAGGTTTTCCGTGATTTCCCTAAATCGCTTCAGGCAAATGCCGGGATGGTTCCTTTGAAAGGGCACGGCCGATTTCCTTCACCATCCTTCCCTCACCCGAGCTTGCGCTCCGTCTCTAATGACCTCGTTGTCGACGGGACGTTAAACACTAATCTCCTCCTGAGCACCGATGAGAAGCGAAGATGTGTCTGGAGACGCCCAGGACGGCTGTGGGATACCAACCCGACTGTCGCCCGCCATATGGCCCAACAACCAGGAGTTTCTAATTCTTGTCTTCATGCTCTCCAAACCCTTCCTTGGCTAAATATGTCGCTAGATCGCTCCAGAATTGAGAACGTTTGGAGCATTGTGGGCAGGGTCCTCCAACCAGTTCGCAGTTTTGACGCTCTAACGCGCCAATTGGAGAGAATCTGGCACGATATCTTTCAGAAGGACATCCAGCAATTATATCAGTCAGCGCCAAGCCGAATAACTGCCTCCATTTCAGCCTGAGGTGGACCAACGCCTTATTGACTTTCTCAGTGTGTGTGAAGCTCTTTCTCTTGATTTGTGAAATATTGTAACTGTTTTTTGTCTGTACATGTACGCCACATCTACCGGTTTCCATCTCATTCAGATAATTCTTTCATGGTGCGTCGTTTTCTGTTGTCTTAGAGTATATACAGGGTGGTCCATTGATAGTGACCGGGCCAAATGTCTCATGAAATAAGCGTCAAACAAAAAAACTAAAAAGAAAGAAACTCGTCTAGCTTGAAGAGGGAAACCAAATGGCGTTATGGTTGGCCCGCTAGATGTCGCTGCCATAGGTCAAACGGTTATCAACTGCGTTTTTTAAAATGAGAACCCCCAATTTTTATTACATATTCGTGTAGTGTATAAAGACCACTTTTTTCGCTTTGTGATAGATGGCGCTGTAACAGTCACAAACACATGGCTCACAATTTTAGACGAATAATTGGTAACAGGTAGGCGTTTTAAATTAAAATACAGAACGTAGGTACGTTTGAACATTTTGTTTCGGTTGTTCCAATGTGATACATGTACCTTTGTAAACTTATCATTTCTGAGAAAGCATGCTGTTACAACGTGATTACCTGTAAATACCACATTAATGCAATAAATGCTCAAAATAATGTCCGTCAACCTCAATGCATTTGGCAATACGTGTAACGACATTCCTCTCAACAGCGAGCAGTTCGCCTTCCGTAATATTCGCACATCCATTGACAATGCGCTGACGGTCTAGCGGTTCTAGGCGCGCAGTCCGGAACCGCGCGACTGCTACGATCGCAGGTTCGAATCCTGCCTCGGGCATGGATGTGTGTGATGTCCTTAGGTTAGTTAGGTTTAAGTAGTTCTAAGTTCTAGGGGACTGATGACCACAGATGTTAAGTCCCATAGTGCTCAGAGCCATTTGAACCAATGCGCTGACGCATGTTGTCAGGCGTTGTCGGTGGATCACTATAGCTAGTATCCTTAAACTTTCGCCACAGAAATAAACCAGGGGACGTCAGATCGGGTGAACGTGCGGGCCATGGTATGGTGCTTCGAAGACCAGTCCACCTGTCATGAAATATACTATTCAATACCGCTTCAACCGCATGCGTGCTATGTGCTGGACATCCATCATGTTCGAAGTACATCGCCATTCTGTCACGCAGTGAAACATCTTGTAGTAACATCGGTAGAACATTACGTAGGAAATCAGCATACATTGCACCATTTAGATCGCCATCGATAAAATGGGGCCAATTATCCTTCCTCCCGTAATGCCGCACCATACGTTAACCCGCCAAGGTCGCTGATGTTCCATTTGTCGCAGCCATCGTGGATTTTCCGTTGCCCAATAGTGCATATTATGCCGGTTTACGTTACCGCTGTTACTGAATGACGCTTCGTCGCTAAATACAACGCGTGCAAAAAATCTGTCATCATCCCGTAATTTCTCTTGTGTCCAGTGGCAGAACTGTACACGACGTTCAAAGTCGTCGCCTTGCAATTCCTGGTGCATAGAAATATGGTACGGGTGCAATAGATGTTGATGTAGCATTCTCAACACCGACATTTTTGAGATTCCCGATTCTCGCGCAATTTGTGTGCTACTGATGTGCGGATTAGCCGCGACAGCAGCTAAAACACCTAATTGGGCATCATCATTTGTTGCAGGTCGTGGTTGATGTTTCACATGTGGCTGAACACTTCCTGTTTCCTTAAATAACGTAACTATCCGGCGAACGGTCCGGACACTTGGATGATGTCGTCCAGGATACCGAGCGGCATACATGGCACACGTCCACTGGGCATTTTGATAACAATAGCCATACATGAACACGATATTGCCCTTTTCCGCAATTGATAAACGGTCCATTTTAACATGGGTAATGTATCACGAAGCAAATACCGTCCGCACTGGCGTAATGTTACGTGATACCACGTACTTACACGTTTGTGACTATTACAGCGCCATCTATCACAAAGCGAAAAAAGTGGTCCAACTAAAACATTCATATTTCTTTACTTACTACACGAATATGTAATAAAAAATGGGGGTTCCTATTTAAAAATTGCAGTTGATATCCGTTTGACCTATGGCAGCGCCATCTAGCGGGCCAACCATAGCGCCATCTGGTTTCCCCCTTCAATCTAGACGAGTTTCGTTCTTTTTAGTTTTTTCGTTTGACGCTTATTTCGTGTGATATTTGGCTCGGTCACTATCAATGGACCACCCTGTATATAAACATTACCCGTCTTTCAATATAGCATACGCCTGTGTTTTTCAGAATGTAGAAGATGTTGCACCGTTTCATATTGTCGAATGCTTTTTCCAGATCGACAAATCATGTGAAAGTACGAAATAAAACCAACACAAGCATTATGGTAGCGTCTGCTTGCGACCCCCATAAGGTCAAAACACATACATTTAGGCGCTTAGTGCTCAAATAGGTGTATCTAAAACAGAAAATCTAGCAAAATAAACCAATAATATCCTCTCAAACAGCTCATAGTATAATGTTTCACCGTTGTAGGCCCCTTGGATACGAAAAACGAACTAATTTGGCAATGGTGAAGCCCACCAAGTCAACATACATATGCTCAGATACATACTGCTCACAATTGCTGTACCCTTAATAAAAAATCTAACAACGTAAGTGACTTGCACACCCCCCCCCCCCTCCCCAAAAAAAAAAATTCACAGGATTATATTTCACCGTTTAGGCTCCATGGATATGAAAAACAAACTAATATTGGCAAACGTACGAATATGTCCGAAGACGTGCATACATTACGCAATTGTCAATACCGCTACACAAGAACGATAGTATTCACCCTTCCACCCATGCTGTAGGACGCCCTCTGATTACCCTCTTGCCAAAAAGAGTGGGGGCAACTTATGGAGGAGTTGAAAAATGTGACTGTGTGAACTGATAAGGTTGTAAAATAATGAGCAATCACTGAGTTAAATTAGTGCGACTCAACTAACTTAGAAGCTCTCTGATTGGCCTGTTTCCTAGAAAGGAGCGTGGCTAAGGAAAGGCGACGTTGTTTAAGAGGGGTGGTGCACGATGACATCAAACGTTTACATCAACCCCTGCAAGTAGGCAACCCAACGTTCGAAAGTCAGATTTGGTCTAGAATGTTTGTTTTCCACTCCCCATTGTCCAGAATTCCTATTTCTGTCCTAGTAACGATCATATAGGCTTAGTCGCAGATAAGGTTGTTCCCAGACTTCAGTTCATTGGCAGGATACTGGAAAAATGTATTGGGTCTACAAAGGAGACTGCTTACAGATCATTTGGCTCCCATCTCTGAATAGTGGTCAAGTATATGGGTCGCTTCTCAGGTAGGACCTACAGAGGATGTCGGACGTACACAAAGAAGGACGGAACTGATGGTGGCAGATTTACTTGTCTCATAGGAATGATGAATTGACAGACACTTGAAGATAGGCGCCAATTATCCCGCGAAAGCATACTTACAAAGTTTCACGAAAGAGCATTAAGTGAAGAACGTAGAGGTATACTTCATCCCCTTACATATGGCCGCCGCGGGTACCATGAAGACAAGATTATCCTAACTACAGCACGCTCAGAGGCATTTAAGCTTTCTTCCCGGACTCCATGTGCGATTGGGGCGAGACGTACCCTCCACGGTGTAGATGTAGAGCAAAACAGGGTCACACAGCGGGGTTTAGTGAACATAAACGAAAAAATGTTAGTGGAGCGTCCGTCACTCTGTGACGGAATAATTTCATAATTCGTGACGTAGACTACAGGTAACTGTGATTGTTTCATTAGTATTTGTGCATTACAAATCTATTTTCGCTATAAGCCGTAATCTTGACCTAATAAAATGGCTGGCTCAAATGGCTCTGAGCACTATGGGACTTAACATCTGAGGTCATCAGTCCCCCAGAACTTAGAACTACTTAAACCTAACTAACCTAAGGACGTCACACACATCCATGCCCGAAGCAGGATTCGAACCTGCGACCGTAGCGGTCGCGCGGTTCCAGACTGTAGCGCCTAGAACCGCTCGTCCACCACGGCCGGCTAATAAAATGGAAAACCGTTTTTTCACACGTACATACTTCTGAATTAAAAAGCAGTTTATATGGTTTTCAGTTGCTGAAATAACGTGGTGTGTCTATATTCCCAACCGTTTCTAGTTACCTCGACGTCGACTAGAGCTTAAATCCTAATGCCCTGTTTCCACGTACAAAATTATAAGAGTCAGAAATTGTGAGTTTTATTAAATTCTGCTTCTATGTGCAGTTTTATTTGACATCCGTAAAATTAATGCCACCTCTGCTGAGATACATTCCACCGTTCAGTGCATTCAGTACTATGTATATAAAGGTCTGGAATGAAAGAGGTGATTGAAAGTGCAGCACGTTTTACGTAAATCACAGAGGTTATGTGGAATGTTTTCTGACAAAGCTAAGCGCCGGGTCTGAATTATAACCACTAAAGGATTGCAGACCTAAAATTTATAGGTGGCGTGATTAAGAAGAATATGTTGTAATAAAGATAAATATAATGGAAGCGCTATGAGGCTATATTTGAGTTACCTCCATTAACTGTTACAAACTGTATGTTTTTACAGCGAAGGGAGTAAAAATGACCACTACATACTTCCTACTCACGTAATGCAAGATTTACATCGACAGCGAAGCGGAATAACACTGCAACGTGTACCAATATTTGTTCTACTTCACTGTTCTGCTACTACACATATACTCCGCAAGCCACTCTACACCGCACGGTCTAGAGTGCTTTGCACCATAGGTCGCCATTACTTTTCCTATTCCACTCGCAAGTGGAACTAGGGACCATCGACTGCCGTATATCTAGGTACTGATTCTTCACCGAGGTGATGAAAGTCATGGGATACCTCCTAACATCGTGTCGGAATTTTTTTTTTTGCCTGTCGTAGTGCAGCAACTCGCCGTGACACGGACTGCAGAAGTCGTTGGAAGTCCTCTGCAGAGATATTTATCCATGGTGCCTCTACAGCTGTTCGTAATTATACAAGTATCTCCAAGCTACCACCGCGGCACTGAATACCATTTTAAAGATAAACAAAGCAGACTAGATATAGAGGATAAGAAGATGTCAGTAGCGAGGTTACTTTGATTACTCACAGATCAGTTAGTGGATGCATGGCTAACAGCAGAGGATCTCAAGGAAGCCATCCACCACGCAGTGCATGGATATTTATCGCCAATTTTACTATCGCTAACAAACTTTATATTCGCATTGACTTGCATGCATAAACAGTTACCGGAGTCGCTAGAATTAAACTTCCCTCTGGATAAGGAACACTTGCCGCTGTACTTCTGCTTACCGTACCTAAGGTACTAATGGACACAGATGATGTAAGATTATCAATTCATATTTCCTTACCGGTGACTGGCAAAACATATGTCTATGACTGTTATACAATGCATTCCTTCCCAGTGAAATGGGGCCAGCTTCACAGATTTGTACAATTTCGAACAAGTCAAGTATTTCTAATCTCCAAAACATCGAGTGCTACAGCAGTAATGACAGCTGCGGAATTAAGTAATTGCATATACGAGCGGTTTACCATATGCCCATCATGTGTCACTGAAGTGAACCCCAATAACTGTGAATCCCAGCTATTTTTTGAGCAAAACAAAGCCTCAAACTTCCTGCGGGACGTACTAACTGCTATACCATATTTTTTCGAGCAAATAGGAGAACACTGGCTTTATATAGTTATCGAACCGACCGATCTCTTTGCACACTGTTTCGACCAATGTGCCGCTAGTACAATTGAAAATGTTGAACTCCACGGTAGTGGACTGTTATTTAAGGGCACATTATGTTCTCTCTCAGGCATGAAATTTCACTTACCCGCTACCATAACCTGTTCGACAATTGTCACCTCATTGTACCCACTAATTTACTGGCCAGAAACACCTATGCTACTATTGGCTCCTCAAACTTTGTCTTACCTAAACAACTCCCTTGTTTCGTCCATTCTGCAGTCATTAGTGACACTGGGACACAGGGAAAGGCAGGATTCGGTGTGGACGGGCCCGTAATCAGTTACCATTGGTTGCTCAGTTTTTCTTTTGTTTTTAAGTCACATACACTTTATTTGGAAACAACTGCAAATATAGTTGACAATAAGGAACAATTATTCAATTTGACTCTTAAGACACAATGTCTAATTTAAAATAAAAATTAAGCAAGTTGCACTCACGGCTGAAGGCCTTATTGACCAGAAATTCAAATTATTTGTCAGCTGAAAGCCCCAATAGTAATAACTCAAAAAACAGTTAGACTCCTGAAGGCCTGGATAGCAAATTTTTGAGAAGCAGTTAAACTTCTTCGAGAGATATTTAAGGAACATCATCATCTTGGACAGTTCCAGCCACTGGCTGGGTCTGTCGGGAACACAAGCCTCTCCATTGTGTTCTGTCTTTCCACCATTCCCCCTCTTCCACCTTCGTCCAGTTATCTCCTCTTCTCGTCACACATTCCTTCACTCCCTTCACCCATCTATCTCTTGGTCTTCCTCTGGGCCTCTTCCCCTCCAGTTGCAGATCAAACATCCTCTTTGGAATTCTTCCCTCATCCATTCTCTTCATGTGTCCATACCACTGCAGTCTTGATTTTTCTATCCTGTCCTGTACTGGTTCCTCCTTTAGTCTTTCCCTCACATACACATTTCGCAATCTGTCTCGTCTAGTTACACTCAACCTGCTCCTCTGGAACTTCATTTCACTAGCCTGTATTCTACTTTTGTCGCTTTTGTGCATTACCCATGTCTCACTTCCGTATGCCAATATGGGGACAAAGTAGGTTCGGTATATAATTCCCTTGGATTTCTGTGGCACCTCCTTGCTCCAAATAAGCCCCCTAATGCATTTGTAGAACTGCCCTGCTTTTCTGCACCTTTCATTTATTTCCATTGCGTTTCCCCCCTTACTTTCAATCATGCTTCCCAGGTACTTGAAGTTCTCTACCACTTGTAGTTTTTCCCCTCCACAAGTTATATCCACATTTGGCCTATTCTTCTTCCTTGTTGTGACAATTATTTCACTTTTCTTTGCAGAGAAATGCATTCCATATTGTGCTGCCGTTGCCTCCCATGCATCTAACTGCTCTTGCACCTCCTTCTCGCAATTTCCCCATAACATCAGGTCATCGACAAAAAGCACTGCTTTCATTTTATGATCTCCAATTGCATTTAAGGAACAATCAACAACATTTCAGTGTTAAGATATTTTGTCTAATTAAAAATTTCTTAAGACAAGTTACACTCACAGCTGAAGTCCTTATTAACAAGAAATTGAAACTCTTTGTCGGCTGAAGGCCCAAACAGTAATATCCAAAATTAAAATATTTTTTTTAAAAAACAATCATAACAATCTGACCAAAACAAGAGAGAAGTGGGCCTCAGACAGTGCTCCAAGGATCGACCTGGGAGAGTCGCTCAGCTTCGTAAACGATGAGACAGGCCGCCAAGAGTTGTATTCACTTAACCGGATGGCAATTCAAACTAGTGACAGTTTAAATGTAGACCAACACTCTTGCAAAATCTACCTAACGTCTGATAACCACTACAACGATGGAATAACTCAGGCAAGGCGGAACCGGCACACAGCACTGCGTCTTCAGAATCCGGTGTGTAGAACATCCAGAAGCAGAGGTACCACTACGACCAAAGTAGTCCAAAAGAAACAAAATATCCGAACCACAATCAATGAGGCTGTCAACTACACACCTTACCAGACAGCAGTGGCAAGGCGAGGAAAGATACACTGCCGCGAAAGTACGCTAACCTCCAGGGCAGGTAACAGGGGCGTTAGCGGCCACCAGGCGAAAAATAGCGCTGGTTGAACTTCACCAATAATAACACAATGAATTCAATGATAAATAATAAGAAGTGGAGGACGGATAATTAATTTCGCCAACTCCAAACACTCCATTCGTTGCTCTTCGTCTCAGCGACCCTGCGAGCACCAACGTGCAAACAAACGGCGTGATCCCAAAATAGTGGAGGTTTCACTACTGGGTTAATGTTCACTCAACTCAAACGTCCTGGGTCCGGTGGACAACGAGGTTGTCGCCCTCGCAACTACAGCCCCTTGCTCCGGCAGTGCCTGCGTGCCGCCAGAGGGCCCGGCATGTCCTCGTGCTGCCGGACCTCACTGCTGCTGCCCCCCCCCCCCCCCAACCGAACTCCGTGACACACTCCAACCCAGAAAACCCTTGACGTCCTTCCAAAGATAGTACCACCGTACTAGATATCGATAACCGCTGCTGCTGCCACTCACAGACATACAACGATAGCAAACGTAGTGGCGCCAGTAAACACAAGAAGAAAACGAGACGCCACTATCACTATTACACGATGCCAACCTACCAACGGCACCAACGCGAGCCGCAAAATGGCTCAATTAGATGTTCTTACCACTGCACAAAAAGGCAAGATTGAAGTCCACGCTTTGATGCAGCATATTGTACGGTTGAAAGAGGAATGTAAAACACGAATTATGATATTGGTTACAGGTATTTCTGGGACCTTTTTGTTCATAATTACACTTTGTATTGCTTTTCTATGTATCAGACGAAAACCCAAGACACACAATAACATATCACTACATCAAATTCCAGGTAAATAGGTACAAAATTCCTGAGCTTACATGCGTACTTTTAAAATGTACATAGAGATAATTGTTACTTGGTACTTAATTGTATTGTTAGTGATCGTCGTTCTACCATATTTCTAACATTACTCCCAGAAGTTTTCTTAATGCTGATGTATTTCAAGCTATTACGGAATGGATGTATTATATAATTTTCCTGTCTGACTAAGGTTTCCACTTTTTTTTGTTAGTCATTTGTAGATGGACACAGAAAAAAATCGAAGACAAATTTTTCTGGAGGGCGGAGGAATGTAGGGTGTATAATAATTATGTGTCATTTACAGTTGTGTATAATAATTATATCTTATTTTGGATTTTTAAGTCAGAGGTCCAGTAGAAAAATACGTAAAGACTTATTATAGGATAAGCGAACATTTTAGAAACTTTGACACGTTAAGCCACAATATTCGGAAGCGGCAGCAGTCGAACAAGGAGGCCGGTGACCAGCAGAGTTTGTGCAGCAGCACTCAACGCTTCGATAGGTCAATGACCGAGCAGATGGGCAATGCTTCCAAGGAGAACAACGACCAGCGTAGTTCGCACATCAGCTGTCAATGCTCCAGGAACTGTCAGCATACTGAATTCACGTGAGTGATGTATCTAAAGATGCGGTGGAAGACGACAAGGCAACGTCCGAACACTCCAGCACAGAGGTAAAACAAGGAAAGCCGCCACATGTGTCGACACTGGTCGCGTTTCTATCCAACATGAGAAGCATAGATCAACGACCGAAGAGCCAGTCGCCGCCCTAGAAACTTCGCGACATTGGCAAAAACACTGAATAAATGCCTCCGACAAATGGGCATGAGGTGGCCTTTCGAGGGGAGAAAGAAGAGACGAAGAAATGTCGCCTGGACAGACGAACCGATGTTTAGTCAGTGGTCGTCATATTTCGATGCAACGACTTAGCTGCTACGCTACTCGACAGAAAATGTCCTTGCCGTGCCAATAGGTCGACACGAAAGAATCCATCCCAGATGTTACCAGAAAGAAGTTCGTCTGGTACTTACCCAGGTGGCTGGTGAGGACGAAGGGACTGCGACCTCACCAAATGGGTCACCTGTGAACCTAGAAGGCAATAAACTCCACCAGAAGACGCCAAACACGAGGGTCGCTGGTTCGATTAGGACGAAGCACTCCGCGCCACGCCATAGCCGCTTCTTTCTAACACAACGAGCGAATTCACAAGGAGAAGACAGCTCCACCGCCGCGGCGGGTACTGAATGGAAGAATACGCCGTCTGGCGCTCCGCTTCAACACGAGCCATCGCCGTATCAGCGGTCACTGCAATCTACCTGTTACGACTCTGCGCCGCACAACTGCCATGAGGAATTGAGCGAGTTGAACATAATGTATTACTCTGTTTGTTTAAAGGGTCTTCAGTGTCAATAAATGACTGATCGTGGAACCTCCAGTTTTTCACTCGAGCCTCACCCACTGAGCCAAGGGAAGAACCCATGAAGAACCTATTCTACCGCCCACAAAGTTTCGCCTTCCCTCCCGCCATCCCTGACAAAATAATGTCCTTCGCTCCCCTCTGTCACTGACTCTCAGTGTCTAGTGTCACAAAAGCGCGACCAGCTACACAGCTACTATCGGTGCCCGCCCTGTCACTTGAGCTGTCATTAGCTACGAGGGTTGTTTTTTAAGTAAGGGCCGTTCGCGCGTATAGTCCCGTAGTTCGCGCGGACGCCGCAACAAGCGACCGCGCCACTTGCCGGCATCCTTCCCGTTCACACTGATGCAAGTTGCAGCTCTGTAGCTGAAGTGTACGCATCGCTGTGCTACTTTATAATGTTCACGATTATTGAATCGCCCTGCCGCGTGTGAGATACGGTCAGTGATACGTTTTTTGACCGCGAGAAGCCTATCATCTGCAGAAATTCATCGTCAGTTAACAGAAGTTTATGGCTTGAATGCAATGAGTGAAGGTAAAGTGCGTCAATGGGTTAGAGAGTTTAAAAATTGCCGTCAAAACGTCCATGACGAAGAACGCTCAGGCCGGCCCTCTGTGATCACTGATGATTTGGTGGCTGCAGTCGAAACAAAGATTCGTGAGGACAGAAGATTCACACTCTTTCTTTGGAATTTCCACAAGTTTCAAGATCGGTGTTGTACAAAATTGTGTCTGAAAACCTAAACTTTAAGAAACTGTGTTCTCGGTGGGTACCCAGACTCCTCACAGAGGACCACAAAGGGAAGAGATTTGCACACTTCATTGGACTTTTTGATTCGTTACGAGGAAGAAGGGGATGACATGTTGAGTCAAATTGTCACTGGAGATGAAACATGGGTATCCCATATCACTCCCGAAAGCAACCGACAATCGATGGAATGGCGACACACAACCTCACCCGTCAAGGTCAAAGCCAAACAGACGCTGTCAAAGCGCAAGATTATGGCAACTGTGTTCTGGGACCAGCGCGGTGCTTTGCTAGTGGACTTTATGCCACGAGGAACGACAATCAACTCAGATGCCTACTGTGCAACTCTAAAGAAGCTCCGGAGAGCAATTCAAAACAAAAGGCGCGGCATGCTGACAAAAGGAGTTTTGCTCCTGCACGATAACGCTAGGCCTCACACCTCTCAAAAGACTCGGGATTTGATTGATTCTTTTGGCTGGGAAGTTTTGGACCATGCACCATACAGCCCCGACCTTGCTCCTAGCTATTTTCACCTTTTCCGGTACCTGTAACACCATCTTGGCGGGCAGCGCTTCAATAACGACGATGAAGTGAAAGCGGCTGTGAACTCTTGGCTGTCGGAGCAGGCGGCCGAATTCTTTGAAGAGGGAATTAAAAACTTAGTTGTACGGTATGACAAGTGCTTAAATAAACAAGGCAACTATGTAGAAAAATAGGTAAAAGTGTGTAGAATCAGAAAATAAAAAATTTTTTACAAAAGTATTTGTATCTTTTTTAAAAAATTAAAACGGCCCTTACTTAAAAAACAACCCTCGTACTTCTTGGTTACTGTAGCAATAACATGTCTAACTGCTCCTCGTTGAATAGTTTCTCTCATGCTATACATCTACTTTTACATTTCCATCCACAGTCATACTCTGGAAACTACTGTTACGTGCATGGCATAGAGCACTTTCAATTGTACCGCATTCTAAGGTTTCATCCCTTTCCATTCACATATGGAGCACGGGATAAATTGCATCTTAAATGCATCTGTCCAAGCTGTAATTAGATCAGTCTTATATTCGCGATCACTGAAAGTGATACATAGGAAGACATCGTGTATTCCTAGATCTCTGACTTAATACTGGTCCTTGAAATTTTGTAAATAGTCTTTGTAGAGGTAGTTTGCACCTAATTTCAACTCAGGTTTCTCTGCATCCCCGTGATGCTCTCTTATGGATCAAACAAATATGTAACCATTGCTGCTTTCTTTCTTCTTATACTTTTAATGTCTGCTGATGGTCTCATTTGGTATGGATCCCACATACTTGAATGATATTCTAGGATGGTCGCGTGAGTGTTGATTAACTTCATTTTCACAATTCCCAGTATCCTACGGATGAAACCCCTATACACAGGCATTCATGTTTTGAGAACTAGAAGTGATGATTTTAAAAATGCACTTATTTCAGACATGTTTGGACACAAAGCTATCTGGGACGCAGGCATACAGATCATAAATGCTTCAAGAAGGGATAGTATTAGGTGTAATAAGTTGTGGATATTAGTTCCTCTGTTCCACTTAATTTATTCTCACCAGCTCATGGTCTTTTGATTAGCGCTAAGAACTTTCGAGCACCTGGCTCCAGGTTCGATTCCCGACCAGGTTGGAGACTTTCTCTGCTCTGGACTGGGTGTGCGCGTTGTCCTCGTCATCATTTCATCATCATCGACGCGCAAGTCGCTAAAGTGGCGTCAAATAAAACAATATGCACCAGCCTTTTTTTTTTGTTAGAATATCATTAAGAAAATCTACAAGTGGCACATGTAGTACATGGAGTAGATGACGATAAAATATCACGAAATGCTACCTCAAATGAGTATGCTTACGAAACACTCTTCACCTCAAATAACGTTAATACTCACATCACAAAAAGGTTTGCATATTCCCAGTTCCCAGAACTCCTGAAGATAGACGCTAACTGTGGATACTGTATCACAGACACAATCCCATGTTCACAGATGTCACTAAACCCACCCAAGGATGTAAACAACCATGCATGAGTACCACCTATTAGACGAAAGGGGTCCGACAGCCAATCAGTTCAAGTCATTTCACCAGGAAGAGGTATATGGCTCATGTTTGTAGTTCAACCATGCCTAGATGGTCAATACCGCGGTTCGACCGCATCCGCAGTATTATTTTGTACCAGGAGGGCTCTCAACGAGGGAAGTGTCCAGGCGTCTCGGAATGAGCCAAAGCGATGTTGTTCGGACTTGGAGGAGATACAGAGAAACAGGAACTGTCGATGACGTGCCTCGCTCAGGCCGCCCAAAGGCTACTATTGCAGTGGATGACCGCTACCTACGGATTATGGCTCGGAGGAAGCCTGACAGCAACACCACTATGTTGAATAATGCTTTTCGTGCAGCAACAGAACATCGTGTTACGACTCAAACTGTGCGCTTTAGGTTGCATGATGCGCAACTTCACTCCCGACGTCCATGACGAAGTCCGTCTTTGCAACCACGACACCATGCAGCGCAGTACAGATGGGCCCAACAACATGCCGAATGGGCCGCTCAGCATCGGCATCGCGTTCTCTTCACCGACGAGTGTCGCATATGTCTTCGACCAGACAATCGTCGGAGACGTGTTTGGAGGCAACCCGGTCAGGCTGAACGCCTTAGACACACAGTCCAGCAAGTACAACAAAGTGGAGGTTCCCTGCTGTTTTGGGGTGGCATTATGTGGGGCCGACGTACGCCGCTGGTGGTCATGGAAGGCGCCGTAACGGCTATACGATACGTGAGTGCCATCCTCCGACCTATAGACAACCATATCGGCAACATATTGGCGAGGCATTCGTCTTCAAGGACGACAATTTGCGCTCCCATCATGCACATCTTGTGAATGACTTCCCTCAGGATAACGACATCGCTCGACTAGAGTGGCCAGAGTGTTCTCCAGACATGGACCCTATCGAACATGCCTGGGATGGATTGAAAAGCGCTGTTTATGGACGACGTGAGCCACCAACCACTCTGAGGAATCCACGCCGAATTGCCGTTGAGGAGTGGTACAATCTGGACCAACAGTGCCTTGATGAACTTGTGAATAGTGTGCCACGACGAATACAGGCACAGGACGTGCTACTGGGTACTAGAGGTTCCGATGTGTACAACAATCTGGACCATCACTTCTGAAGGTCTCGCTATGGTGGTACAACATGCAATGTGTGATTTTTATGAGCAATAAAAAGGGTGGAAATGTTGTTTATGTTGATCTCTGTTGCAATTTTCTGTACAGATTCCGGAACTCTCGGAACCGATGATGTGTGTAATTTTGCGTCGAATCTTCATATTTTTAACTATTCTGGTTCGATAACATTTAAAATAAAATGGAAAATTTGTTATGATATTCATAACTGTCTTAAAAATGCTCGTGATTGTTGTTATAACTGGTGAACGTGACTGAACTGTGGGCAGTCTAGATTCAAAGGGTAAATCTATACCTCTTCTTTCTCGTTAGCAATAATCACATTTCTTCGTGCGAATGGAACACTACTCTCGTCATCAGACGGTGCACAGAACATATTTTTAGCTCCACACACTGCACATAAGCCACTCAACTAGCGATGTGAACAGCTGCAGGAAGAAGCGAGATGCCTTGCACGACCAGCGAGATGCGATATGCTGGCAGCAAGACGGCACCTCAAATGTAATAACGTTCCTGGAGAGCAGCAAAGCGCAACGTGCCAGCTCCGAGCAGCGAGGTGACGGCAAAGAGCTGCGTTATAAACAAAACCTAAGTCTCACATCCAGCCAGAAGGGCTACACCATCTACGAGCCATGGCATTGGTACCTCTTCTCCTTTCACATTTATTCCTCTTCTGAGACCTTCTTTCACTTTGTTTATTGCTTCTTTGATGCAAAAGTTGTACAACATTTTGTAAACATTTGTGATCATGTCTCACATATAAAGTTGTAAAACTACCGTCGGATAGACTCCCATAAGTAAACGTTGCCCATGGCAGTTTCCTAGTAGCTTTCGTCAGTTAAGATAGGGCCCACATTATCCATACGTTAGCTGTGTTGCGTACCTATCGGACGTTACCTTATAATAGTTTTCTTTACGTATGCGATCAATGAACTTTATGAGGATATATAAAGGCCTTTATAATCTGCAGTACATTATTGTTCTGTATGGTTATCCTCCTGTCTCTTACTCAAAAATAAACAGTATTTATAGCAAAAGTGAACTTGTAAATGTTTGATTCAGATTTAATTCCAAACTTTTTGGTAATGTGAAACAGTGGGATGCTGTAGTAAAAATAAAGAAAACATTACAGGTTTATCATATAGTTCCAGAAAATGCAACTTACTCAACAAAAAGGTAAAATAAGAAAACCGGAAAACAAAAATACATTAAACACCGCTTCAATACTTCCTCAAACGTGTGTAAAACATGTTTCTGTAATTCATAAACAACTTTCGCATTTATCAATAATAATAGAAAATCCTTTCCTTTGATCATGATGAAGAATGTTCTATTCAGTAGAATACAACAATATGACTACTGACGGCCTTGGGAGAGCCAGTCCTGACAAAACTCTACCATCTGGTGAGCAAGATGTATGAAATAGGCGAAATACCCTCAGACTTCAAGAAGAATATAATAATTCCAGTCCCAAAGAAAGCAGGTGTTGACAGATGTGAAAATTACCGAACTATCAGTTTAATAAGTCACAGCTGCAAAATACTAACACGAATTCTTTACAGACGAATGGAAAAACTAGTAGAAGCCAATCTCGGGGAAGATCAGTTTGGATTCCGTAGAAACACTGGAACACGTTGTAAGTAGGCTGTTTAGGTTTTTTTATTGGTAACGCCACCTCTGTATAGAAAATCAGTGGCTGTGCGGTGTGCAGTCTGTGGCTGCTTTGCATTGTTCTAATACTCGCCATTGTAGTGTTAGGCAGCTGGCTGTGAACAGCGCATAGCGTTGGGCAGTTGGAGGTGAGCCGCCAGCAGTGGTGGATGTGGGGAGAGAGATGGCGGAGTTTTGAAATTTGTCATGAACTGCTATATTTATATATGATGATATCAAGGTAAATACATTGTTTGTTCTCTATTAATATCTTTCATTTGCTAACTATCCCTATCAGTAGTTAGTGCCTTCCATAGTTTGAATCTTTTATTTAGCTGGCAGTAGTGGCGCTTGCTGTATTGCAGTAGTGGGAGAAACGAAGATTATTGTGAGGTAAGTGATTTAGTGATTTGTGAAAGGTATAGTTTAATGTTAGTCAGGGCTATTCTTTTGTAGAGATTTTTGAAAGTCAGATTGCGTTGCGCTAAAAAAAAATATTGTGTATCAGGTTAAGGACAGTCGTGTATAATTGTTCAAAGGGGAAGTTTCATATGTCGACCCTTAGCCTAGGATACCTCACTGGAATCTTCTGATTTTTTCTTGTAGTCTGTGTAATTATTGTAGCTTTTGTTTATTGCTAGCGCGTAATTGTAGAGAAAATCTCCATTGTAGTTGTAGTTTTTCATTGTTGTACAGTAAAACAGTTGTGGCATGCATGTAGATTTGCACCAAGTATTTCGCAGCTGCGCTTGCAATTAACTAGATATTATTTTCAGTATTATGTTAATGTGTTCTCTTATTTTTTGATCTTCAAATTGTGTTTTTCTGTGTTGTCGCGTGAAATACTGTGACAATAATGGCGTGTGAAAAACGTAATACTAGGCTCCAAAGTAAACTGAGAAATGACAGTGAAAATGAAAGCAGTGTGTTAGCGCCACCGAGTAATGAATTAACTGATGTTCAAAGTAGTAATTTGGTAACTGTGCATAGGGAAATGGAGCGGGCGGCAAACAATGGCGTGGACAGTGAAACAATTAGTGAAGAGGAAAGCATTATCGATCGATTGGTCCGCAACAGCTCGCCTCAGGAATCCGAAATGACAGGAAACAATCTCGCAAATGCTGTGGATTCAGGATTTGGGTCCTCACCGTTTTCTCAAATAAGTCAAGACACATTTTCTGCTTGTCAAAATGTGAATGTTGCCGGTGCAACTTCACTGCCGAAAAGCACTGAGGAACGTGTTTCAGACACCAGTGCATTGTTATTACAGTTAATGCAACAAATGGGACAAAGGCTACAAAAGTTAGACACAACGCTTAAACAAAATCAGAAACAAATGGAACAAAATCAGAGTCAAACACAGCAAAAGCTACAAAGGTTAGACACAATGGAACAACACCAGAGACAAACACAGCAACAGTTAGACGCACTGGAACAAAATCTTCACACCACACTTGAACAAACACGTGAAGATTTAACTACTGAGTTACATAAAATCGAATCGAAATGTCAAAAAGTCTGTAACGACGTAAAAACACAAATTTGTGAGCATTTTCAACCTATTTTTTCGCGGCATGAAAATGCATTACAGAATCACGAAGCAGCCATAAAAGAACTGCAAACTATTGTTCATGAAAATCATGAGACCTTGCAAGCTAAATTTAACTCAGTTGCATCTACCGATTCGGTTACGCAACTTGCAAAATCTCAGGAAAACTTAAAGGACACAGTAGATACTCTGAAACTTGGTTCAGAAAAACACACTGAGGAAATAAGTACACTATCGGAGAAAGTAGCCGAACTTTCGGATCAGTTCACTAATTTATCTACGAAGGTAGATGATAATCTGAATGACACAAAACCGGTAGTCTTTAATGACACAGAAGAGAGCGAACAAATTAGGAAACTGAAACAAAATCTGAATCAACACCAAAGAGAAATCCGGGAAGTACAAGATCAGCTGACACAGGTAATACAAGAATTACGTATTTCAGAGGACACTCGCGCCCCAATACGGGATGAGGGACTTAGAAATACGGAAAAGCCGCAAAATAATAACACAGGGCATTTCGGAAGTTATGAAAGAAATTGGCAATGTGCACCGAATTTTGAGATGGAACCGCCGAAACGACGTAACAATGACCGACATGCGACTCGCCGACACGATGATTTTGACTATAAGCTGTTCATTACTACACGTAAATTCAAAACGTTTAAGAATTCCGGCAACGACATTCATCCACAAGCGTGGCTTCATCAATTCTCTCATTGTTTTCCTCCCAACTGGTCGTTGGAGCACAGGTTAGAATTTATGTGTGGCTACTTAGAGAATGAACCAGCTGTAAGAATGCGGTCGGTCATTCACGATTGTCACAGTGAAGGAGAATTTTATCATGCCTTCGTCTCAGCGTATTGGTCTCAAGCTACACAAGACCGAGTAAAACATAGCATCATGATGATGAAACACTTTGAACAATCTGAATTTTCCAGTCTTGTCAAATATTTTGAAGACATGTTGCATAAGAATCAGTATCTTTCAAACCCATACAGCCCCTCAGAACTCATCCGCATTTGCTTAATCAAATTGCCTGAACATTTACGACATATTATTTTAGCAGGACGTTGCAAAGACGACATTGAAGCGTTTCAGGGACTCTTACAAGAATTAGAAATTGACACTGACAATCGCGAAACGCGAAAACATGAAAACAACAATTACAGGTCACATCCGCCACATTTCCGTGATGACAGAAATAATAACTGGACACGACAAGGCTATTCTCACAACACAAATCGTGACCAAAATAGACACCACCCTTATGACAACCTCTGGCACAATAATAGATACAGAGAAAGATCGCATTTCCGTAGTAATGAATATGACAGAAATAACCATAGAAACAGACAATATGGGAATCAGAACTATTATTATCAAGGGAGACAGAATAATTTCAGACGCAACAGTTCAGCGCGCAGTTACTATTCAGGGATAAATTCTCCACCACGTGACGGACAAGGAAGAAACTACAGAACCTACCGACATGACGACAGACGATATATTCGTAACGACAGACCTGAATTGCATCAGAACTGGCGGGATTTAAACAGGGCAGGGCCTTCTCGTCAGAGTGAATTTGTAGAAGTTAGGTCTCCTAATCCCAATAATGGCGCGCGCCAACAAAGAGACAGACAATGACTCGCACAGCAGGCAGCCGCGTGCGCCCGCTGGCTCCAAGAAAAATAACATAAGACGCTAGCCTTGAGAAAAATTTTAGCATTCCTTACCGACGTATACTACACGATAATTGCATTCAAATCAAACTGTGAGTACTATGAAGAGTAAAGGATAGCACCACACTTCGCATGTAAAACTGTTTATTGAAAGATAATCTGTTTTTTAACTTTGTCTTTGCCATAAAACTTTTCACTTCACATTTCTAGTATGCTTTGTCAGACTTAAGAAATTTTTAACATGCAACAATGTTTGAAGTTAAATATCCAGTCAAGAATCAAGAGAACTTATTTAAACAGAAATTAAGAATGCATTGTTATAGTGAACAGACGACACAGTGTTGTATTTGTACGTACTTGCTTGTTAGCTGCACGATTACGTAACGACTATCAGGCTTACATAGGACACATACTGGTAAATGAGATTTTAATGCAACATTTTGGTTTACTTGAAAATACATTCTGGGTTTAAAGTACTTTCTGTGAGATACCAGATGACACAGAGGTTAGTTTATGTGACAGCTACACGATTTTATCACGACGCTACTAATGAGTGACAATTTACAATGTTGCTTTTGCGCTGTATCTGTTTTATATCCGCACAGTTTTCTGAATTCTTTTGGAAAGAAAAACATGTTTTAGTAGTAACTTTTGTGGTATAGCAACAATGAGACAGCCTTTTTCGTGGCACAACAATACGTTACAGTACAGTACTTTCTTCATCACAACAATAAGCGTAATAACTAAGATATCTATTCGCAAAGCATTTCATTTTTGTGTATCGTGAGGTAAGTACATTGACTTCTGCAGAACTTAGCTTTCGGAGGACGATAACTACGACACTTCCATAGAATTATCTTACAGCAAGACGCACATTTAGCGCTACAGGACACGCATTTGAGAGATTAATTTTGTACTTAAGCCATTTATTTTTCAAGATTTTTGAATTGCAAAGAAGGTTTTCCGTGATACATTTCATTCCATTGCTGTAATCTGTAACACCTGAGGGTATTATTCATTTATCCTCAGGGGGGTATACGCTTACTTTGTGTACCATGTGTTTGGCGAGCACAAGGAGCCCTAGCTAATATGGTATTTGCTTATACAACTTTACACATCGGTACCATATTTCTCTAACACAGAATTACACAGCTATCTGATTATTTACCTGAGAGAAACAAACATTTTTTTACTATATTAGTGACAGATGTTTACGTAATTACACAGTTGAATAATTTCACACTTATGAAATTGTATTTTGTCAGTACTTTGTGAACTCTTCATATTTTTTCGGAACCATTGTGGTACTATGAGAGCTTTGAATGATGTATTTGGTATGGGATCATGATTTTAAAGTACGTTTGAGGCAGATGACACTTTTGACATGAGCAGAGAATTTTTTTAGGTTTTGAAATTATTGGAGGAAGCTATGACGATTTTGAGATTTGACTGAGGTGTTATGATGTTATTTTTACGACGACGATGTGTATTATGCTGTTGCGGTATGTTTATGATCAATAAGATGATGCTATATAAGGAATATGATTACGTGTTTATATGTATATGAGTAATGAATAGAAGGTAGGGACTCTGACTGGTGAAAAAGGATGTTGTAAACCGAGAATCGTACTTTAAGAGTTATGAAATGTGTGTAAATGCGTGAATGTATCACAATGCTGGCGAAAATTTTTTGGACACTGTTATATTCATAAGATATTGTTTCTACACATTTGTAACCAAATTCTCAACCTGTGAATTTTTTTATATGAGACTGTCACTGTAGCGAAAACTGCTGTCGTTAATATTTCGGTATGAAAGGTAAGTGACCGTGACGTAATTCGTTGTGAGCGGCCAGGTGTGCCAGCCGCCTTGAGAAAAAGCCATTAGGTGGTAGAAAAAAAAAGGGGAGGCCATTATCCTCGCTATTGACATTCCTTTGTAGAAAGCATCGTAAATACGACACGCTAATAATAACTTGGAAACATTTTTACATCTGCACACCTGATTATGACAAGCGTCTTTCTACGAGAGTTGAGAGATTTTCTGTACTACCTTATGAAATGCCCTATGGCTAATGAATGATGTTTCATGCCTTCCTTTGTACATATTTACTCATCTTGTTTAATATCTAGTTTCTAGCTGCACTGCAGCATTGGTTAAAATAAAATTTAATATACATACTAATATAGTTATTTTATGCCTACAGATCGAGACAATAAGAAATTTATGATCTACTTCCAAGAAAACGAGGGCACATAAATAGACATTTCCCTTCACAGGAATTGCATAAATAATTTCTTTACGATTTGGTAACTTATCTGCTAGTGTAAGTTCTCGTGATGCATCACTCTAGTGTTAAGATGTGACATAGGTATTAGACATGGCCATTTTTAGTGTAATACTTTTTCTGCTTGAACTTTGTCATGTTTAGGTATAAGTTATGCTGTTTGCCAGGCATAGTGCTACTGAATTTTAATTTGTGCTACTCTGCTAAGCCAGATTTATTTTTCTTGTGTGCTGCACATTGCCTTATATTAGTCGTAATATTGCAATTGCTTCGCTAATTTCTAAAATGCTGCTTCCTTTGCAAATCTGCACCTTTTTGTCATTGCTGTTTGCGTTAGTTGTTTTATGTGCTGCTGCACTGCCTCGTCCCTTAGTTTCGCATCTGAGCTCAGTAGATTTAAGTTAGCTTAAGAGGGGGTAGACTATATAAGTAACAAGTTGTGATGAATGGAAAGAAATGCATTGAAGGTATATGAAAACGTTTTGGGCCAAAATGAGTATTGTACAATGATCCGTAATTATTTTGAAAGAAATATGAACAGAGTAGAGAAAGCAGGTATTGATAGGACTTTTTGGAAATAATGAGGAACGAAGGGAGATCTCCGAGAAGTAAAGAAAGTTTTGTTTGCCAAATACTGCAGTAAAAGAAACCCTGTCCTTTCCTTGTGTTTTCCCACTATATGTTTGTGTACCCTTGCGTATTTGTTTTCTTCCTGTTTCTGTGTAGTTTCATAGAATTTTTTTTCTAATACTATTCACTATGATGAGGAATACTGTTATCCTCAAATATAATTTGCATTAATAATATGTTATTTTCTTTGTAAAGATGTTTAGACATTATTTATTCTGTTTTGTTTTTATGCTCATGTGTGAAGTTGATGTTTCGAAAGTTATTCTGAACTTTTATGTATCTACTTATCTCATAATTCCTGTAACATTGATGTAAATGTTTATTTCTATTCTGTTGTAAAGCCTGTACTACAAATGTTATCTGTATTGTTATGTTCTTTAATGATGTATTTTCTACCTTTGTAATTGTATTCTTATGTTATAAAATTGTAATTGACACCAGTTCATCAAATTAAGTAACTTGTAAGTTACATTTCACTGCACACGTTTCTATTGGTCATAGTATATGGACAATATGTGACAAGTAGGGACTGTTAGTGTTTGCACGTGTGTTAATAATTCGGCAAGGGACTGGTTAACAGCATTGCTGGTTCTCAGGACAATTCAAAAACTTTGTGAGTGCACAAGTGGTGGTTATGGACTTGCTCTATTATCCGCAAGACTCTTCAATGGTGATTGTGCACCTGCATAGTCACAACAGATGGCTGCTGGCCATCTCTACAAGGACTACAGTGGGTCTGCATCTTTGATGACCCACCAGTACCATTATCTCTACAAGGACTACAGTGGGTCTACGTCTTTGATGATCCATCAGTACCATTATCTCTACAAGGACTGCAGTGGGTCTGCACCTCTGGTGGCCCACCAGTACCGTAATCTCTATAAGGACTACAGTGGGTCTGCATCTTTGCTGACTCACCAGTACCATTATTTCTACAAGGACTGCAGTGGGTCTGCGCCTCTGGTGGCCCACCAATACCGTAATCTCTACCAGGACTACAGTGGGTCTGCTCTGTGATGACCTACCCACCAATACTCTTCAAAATTTCGACTGACTCCGCTGTGGGTTTACTCTGTTGTGGCCCATTACCTGTCTGCATGTAGAGTCAGCACTGTCTTTTCGTTGGAAGGACAACAATACTTCTTCAATACTGCATGGAAATCCACTACTTCCGTGTGCATTTTCTTTTACTGCTCAGACTTTCAGAAAAAGACTGATATTTTACTGTGATGAACGATTAGGACTGTCTTTATGGACTGTGAGAAAATTTTAGCTTTTGACCAACATTGTATCAATAAGTGTGTGCATTTGATTTCTTTGTTATTGTAATTATGAAAATTTTTTTCAAATCTGTATTGGGCACTGCCCAAACCAATTTGTTAATTTTTTTGTGGGGAGCATGGGGGCTATGTAAGTAGGCTGTTTAGGTTTTTTTATTGGTAACGCCACCTCTGTATAGAAAATCAGTGGCTGTGCGGTGTGCAGTCTGTGGCTGCTTTGCATTGTTCTAATACTCGCCATTGTAGTGTTAGGCAGCTGGCTGTGAACAGCGCATAGCGTTGGGCAGTTGGAGGTGAGCCGCCAGCAGTGGTGGATGTGGGGAGAGAGATAGCGGAGTTTTGAAATTTGTCATGAACTGCTATATTTATATATGATGATATCAAGGTAAATACATTGTTTGTTCTCTATTAATATCTTTCATTTTCTAACTATCCCTATCAGTAGTTAGTGCCTTCCATAGTTTGAATCTTTTATTTAGCTGGCAGTAGTGGCGCTTGCTGTATTGCAGTAGTGGGAGAAACGAAGATTATTGTGAGGTAAGTGATTTAGTGATTTGTGAAAGGTATAGTTTAATGTTAGTCAGGGCTATTCTTTTGTAGAGATTTTTGAAAGTCAGATTGCGTTGCGCTAAAAAAAAATATTGTGTATCAGGTTAAGGACAGTCGTGTATAATTGTTCAAAGGGGAAGTTTCAACGTGAGGCAATACTGACCTTACGACTTATCTTAGAAGAAAGATTAAGGAAAGGTAAACCTGCGTTTCTAGCATTTGTAGACTTAGAGAAAGCTTTTGACAATGTTGACTGGAATACTCTCTTTCAAATTCTAAAGGTGGCAGGGGTAAAATACAGGGAGCGAAAGGCTATTTACAATTTGTACAGAAACCAGATGGCAGTTATAAGAGTCGAGGGACATGAAAGGGAAGCAGTGGTTGGGAAGGGAGTAAGACAGGGTTGTAGCCTCTCCCCGATGTTGTTCAATCTGTATATTGAGCAAGCAGTAAAGGAAACAAAAGAAAAATTCGGAGTAGGTATTAAAATTCATGGAGAAGAAAAAAAAACTTTGAGGTTCGCCGATGACATTGTAATTCTCTCAGAGACAGCAAAGGACTTGGAAGAGCAGTTGAATGGAATGGACAGTGTCTTGAAAGGAGGATATAAGACGAACATCAACAAAAGCAAAACAAGGATAATGGAATGTAGTCTTATTAAGTCGGGTGATGCTGAGGGAATTAGATTAGGAAATGAGACACTTAAAGTAGTAAAGGAGTTTTGCTATTTGGGGAGCAAAATAACTGATGATGGTCGAAGTAGAGAGGATATAAAATGTAGACTGGCAATGGCAAGGAAAGCGTTTCTGAAGAAGAGAAATTTGTTAACATCGAGTATAGATTTAAGTGTGAGGAAGTCATTTCTGAAAGTATTTGTATGGAGTGTAGCCATGTATGGAAGTGAAACATGGACGATAAATAGTTTGGACAAGAAGAGAATAGAAGCTTTCGAAATGTGGTGCTACAAAATAATGCTGAAGATTAGATGGGTAGATCACATAACTAATGAGGAAGTATTGAATAGGATTGGGGAGAAGAGAAGTTTGTGGCACAACTTGACCAGAAGAAGGGATCGGTTGGTAGGACATGTTCTGAGGCATCAAGGGATCACAAATTTAGTATTGGAGGGCAGCGTGGAGGGTAAAAATCGTAGAGGGAGACCAAGAGATGAATACACTAAGCAGATTCAGAAGGGTGTATGTTGCAGTAGGTACTGGGAGATGAAAAAGCTTGCACAGGATAGAGTAGCATGGAGAGCTGCATAAAACCAGTCTCAAGACTGAAGACCACAACAACAACAACAACAATATTAATTATATTTTTTTTTGTTTGCGAATATAAACTGTACTTGCATCAAAAGTAAATGCTTTGCTTATATAAAAGCACAGAAGTTAAGCGATCAACTAATTTTTATTGCTTATAAAGTGCAATTTGTAGTCTGTAAGGATATAAAATACACAACGGACCAACACTGAATTATGTGCAGAACAAACAACCAACCAGACAAACAAAGAACAGAGAAAATGTCAGCGTCCAGTTTCTCTCTTACACACTTATGTTTCTTTCCCTGCAAATGCTACCAATAGTACCGGTAATCCTATTCAAAGCTTTTAAATATAGCTATGATTACTGTTATTAATCAATCAGTCATCCGCTCATATACACAAGACAACAAGAACACTTCATCGGGCAATTACAGTCTCACAGCTCTTGCATCAAAGAGGGTGGCAGCAATCTGAAATAAGACAACAGTTGACACTAAATGTTCTGAGTGGCGTTGACTTTTAACGATCAGTTAATAATAACGATACTCTGTTCAAGAACCACAAGAGGAGAAGGTATACTTAGAAAAGGATGGGAGATACAGGAAGATTTCAGTTTGATTACGTCATCGTCAGGCAGACATTTCGAAATCAGATACTGGATTATAAGGCATACCCAGGAGCAGATATAGACTCATACCACAGTTTAACAATGATCAGGAGTAAGCTGAAGTTTAAGAGATTAGTCAAGATGAATTAATGCACAAGAAAGTGGGATAGGGAAGCACTAAGGAATGAAGAGACACGTTTGAAGTTCTCTGAGGCTATAGATACAGCATTAATGAATAGCTCAGAAGGCAGTTCACTTGAAGAGGAATGGACACCTCTAAAAAGGACAATAACAGAAGTCTGAAAGAAAACTGTAGATATATGGAAGGTAACTGCAAAGAAACCATGGATAAGAGAAGAAATACTTCAGTTGCTCGACGACAGAAGGAAGTACAAAAATGTTGATGGAAATTCAGCAATACAGAAATACACATCACTTAGGAAAGAAATATATAGGAAGTGCGTGGAAGCTAAGGCAAAATGGCTGCATGTAAAATGTGAAAAAATCGAAAAAGAAATGTTTTTCAAAAGGACTGATTAAGCCTACAGAAAATTCAAATTAAAGGAAAGGGCGGAAACATTAAGAGTGTAATGGGAATTCCACTGTTAAATGCAGTGAAAGAACAGATAGGTAGAAAGAGTACATTGAAGGCCTCTACGAAGAGCAATACTAGTCTTTGATGTGATAGAAGGAGAGACAGGAGTCGACATGGAAGAGATAGTGGGTCTGGTATTAGAATCAGAATTTAAAAGTCCTTTAGACAACTTAAGATCAAATAAGGCTGAATGGATAGACGACATTCCAACGAAATTTCTAAAATCATTTGGAGAAGTGGTTACAAAACGACTATTCACGTTGGCGTATAGAATGTACGAGATTTCCGATATACCATCAGCCTTTCGAAGAAACATCATCCATACAACTCCGAAGATAGCAAGAGACAACAAGTGCGAGAATTATAGCTCAATCAGCTTAACAGCTCATGTATCCAAGTTTCTCATAATAATAATATACAGGAGAATGGAAAAGAAAACTGAGAATCTGTTAGATGACGATCAGTGAGGCAGTTCCGACATTGCGGTTGATATTGGAAGCAAGACTGAAGAAAAATCAATACACATTCATAGAATTTGTCAGTCTGGAAATAGCGTTCTACAATGTAAAATGGTGCAAGATGTTCGAAATACTGAGAAAAATAGGAGTAAAGTCGCGACCGTACCTAATAGTTTTTTGCTAGGTTAAAGGTTCTTCCGAACAGCATCCCATACGGGCAAACCTGTTGCATCTTTACCTGTGATTACTCGTACTTTAGGTACCTGGGATATGCACAGCTCTGTTTAAAAAGTATACACGCCCTGCAGCTAATTTGCTGCAAATAATAAACTGTAGCTGCGATCCTTCAGTCAAATAGTCTGTGCATTGGTTAGAACGGCTAGTTAATAAAATACACAGATATACAAAATAAAAGTTAAATGAATAATTTAATAACATCGGTTCTATTCTAATGTCTGTAATTGATGCAGACGACAGAGAATTATGTTGAGTAATGTTTATTCAAAAGAGGACACCTCAGATAAATGGGAAGTTGTCCCACGATATTCAATTAAAACACAAACAGATAATACCCTTATCAAATTCAGTAAAGTTGCGTTGAAAGCATTATGAGAATGGTAGCAAAATCCTGAAACTCAATCATAACCAAAAATATGCAAAAACTAATTCCATTTCATAATCACAATACACGAAATATTCATTAGCTCAAAACAGTTCAGAGTTCAACACGATGATTAACAAATTAACACACTTGATACAAAGAACAATAACTCATACCAAGTCTATCTTCAGTTCCATAATAATACAGGTATAAAAAGTTAAGAGTCCTACCCTGGGCACATTCAGACATTTGGAAACATAAAGACCCTTCAGAATTTAAAGTAAGGTAGCAGCTGTTCACCACCCAGAGGCAAACACATCCACAATTGAATACCACTCCTTACCAGATGCAAGTCTGCCGTCTTCCAGAACTCGTGTAAAAGTGCACCGAATCGTCGCTTGAGCTCTTAATTCAAAAAGTCCCAGTCTCCAGTTGACTCCCATACTGCTCTGCTACTGTCTGCTTTTCCATTGGCTGAAGGCTATCCACACCAAAGATCATCATTCTTAGGTTTTACAGACGTGATTTGACTCAGCTTGACCACTTCTGATTAGGAATTAATTACATGGGGTAAACAAAATGTTCTCGGGTTTCCAGCAGCGTCAATTGCTTAAACCTACACGAGCTTTCGGCCAAGCACTCCTTGGCCATTGTCAAGTGATATGACTGCCAGTGGGCTGTTGGTGCACCCTTATATACGCTAGCTGTCGGCTGTGACGTCATTGGTGCCCGTAACATTGTCATATATGGGCATGTTTTGAGTCGGCGTTCGATGTGCCCTCTTCAACTGCGCGATCGCTGGATCCCACACAGCGCTGAGCTGCAAGCCACCGTCTCTATTCAGGGTGTTTGCGGTAATTTTTATTTCAATAGCTTCCTGACCCGGAGTCTACGAAATACCTTGTGAGTGTGGCCAGAAGTACATCGGACAAACAGTGCGCACTGTGGAACAACGCAGGAAAGAACATGAGAGGTATTATCGCCTACGCTATCCAGAGAAATCTGCGTTAGCTGAGCATGCGTTAGAAAACGGTCACCACATAAAATTTGACGATACCTCTGTCGTGGCTCGCGCTAACGGCTTCTGGGACAGTTTAATAAACGAAGCTATTGAAATAAAAATTAACGCAAACACCCTGAATAGAGACGGTGGCTTGCAGCTCAGCGCTGCGTGGGATCCAGCGATCGCGCGGTTGAAGAGATCACATCGAACGCAGACTCAAAACATGCCCATATATGGCAATGTCACGGGCACCAGTGACGTCACAGCCGGCAGCTAGCGTATTTAAGGGCGCACCAACAACCCACTGGCAGTCGTATCACTTGACAATGGCCAAGGAGTGCTTGGCCGAAAGCTCGTGTAAGTTTAAGCAATTGACGCGGTTGGAAACCCGAGAACATTTTATTCAGTGTAATCGCCGTGAGACTTTGCAATCATAAATTACATGGGGTGTTTCTCAGGCTTTCATCTTGTGTCTGTTGCTTTTTCTTGTGTACAGTAATGACCTCTCGTATGTTACATTGCCAGATGCTAAATATGTTTTATTTGCACATGACAGAAACATTGTAATAAGTATCCAGTCAAGCAGAGATTTATAAATGGCTGTTGATCAAATTTTCACTGACATTAATAAATGGTTTCAAGCTAATTCACTGTCATTAAACTTTGAAAAGACCCACTACGTGCAGTTCAGAACCTGTAAAAGATTTCCTTTCAGCGTGTGTATATCATATGAAGACATGCAGATCGAAGAGGTTGACAGTATTAAATTTCTGGGATTAAAACTCAATAATAAATGCAGTTAGGAAGGGCATACCACAGAACTACTGAAGCACTTAAACAAGTCTATATTTGCAATGAGAACGCTTTCAGATGTAAGAGATATAATAAACACTTGCATACGCTAACTCTGACCCCTTGACCAGCTAGTGTTCAGCCATACAACAATTTCACTTCCCCTCATACCACTTCCAGGTTGCCAAATCGCTCTCCTGTAAACGCATGATGTTACAAGGTATAGGGAACGATGGGTAATATACAGTATGTGCAAGAACCAGGAGAAAACCAGAAGACTGGAAGAACGGAGCGCTCAGATTAAAAAGGGTGCAAGGCAGAGGAGTACTCTTTCATTCCTACTGTTCAGTCTGTACTTCAAGGAAGCAGCGGCGGAAATAAAAGGAAGGTTCAAGAGTGGCATTAACATTTTGGGTGAAAGGATCTCAATGGATTTATTGATGATATTTATATCCTCAGTGAAAGTGAAGAAGGATTACTCGATGTGTTGAATAGAATTAACAGTCTAACGAGTACAGAACATGGGTTCAGAATAAACAGAAGAAAGATGAAAGTAATGAGAATTATCAGAAATGAAAACAGTGAGAAACTGAACGTCAGCACTGGACATCACAAAGTACACGAAGTTAAGGAATTCTGCTACTTAGGGCCGTTTCACACTGGGACACTGGTGAGGGTCGCCAGTGATGGTCACCAGTGACTGTGGTAAACACTCCTGGGTCACTGGTGTCTGCCACAGCAGGTATTGCCAACTGATTAGTTAGTGAAATGGACTCGTACAGTTTCGCTAGCGCTTTATGGTCCGAAATATCAGGTATTCAATTTGAAAAAAGAACATCCAACTTACCAATTTGGATTTTCTCATACATGCTCGTCTCATTGAAACCAGGCACAACATTCATTATAATTTCTTGTCATGCATTTGTTTCCATCACTTTGATGCTATATTCATCACTATTCACATTCCAAATAGCAGGACGACTTTCTGCTTCACTTACAAAATATTTCGTGTTAATCAAATCAAAACTCATGGCACCAATGTACAATGTTTAACGTACAATGAAAGTTCACGTCCCTGTCTCAGAAATGACTGCCTGTCGGTTGGCAAATCTGCAGCTCTGTGTCCGTGATCTGTGTTCCAGTGTGAACACTCCAATTCCAACTAATGCGTTTCTGGGGGTGACTGCTGCAAACACAGTGACCTCGTCCGTCACATGTGGCGAGGGTGAGTCACTGCTGGGTCACAGGGGCTCGGCGAGGCAGAGCAGTGTCCCGGTGTGAATGCTCCAGTTCAAACGAATGTACCTCTGTCGGTGACAGTCGCTGGTGACCGTCACCAGTGTCCCAGTGTGAAACAGGCCTTAGGCAGCAAAATGACCCATGATGAATGGAGCAAGGAGGACATAAAAAGCAGACTAGCTCTGGCGAAAAAGGTATTGCTGACCAAGGGAAATTTACTAGTATCAAACACAGTGCTTAATTTGAGCAAGAAATTTCTGAGAAAAACATTTGGAGCACAGAATTGTATGGTAGTGAGACACAGACTGTGGGAAACCACCGTGGTACAACAACCGAGTTAGAAAACTGCTGCGGAAGCAAAGGGAACTTCACAGCAAACATAAATATAGCCAAATCATTGCAGACAAACAAAAATTACGCGAAGCGAAATGTAGTGTGAGGAGGGCTATGCGAGAGGCGTTCAATTAATTCGAAAGTAAAGTTCCATGTACTGACTTGGCAGAAAATCCTAAGAAATTTTGGTCTTATGTCAAAGCGGTAGGTGGATCAAAACAAAATGTCCAGACACTCTGTGACCAAAATGGTACTGAAACAGAGGATGACAGACTCAAGGCCGAAATACTAAATGTCTTTTTCCAAAGCTGTTTCACAGAGGAAGACTGCACTGTAGTTCCTTCTCTAGATTGTCGCACAAACGACAAAATGGTAGATACCGAAATAGATGACAGAGGGATAGAAAAACAGTTAAAATCGCTCAAAAGAGGAAAGGCCGCTGCACCTGGTGGGATACCTGTTCGATTTTACTCAGAGTACGCGAAAGAACTTGCCCCCCTTCTTGCAGCGGTGTACCGTAGGTCTCTAGAAGAGCGTAGCGTTCCAAAGGATTGGAAAAGGGGACAGGTCATCCCCGTTTTCAAGAAGGGACGTCGAATAGATGTGCAAAACTATAGACCTATATCTCTAACGTCGATCAGTTGTAGAATTTTGGAACACGTATTATGTTCGACTATAATGACTTTTCTGGAGACCAGAAATCTACTCTGTAGAAATCAGCATGGGTTTCCAAAAAGACGATCGTGTGAAACCCAGCTCGCGCTATTCGTCCACGAGACTCAGAGGGCCATAGACACGGGTCCCCAGGTGGATGCCGTGTTTCTTGACTTTCGCAAGGCGTTCGATATAGTTCCCCACAGTCGTTTAATGAACAAAGTAAGAGCACATGGAGTATCAGACCAATTGTGTGATTGGATTGAAGAGTTCCTAGATAACAGAACGCAGCATGTCATTCTCAATGGAGAGAAGTCTTCCGAAGTAAGAGTGATTTCAAGTGTGCCGCAGGGGAGTGTCGTAGGAGCGTTGCTCTTCACAATATACGTAAATGACCTTGTGGATGACATCAGAAGTTCACTGAGGCTTTTTGCGGATGATGCTGGGGTATATCGAGAGGTTGTAAAAATGGAAAATTGTACTGAAATGCAGGAGGATCTGCAGCGAATTAACGTATGGTGCAGGGAATGGCAATTGAATCTCAATGTAGACAAGTGTAATGTGCTGCGAATACATAGAAAGAAAGATCCTTTATCATTTAGCTACAATATAGCACGTCAGCAACTGGAAGCAGTTAATTCCATAAATATCTGGGATTACGCATTAGGAGTGATATAAAATGGAATGATCATATAAAGTTGATCGTCGGTAAAGCAGATGCCAGACTGAGATTCGTTGAAAGAATCCTAAGGAAATGCAGTCCGAAAACAAAGGAAGTAGGTTGCAGTACACTTGTTCGCCCACTGCTTGAATACTGCTCACCAGTGTGGGATCCGTACCAAATAGGGTTGATAGAAGAGATAGAGAAGAGCCAACGGAGAGCAGCGCGCTTCGTTACAGGATCATTTAGTAATCGCGAAAGCGTTACGGATATGATAGATAAACTCCAGTGGAAGACTCTTCAGGAGAGACGCTCAGTAGCTCGGTACGGGCTTTTGTTGAAGTTTCCCTCCTACGCATATCTCGCGAAGAGATCATGAGGATAAAATCAGAGAGATTAGAGCCCACACAGAGGCATACCGACAATCCTTCTTTTCACGAACTATACGAGACTGGAATAGAAGGGAGAACCGATAGAGGTACTCAAGGTACCCTCCGCCACACACCGTCAGGTGGCTTGCAGAGTATGTATGTAGATGTAGATGTAGAATCGAAGCATGTGAGATGTGGTGCTACACAAGAAAGTTGAGAATTGGATAGACTGGTAAAGTAAGAAACGAGGAGGTTCTCCACAGACTCAGCGAGGAAAGGAATATATGAATATATGGGAAACACTGATAACAAGAAGGCACAAGATGTTATGATAAAATGTTAAGACATCAGAGAATTACTTCCGTGGTCCTAGTGGAATCTGTAGAGGGTAAAAATTGTAGAGAAAGACAAACATTGAATATATCAAACAAATAATTGAGGACGAAGGCTGACGTAGCTACTCTGAGATGAAAAGATTAGCATAGGGGCGAAATTCCTAGCGGGCCACATCAAACCAGTCAGAACTCTGATGATCACAAAAAAACTTGGGGGCTGGCAGCCAACTTATGACGCCCTTACTACATTTAGTCTATTGGTGATTCATAACATACTAATTTATATATGTTACTAACTAATAATAAAATCGGTACATATGCGACCACAGATGCCACCCCACAATGTTACTATTAGTTTCCGATCAAAAATGTTTGACAATCGCTGCTCTAGGGGTTCTGAAACGCCAGAAGGATATGAAGCTTTTTCTTCAATGTGTTTAAAATTACAGGGTCTAGTCATAAAGTATTAATAATCATCTCTAAAAATGAAGTTACATAATTATTAGGTTGCCACATTAGTTTTAAGCTTTTTTGTTTTGCATGTCGGTATTTATCGTTTGTCAGTTTATGTCTGCAGTTCACTATGGATGTTTGAGTTTACATATTATCGTCTGGTTATTTGTAGATAGTGAGTGGAGCTATGGACGCTATAAAATGAGGTACCAAGAGGATGAATCGGAATATTTCCTACATATTCTTCTGTTTGAGTTCAGTAGAGGGGTGACAGCAACGGAGGCAACCATTTATGAAGATAATGTCATTGCACATAGTACGGCAAGAAAATGGTTTTCTGGTTTTAAGGAGAATCGTTTTGACATCAGTCACTCTCCACGGTTTGATGCAGACTATTCAAACGCATTAATACACATCAGTGTGCTCAAGAATTTTCAAATGTGATGAACTGCGATCATTCTACAGTCGTGCGACACTTGCTTGCAATGGGGAAGGTTCAAAAATAGGGTGTATGGGTACCGCCTTCTCTATGAAAAAATCACAAAAATCAGCAGGTGACTGTTTGTGTATTTCTATAGTTCAATTCTTTTATCTTGGCGGCTCGCGCATGCCCGCCCAGACGCGGGAGATTGCTGCGTTGCCAGTTGCACACGACGCACGCGCCAATAGAAGCAGCGCCATAGTATAGCATAGTTCGCAAGCTTACGTTTAGGGGGGAACGCGCAGTTCATGAAGTAAAGCCACCACGGTCGCATTAACCCTTTCGCTGCTACAAAGACGTGCTCCCTGCATTCCGCACATCGTGTTCCGACTGCTTTGACACTCTTATCATTCGATTCCACAGAAATTATTTGGCCCAAAAATTAGATTTTTACACATCTTCTTGACTGATACCTTCCCCCCATAAATGACTTAATTTTGTTTTGATGTTCAACGCAGTTATTATGCAGCATTAAATATAGTAAACCATTGCACGAAATTTTGAAGAGTTTGCAGAGGTAAAAGTCCATAGCGTATACTTTCCGTATGGTCGATTTTAGTTGCCACAATGTTGGGAATGAAATGTGGACAAGATACCTAAATTTCATATAAAATTTACTGTATAACAATATCTCATTTAAGTACCACATAGGTGTCGTATGTAATATTGAGAAATATTCCGTCTTTCGCGACTGTAACAAAAGTTTTATTTACACTGAGCACGTTTGGCTTTGTTTTAAAGCACTTCAATCAATCAAAAGGAAGTAGACAAAATACATTAAACAAAACTGTGGACTCACAAAAACATTAGGACTTGAATATACCGTCTATCAGTGAAGTGCTCTGAGCTGTCTCAAATATAATTTTTGTGTGTGGTACACACAAACATCATTTATTTGCTAAAACACTGATCAGCCAACACAAACGTTCAATATTGTGTTACCGCAGCACAAAACTACGAAAGGTGACTTGGCAATGGAGGAGGCAAAATACTGTCCACTGAAGATGCTTCAAAAGAGAAAAACGCGTCTTGTCTAAATAAGTCGCTTATTACAGTTGCAGAAGAGGAATATATTTCAGTACCATTGGTAAAACTGCGACTGTGGAACAAAAACAAGAAAGAGAACATGAGTACCATTGTGTATGTGCCATACCTTTCATTGATTGAAGTGCTTTAAAATAAAGCCAAACGCGTCCGGTGTAAATAAAACTTTTATTACAGTCGCGAAAGACGGAATATTTCTCAATATTACATACAACACCTATGTGGTACTTAAATTAAATGAGATATTTTTATACAGTAAATTTTATATAAAATTTAGGTATCTTGTCCACATTTCATTCTCAACATTGTGGCAACTAAAATCGACCATACGGAAAGTATACGCTACGGACTTCTACCTCTGCAAACTCTTCAAAATTTCGTGCAATGGTTTACTACATTTAATGCTGCAAATAACTGCGTTGAACATCGAAACAAAATTAAGTCATTTATGGGGGGAAGGTATCAGTCAAGAAGACGTGTAAAAATCAAATTTTTGGGCCAAATTGTTTTTGTGAAATCGAATGATAAGCGTGTCAAAGCAGTGGGAACACCATGTGTCTGCACAGGCGAGCAGTGCAGTGATGAGAAAATCGCCCACAGCGTGGAATGCGGGGAGCACGTGTCTGCAGCAGCGAAAGGGTTAATGAAGAGACAAAGCACTAGAAATTTCAAAAAATTGCATTAAAACGAATATAATTCGTGAAGTAAGGCACTTCGATATTGTTTTTAAATAATGAAAATATTGAACAATGCGCAAGGTTTGAACTCATCATCTTTCACATAGAAGCCAGACACCTTAACCGTTACGCTATCATGTCTCGTCCACATAAAGGGTGCCATGAGGACTCTAACACGTCACGCAAAATACTGACAAACACTGTTGGTATAACTATGAATTACTCACGCTTCGTCCAAGTACAATAGGAAATAAACAATTACCGCTGTTCTTTATTGCGAAAAAGCAGTATAAAAGGAAGTCTGCTATCAAGACATTGCTTTTGTTCTATTACTTTATTTATGACTGAACGTTTCTAAAACTGAAGACACTTGTCCATGCTCTGCATTGCAGTCGAGATCTGGCAACGACGTTCTCTGTTCATTGGCTGACTGTGTTTTGTGACGTCAGATGCGCAGAACGAACCTAAACTCGGCCGCCAACATAAATGACGCGCACTTTAGTTGCACGTCGTCAATTGGCTCGTGAACAACACTGACCATTCCTATCCAGTATCGTTACTGGTGGCGAGAAATGGTGTCTTTATGCTAACATAAAGAGAAGGAAGAATTGGATGAGCCCAAACAAAGCGGCAACTCACCATACAAAGACCTGCGTGCATCCACAAAAGATAATGTTGTGCATCTGGCGGAAGCGCGACGGTGTCGTGTACTACAAATTGCTTTCCTGAGGTGTAACCATCGTTGCTGACATTTATTGACAACAACTGAGGCGTCTTGCAGACGTAGTCCAAGAAGTAAGTCCAGGAAGACTGCCTGAAACAATGCTACTCCACAGTAAGGCTCACTCCCGTTCTGCTACACAAGAAACACTACACCCGAGTTGGGTTGAGAAGTCATTCCGCATGCACGTTACTGACCTGATCTTGCGCCCTCAGATTTTCAACTTTACCGCTCTCTATCGAACTGCCTTCAAGGAACTTCCCTTCTGCATGCAAATGTGCTCCCAACATGGCTCGATGAGTTCTTCGCTCAAAACCACGTGATTCCTTCAGTTTCGGGATTGAAAAGTTACCACATCGTCGGCAGACTGTTATAAATAGTGAAGGAAAATATATTATTCATGACTAAAGCCCCTGTTATGTGTGTCTGTTGTGTTTATTAAACGCTACAAGCTTAGGTAGTAGCCTAGTATTTTTTTGTTTGCTTGCAGGTATATATCTGCAGTCGAAATTCATGCGCAGCAGTACCAAAGCACGCCGTTAGAGAACCAAAAAAGATGGCGCTGACAATCGATAAAGTGTAGTAACGTGCGGTAATTAATTTTGTGTATTTGAAGAGAAAAACGCTGCTACAGTCCATGCTGAGTTGATGAAAGTGTCCGGCAGTAATGCACCATCAGTGATTAAGCGTCGCAGAGGCTTTTGGTGTGGTCCAACAAGTCTCAACGACTAAGAACGAAGTGACACACCATCTCACTGTGAATAATCGGGAATCTTAAGAGAAGAGGAGGCCGACGTATCACAGTCGAGGCAACAGTGGAATAAAATTAGTCATGCCTCAGCCGGCCGGTGTGGCCGTGCGGTTCTAGGCGCTTCAGTCTGGAACCGCGTGACCGCTACGGTCGCAGGTTCGAATCCTGCCTCGGGCATGGATGTGTGTGATGTCCTTAGGTTAGTTAGGTTTAAGTAGTTCTAAGTTCTAGGGGACTGATGACAACAGATGTTTAAGTCCCATAGTGCTCAGAGCCATTTGAACCAGTCATGCCTCAGTTTTCAACATCTAACACGGCGTTTTGAATTCGACAAAATTCGCCGCTTGCTGGGTTCCGCAACTGCTCACAAGCATTCAAAAAACTCACCTAACTGGGGCGTCCGACCCAGTAGCTGAGTGGTCGGCGCGACAGAATGTCAATCCTAAGGGTCTGGGATCGATTCCCGGCTGGGTCGGAGATTTTCTCCGCTCAGGGACTGGGTGTTGCGTTGTCCTAATCATCATCATTTCATCCCCATCGACGCGCAAGTCGCCGAAGTGGCGTCAAATCGAAAGACTTGCACCGGCGAACGGCCTACCCGTAGGGAGGCCTAGTCAGCGGCAGCAGCAGAACGGTTCTACTGTAGCTGAGTCGGGATGATTCAGGTGGGTTTTTTAGCCACCTAATCACCACTGATGTGGTCTGCATACAGTGGCGACCATATTAATGTGCTACAGCACACTGTAAATGTTGTATCAAAATTAAGCCATTTCTCTTCGAAAGCGAGCCTAAAATCGCACTAAAATTACGCAAATAAAACAGACAAAAACATGCTTTGGAGCACTCTCTCTGCGATTACTAGAAACCAGTGTCAAGAGCTGAAATGAGATCAGCTGCGCTACAATCAACTTGCTTTGGAGCACTCTCTCTGCGATTACTAGAAACCAGTGTCAAGAGCTGAAATGAGATCAGCTGCGCTACAATCAACTCAGAGAAGGGACGCAGCTGTCTGTTTGCGACTGCGCATGCTCTGATTTGACAGCATCCCTTCCGGCATTATGAGTGCTATGTTGCCCACAGTTTCAGATCAGAGTATTTCTTTGAAAACGTGTTATAGTATTGTGCACGTATAGAGTATTAGGGATTCTTGGGAAGCAGCTGGCATTATGGCGCCGTAACTGAGTGGTCTAGTGTTAGCATTGTCATAATAATAGATACTTCCCCTTAATTATGGGACAGTGGGTCGCTGTTCCAATATTATTATTAGCCATCTTTATGTTCCTCCAGCAGCAGCTATTCACTTATCAGATGTTGCTGGTCATGTGGTTTGCATTCTTCAATCTGCCTTCGGCAGTGATGAGGCGAGCATGTCTTGTTTGTGTCTCGCCTGTTGTGTTGCTTGCGAGTGAGCGCGCGTTTGTATACTTCCACGTAGCATCTTGTCTTAAAATCTGACTTCACCGACCATCATGGCGTTTTCTTACCGCCACACCACAATTAAATTAACTTTTCGTTTAGATCATGAACGACCGAATGTGTATGAAGCAGAACAATTTAGACGGGACAAAATGCTTCTCCCGACACAAGTTGTTCTCGGAGTTCATTTTTCGATCCTCAGTACTAATGTGTACATAAGATTGCGAATGAAGAGCTGTGCGCCGACGTTGTGCAGCGCAATTCTAACGATCTCAAGTTCCGATACTCTGACAAACATATAGGTAGTGTCATGGTTGATCACGCTGGTATTGTCCTCTGAACGTTGACGTTTTTCGAACTCCCATTTGAGGTATCGTCCGATGTTGTAGTGGCCGCCTGTAAACCTTATGGTAATGTCGTCAGTCACGGTGCTGAAACGTGGAAGACGTTCGAAACCTGCCGTATCATCAAGGTGTCTGTCACTACTGGTAGTCGAAGGCAATCTCCTCCATGATGGTATCCATTCTGATGCAATTGCCTATCTCTCTCCATAGATATGGCTCTCATGTTTATTGGTGTCAGAATCATCAACATCTATGCGCCATCTGATTCTGGTCGCCATCATGAACATTCCATTTCCTTCTACGAGGCCGTTACACCTCTCTTTCTGGGCCAGCTGGATGTATTGATCATGGGAGGCGACGTCAACTCCACTTTGGTGCCCAAAGACCAACTGCCACGTCACTCTCCATGCACCGCACAGTAATCTTGGCAGCAGGACACTCCGCTGGCGCCACTAACTACTCGGGGTTGGGTTGTTTGCGGGAGGAGACCAGACAGCGAAGTCATCGGTCTCATCGGAATAGGGAAGGATGGGAAAGGAAGTCGGCTGTGCCCTTTCAAAGGATCCATCCCGGCATTTGCCTGGAGCGATTTAGGAAAATCACGGAAAACCTAAATCAGGATGGCTGAACGGGGAATTGAACCGTCGTCCTCCCGAATGTGAGCACTAACTACTTGGGTTGCCGATATCGATCTGATCCTATGTCGCGAGGTAGGATCTTTGGTCGAGATGTGTGTTGTTGGTTCGGTGGGGCCTGGTATATGACTTGGCTGGAGGGAACATGGTCGGCATTTTGTTGCTTTTGGGGGCCTCCACCTGTCTGGTACAGATCTCGAGAAGCCGCAAGTGGTTAAATTGGTCGAGACAAGCCTTGCTCCGGAAAGGCTCAAAATCATGAAAAGTTCAATTTTTACTTTTTTACGTTTTCTGAATCTGCAGACTATTACCTTTTAATAGATATATAATTTATTCAATTCCGAAGACTACAACTATTTTTAAATTTTTTTTGAAATGTGTTCTACATGGGCGTGACCCACTGTGGCGCTGTTAAACCGCTGTCAAATGGTGTTATTATTAACGTCCGTGTTCATCAGGTACATTTTAGTGATGTGAGATAAAGTATGTGTTGTGGCTAAACTGTGATGGTTCAATATATATCGCTGGTGTGATTGTCGATTGTTTCATGTTTATTTACTCTGTCCTTATCTCGAAAATATTCGTAATTAATTCTGTTTTTTGAGTCTCTGTTTTGTTGAAGTATAATAATGAGTAAAAGTAAAGTTATTAGAAATCCTCTGAAGGCTTTTAAGAAAAGGAGAAATGTTGGAAAGCCAAAGGTATGTGTTATTACTGTAAACAATAAAGACGATGAAAATCCCCAACATAGCTTGTGTCCCAAAGAAGAAGACAGTTGGTGTAAATATAACAAAGGATTGCTAACTGGTGAAGTGTACACTCATAAGCATAGTCTGCCTCATGCAATAATGGAGGTGATAAAACCTATTTTCAGAGACTTAGCAGCACCTGAACTGTTGAAAAAGTGTATTCACGGAAAAACTCAAAACCCCAATGAAAGTGTAAATAGTGTTATATGGTCGAGAATCCCCAAGACTGTATTTGTTGGAATAGAAACACTTCACTTTGGTGTGTATGATGCTGTTGCGACTTTCAATGATGGCAACATTGTAAGGTGCAAGGTATTTAGAAATATGGGAATGAAGATAGGTTCTAACATGTTACGAGCGATGCTTGCTTTAGACAAGGAACGCCTTCGGGCTGCAGACAGGGCTGTAAAGAGTCTAGAAATACAAGCAAGAGTAAACAGGAGGAGGAACAAGAGGAAGCTGGAGGAGGAGTTTGCAGAGGATGAAGATAATCCATCCTATGGACCTGGAATGCACTAAAAAGTTAATCCAATCTTTGTCGCTCGATTCCCAAAACTTTTATTTTCTCATACTAATTACATGTTTTCTAAGGATCTTCCAAACATATTTGTTTCAAACTTTCAGTAAATGTTACACAGTACCTTCTGCATAATTTAACACAGCCTTTTTCCAAAAAACTGTATATTTTTGAATTAATAAATAAAAAATTGCAAAAAAATGTTGTGAATTTTCATTACAATTGAAAAAAAAATCATCTTTAATAACTGAACTTAAATTTTGTAAAATCCCTGTGTTAAGTTGTAGCCCATATTCCAATAAATAATCTGTAAAAAGTTCAACTTCCTACCTCAAATACTTTGTGAGGAAAGATGTAATTTATAAGCGTTATTTTAACATTGCAAGTATAGGGCGTTCCGGAGCCCCTTAAGGACTGGTAGTGGCGAGTTGCGAGAAGAGCAGCTGACGTCACGTGCAACCTGGCCGGCAAGCTTCAGTCCTACTCTGCAAGCTTAAGTTTTATGGCACCTCGAAGATCGCCTGTAAGGATTGGAACCAATAACACCCCAGCCTGAAATCATTCAAGCCATGGCTCCTTCACCTCTGAGGGAGTTAAGTGTTGTTTCCTTAGTTTTGGGGTACTTGATTTTGCAAGGCCACATCTGTGTTAATGTCAAATTGGATCTGTTTTTTTAACGTGCCTTCGAGTGATTGTCTCTATCATCATCAGTCATTGTAACTGATTGTAATTTTTTGTTTCAGGCCATATTCGGTACAAATGTACAAGTATTATCTGTTATAAATTGAATAAACGAAATGAAATTTGTAACCTAATCTGTGTCGGGGGCAAAGCACCCTTTATAGATGAGTCTCCCATTGCGTCAGCAGGCGCCAATATTTCGTCTTTTAAGGGGTGTTAAGCTTGTAACTCGTATGTGTAGTCACTTTCGCGATACGTTGATATTTCCTACATCTTAGGTATTCTCGTCTGTAGCCTTATTACGGACAGATTACTATTCCCTTCTTATAGGTGTTGGCACGGTAGCTTTGGCAGCGGACGATGCATTCCTGTTCTTTGGGCCGAGAGCAGAGACGAGTTTGCTTTCCGCTGTGGTGGCACTTCTGTCGTCTCGGGACGTCTGGGTTGGCTTCTACCGGCCATAGCACAGTTGCTCAAGTTAAGTACAGTTGATGGTTTGATGCCTGCCATGGCGGAGTGCAGCTATTTAACCGGGAACCATTAGTCCGTCCTGAATGGTGAATTCAGTAAGCTCCTGAAGTTCAAAGCGTTTTCTGCAAGCCCTAAGTTCATCCTCACTGAACCTGATCTTTAAGTACTCGTTAAACCTTGCAGCCTTATTGCTACTTGTGGAGTGCATTAAATTTTAAGGCCTTTTACTTTTCAGTATAAACTGTTGAACCCTTTCTTTGATCTGCAGTCATTAACTAACTCCACTCATTGTGAAACTTGCCTGCTAAATCCTTGTTGGCTGCGATAACCGTCTGCTGTAGTTCTCAGCTTACCTTGTATTTTGGGCAATTGTATATTTATAAAAGGTCATAGTCAACATTTCTGCTGGTACGTACCAGTTGGCATCACATTTACATTGTGTGCCTTCCCAGCCGTCCCTGTAGTTTGGGAGTTGTGTATTTTATTGCTTAAGCGACTTTCATTAACGCTCATACATTGTTAAGGGCTTTCCGAGAGGCACAATCAGTGGCGTGTCTTGTTAGCCTTTCAGTATTTTTGATGGGCGCTGTCCTCTTGTGTAACATGTTATCCATGCCTGGATATTGTTAGTACATTTAGTGGCTGCAATTGTAATTCATTTTACTGACAAAATTGTTTGACGAACCCGCTTGCAGCCACGCCTAGTTGGTGTGACTTCTTTCTTGTACTTGGGAACTACATACTCCTGGTTTCAAGCCCTGCTCTTAATAGCAAAAATTGTTAAAGTTTGTTACTAATGAACTAGCCTGTTCAAGTTTTTAAAATGATTACGAGTGTTGTTATTCTTTTCACAAGGTGTTTTTAAATTGTAATTATAATATTGTTGTTAAGCAATAAAGTGTGTTCTATGAAACAGCAAATGACGAGATATGTGGGTTTACCTTCCATGTATTTTTTCCTTAAAGTTACGCCAACCCCAGTTATGAAGTATCAAATGGCATACACAGAGCATGTTTACTTTCTGTGGGGCAGGGAGGGTTAGAGTTCTTTACCCTTTGATGTCATTTATTGTTTCTTCTGATTTCTGTAGTAATATATTTCTCCTTTTCAAAGTATTGTACTTATATGTTGCCATTGTTTTCAGGGGACCGTTACATATCACGGACTCCAGGGTATCCCAGAATTTCGCATCTGAAAAAGGAATTCTTACAATATGATATGAAATCCGTAAACATCCAACTGAAGGTAGCGCCCCGGAATTGGCGACCAGGTTGTGTGCGGCGTTGGAGTCTTTCGGTGGATATCATTCCAGAGGTAGATGCCTCTCTTCATATCATTTCAGCTGCATTGGATGAGGTACAGCGAAATCTTTCCTTTGTGGAGGATAGCCAGCTACAACTAGGCAGGTCGGAAGGATTCAAGCGCATCTAGTGCATTTAGAGAATCGCTCGTTGAACTTGTGCCGTGTGAGCTTAACGATCATGAGAGGCTGAATGTTAAGCAGTTGTGTGATCGGGCAAGAGATTTGTGGCTTATGGCAGCATCCCTTGGTTTAGAAAGCGAGGATGTAGGCTCAGGGCAGGTAATTTCAAGTCATAATCAACTCAGTGACGATGAGCACACTGAGGCCTGAAGTCTAGGTAGTTTGCCCTCTGATCACTTTGCTCAGTTAACCAATCCGATTATGTGTCTCCTGACGGGTATTTCAGAATTATCTGTTGACAGTTTAAATCAAATGGAGCAAATCTTGTGGGTGCTTGTGCGGTTTGAGTTTCATGCTGATGCTTTACGCATACCGCACCACGTGATTCTATCCTTGCTTTATCCTCTATTTAAAGGGACACTGGGTACCTTGGTCTCAGAAACCTTGAGACGTCAGAGCTCTATAGGGCAGTTGAGGGCTCTTATCATATGCAGAAAGTTGTCAGTGTGTATGATCAGTTAGGTTGAGTAGAAGTATTATTGGCAGGTAAAGGCATCCTCAGAGATGTTGAGCCATTATATGGAGCGAATGCACACGGCCGTGCTAGCCCTTGGTATGACCGTTGCAGAGTTTGATAGGATTTATAACATCTTTGAGGACATGTGCGCCAAGGATCAATCACATTTGTTGTTTGCTATTATTGAGAGATAAGTGCCAGTCATTACACCACGCATTTATTTTCTGCAAATCCTCATTGATTTGTTCACAACTTTGGCGTGATACTACTTTCCTGTAGACTACAGCATCATCGGCAAACAGTCTAAGGCCGCTGTCAATACCATCAACCAGATCGTTTATGTAAATCGTAAAAAGCAGAGGACCTATACGCTGCCCTGGGGCACACCTGAAGTTACTCTTGTTTCTGTTGAAGTTACCCCGTTCAGGACGACATGTTGTTCCCTGTACGTTAGAAAACTTTCTATCCAACCGCATATGTCATTGGATAGACCGTAAGCGCGCACTTTTTGTAGCAAGCGACAGTGCGGAACTGAGTCGAACGCCTTTCGAAAGTCGAGAAATATGGCATCAACCTGGGAGCCGGTATCTAGAGCCTGTTGTATATCATGCACAAAGAGAGCCAGCTGTGTCTCGCATGACCGCTGTTTCCTAAAACCGTGCTGGTTCCTGCAGATGAGCTTCTCAGAGTCTAGAAAGGTCATTATGTCTGAACACAAAATATGTTCCATGATTCTACAACAAATCGATGTCAGTGAAATTGGCTGGTAGTTATGTGCATCCGATTTTCTACCCTTTTTATAGATTGCTATGACCTGGGGCTCCTTCCAGTCCCGTGGAACTTTCCGCCGTTCCAATGATCTCTGATAGATGACGGATAAGAATGGTGCGATATTTGTAGCGTAGTCAACATAAAATCTTACGGGGATACCGTCTGGGCCAGATGCCTTTCTGGCGTCTAAGGATCTCAACTGTTTTACAATCCCAGACACACTAAACACTATGTCAGTCATCCTTTCGTTTGTTCGGTAATTGAAAGGGGGAATGGTGCTGCAGTACTCTATCGTAAACGAGTTATTGAAAGCTAGGTTTAGAATTTCAGCCTTCTGTTGATCATCATCAGTTACATTACCTGTACTGTCAGCAATAGAAGGTATTGAATTATTTGTACCGTTCATATTTAAGTACGAGCAAAATTTTTTGGGTTTATTTTTAGAATCTGCAGATAAAATATTGCTTTCAAATTCGTTAAAAGAGTGTCTCATTGCCCTTCTGACAGCTGCTTTCATTTCGCATAATTTCTGTTTGTCAGCGGGGGAGTGACTACGTTTAAAGCGACTGCGCAAAATTCTCTGCTTTCTCAGTAACTTCCTAATATGTTTGTTGTACCAAGGTGAATCCTTTCCCTCCCCTATACTTTTTCTGGGTACATACTTCTCTAGCACATGGTGGACAATACCTTTAAATTCCGACCAAAGATGCTCAATATCTTTGTGTCCCGCAGTGAGTGCTTGGAGCTGACTATGAAGATATTCATTAATGACACTTTTATTTGCTTTCCCAAACAAGAAAACTCTACGCCGTTTTTTTTCAACTTCAACTGACATAGAAGCCACAACGACATTATGGTCGCTAATACCTTCTTCTAGATTAACTTACTCAAAAAGATCGGGTCTGTTTGTCGCCAAGATATCTAATATGTTCCCATCTCGAGTTGGTTTTCTAATCAGTTGCTCAAGGTTGTATGTTGAGAGCGCTCCTAGAATAACTTCACACAAATGTTTGCTTCTGAGTCTGTTGGGGGAGCTTCCTGGTGTTTTGCCTAATAAGCTAGGAGTGATCAGTGTGATCCAGTATGATACATGTCTGATTGGTGATGTTCCTGTTCGGCAGTCTTCTTATCAACTTTCGCCCCCTAAAATGAAAATCTTGAGGCATAAGCTGGCTAATACGTTACAGTATGGGGTGATCAGGCCTTCTACTTCACCTTCTGACTCGTTGATTTTCCTTGTCGCCAAGGCTCAGAGTCAGGACTATACGCCAGTCGTGGATTATAGGCCGCTGAATAAAAAGGTTGTTTTAGAGTCAATCCCCTTTCCTGATATTCACAACTGTTTTATGTGGTTCTCGAAGTGGTTCACTGTCCTTGACTTGAATCAAGCCTATCATCGAATCCCTCTCACGGAAAAATCTAAGCACGTCACAGCCTTTTGCACTGACTGGAATCTCTAGGAGTTCAGTAGGGTTTCATTTGGGTTGGCCACCAGAACCGTTGTTCTCTCTCGTTTGTTCGATCATACCGTGGGTAATTTAATATTCATCTGTGTATTTAAGTATCTGGATGATGTGGACATTTATAGACGTTCATTTGATGAACACATTTCCTATCTTAGACAGATGTTGTTGAAGCTTCGCAATCCTGGATTAACTGTTAAGCTGTCTAAGATTACTCCTGCCAGATGTCAGGTTTCATTCTTGGGGCATCTCGTTTCTGGAGATGGCGACCAAGAGCGAACAAAGGACTTGAAGGGGTTCCCCCAACCGAGAACTAGGAAGGAGCTAGCTAGGTTTTTTGGAATGGCCAACTATTTCCACAGGTTCATTCCCAGTTTTCCTCAGCTTGCTGCCCTCTTAACGATCTGCACAGGAAATGAGAAAATTTTGTAGGGGGTGAAAGCCAACAGTGCGCCTTTGAAGCTATTAAGACCGCCATCACAAACCCCCCAGTGTTGGCTGTGCCCAACATTGGCAAGAGATTTGTTGTATAGACCCACGCTTCCAATGCAGGGATTGCTGCAGGGTTCCTCTAAGAGGATCACCGTCAAAGACACCCTTTAGTTTTTGCGTCAAGAAGGCTGTGAATTATTCTGTGTTTGAGTATGAGGCAAGGGTCATTCTGTTCACCTTAGAAAAATTCCAATTCTATCTCGAACATAGGGAATTTGATTTAGAGACCAGTAATTAGGCGTTAAGTTGGGTCCTGGCCAGGCCCAGGAAAACTGGTAGAATCAGAAGGTGGTTGGTCTGGATGTCGGCGTTTCATTTTAAGGTGTGCCACGTTAAATGCTCCAAAAATCAGCAAGCTAATGCACTCAGCCACATCTTTGAACAGGAAGATACCACTGAGGGAGATCGAGCCCGCGGCTCCAATGATTTTGCTTGTACTGTTCTGAATGAAGTACCCCAATTATTTGCTGACCTTAAAATTAAGTAGAACCAGGATCTGTTGGGTGGACCAATTAGGAGACAATTGTTGTCCAGGAAGGAGGTGCCAAGGTTTTCTTTGAAGAATGATATATTGTGTAATTCAGGCAATTCAGAATTTGCTTGCCTCTTGAGTTAGTCCCCTACATCTTTCATTGCTCCCACAGTTCGCTGGTGGATGGGCTTTAACTCTGTACCCGGCCATCATTGTACAGGGTGAGTGCGACTCTTGTAGAAGGGGAAACTCACTAAAAACCCGCCGATGGGGTTATTGCAATCCGAGCGCGAACAGTCCCCTATGGGTAAAAGCTAGCTTTATTGATTTTGTGATACCCCTTTCCCATACTAAGAAAGGAAACACTTATATCCTTGCGGTCATTTACGAGATTTCGCGATTTGATTGGCTCAGCCCTAGCCGAGGTTTTACTGCAACTATTACTTCGGTCACCTGACCAACATCTTCTCCTGGTCTGGCCCTCCTAAAGCCCTGGTGAGCGATAATATTAAGGATCGTCATCAATGTTTCTGCTGGTGTGTAGCAGATGGGAGTCACATTTAAATATTATGCCTTCCCGGCTGTGTTTGTAGTTTGGGGAATTGTGTACTTTATTGCTTAAGTGATTCTTACTAACACTTATATGATGTTAAGGGCTTTACAAGAGGCACAAATCAGTAGTGTGACTTAGCCTTTCAGTATTATGGATGGGCGCTGTCCATTTGCGTAACATGTTATCCATGCCTGGAAATTGTTAGTACATTTAGTGGCTGTCATTGTAGTTCATTTTACTGATAAAATTGTTTGTTTGACCTGCTTTCAGCCACGCCCGGTTGCTATGACTTCTTTCTTGTACTTAGGAACTGCATACACCTGGTTTCAAGCCCTGCTCTTAATGGTAAAAGTTGTTAAAGTTTGTTATTAATGAACTCAGCCTATTCAAGTTTTTAAAATGATTGTGAGTGTTATTCTTTTAACAAGGTTTTTTAAATTGTAATTATAATATTGTTGTTAAGCAATAATGTGTATTCCATGAAAAAACAAATGACGAAATATGTGGGTCCACCTTCCATGTGTTTTTTCTTTAAAGTTATCCCAACCCTAGTTGTGAGGTATCAGGCGCTAGTAGCAATTCTCCAGCACTTCAACCTTGTGGACTCTTGGGAGCATTCTCATGGTGATCGTTCAGGTTTACACATTTCACTAGCCATTCTTCAGGTCGTCTCTGCTGTGTTTATAACTCCTGTGGTATTTTGAGTAGTGTGAAAACTGCTGAACTCTACTCCATTGCATTCTCTGACCATGACGTGTATATATTTGCCATCGATCTCTGTGGCATGGCCGAGTACCATGGAAACTGAACACGATGCATCTTACTTCACCTAACTGCCAGCAGTTCATCGAGACCACGTGGACAGCTTGTCATCAACACTGTGATGCACATCAGTCTGCCCAGTAATGGCGGGTCCTCTGCATAAAGCCTGACCTCGACAAGGTCTTGATTGGTTATGGAAGGGAGGTTGCAGGGTGGTGGCAATGAATCCAGGATTTCCCTTCACCAGTTTCTCAGTTGGGTTGGGTGGATTTGGGGGAAGAGACCAAACAGATAGGTCATCGGTCTCATCGGATTAGGAAAGGATGGAGAAGGAAGTTGGCCATGCCCTGTCAAAGGAACCATCCTAGCATTTGCCTGAAGCTATTTAGGGAAATCACAAAAAACCTAAATCAGGATGGCCGGACACAGTATTGAACCATCATACTCCTGAATGTAAGTCCAGTATGCTAACCACTGCACCACTTCACTCGATCCAGTTTCTGGAAATGTACTGTGTTGCCATATTTGCCAGAACAACAGGCAATGGTGAATCAGGCCAAGGTACAGCTCTCGATGTCACCTTGATGGAGCTATGGTCAGGACACACACACATGATAGGTTAGCACAGGAGCATCCATCTACGTACCATGTGATAGTGGAACTGCGCCACAGTTGGAGGACATTGATTTATCTTCTTACAACTGATGATGGGCGGTGATTAGATACCCAATGTGATATTGGTTCTGCCCTCCATGAACGTCATAGTCTACTGTACTCTGTGCAAATCACCACCCTGTCAACATCACAGCTGTCTCCCAACTTTCATTTGGCTTGATTCCTGCTGATGCAACAATAGATCTGCTTGCCAACATCACAGAGGACGAAGTCCATGATGCTATCCAGGCAGGTTCTACAAACAGGTCATCTGGCTCCGACGACCTTCCATTAGAGTTTTACCAGACATTTCATTGCCTATTAAAACTGCTATGGACAGAAATTTGTCGGTACCTTCTGTTGCCTCTTGTGCAGATCCCAGACAGTTTCCTTGATGGTCTCACCATTCCCATTCACAAGCCTTGAAGTACATACATCATGGATACGTGATTACCACTCCTTGACATTACTCAACAGCGACACAAAGATATTGACCCAGCTGTTGGCTGCAGGGCTTAACAAACGTCCCAGTATGCAGTTTCCCCTGATCAAACTTCTTTGGGTGGTGCCAATAACATCTACACTGCCCTCTGTCACTATTGGGACTTGCTTCTTCTTGCTCACAGTCATCATGTGCCTGGAGTTTTGGCAGCTCTTGACTTCAGCCAGGCATTTGATCAGGTTGATCAAGACTACCTGGAAGGGGTGCTCTGCAGTGTGGGCTACCCTGATACTACAACCACCGTTGTGACCGCCAAGCCTATCTGGGACGTCTCTCAGTGGTCATGTATTCAGCTGCACTGCTTATGCAGTGATCTCAACAACGTTCTTCGTAGCAGTGCCGAGGTCAGGGACTCACTGGCATGGATTACCACCTACAGTGAAGCTTCTGGTAGCTGCCTTAACGTCTGTAGGTCAATCGCCATGGCTATAGGTGCAGAGCTTCCTGCAGACAGCGCTGCTCTATTTCATGTAGCTGCTACTATTCATTGTTTAGGGCTCAATTTTGTAAGTGATCTGTGGTGCATGATTGCCCTCAACTGCAGCGCCTATTGTTCCAACTAGATCACTGTCTACAAGCACTCGATCTTCTACAATGGACGCAATATTTAAATGTCCCGTATCCCCCATGTGGCACAGACACTTCCTATTCTGCCATCCATGGCTCGCTGCATGCTAGCAGCACTGACTTCATTTGTTTACCGTGGCTTGCTGTTCAAGATAAGGTATAAGACCCTCACCCTCCCCCAGTGCAGGGTTGGTTTAGATCTCTATCATGTCCCTGACAGAGCAATAACCCTCTTTGTCAGCTCTCAAATGATGCTGTGGTGCCATTGTTCCACATGCTTTACCAGCCTGTTGCTGGAGGCCCTTGCACCATGCTCTCTCTCTCTCTCTCTCTCTGCCCCTATAATGCTTTCAGACGATCTGCCGTCCTTCTCTTACGTCTGCCAGTTTTTCCACAAAATGGGCTACATCTATACTGTGATACTGCTGGCAGGTTTGATATCCATGAAGACAATCTATAGCTTTCTTCAGCGGCACGGGTCACCAGGTGTGGTTGAAGGGAAGCATCCCCACATCAGCTGGCGTGCAGTCTGGTGATCAGTGAGTGCTATTTACCTTGCCACTGACATTCAATCTGCATAGTGTCAATAGGAAGCAAGTATGCTGGTTATACCTTCAAGTGATTCAACTTGCAGACACCCCATTTTATGTTTCCTGTTATGTTCTGGGCGCAGATGAACATCACCTGGTGTGTGGATCGATTACAGGTGTCTGATTCTTGGTGCAGTGGATGCTAGCCCTAATTATCCACAAAACATCTCATCAGATACCCTCTCACTTGCTCCTCTTTCCAGACTCAGGATACTTCCCACAAACGAAGACAAACTCTGTGAAGTGGTTGTTTGCTGATAGCGAGAAAAATGTCCTTGATATTTGGTACTTGTAATGCCAAATACAGACAATTTTTCTGCAGTTTCCTTTGTAGTGTCTTCCTTAACCCACACCAGAGCTAGTGTGTTTGTGAAATGAGGAGCTGAGCCATGTCTGTTCCACTCTTAGAACCAGTATGTTCTCTGGTCAACAGAATGCTCTTCTCTGAAATACTAAGTCTGATTGAATCTGTCAACTTGCTGTGCCCTCCTCCTCGCAGCTTGATTTTTTCCGAGTTGATAATCAGAACTATATGACTACACCTCCTTACCAAGCCAAGAGCGTCCAAACTTGGGAGAGGGGGTGGGTGGTTGCAGCCTACCCCACAGCTCTCAGGGAAAGGGAAAAATATGGTGTAGTCAGGTGCTTTTATTTCAAGAAAATGATTGAAAAGTTGGCCCTATGCAGTTTTTTAACAGGATCAGAACTGTAAAATTTTTATGGCTACTTATGATGAACATCAACAAAAGCAAAACGAGGATAATGGAATGTAGTCGAATTAAATCGGGTGATGCTGAGGGAATTAGATTAGGAAATGAGATACTTAAAGTAGTAAAGGAGTTTTGCTATTTGGGGAGCAAAATAACTGATGATGGTCGAAGTAGAGAGGATATAAAACGTAGACTGGCAATGGCAAGGAAAGCATTTCTGAAGAAGAGAAATTTGTTAACATCGAGTATAGATTTGTGTCAGGAAGTCGATTCTGAAAGTATTTGTATGGAGTGTAGCCATGTGTGGAAGTGAAACATGGACGATAAATAGTTTAGACAAGAAGAGAACAGAAGCTTTCGAAATGTGGTGCTACAGAAGAATGCTGAAGATTAGATGGGTAGATCACATAACTAATGAGGAAGTACTGAATAGGATTGGGGAGAAGAGATGTTTGTGGCACAACTTGACCAGAAGAAGGGATCGGTTGGTAGGACATGTTCTGAGGCATCAAAGGATCACAAATTTAGTATTGGAGGGCAGCGTGAAGGGTAAAAATCGTAGAGGGAGACCAAGGGATGAATACACTAAGCAGATTCAGAAGGATGTAGGTTGCAGTAGGTACGGGGAGATGAAAAAGCTTGCAGAGGATAGAGTAGCATGGAGAGCTGCATCAAACCAGTCTGAGGACTGAAGACCACAACAACAACAAACTTACAAGTTGCTATTCATATTTCAAAATATTAAAAATACTCCTTACTCCCAGGTCCTGCCTCCGTCCCCACCCCCTACAAACTACCACATGGGCACCCTTGTACCAAGCATTACATCAGGACAGCTCCTCTGGTATGTCCTCTCCTTTAAGCAAACTGGTCTTTGCCCCTTACATTGCAGTTTTCTTACCGTTTCCTCCTAATATTATTCAGGTTAGCAGTTATAAAGCGTGACTTTGTTTACTGATCACCTGATAACTTTCACATTTATTCAGTCATGCCTTCTTTTCCGGTGAGACTTTTTCAGAGCACAGAAGAGGGCCATATCCTACGATCACTAATTTCTTATAAGCAAATTGCCCACTTCTGAAGATGTTGTATCATTTATGACATATTTCAGCCCACATTTTATCATATTTAATATGGTCATGAAGCATGCTGAAGGTACTGTGAGAACAAGCAATACCATACGGGAAAGAACAGAAAGAGTAATGACTCACCTACTTCACTTGGCGCCAAGCACATAGCTTTGATTGCTTATATTTACTGTTCAAACGTTTCTGGAGAGTTACAACTCTGCTGGTGAGATTGGCTACACTGACAGCTTTCTAATTATGAATACAATAACTCTAAATTCACACCAAAAACTTAATTCAGTATTTCTATTAACATTATTAACCATTGGCTGACTGAACTGACCAATCATAAGTGTGCACTGAACAAGCAGGCATGAAATGGTACACTAGTTCACTACACTAGTTCAGTTAGTATTCTGATGGGCAATATGTGTGCACTGTGTGAGATTCTCAAGTCAGCGTGAAAGTGAATAAATTCTTGAATTGCCTCAGAAAGCATATGTGTAAAATACTGTAAAGTCATCAAAGTGTGTCAAGATACTGTGTGAACTTTGATGGTGCTCAATAAGTGATAATTATAATCCAGGGTCTTTGATGAATACATTGCTTTCAGACGGGCTTTCAAATGATTTATTATTATAAAAAATCATTTCCCTGATTTGGAAACTGAGGGGGAGGCTGTTTGTCTCTTACTACACTATGGCAGTAACCTTTCACTCATTGACAAACAGTGGTACCAACACATTGTACATCTTCCTTAGGTCCTCAGTTTCAGATGTCGGATGTACAGTGTCGAAGTGTTAATGGTGAGATTATTTTAGTGGTAGAAAGTGTTGCTCTTTATGTTAAAATTAAATGGTTATGTTGGCCTGTTCAATTTACCATTATATGGGGGTTGGTTTTGTGTGTCATTCTTGAGTACGATTTTCTTGCAAAAACCGGTTGTCTATTAGATTATGTTGACACTGCCATTTGGCTTAAATTTCAAGCTAGTGTTAAATATATTTTGTGCTACCATCAGTTCCAACCTGAGTATGTGTAGTGACCGGTTCTGAAGTTTTGTCCTGGCAAATGTACAGTGGCGTACATATGTTCCATGCAGTGGCAGTTTCAAGCTGTATTGATGCAGTTGTCCTTTGGTTGACTTTTCTGTTTGATATTCCATGCTTTACATTGTGCATGCATTCAAGTTTGTATAACTGTAAGCTGTTATCAAATATACATGGTAATCAATGTCTTTCTTTCTCCATTACCCACACATGTATCATCTAAACCAGCAATTCCAAATTTGACACCTCGGACTTGGGTCCGGAACAGAGGGAGGCTTTGTTAAATAAAGACGTTCGGGCAATTTCCCGAAGTACTGATGGACCATTGTTAGATAAGATGCCAATCTGTCACTCTCCCTATTGTTTATCTCCACCTAAGATGAGGGAACTGAAGAAGCTTATAGATAAGATGCCTGTGGAAGGAGTAATTAGACCATCCGTATCCCCCTATACCTCGCCAATGTTTTTGGTGGTGAAATCCCAAGGGCAGGGCTACTGGCTGCTGGTGGCCTATAGGGCACTCAACCAAAAGTTTGTTCTCAAGTATTTTCTGCTTCCTGATATGCACAGCTGTTTTGCTTGGTTTTCTGGGGCGAAGTATTTTTCCATCCTTGATTTAAACCAAGCATTAAATACCTTTAGCAGAGAATCTAAACCTGTAACTGCATTTACAACAGATTGGAACTTGTTCGAATACAACCAAGTCCCCTTTGTTGTTGCCACAAAAGTAACTCCGTTATCCCATTTGTTGGATTGGGTATTGGGAGACCAGTGTGTGTACAACTACCTCAATGACATTGGTATTTACAGTAGTAACTGTGAAGATCATTTGTTGCATATCGTTCAGGTGCTTGAGCAGCTATGTGAAGATGGTCTTACCATTAAGCCCCAATGTTAACTTAATGTGCACAGAAATTTCATTACTGGATCATGCTTTTTTTCTGCTGAGGGATTGCACATTGATTAGTAATGAACCCTAGAAACAAAACGGCTATTGCAAGAGTCATAGGCATGGTGAATTTTTTTTGGAAATTTGTTCCAAATTTTGTACAATTAGCCACTCCCCTTAATCAGTTGCAATTGAAAGATGAACCTCTTGGTTTGGGAAGTGTTACAACAGGCTTCATTTGATGCACAAATTGCCCAGGCTAGTGTGCCTGTTTTAGGGATTCTGAATGTGGACAACCAATTGCTACTGCAGGCTGAGGTATCAAATGCCAGTATTGCAGCAGTTCAGCTTCAGGAGAATAGAAATGAAAGGAAACATATAGCTTACATCTCTCAGGCATTATATGAGACAGAAAAAATGTTCATTTTATGATTTGTGGGTTTTGGCCGGTTTTGGCCTTGAAAGGTTCAAGTTTTATTTGGAATATGGGCAATTTTTGTTAGAAACTGATAACCAAGCATTGGTATGTCCTTGGAAGACATGGAGACTGGCAAGGTGGGAGGTTCGAATATCTGCTTTCCATTTTGAGGTTCGGCACATCAATGGAAGTGATAACCAAGTTACCGATGCCCTAAGCTGCCTGTCTCATCCTGAGCAGGAACCTGAGGAACTGCCATCCGATGTAGTCAATTAATTTTGTGGTGGAGCTGTCCTGGTGAAATTCCCCAACTGTTTGATAATCTGGGTGCCAAGCAAGATTACGGCCCTCAGTTGGGTGTTACTAAGAGTCAATTGGAGCTGGGAGAGGTGATTCCAGGCTATCTGCTGACCAAGTGATTTGTGTGTTACAAAAGCAGGTACGACAGGAAACCTAAGATTTGTGTACCATGTGATTTAATTCTAGCTACATGTATGTATTTTCATGAGATTCTTTGCACCTGGGTACCTTTAAAACTGTTATGAAAATTAAAGGGAGCTTAATGTGGCCTACCTTAAATGAGGATGTTAGTTGGTTGGTTAGTCAGTCAGCATCAGGAGTGTCTCAGAGCTAAGCCTAATCCTTATTACCGAGTGAGGTGGCGCAGTGGTTAGACACTGGACTCGCATTCGGGAGGACGACGGTTCAATCCCGCGTCCGGCCATCCAGATTTAGGTTTTCCGTGATTTCCCTAAATCACTCCAGGCAAATGCCGGGATGGTTCCTCTGAAAGGGCACGGCCGACTTCCTTCCCCATCCTTCCCTAATCCGATGAGACTGATGACCACGCTGTCTGGTCTCCTTCCCCAAACCAACCAACCAACCAACCAACCTAATCCTTATTCCAAGACAGAGCAGAGCTTCACTTTACGAGGGGGATAACTGACCCATCAAGTTTGCTTTATCAAATTCTTTTTTGGTGGTTTTGCTGCACCTTCTAACTTTTGGGGTAATTTGATTGTTTTAAAGAAAGTTTCCCTTTGGAGGGTTTCTTGTGCAGTGAGCGTGAGGCTACTTGGGCTTCTGCATGTTGCCATGGGCCTCCTTTTGGGAGCAGCGCCATGGGTTTTGGGGTCACCATTCACAAAGCGTCACTGGTGATGCAGACTGTGACGACAGGCACCATGGCACTCAGCTGTAATTTGTCTATGGTGTCTGTTACTTGTGTAGTAGCTTCATCTGGCTTGCTACTGCTAGAGGCATGTGTCTATTGCAGGACTCTATTAGCATCCTAAAGAGCAGATCACGAGACAGGCGCCATGGCACTCAGCTGCAGTTTGTCTATGGCGTCTGTTACTTATGTAGTACCTTTGTCTGGCTTGCCACTGCTAGAGGCATGTGTCTATTGCAGGACTCTATTAGCATCCTGAACAGCAGATCATGAGACTATATGCTATTTTGGGATTCTGTGGAGCAGACTCTTGTGGAATCTATAATGAACTGGTGGCATTGTGGCAGATTATTGTGGGAGGTTGTGTGTGTGTGGTTTTTTTTTTTTTTTTTTTTTTTTTTTTTTTTTGGAGCAGTAACTACAGGATGGAATCTTCTTGTAGAAATAATAAACAGCTGATCAGTTGCAAAATGGGAGGTTTTAAATCTCTTTACCATGCTTTCAACGTTTATAAAAGCGTCTTTGGAAGGATATATTAACAGCTTGGGTTACCTGTCATGGCAGGGGTACTTTAAAATACAGCCGAAAGGCATCAGTCATGTATAAAATTTTTTCCTCCATTATAAGTACAACATGCACAACATGGTTGTTGTCAGAATGAGGTTTTCACTCTGCAGCGGAGTGTGCGCTGATATGAAACTTCCTGGCAGATTAAAACTGTGTGCCCGACTGAGACTCGAACTCGGGACCTTTGCCTTTCGCGGGCAAGTGCTCTACCATCTGAGCTACCGAAGCACGACTCACGCCCAGTACTCACAGCTTTACTTCTGCCAGTACCTCGTCTCCTACCTTCCAAACTTTACAGAAGCTCTCCTGCGAACCAGGAGAGCTTCTGTAAAGTTTGGAAGGTAGGAGACGAGGTACTGGCAGAAGTAAAGCTGTGAATACTGGGCGTGAATCATGCTTCGGTAGCTCAGATGATAGAGCACTTGCCCACGAAAGGCAAAGGTCCCAAGTTTGAGTCTCGGTCGGGCACACAGTTTTAATCTGCCAGGAAGTTTCATGGTTGTTGTCATTTTGGTATCTAGCTCTACATTGATGGATAGCAAATGACAACAACTACATTGCGCTTGTTGTAATTATAATGGAGGTGAAAAATTTTATATCTGAATGACTGCTTTCAGTTATATTTTAATGTAGGTACCTCTGTCACAACATGCAACCCATTTGTCAATATTTCCTTCAGAAGAAGATGCTTTATAACATTGAAAACCTGGTAAAGGGATTTAAATACGAGTAAATCTTCCATTCTGCAATTGATCAGGTATTTATTATTTCTGCAAGAAAGTTTTGTGTGAATCTTCTCAGTTCTTCTTTCTGGTGTCCTGTCATCACCATGTTAATTCTAGCTGTTCTAGAGAGCTAAGCTATGTGCCAGTGGTTTCCTTCTACCGAGTCCTCCAGAAAGCAGTGAGAATTTTGGTACTACTTACACCATTCACATGTCCTAGTTACGTCTGAAAGCAGCGTTACATTCATTTTCATGTCAGTGTTTGAACAGTGCTGTGACCTCACATTGGTTGTATTTTGTTAACATTCTAATAAATAGCTGTGCATGTAACAAATGTATAAGTGTCATCCTTTATGTTTTATGTTGGTTGCTTGTCAGGAAGCAGCCGTTCGGCAGTGGGGCTTGTATCTGTGTGTCATTAAGGCTCTTAAGTTTAGTAACCAGGGTTTTAATTTGTCACATTGTAAGTTAGTCATAGTTTTAACTTGTCATGCTGTAAGTTAGTTACAGAAAATTGCAATTTAATTCTAACCTATCATAGCTATTTTCTTGGAACTATAACCATCTCTAATGAGATGCATCAGCTCCTATAGACAGATACTGTTTGAAATGTCTGCATGATTGAGATTTACATTATTTGGTATTTGTGTATTTAATCTTTAAATTTTAAAGTGTTCACTGGCTGATGTTGTGTAATAATTGTTGCTCCTTTTAAAATCTGTTCACTGCAGTGAACTGTACTATTACCCCTTTTACATGTTTTACAAATTTATTTGGTAATTGCAAATTCATTCTTCTGGAACTCAATTACATGAAGGCGGAGCTAAGATTTGTAACTCAGACTTTAACTCGTACAGTTATCACCTAAACTGTATGAAACTGATGTCCGTTTTGAACCCTTCTTTTCCTAAGCTATAGTTACATGTAAAATTTGTTTCAGCTTACTTTCATGTGGACCACCATCACACTTTTAAACAGTTAATTCTTGCACCACGACGTCATCATAAATTATAATATGAAGTACACAGAATATGTTATTTACCCTGTGAAAGTAAAAACAAAGATTGTTTTTATTTTTAATGTTGAAGTTCAAATTTCTGAGTAACATTATTTTAAGCAAGATGTATAATATAATTTTGGACCACCACCTTACCAGTTCCTCCCTGCTCCTACCACTATAAATGGTAACAATCATAAACTGGTCCACGCAGCCTTGTCAACAAATGAAAGAAAGCGAGACAGGCAAGAAATGGACAAACTGTAGTGAGCAGAATGTGTACTATGTGAAGAATGTCACTGACCGAATTGGCACACATCTTCATTGGGTTAGTGTCCAGCCACAAGATTCAGGGTGTGCTAGGCTCCACCAAGGACAAAATAAATGCATTACACACTGCAGGTGTGTACAAGATGAAATGTCAGTGTGGAAAAGTATGCACTTATATGAACAATTGGTGAGGCCAATAGCAGTGTGCATATGCAAACACAGCAAATCTGCAGTGGCCAAACACCAGAAAGACTGCAGCAAGGAAAACAAATTAATGAAACCTTCATACTTGTAAAGCAGACAGATTTGGTAAAATGCAGAATCAGAGTAGTCACTGAAATATGAAAACACACTAACAACATGAATAGAGAGGATGGGCTCAGGCCTGCCCCATCTGACTGCAAGCCCTCAAAATCCAACAGGCCGCATCGACGACATGAGACATGAGTGCTACCGGCAAGTGAAACAGGAACCACACCTACATCTACATCTATGCAAACCACCATGAGGTGCATGGCAGAGGGTACATACTAGTTATTAGGGTTTCTTTGTGTTCCATTCACATATGGAATGTCAGAAAAATGATTGAGTGAATTGCTCTGCTTGTGAAGTAATAATTCTAATCTTATCCTCACAACCCCTATTTGAGCAGTTTATAGGGGATTTTAGTATATTCCTACACACATCATTTAATGCTGGTTCTTGAAACTTTGTTAACAGACTTCCTCAGGGTAGTTTACATCTATCTTCAAGAGTCTTCCAGTTCAGTTCCTTCAGTATCTCTGTAACATTCTCCCATGGATTAAACAACCTGTGACCATTCTTGCTGCACTTCTCTTAGGTACATTCAATATCCGCTGTTAGTCCTATTTGGACAGGTCCTAGACACTTCTCACTTTGCGCCAATTTGAAAACTTATGAGGATCTGACTGAATGTTTATGCAGCTTCTTTGATGTAAAAGTTCATTACAGATAACGGCATCATCTGCAAAGAGCCTAATGTTACTATTAATATTGTTTGCAAGGTCATTAATATACAACATAAATAGCAAGGCACACAACACACTTCTGAGGGGTACACCCGAAGTTACTTCTACATCTCATGATGACATTCCATCCAAGATAACGTGCTGTGTCCTCTGTACCAAAAAGTCCTCAATCCAGTCACAAATTTCACTTGATAACCTATATAATCGTACATTTAACAAAAGTGTAGGTGTGGTACTGACTCAAATGCATTTCAGAAATCAAGAAATAATGCATTTTCCTGATTGCCTTGATCCAAAGCTTTCAGTATGTCATGTGATAAAAGTGCAAGTTTGGTTCCACATGATCAATGTTTTTGGAATCCATACTGGTTGGCATTCAGGAGGTTATTCTGTTCGAGATACCTCATTATGTTTCAGCTCAGAATGTGTTGTAAGATTCTACAACAAACTGACATCAAGGATATTGGATAGTAGTAGTTTTGTGGATCACTTTTATTACCTTTCTTGTAGACAGGTGTGACTGTGTTCCCCCCCCCCCCCCCCTCCCCCCCCCCCAAGAAGTGTGCGTGGCTTTTTGTTCGAGGGATCTACATCTACATCTACAACTATAGTTAAGTAATTTCTCTGCTATTCAGAATTAAGTGTCTGGCAGAGGGTTCAATGAGCCACCTTCAAATTATCTCTACCATTCCACTCTCGAATGGTGCGCGGGGAAAATGAGCCCTTAAATTTTTCTGTGCGAGCCCAGATTTCTCTTATTTTATCATGATGACCATTTCTCCCTGTGTAGATGGGTGCCAACCAAATGTTTTTGCAATCAGGAGACAAAACTGGTGATTGAAATTTCATGAAAAGATCCCATCACAATGAAAAACGCCTTTGTTTTAATGATTGCCACTCCAATGCACGTATCATGTCTGTGGCACTATCTCCCCTATTTTGCGATAATACAAAACAAGCTGCTCTTCTTTGATCTTTTTCAATGTCATCTGTCAGTCCCACCTGACATGGATCCCACACCGCACAGCAATACTCCAGAATAGGGCGGACAAGCGTGGTGTAAGCAGTCTCTTTAGTAGATCTGTTACACCTTCTAAGTGGTCTGCCAATGAATCAGTCTTTGATCTGCTCTACCCACAACATTATCTGTGTGATCGGTCCAATTTAGGTTACTTGTAATTGTTATCTCTAAGTATTTGGTTGAATTTACAGCCTTCAGATTTGTGTGACTTATCGCGTAATCGAAATTTAGTGGATTTCTTTTAGCACTCATGTGAATAACTTCACACTTTTCTTTTTTCAGGCTCAACTGCCACTTTTCACATCATACAGATATCTTATGTAAATCATTTTTCATTTTGTTTTGATCATCTGATGACTTTGCAAGATGGTAAATGACAGCATCATCTGCAAATAATCTAAGAGGGCTACTCAGATTGTCTCCTATGTCGTTAGAATAGATCAGGAACAACAGAGGGCCTATAACAAACGGTTCAAATGGCTCTGTGCACTATGGGACTTAACATCTGTGGTCATCAGCCCCCTAGAACTTAGAACTACTTAAGCCTAACCAACCTAAGGACATCACACACATCCATGCCCAAGGCAGAATTCGAACCTGTGACCGTAGTGGTCATGCGGTTCCAGACTGAAGCACCTAGAACCTCACGGCCACACCGGCCGGTGGCCTATAACAATTCCCTGGGGAACACCAGATGTTATTTCTGTTTTACTCGATGACTTACCGCCTATTACTATGAACTGTGACCTTCCTGACAGGAAATAACTAATCCAGTAGCACAACTGACGCAATATTCCATAGGCACACAGTTTGGTTAGAAGATGCTTGTGAGGAACGTGTCGAAAGCCTTCTGCAAATCTATAAATATGGAATCAATTTGACATCCGTTGTCGATAGCACTCACTACTTCATGAGCTAGTTGTGTTTCACAAGAACAACCTTTCCTGAATCCGTGCTGACTATGTGTCAATAAATTGTTTCCTTCGATGTGATTCATAATGTTCGAATACAGTATATGTTCCAAAACCCTACAGCAAATTGTCGTTAGTGATATGGGCCTGTAATTCAGTGGATTACTCCCATTACCCCTTTTTAGGTATTGGTGTGACTTGAGAAATTTTCCAGTCTTTAGGTACAGAACTTTCTGTGAGCAAGCAGTTGTATATAATTGCTAAATATGGAGCTATCACATCAGCACACTCTGAAAGGAATCTGACTGTTATATAATCGGGACCAGAGGTCTTGCCTTTATTACGTGATTTAAGCTGCTTTGCTACACCGAGGATATCTACTTCTATGTTTCTCATCTTTGCAGTTGTTCTTGATTAGAATTCATCTTCTCTGGTGAAGGAGTTTCGGAAAACGGCGTTTAATAACTCTGCTTAGTGGCACTGTCATCAGTGACTCACCATTGTTATCACACAGTGAAGGTATTGATTGCATCTTCCCACTGGTGTGCTTTATGTTTCACCAGAATCTCTTTGGGTTTTCTGCCAGATTCCGAGACAGAGTTTCGTTGTGGAAATTATTAAAAGCAGCTCACATTGAAATACGTGCTATATTTCGAACTTCTGCAAAACTTTTCTAATATTGGGGATTTTGCGTTCTTTTAAATTTGGCATGCTTTTTTCATTGCTTCTGCAACAGTGATCTGACCCATTTTGTGTACCATGGGGATCAGCACCATCACTTATTAATTTATGTGGTATATATCTCTCAATCTCCGTCAACACTATCTCTTTGAAATCATTCCACATCTTTTATACACTTACATTATCAGATCGGAAGGAGTGGGGACTGTTTCTTAAAAAGGTATGAAGAGCATTTTTATCAGCTTTTATAAATAGATGTACTTCGCATTTCTTTTTGATGGTTGTGGGTGTTATGGTATTCGGCTTAGCAATAACTGCCTTGTGGTCGCTAATCCCTGTATTCATCATGATACTCCCTATTTTCCCAGGATTTTTTGTTACTAAGAGGTCAAGTATGCTTTCCCAACCATTTACGCTTCGAGTGGGCTCATGAACTAATTGTTCAAAATAATTATCTGAGAAAGCATTCAGTACAGTTTTGGATGACTTTTTATGCCTGGCACCAGCTTTAAACATTTAATTTTTCCAGCATATTGAGGGTAGATTGAAGTTGCTACTGACTATAATTCTATGAGTTGGATACCTATTTGAAATGAGACTCAAGTTTTCTTTGAACTGTTCAGCAACTAATCTTCTGAGCCGGGGGTCAGTAAAACAATCCAATTAATAGTTTAGTCTGATTGTCAAGTACAACCTCTCCCCATACTATTTCCCAGGAATTATCTAATTCAATTTCAGCACAAGGTAAACTACTTCTGACAGCAATAAATTTTCCACCACCAACCTTTCTGAACACTGTTAGGTCCTTAGAAAAAATTTTGGATGAACTTATTTCCAGCTTTAGCCAGCTTTCCGTGCCTATAACTATTTGAACTTCAGTGCTTTCTACTAGGGCTTGGAACTCTGGTTCTTTCGCAACACAGCTACGACAATTTACAACTAAAATACCGATCATTTCTACAACTATTTCACCTGCCCCCTTTTAGACGGACACTCTTTCTGTGGTTTCCTGAGAGTCTCTAACATAAAAAACTGCCCAGTCCCTTCTACACAGCCCCCGCTACCCATGTACCTGCTTCCTATGTGTAACGGACTCCTGACCTATTAAGCGGAACCTGGAAACCCACCACCCGATGGTGCAAATCAAGGAATCTGCAGCTTACATGGTCACAGAACTGCCTGAGCCTCTGATTCAGACCCTCCACTCGGCTCTCCACCAAAGGACCACAGTGGGTTCTGTTGATGATGCTGCAGATGGTGAGCTCCGCCTTAATCTCACAAGCCAGTCTTTATCATTTGCGCTAGCTGCCTGAAACCAGAGAGAATCTCCTCTGATCCAAAGCGACACACGTCATTGGTACCGACATGGGCCACCACCTGTAGTTGGCTGCACCTCGTACTCTTCATGGCATCCGGAAGCACCCTTTCCACATCTGGAATGACTCCCCCTGGTATGCACACGGAGTGTACACTGGCTTCCTTCCCCTCCTTGGCAGCCATGTTCCTAAGGGGCCCCATTATGCGCCTAACATTGGAGCTCCCAACTACCAGCAAACCCACCCTCTGTGAATGCCCAGACCTCGCAGGCTGAGAAGCTTCCTCCAGAACAGGGTGGACGATTGCATCCGGCTCAGAGACTTCATCAGCCACAGATAATGCCCGAAACCTGTTCGTCAAATGAACAAGAGAGGCCCAATGATCAGCCCCTCAGAAAGTCTTTCACTGCCTGCCAGACCTTGGAATGATCCCCCACTCTACCACGGGTGAGGGGTCAACCTCGGTGCAGGCAGTACCCGGGGCGGGCACAGCAGTGGACCAATCTGGGGACATGTGGGTCATGCTCGACGTTCCTCGCATCCCCGCGTCCGAAGCCCCACAGTGATGCCCCTCGGCAGCAGCCTCTAACTGTGTGACGGAAGCCAACACTGCCTGGAGCTGTGAACAAAGGGTCACCAACTCAGCTCGCATCTGTACACAGCAATCACAGTGCCTATCCATTAGTGAAGTCGCTCCTGTTTGAAACTCGTATAAATATGTAATAAATGAACAGTGTACTCACCTTATTAGCAGCAGGAACTTGAGCGGCTTTGTCACTGATGGTCTAACTGAAACTGAGCTGTTCTAAGCAAGACAAACAAAAGCCTGTACGGTACGAGGGTTGATAGCAATGGCAGAACTGTACACTACACTGTTTTTAAAATAAATACATACAGGTTGTTCCCAGTAAGCATTCAAACATTCGAGAAATTACAAAAAAATACTAGTAACTACACAGGTAACTGAAAATAAGCTCCTGCTCGAAGCTCATAAAAATATGTAATAATCGAACGGTGTAATTGCCTTATTAGCAACAGGAACTCGCAGTGTTCTCTCACTGGAGGTCTAACTGACACTGTGATGGGTTACAGCGACAGGACGGGCTAACACAGCAAAAAATTCAGTATAGAATCTGACAAGGATTCTATCAGGCCCTGGAGCTTTGCTCAGTTTTAATGATTTCAGCTGTTTCTCAATACCACTGACACTAATATTTACTTCATTCATCTTTTCAGTGGCATGAGGATTACATTTTTCTCCTGGGTTTGAAAACCAATTTCAGCATTTCAGCTTTTGCTTTGTTACCATAAATTTCAGTTACTGTCTTATTCGCTGGGGACTGCTCACTATCTTTGGTGCCACTTTACATGTGACCAAAATTTATTTGGGTTCTGTGAAAGACCATTTGACAATGTTCTGCTAACGTAATCATTGAAGGCATCATGCATAAATCTCTTGACATCCAAACGCATTTCACTCAACATCTCTCTATCTATTTCCCTATGTTTGTTATACTCATATTATGCAGTAATCTCTGCTTCTTTAGAAGTTCCTTTACAGTGACTATATACCATGGATGTTCCCTCCCATTATAGACTGTTCTGCTGGGTACATATCTATCCAATGTGTAATTAACTATTCTTTTAAGCTCGAGCCATAGTTTCATTACATGCTCCTGCCCTGTGTTGAAAGTTTCAAGTTCCTCACTAAGATATGACACCACTGATTTTTCAACTAATTTACTAAATATATATACCTTTCTGCTTGTTTTAATTGTCCTTTGGACTTTGGTAACCACTGTTGCCACAACTGCATCATGGTCACTGATACCTGTTTCGATGTGGACATCCTCAAAGAGGACATGTCTGTTTATTGCCATTAGATTACATATATTTCCACCATGAGTAGGGTTCCTAACTATGTTCTATGTAGTTTTCAGAGAAGGCATTTAGTAATGTTTCACATAATGTCTTATCCCACCCACCACTAACAAAACAGTAAGTTTCCCAACTAATTGTTGGATGATTAAAGTCTCCATCAATGGCTACAGAATCATTGGAGAACTTACATACAAGTGAACTGAGGTTTTCTCTGATATTTTTGGTTACATCAGAAGATGAGTCTGGTGGGTGATAGAAGGATCCCATTATCATTTTATTTCCACCACTGATACTGACTTTTGTCCAATCAATCTCACATGCAGCTTCAATTTCTATCTCAGTGGATTTGAGTTTCTTGTCTACTATGACAAATACAGGGTGTCCCAGCTATCTTGTCCACCCAAAATATCTCTGGAACAATAACAGCTATTGGAAAACAACTTTCACCGGTATCAATGTAGGGCTGGGGCCCATGAATGAACATATTTGGAAACATTCTAAAACGAAAGCATATGTGTTTTTTAACACAAACTTATGTTTTTTTTAAATGGACCTCCTATATTTTTCTTCAGCAATCCATAGCATGACAAAGCACATACACAAAGGCGTTGATTGCATCGCAATATTCCCATTACATCCCGAGATATTAAGACGCGAAGTTGACGCTTGAAACACCCGACATGCGCTGCTAGCGCACGTCCTGAGGCTCAGGCGTGAACCCCATGCTGCCCGTAATCGCGATGTGATTGACATGCGTAATCACACTTCCATACTTATCAAGAGGTCCGAAATGAATAATACGGTCTGCTGCCATCCAGCATTAACATCGTACATTCCAGCAGGTACTTATCCCATAGGCTAGGGGTGATGCGGTTCTGTAACATATCTGTGTACCGCAACGTTAGTCACAAAGTTAACTTCGCTTATCGTTAATCCGTTACTAAAAAGTTAATGCCGTTCAACGTTAAAACATTACTTTACTGTAGATCTAGCGCAAGTGACAGTTAATCATTCACTCGTAATAGTAAAATTCATGTTGATGGTTTTAATGAAACGAGCAAGTGGACTAAAAGTTTTACCGATGTTTAGGTAAAAATGTTTGGATTTGGGAAGTTCAGGTAGGACATAGAAGATGAATGTAAACATGTTTAACCAATTAGTTTTATTATCACATAATTATCAATGCTATGTTTATCTAATGCGTTAAATGACCAATTGTTGCAAACAAGTGTTTCTTAACATCACTGGGTAAAATGGCCCTTTGTAGAAACTTCCACTGTGATACCAGCACTACATACTAAACATAGCGTTCACATCTCATGCTCAAAGTGATGCCCATTGGCTTGCATACATAGGGTCACTCTGCGGATGAAGGATGCCCTACTTCGTGCTACTGTTTCCTCTTTGATGGCTGTACAAGCATCAATAATGGGTTGCTTCATGTCCTCTGGTGTTGTTGGTTCATGTTGGTAAACAGCATCCTTCACTGCTCCCCAAAGAAAATAATCCAGTGGTGTAAGGTCCGGAGATCGGGCAGGCCACCTAACTGGGCCACCTCATCCAATCCACCTACCAGGGAACTTACGGTTCAGAAGTCGTCGTGCTCGTAAGGCATTATGTGCAGGGCATCTGCCATGCTGATACCACATGACTATTCTCCGGTTCAGAGGTATGGTGTCCAAGAGAACAGGAATATTGTGTCGTATAAATCTGGAGTATTGTCTGCCATTTTTGATGCCATTTATAAAGAAAGGTCCGATAATGGTATCTCCAATAATCCCACACCAAACATTAACTTTCCACGGACGTTGATGCTCTACTGACGGAGCCATTTTGGATTGTCTGCGGACCAATAATGCATATTCCTCATATTGACAATTCCTTTGTTGGAGAATGATGCCTCGTCGGTAAAGAGAACATCTGCAAAAAAATTTGGATTAGTCAGAAGTTTTTGCTGAGCCCACCGACAAAATGTTAGCCTATTGCGGAAGTCATTTCCATGAAGATCCTGGTGTAAATGAACATAGTAAGGATGAAATTTATGACATTTAAGAATACGCTGTGCACTTGATTTCGACACACCAACTTCACGTTCAATTTGACGTGTGGTGATTTGAGGATTCACAGCTATGGTAGCGAGCACAGCAACTTCAGCACGTTCATCTGTGCGTGTTCTAGGACGATGTCTAGGTCTTGGATTTAAGCGTCCCGTTTCACGTAGACGAGATGTGAGACGCCCAAACAACCGGCGCGAAGGCGATGGCTTGTCAGGGAATCGTCTTCTGTATAGTCCCTTCTGCCTGAACAGCATTTCGTCCACCTACAACAGGGTACAGTACAGGTATGTAGAGTAGGGTACAAAACAGACATATTAACTTAATAATCATAATGTTCGTTAACAGAACTATCAACAAACAAGCAATCTCATAACGTATTTCCCGTCAACGTACATTCTCCATAGATCAGCAGCATTTCTACCATATCTTCATGTGTGTACATTATACTGTACAGTATAAGTTCCACAACACAACATTTATTCACAACGTGTACTACCTCCGTGCCGTCACTAAATTACTCTGATGCACGACTACACTGGCAAGCGATGTATTGCACACCAAAGCAACAACAAATGGGATGCTCGGAGGGTGGTGGAGTACAGGAGTTTGCATGGGTCGCAAATCATAAACAGGGCGAAGTGGTAACTGTGGCAATATTGGGAACTACGTTGGACACTTGACTAGGTAGAGCCAGGCCCTGCGTGACAGGCACAATGGGTCATATAACGCATTAGATAAACCTTATTTTGGGTGTGCAGGATAAATAAGACAACCTGACAGGTGTACACCGATCGGTACTGGTTCATATTGTGTACGTAGATACGTAAAACGTGCAAGAGGGGAACCATTATGTGCCTATGAGAGTTGATGGCAGCAGACCGTATTATTCGTTTCGGACCTCTTGATAAGTATGGAGGTGTGATTACACATGTCAATCACATCGCGATTACGGGCAGCATGGGGTTCACGCCTGAGCCTCAGGACGTGTGCTAGCAGCGCATGTCGGGTGTTTCAAGCGTCAACTTCGCGTCTCAATATCTCGGGATGTAATGGGAATATTGCGATGCAATCAACGCCATTGTGTATGTGCTTTGTCATGCTATGGATTGCTGAAGAAAAAATATAGGAGGTCCATTTAAAAAAACATAAGTTTGTGTTAAAAAACACATATGCTTTCGTTTTAGAATGTTTCCAAATATTTACATTCATGGGCCCCAGCCCTACATTGATACAGGTGAAAGTCGTTTTCCAATAGCTGTTATTTTGGGTGGACAAGATAGCTGGGACACCCTGTATACCACCTTCATTTCCCATTACAGAACAATTGTTTTGAACGAGGTTAGGCCTACTGTTCTCAAAAATTTTAAAAGAGCTAGTTTAAGACTATAATTGACAGTAACAGCACAAGTTTATCACAGTACTCGCAAATGTTCTAAATTTCACAATAGATCACAATAAAAATGTGTATTAATATGATCAATAACAAATTATGCAGAAGTTATGTGAACAGAAAAACATGCGAATCTAGAATTTCAAATCGGTACACACGAATCTTGTACACGCGGTCTCACAGAAAAGGAAAATTCTGAAGTTGGTTTCTATATATAAACAAATGTGTGTATGGAACAGATTTTTCACTCAGCTGATTCTCTTCGCACATCTACACTAGCATACCGAATAAGAACACTGCAGCATGTGTTTATCTCGGTCAAAATCGCTAAAATGTGCAATGCCCACAAAGCGCGTCTCTTGCCTGTTGCAGCTAACAATGCTTACAATGTTAACAATGCACCTCATTCGCTGATGAACACCAATCATGCACAATGCAAGGTGCAGTAGACAACAGCTCATCCCCTATACCTCCACCGTGATAAGCTATTACAGTAACATTCTCACTCCTCCCACCTCAAGAGGCCAATTATAACAATGATATTTTAGAACTGTAACATAATTTCATGCTCAGTGAGCAGTAATGACAAAATATAAGTGACTCTGCACAGGTAAAATACATCAAAAGACCCAGAGAAATGCCACATTTTTTTACATCTTGAAACAGTACCATAATAAGAAAACTTTCATGTCAACTTACTCAGGCCCCAGAAGCCTATGTAGTTATCAACACGTCCCATCCATGCTCAATTCAATTGCATTCATGTTCTAGGGGCTGTGCTGGCCAATGAATTCGGCTGATGTTGCATCTTTGAAGATACCAAGACACTGCTAGAGTACAGTGCGGTCTTGTATTGTCATCAACTAGGATGAAGTTGTCACCGACTTCACGTTTGTAGGGCATAACAATCATTTGTAGGACCTCTTGAGAGGTATTAGGGAATAGTCAAATTGCTATATATGTGAATTAAGAGGGTCCCACCATCGCATCATTATTGCCACCCAGAATATTACACTGCCATCTGCAAACAAATGGACTTTCTGAATGTATCAACATTCCTGGTGTTGTCTCATGCTTTTCCAAATGCTAACACGCCTAGTGTCTGGTCACAAACCAATCCTGGTCTCATCAGCAAACATGACATTACTCTGTCTTGCAATCATCCAATGGTGATGTGCAAGAGTCCAGGTCTTCTGTTGCTTTGGTTCTATTGGTTCAGTACAAAACTTCTCATTCCTCTTTTAGAATGAAGACCGCTTCTGATACAATCTTTTACAAACTGTTCGGTCTGAGATACGAATCCCTGCTGCCCGGGAGAAGTCAGTTCCAATATTTCTGGCAGCTGATGATGGGCACCTGCGAGCCGACAGCTGGAGCAAACAATCCTGCATTGGTGTTGTCATATGAGGACAACCACTGTGATGTCTGTCATTCACACATCCCATCTCTCTGTACTTTTCTCCACACCTTCAACATGGCACTTTGAGTGACTTGTAACCCATTGGCAACATCCTGCTGAAAGTAAAGCCACTATCTTGACTCTATCAAAGTGTTGTATGCCTCCGTGTGGCACATTACTGCAGTGCGGAACACATGTGGTACTGAATGAAGTTGTTGTTGATACTAGACTGCTTACAGTGTGCTGTTGTGGCAGGGTATGTTTATATGACTGGGAAACAGCCACAAAGCATGCCAGTAGTGAACACTAGAGAGTATATGGGCTCCAAATGAATATGTATGAAGCACCTGGGTCAGTAAGACCTCTAGCATCATAGACTACATTTTACAATATTATTCCAAGCTTTTGTTGAACAGTGTGTATGTCATACGACATTACATCACTGAGCGGTTCTAGGCACTTCAGTCTGAAACCGTGCTGCTGTTGCGGTCACAGGTTTGAATCCTGCCTCGTGCATGGATGTGTGTGACGTCCTTAGGTTTGTTAGGTTTAAGCAGTTCTAAGTCTAGAGAACTGATGTTAAGTCCCGTAGTGCTTAGAGCCACTTGAATTACATCACCAATGGTCGTAGTTTTGAGAAGAGGGTCATCTGAACAATATTCAGAATACTTTGGTATTTTAGCTCTTGCCATGAGAAGAGTTACTGCCAGGAAACAATAGCAGTAGTGTACACCAGAAGATCCTGTGGAAGATTCCAGCAGAGGGGTCAAAACGTCGATCATTTTAGAAGAAATATGACGCAGCCCAATAACCCAGAAGATTTGAACTTTAGTGACAACGGCTATGAAAGGCTGCAGACTTACAGGAAAAAATATGTTTCTACTATACATCTATCTTTCCAAGCCTTCAAACAGCTTTTCTCACAAATAGTAGTACTCTGAACACTATTAGTAACTATTAGTCTTGTCTGCAATAACCGAGACTAATTACTCTGTGAACAATGTCTGAAAGACTTGTAGTGCACTAGAGTTTTCCAAAATTATACGAGTCACACTTGAATACACGGTAACAAAATAATGAACCATGGTATTCAGTTCCTTCCTGTACCACTAACATTTATCCACAAACTTGTCTCTCTTCACTGGGGGCACATCATTTTCATCTTAATTATAGTTGTCAGTCGTACTTCCTTCCAGAAGACGTGCAATGATAAAAATGACTTTCTAGTCCCTGATGTATTGAAGGACAAGAATCAAGTGCCACAGTGCCCTCAGTTTCAGATGAAGAAAGAGAAAATTAACTCCCATTAACATTTTCCAAGACAATACGTTCTATTTCCTCAGCAGACAGCATGAGTTTACACATTTTGAAATACAATGAAACAATACAAAACAGGCCACAAGGTTCACAAACTGCTACTTCTACCGTCTGAGTTGCATCAAGGAACCACTGGTAATCCTACAAACAGCTTGGAGCTCTATGAATGGTGTTGTGTTACTATGATGCTAGCTCGTACTAAGAAAACATCAAAACATATACATGTCTGATATTAGCACTCTTGGCACACTCGGCTCCTGTCACAAACATAAATTGTTAGCACTGAAGACACACTGGGCACAAATCTATATGCTGCAACCAGTTAAAGGGTTAATTGTGGATCTGCCGTGATTTGATACATTGGTCCAACCTTACAATTTAAGAATACATACAGTTATGAATATATGAAGTATAAAACATATCTAAAAACACAGATGATGTGACTTACCGAACGAAAGTGCTGGCAGGTCGATAGACACACAAACAAACACAAACATACACACAAAATTCAAGCTTTCGCAACAAACTGTTGCCTCATCAGGAAAGAGGGAAGGAGAGGGAAAGACAAAAGGATGTGGGTTTTAAGGGAGAGGGTAAGGAGTCATTCCAATCCCAGGAGCGGAAAGACTTACCTTAGGGGGAAAAAAGGAAAAAGGACAGGTATACACTCGCACACACACACATATCCATCCGCACATACACAGACACAAGCAGACATTGTGTCTGTGTATGTGCGGATGGATATGTGTGTGTGTGCGAGTGTATACCTGTCCTTTTTCCTTTTTCCCCCTAAGGTAAGTCTTTCCGCTCCTGGGATTGGAATGACTCCTTACCCTCTCCCTTAAAACCCACATCCTTTCATCTTTCCCTCTCCTTCCCTCTTTCCTGATGAGGCAACAGTTTGTTGCGAAAACTTGAATTTTGTGTGTGTGTTTGTGTTTGTTTGTGTGTCTATCGACCTGCCAGCACTTTCGTTCGGTAAGTCACATCATCTGTGTTTTTAGATATATTTTTCCCACGTGGAATGTTTCCCTCTATTATATTCAATCATGAAGTATAAAACAGATATACATAAATAAAACATAAAGTTTGTTTTTAATGCCCCATGTAATCACTCAAAAAACTCATAGCACCTGTAATCCCAGGGTCCACAAAACAATCACAGAATGTTACTGTAACTTAAAAAAGGATTTTGATGAAAATTAAAACAGCAATTTATAAATACTGAACAAAGATAAACAGCCTTCTTCCAGGATGGATCATCCAAGAGGAATGACAAACAGATTGCCTGAAGAAATAGACAGTGTAGAAGTTTTTGATCACTAATGGGAAACCGAAAGTTATGTGCAAATAATGCAAAAAGTGTGCAGAATAGACCGATGGGTGTGATCAACACAATTTTAATGTTTCCATTTATTCTTTGCCAATAATTCAAGTTTTTCTTCTTTGTATTGCACTTAAGTGTAATTTAACAGATGTATTCTCAAAATAGTTTGAAGGAACACATACCATATTTACCCAAGTATAAGATGACTCCGAATATAAGATGACCCACTATTTTTTTTCAGAGGCTCCTTGAGAGAGATTTATTTTTAACACATTCTGACTAATCAAAATCACAGTCTTTTTACTGCCATAAAGCACCTGCCTGGAATGACAGCACTACGAGGGGTATTTGAAAAGTCCGAGAGATGGCACCACCGGTGCGTATCAAGGTCATGTTTAGCTAGTAGCATCTTTGGAAAGAACGCACACCAAGTTTCAGCCATATTGTTCTATTTTTTTTGTTTATCATTCATGTGAATCAAGGAAGTCAAGTGATTGTCAAAAAATGAACGAAAAAGAATTTCGTGTTGTAATTAAACATTACTTTATGAAAGGCAAAACGCCTCAGGAGACTAAAGAGAAGCTTGATATACATTATGGTGACCCTGCACCTTCGATTAGAACAGCTTATAAGAGGTTTCAAAATTTTCGGAGTGGCCATAGGGGCACAAGTGATGCTGAACATTCTGGACGCCCTGTGGAGGTTACGACTCCAGAAATCATTGATAAAATCCATGAATGGTGATGGATGACAGAAGAGTTAAAGTGCGTGAGATTGCTAGTGCTATGGGCGTCTCAAATGAATGGGTACATAATATTTTGCATAAACATTTGGACGTGAGAAAGCTATCCGCAAGATGGGTTCAGCAACTGCTCCCACTTGACCAAAAACGGAATCATGTGAAGAGTTGCAAGGATGGTTTGCACCTGTTCAGGAAGAATCCACAGGACTATAAGCATCATTTCAGCACTGTGGATGAAACATGGATACATTACTACACTCCTGAGACCAAACAACAACCTAAACAATGGTGTACCAAGGGAGAATCTGCACCAAAAAAAGGCGAAGACCATTCATTCAGCCGGAACGGTTATGGCGACTGTCTTTTGGGATTCGCAAGGGGATAATCCTCATCGACTACCTGGAAAAGGGAAAAACTATTACAGGTGCATATTATTCATCGTTATTGGACCGTTTGAAAACTGAGCTGCAAGAAAAACGCCGACGATTGAACCGCAAAAACGTCCTTTTCCATCACAATGCACCAGCATACACCTCAGCAGTTGTGGTCGCAAAATTAATGGAAATAGGATTCCAACTCATTTCACATCCCCCCTATTCTCCAGACTTGGCTCCCTCTGACAACTATTTGTTCCCCAATTTGAAGAAATGGCTGGCGGTACAAAGGTTATATTCAAATGAGAAGGTGATTGCAGCAACTAATAGCTATTTTGCAGACTTCAACAATTCCTGTTATTTGGAAGGGATCAACAAATTAGAACAGCGTTGGACGAAGTGTATAAGTCTAAAAGGAGACTATGTTGAAAAATAAAAAAGGTTTACCCCAAACACGTAAGTAGTTTTTATTTTTGCACGGACTTTTCAAACGCCCTTGTATACATATTCTAAATTTAGGCCTTTTATTGATCACTTACAATTTGATAATACAAGGGGAAATAAAATAAACAAAAATAAATGTTTTACAGTAATTTTTATCTTCAGTACCTATAAGCCTGTCATCTGGGATATCACTATTTTTACTCACCACCATCATCCTAATAAAACAGCTGTTAAATTTATATCTTTGTTGTCACAAATATTTGACTGTTCCCTCCAAATCTATTGTGATTTCTGAGGTTGTGTTTAAGGTGGATCTGAGAACACAGCTGTTTTTTGTCTAATACATATCGGATTTTGCTTCTATACTGAAGTGAGAATGTTGCAACATCCTGTCTGCCCCCCCCCCCTCCCCCCTCCCATTGGCTGCATAAAACCAGCAGGTGATACACCCTCTTTCTTTCCCATCATACCTCACAGTGAACATTGAAACACTGCTGCAGGAAACACATTAAGTATGCTACTGGCCCCAATCTAGACTTTTACCATCTCCTGCAGAAACGTATACTATTCTTAGATATTTGTCTAATTTTCATCAAGTTAGTTCAAATGGATTTGGGCAAACTGTAGTTTAAATACAGTATATGTTCATAAAAAGCCAAAGTATGCAGTATAGATTCCCTTGGTTGGCAGCACAACAAAATTTGCAGCCCGCTCACCATTTCCCTTCCCCTTCTGATCCGAACTGATGTCACTGTTCCCCTCTCCAACACTTGCACAATTCTTTGCTTGAGCAACTGAAATGCAGACTGCAATGTCTTCTAGGGTGCAGGTCACATGCAACAGCACCAACCAATATATAAATAAAAGATCACAATCACAATTTAGTCCAATTCTCAAACTTTTGCTATTTCGCGATCGAGTGACATCTGTCTGTACTATCTCCAGAACTGGTCTTTGTAATTGTTATTGTGAGAATAAATAACATGACAATCAGTTTAATATGATTTGTTTCATATTTTAGATGATTAATTCTGGATTAATTTTCTCTCTTACTTCATCTGAATGTCATCATGTTGTTTTAAAGCTGATGAAGTGTCACACTCATGCAAGCTTATTATGAACTCATAGCACTGATACTGGAGATGTGAAGAAACAAGCAAACTGGATAATTAACAACATGTGTAAGTTAGCACCAGAGAATCGATCGAGACAACATGACTGATGACCTATCCATCCCCCCCCCCCTCCCATCACCGCCCTAGCTCTTGTAAGATAAGCACATGCATTGCTGGACTGCGATTGCCTTCATATGATTGTGCAACACACAGCAAACATTTCAATAATTTAAAATCAAGCAATTTGTTACAAAATTGTTTGCAAACATGAGAAAGTAATCCGTCCCGAATTTGAACTTTATCAGATCAATCTTTTCTAAGAAAACCTGGTTTGTTTTCTTTATCTACTAAAATTTGAAGCTACATAGATCAGATTTTTATAAATGTGTTACAGTAAAAAAACAATGCAGGGAAGTTTCTGTAGCATTATGCTCAATACTTCCAAGTTTTTCAACAGATTGTCAATCTTCGTCTAGAATAAAGTAAAACTTTTCAGAATATCCACCCAATTTCAGCACCATATTCTGGCTATACACTAACAAAGCTGTAGCAAATTTCAAGGGAATTAATGTATTATTAAATGGTACAGCAGTGGGAGGAAGAACAGTTCGGACGATACTGACTGCTCAAAGCTCTACACAATACAGTCAAATTAATGTGACCATCTTTTGCAGTGTGGATGTGTAGGAAGACAGTCAGTCAGGTTCTGGAAGTTATGACAGGGATGTGGAGCCATGCTAGCTCCAGTGCCATGACCAACTGCAGTGCGTTTCTCAGTTGAGGATCCACGGTGTGAACAGCCCGATTGAGGTAGTCCCACATATTCTCAATTAGGTTTAAATTCAGTGAGTTTGGTGCCCAAGGGAATGTGGTGAACTCATCTTGTTGCTCTTTGAAACATGCACGTACACTGTGAGCTGTGTGTCACATTGCATCATCCTGCTGGTAATGTCGCAATGCCTAAGAAAAACAAACTGAACGTAGGGTGGACATGGTCCCCAAGGATAAATGCACACATGCGTTAATCTAATGCCCCTTCCACAATAACAATGTCACCCGTGGAATCTTACAAAAACATTCCCCAGACTATAATGCTCCCTCTTCCACACTGGAAACTTCCAACGATTCTTGCAGGGCAGTACATGCCCACAGCCATCTGCCCGATGGAGCATAAAATTGAAGAGGCTGCCTGTCACCACCCAGCAGATGATCAGTTTCAGTACTGACTTGCAAATTCTAGCCTTTTTCACTGCTGAACAGTAGTCAGCATGGGTGCACAAACCAGGTGCCTGCTGTGGAGGCCCAAACACAGCAACACTCTGTGAACAGTCTTTGAGGACACACTGTTGGTACCCCATTGGTTCATCAGGGTGGTCAGTTGCTCAACAGTAGTGTATGTCTGTTCACCCACACACATTCCAACAGCTGTTATTCACCCGTCATCTATGACCCATATAATGCATCTCATTTACCTCATTGCCAGTTTTGGATAGCGTCATTTAGCCATGCACAGTACAAGTTAACCACAGCAATGCACGGACAGTTTACAGACATTTCAGAAATGCTTCCAATGTTGGCTTGAAAGACAAATCGCTCCATTTCTGCATTATGACAGAGACTGCAACTGTTTCCCGCGTCTCCCTGACATGTTTTATACACTCTCCAGTGCTAGTGCTGCCACCTAACATCTGCAAGTGGTTCTTGCATGGTGATGTCAAACATAGGTGATGGTCGCATTAACAGGAGTGGACCGTGCATTTAGAAAATCATACAAGTCACACTTATTGGAATAGAAAAACAAAATTTAAAGAGCATATTCTGTAAACATTTGTGTACTGTAGGAAAAAAGTCAGGAACTAGACATAATCCCAATACGGAGAGTTGTTATGAATTTAATGAGGCAAAGGGTTCTTTTCAAGCACAGAGTTGGGTGTGATGCAGTCAAGAATTGCATGTTCTGTTTACTGTCTGCACCAAGGACAAATAAGCAACCCCGCCTTAGCAGCATTTACCCTCCTATCCCTCCACCTCCCCACCCCTTCCTCCTTATCCCCACCCAACTGCCTCTCCCACCACACACTGCTGCTCGTAGTCTGGGTACAGCTGCCAGCAGAGAGAGAGAGAGAGAGAGAGAGAGAGAGAGAGAGAGAGAGTGTGTACGTGTGTGTGTGTGTGTGTGTGTGTGTGTGTGTGTGTGTGTGTGTGTGTGTGAGGGGTCTTGTTGGCCAAACGCTCATTTTGTGACAGTCTTTTTGTCATACTGCGACTTAGCATCTCCGCTATGTAGTGCGCAGCAACTATTCTTTTCGTATTATTGTTGGCAAACACAATTCCTCAACAATGAAGCAAAATTTTAGTGTTAGGTGAATCACGTTGCACAACAGTGTTCATTGAGAATGCATTGTGCCATTGTTAACACTGCAAAAACTCATTTTATGTCCCTCTCTTGCGCCTTTTCCCCCAGGTAATAGTAACATAATGCAATGCCTTTTATAAACAACTACTACTTCACTGGCATTACTTTTTTGTTTTCTACAATTTGGTGAGAATTTCAAATGGCACTATTAATTTAGAAATACTCCTCTTATAAAAACTGAGAGTTAATAACTATACTGTTGCCAAAGTAGATTACTGTTCTCTCATGCACATTACTGTCACAGAAATTTTATTAAAATGTCGTCAATGAAACATATCTATTAACATCATCTCTTAGCGTGTTTCTTTGAAAGCTGTTGTTCAATGGTATATTTCAAGATCTCTTGCATAAATCTTTCTACTGGAAATACCGTCAACTGTATGTGTTTTATTTTTTTAGAGAATTTGCAATTTTTAAATAAATTAAATGTCCTTTACTATTTACAAGACAAGACAATTCCACTGATTCATGTTCCTTTTTTAGAATGATCCCTATAAATGTTTGTTAAAATACTTTCAAACAATGACAAATCATGGACTGCACAAGATTTGATGATGAATCTTCGTTCCTTGTACATCTTGGTGATTAGGAGAAAGAAGAGAATGTGTGTAGTAAACAGTAGTAAAAAAAATCTATGCCAATATATAATCCAAAGCAATTCTTTTTATTGATGAAGAGTTTCTATAAACATATTTTACCAACAGCAATATGTGGGTTAACATTTTCAGTTGAGGGCTAAAGCAATTACAATTGTAAACAAATGCAAATAAAGTACTGGTTACCAAATAATTCAATGTTTTGCAGATATGACTCCAACTGGAATTCAATAATCTCAAAAAATTATGACTAGGGATTATATCCAGTAGTATACAGCAATAATTGCCAAAAATTCATACATGTGTCAAACACCTGAAGAGGAGAAACAAAGTTTAGAAAAATAAATGTGCAAGTACAGGTTATATATTCACACATACATAATTCTTTTCACAGTTTTTATAAATGACAATTAACATCAAAATAAAGATCCAATCATATTACAACTGTTCCCTTTAAAAGGAACAACATTTGACAACACATAGTTCAAGTTCTTTACATTTTGGAATGTGAAAAAAAACATCGCTTCTTGGGAAGGAGACTTAAACATCGATAAGTATTTAGCATAAAATTTCACACCCTGTTCGATTTGCCACCTACTGCAAAAGGACACAGCACCCCAAGAGAAATAGGTTTTAGCAGTACAACAATAAACAAGCCCACAATCCCTCCCTATAAACTTTCATCAGATCTTTCTGAATATGGCTAAAAAAATACAATGGCCTTTTAAAGCTTACTCTGCTACATTCTTAAATTAGTATGTAACATAAATTTCACACACATCCACACAATACACATGCAAATCACAAGTTTTATCAGTCAAAATGATGCATCACAATCCAGTAAAACAAAAACAGAATTATCGCCAAATAATTTCTGTTTTTCTGTTATTAAAAAAAAACCCAAGCAACTCTCACTGTATCAGTGCATTAAAGCCAATTTACAAAGAAAAAAAAGGGGGTTATCCCAAAGTCCCAGCTCAGTTGCTATCTGGCGTCACACGCTTCAAATACAATGTAAAGCACACAACTGTTCAAAGCCATCTTCTTGCTACAGGTTTAGTGTGAAGACAACTCAAGCTAGCATCAGTTTATATGCAGCAAAAACAAGATTATAGCACACACATGCACCCACGCATACATCCATTTTGACACTTTCTCACTTTAGTAAAATGTTACACTCAGTGGGCCAGGTAATGTTAGGAACAGAGACCTGATGTAAAACTCTGAACACATCACCAAGTCCTTACACAGAAAGAAGCTAGTTTCCAACAAGTAACAGTAGAGCTGGAAAGACATTTCAAACATCTTTTCATCAAATGCTGCACTCAATGGTTAAGAAGCAGAGGGGAACATATTTTTGCCTTATATCTAAAAATTTCATATTGTAACAGCAGTAAATCAAGAAAATTTAACATGAGAAACTGGGAAAACTTTCCACAATGCATTCCTCAAAGAAATTTCCTTCTCGTACACAGAATGCGGATATGTTACACATCCCATTATTACCAAACAACGTTACACCAATAACTTTATAGGAAAACCAACTGCAACTGAGAAATCAGCTACAACAATAGGATTACTATTTTTTGGCTGGAAAACCTCTTAACATGAAAAAAAGAGAGACAATAATGTATTGGCCTCAGCATTCGAAGTGTGTTGTAAGGACCAACACTAACTCTTTCCCAACTCCATAGGCAGTGGTGATGAGTTGCGTGGAGGTTGCTGTGCTTGATTCTGTGCTTGTTGTGCCTGCAACGGAATTGGAGTGGGAGCTGGACCACCAACAGCTACTGTTGGCACAGTCGGGACTGGCACAGCAGGTTTTATAAACCGTTCAGAAGGCCTCCGTCCAGCCTGAAGCACAGAAATAATTTTTAAGTTATTGGGATTTGTAAGTAGGAATTTAAAAACCTGTGGAGGAAACGGAATAGTCAACAGAAAATACAAATACCAAGAAAAGAAATGATCAACAGGACATACAAATACCAAAACAGTGCTACTTAAAATTAATACTGAACTTGAGGTTATATGTTGGCTGACCCTACTTCCATAAAGCAAGAATACGAGAAACTGATTTTAAAAAAAATGAAGCAGCAATTAATTGTGATGAAGAAAGATAATTAAAATATCAGAGCAGACACGTTAACATCAGACAAGCTGTGGTTGTCATTAGCTGTTGTACAATTGTATAAAGATGTTTTATATCTAACTGTAATAATTTAGTTTATTAATCATTTCTGCAGGACACAGTATGAGATTCGGTGCCTCATCTTCAGTTATACATTGTAGGCTACAACTAAATTGTGGTGCTAGTGCTTTATTTAATGTGTGCTCTTGAAATAAACAAACTATTGACACTAACTCCAGTTTTACATTCCTGGATGAACCAATGTAAACAATAGCATTGCACACACTTAAACTATGACCACATTTGGCAACAGATTACTTTACCCACAAGAACTTGAGTATGGGAAACTGAATAGTAATAAGAACACAAAAATTTATACTTCAAATGAAAATAATAGCAAGTTTTCTAAGTGGAGCAACAGTTATAAAATTAATTCCTCGGCGAAGTGTCGTAGCATTGGTTCGTTGGAAACTGACACAGATTTCAAAGACAATGTATCTCTTAACTCCGTAAGATACTTCAGCATAGTAACATGATGAACATGTAAAGTTTTATGTCTTTCCATGTGTACTCTGCTTTCTTTCTTTCTTTCTTTCTTTCTTTCCATTACTGATATGAAATAATTAAAAATTAAGGAAATTTATGTCTACAAATGACTTTTTCCCAGAAGTGTCTACTAACGAGCTGGCTGACATACGTTTGATGACTGTGTTTGGTTTGTGGGGCGTTAAACTGCACAGTCATCTGCAACCATACAAAGTGCCAATTGTTTCACAGTCCAATTTTTTTTTCCACAGTCCTATCTAGCCACTGTCACGAATGATGATGATGATGATGATGATGATGACAAAAACACCCAGCCCCTGGGCACAGAAAACCCCCAACCAAGCTGGCATATCTACTTGGATCTCTAACTTTCAGGATTACTGTATACATTTGTTTTAATTGGCCACAAGAAAGGCATGAAATAGAAGAGTAACAGTAAGAAAGGTACAGCTGAGTAAGAAATGTCAATCTAAACTTTGGGCTGTAGGGAAAACGGGTAGGAAATGTTTGAAAAGTAATAACAACAACGATTCACATTCTGCAGCACCAACATTCTCCACGAGTTGCCTCAGACAACTGATGAGCCTACGTGACTTGAGACATTGTGTACCATGTGTCACACAACCATGATTTGACCACAATCAACTACACTCATACTGGACATCTTGACCAATTTTGTTTTCAACTGTCAAGCTCATGACTGGTATAAGATTGACCGCGATCTCATTTGTTTTGCTCACATATTGATATGTTTTAGAACCCTATATCAAACAGAACCGTTTATCAAGCAATTTTAAATACAGTGAAAGTTAATGTGGCATCCAACAGTCAAGTACAATCAATAATCTGGCATCACTTCATACATACTAAATATTTCAGATGCATTTAGTGGAATTCAGTCGCACTAGGAAATGGTCAATAATTTTGAGTTGCATAGTGGCAACAATTTTTTCAATCACCTGTCAGACAGTTTGTCATGCAGAAATTGTCTACAGTGTTTAAGAAGTGCTATTTTAAAGTGCAATCACAATAGCTGCTATTCTATATCACAATTATAGTAGTGCTGCATTTTGTTTTGGGAATATTTTCTCAACCAAGCAACTCTCACAACGAAGTGGATGTGAAATGTAAAAATGTTACACTTACAATACAACGAAAGCTTGACATCACTTGACATGTTTCGCCTGATGCAGACACCTTCAGATTTGTTTATACAAAAAACTTACATTTCATTAGTGGTACCATGACCCCATTTTGCAAAATACCAATTACTAGCAAGAAATTGTAACATGACTCGCTGTTATTAGACAGTGTTAGGCACATGGAATACCGAGCATACAGAACATCCTAGCAAATAATTGCACTCATCAAATATTCAGGAACATTGTGCAATATCCTATAAATAAATAGGATGGAATATAGCCAAAAAATAGTCACACCAGTGACTGGGCTTTGTCATAAAAATATATATTACACACCATTAAACCAGAAGAAGAAAAAGATAAAGCTAGTCACCAGGTGTGACTATTTTATGGCTATATTCCATTCTGTTTATTTACAGCACACTGTGCAATGTTTCTGAATATCTGATGAGGATAATTATTTGCTGTATTGTACGTTCGGTATCCTGCGTGCCTAACACCATCTACATGGGTTGCCCAGAAAGTAATACGCTGCATTTTTTTTCTTTTTCTTCAACAATTCTTTATTGAACCTAAAGAGAAATGCATGAAAGAATGGTGTTTTATCGACACACCCTATTTTCCCACGTAATCTCCATCTCATTCTATGACCTACCTCCAGCGTGAAACAAGGGCTTGTATGCCCTGTAGGTACCAATCCTTTTACTGGTGGTGGAGCCAGTGCTTCACTGTGTGAATCACCACCTCATTGTCCACAAAATGTCTTCCACTTGTTTGGCCCATTAAAGGATGCCATTTTGTGGATGCCATTTTGTGGAAGTCCGAAGGGGCTAGGTCAGGGCTGTCAGGTGCGACAGCTGATAATGGCCTCCCTGACCGCTGCAAATTGTGGAGCTCTGCTGAACCACCTTCTGATGATCTCACCCTCTGTGCCCAGTGACTGACTGTAATTCTGTTGACAGCAGATGCTCTACAGACTTTGCACAAATGTTTGAGAATATTCCCCACAGCTTCTTTCGCTGCACTGAGAAATACAATGACGGCACATTGCATGTAACATACATCACCTACAGACGCCATTTTGAAACTGTCCTGGAGATACGCTATTGTCGGAAATGATGGAAACATTGCACACTAACTCAGGAGGCTTCAAATAAAACTTACACATTTTGCATTGGTAGCATTTTGAACTGCTGAGAAAAAAAATGCAGTGCATTACTTTTTGGGCAACCCTCATAACAACATCATGTCGTGCTACAACTTCGTGCTAGCAAATCAAATTTTGCAAAATTGGATCATTCCATTTCTTTGTGTAAGCCTATATGAAGACAACTGAATAAAGAGAAAACATATCATTGGTAAACCAAAACTGATTACAACCTTACTACCAAGTGTTTGTTTCTTCTTCATATATTACTAGATGCTGTACCAACCCTGCCATGAACTGGAGGAAGACTTCATAATTTTTTGAAGACTGGTTTTGTCAAAATTTCATATCTTTTCTGAGAGCCAGTTTAAAAAAATTGGTTTGCCTGAACAGAGCACAGTTAACTTTGGGTAGATAATTGTACACCCCACCCCCTAGCATCTGAATTTCTCTCAGGGAATATATTCACCAGTTATTTCCAGCAAACATTACTTGCCTGATTCAGTCAATGGGTCAGGGAGTAATTCAAAATTCAAATATATTTACAGAGCTGCTTCTCTTCAAGAGCTTATCAATTCAGATTGTTCAGAGGTGGGTTTTTAAAAAAGATTATCATCAAAGATGCTATTTTTTGGAACCACTTTGGTATGGAATAAAGATAAGCCTGCTACTCTTCGGAAGTTTGGCAAAAACTCTGGCCACATGCCTACAAAGAAGAAACAGACTACAGTATTGCAGTCTAAAATGATGCTGTTTTGAACCCGTTTGATGTTGCTCAAACAGAAATAAGAAGTTCGCCAAGAGACAAAGTTTTGGAATGGGCAGACACTGACAAATGAAGAACCTGTAGTCGAAGAAATGTAACACGAACTGATAGCATACTGTGTATGAGGGCCACAACAAGAACTTCGACTACCAGATATCAAATACAACAAAGATTAAGGGGCTGGCACAACAAGTTTGACACCTCCACCCACCTAGAATAAGCAGTTGTCGCTATTGATACATTTATAAGATTTGCTGAAAGTAACAAATCACACAAGACTGCAGAATGTGTGTGCTATACATAATGAGGCTTTGAAGAAAAAAAAATGGACACAAAATAAAGAAATTAAAAAAAGAGCTTTAGGTCTTATTTCAAGTGACTGTACTGCAGTATAAAACTGTAGTGTTCTGAAATGAACATAAAATCTTAAAATTACATTACAGGATGCATGCAATAAAGTTTTTTCATTTGTTCTCTAAAATGTTGTTTTATACTGTATTGAACATTTTTATCACTTTAACGAAAGTATAGAACACACAATAAACAATCTAAGGCCAGTCGCTGGGTGCCCGGCACCATTGAGTACCTTGTGTCTCACACTTCATATAATAAAGAATCTACTCACTAAGTGGCAGCAGGGAGGGGGGTGGCACGAAGAGAATACTGTTATGCCATATGGTGGCGAAATAGTAATTTTTTCGCGCAGATACTCTTTCCAACTTATTTAGAAATTGGTAAGAGGTTAACAGCTTGTCAACCACATTTTCCATGTGTGTTGAGTTCACTTTATATCTATTTCTCTTCATACAAATAAGTATTACAGTAGAAACCCGCTAATCTGATATCTTTGGATGTTGACGGTGCTGAACTACTGAAAATGGTTCATTATCATCTAAAAATAACATTATATGGAGTGTAATAACAACAAAAATAATCAATTATTGATAATATAATATAAATGTGTAGATAAAAAAAAATCTACTCACCAAGCGGCAGCAGGGGAAAAACACGCACGCACGCACAAGGGTTTAAATATTACAAGCTTTTGGAGACAGTGGCTCCTTCTGGCAGAAGAGTTGAAGAGGAAGGAAAAGGGGTGAAGGAGAAGGACTGGAGAGGTTTATTAGGGAAAGGTGTACAGTTCAGAAAAGTCACCCAGAACCCCAGGTCAGGGGAGTCTTACCGGACGGGATGAGTAGGAAAGACGGGTCTTTCCTTCCCCTTCAACTCTTCCACCAGAAGAAGAAGCCACTGGCTCCAAAACCTTGTGGGAATAGTTAAATCCTCTGTGTGTGTGTGTGTGTGTGTGTGTGTGTGTGTGTGTGTGTGTGTGTGTGTGTGTGCGCGCGCCATTATGAAATGCATTTGCAATTGCGAATTAGAACAACCACCAGCTGCAGAACGTAATGACAACAATGAAAATTTCTGCCGAACCAGGACTTTAATCCAGATTTCCCGCTTATCGCAAACGGTCCCCTACCATCTGACTATCTGTGCACGACTCGTGGCCAGACCCAAAAGTGCCTGTTCCTTTGGATATGCAGGCATGCATGTCAAAAGGAACTTTGCATCACAATGAGAATAACACAGGCACCGAGACATCATATTTATCTGTTGATACCGGGCAAGCAATTTTCAAGTACAACATCTGACCTGTGCGGGATTATACATAATGGATGTATGAGTACGGGTCGTAGACGCATGGTTGGTAACATATGGAAGTACGGGACTGGCCATGACGGCCACTTGCGATAAGCAGGACATCCGGGTTAGAGTCCCGGTCCAGCACAAATTTTCATTGTAATCATTCCATTCTACAGCTGATGGTTGTCCTTATTCACAATTGCGAATGCGTTTAATGTATCACAAAAGGAAAACAGACAGGCGGCTCCAAAATGATCAGTTGGCTGGAAAGACCCAAGTGTATTACGTCACTACGAGAGCAATGTTTAATGATAATAGCTACGCCCTGGATGCTTTGTAATTGAATTGTGCCACCTACTACTTTTTTCAAAATGTTATCTTTTTAAATTTCTAATTTTCTAAGTTTACTGATTTTTGTATTTACGCTCAATATAAACTGTGACATACAACTGATACAGGCACTCTTGCTCTTGCGCCGATTTAGTTAAGTTTTTAACAAAGGGGTCACATACACATTAGTTTGTCATTTTCATTTGCCCTGATTATTCTGGCTACTAATGTAAGCATTATGTCAGCAAATATTTAGAACACCAGTCATATATAATAACTGTCATTGATTGTTGTTATGACAAGATTTAGAAACTGAACACTATCTTAGCTTACAGCCTGCAGGCACCATCAGCTAAGAGCTGTGTGCACTAGTCTTAGGGGCCTTATATGTTTTCATATCCAGTGAGATGTGTGCAACCTGAATATGCACATCTCCAGCATATTTATGATTTAAAGATTTACTGTAGGCCTAATACCATTTGGTTTGCACTGGACTATGTCACATGCCGTAATAAGGTAATCTGCTGCTTCATTCTTATTTCCAGTAAGGGTTGTCAATTTAGGGACAAAACAGGTGAATTTAAAAAATACCCTTCAGTCATCTTCTGTTTCATTCCATTTTGTACGACACCACATGGTGTTTTTAAAGATTTGACAAGGGGCATTTACTTACCGGAATATTCTGTGTGTGATATCCCAAATACCAAATACTGCCGAATATCAGTAAGTTGTATAATATTTTACTGATAATCAAATCTCACTAAATGGGGTCATGCCACTACTGTGAAATTTTTTTGTTTCTTCGCAAGCCAATCTGAAAATGCATAAATAGAGGTGAAATGTGTCAATGGGAAATAATAATAAAATATTCACACTGCAACCAAGACTGCTTGTTTCTTCATATCATGCGTACTGGTTGCTGTACCAACCCTGTTATTAACTGGAAAAGTTTCACTGAAATCAAGATTGGGCTGCACGATAAGCTTTTGTCAGCTAATCATAGTCCATGTCACATTATCCTACCAGCCAATGACAGCAGCTCTTCAGCTCATCGGACACTGTGTAGTCAGCCAACCAACATCCCTATTAAATAGTGTGAACACTCAAACAGGAAAAGTTTGTGGCTTAAATTAGTATAGTAGACAATCACCCATAAGCGGATTGTCTGCGGCCTATTTCTCCACACGCTTTTGTGTGCACTACGTTTTGCTGTTTTAAATGGTGCATTTTCTTTGCAACTAACATTTTATTTTCGTATTATTTATGTTTTATTCTGCAGTAGTGAGCTGAAGTAAAATTCTTTGTTAGAGTATCAATTCTTACTGGCCAAAATTACAAAAATTTCTCAGAAATCTAAAACAATGAAAAATTCCCAAAATTCTAAAAAATTCTTGAGTTTTTCCAAGATTTCCTGTTTTTCCCTGAGCATATACACATTGAACAACTAACCTGGTCGTTCGTAAACAATGTAAATTAAGGGATACATAGCTGAAGTTTATACAAAAAGTTTCAGATTTGATAGATAAAAAAGAACTACAGAAGGCAAAGCTTCATTGTTAAGAACAAGAAATTTTTTTGCAAGACGAACTGGGACCATTTAAATTTTAAATATTGAGAAACTGGAAGTCTACAGGCTAAGGTGACAATTCATTCAAAGACCATTTTCATTTAATATCAATGCACTTACTACAATGTTTCTCCAATGAATAGATCACATCCTTGGAGTGAGCTTGTGAGAGTCTGCAAAGAGTATATAGTAAAACCTCACCTTTACACTTTACAAGGGACTTTAAAGAAATGGTGTCAAATGTGGGAAAATGTAAAATGTGGGAAATAAATTTTTAAACAGTGACTTTTAAACAGTGAAACTGCCGTACAAGATCCTCCCTTGCATTTCCATAGTTAATTGTTTTTTATATATAATAATAGGCATCAAAATACTAGTTGGGGACATGTTTATTATCCAATAACTTTTGTCTCAATTTTGTACTATGTTTTGCCACTGACGTAACTGGAACCAGTAATTATCTGGGAAGTAGAAACGTTTGACTTAATTTCATTCATTGTCGGTGTTTTGGGAAACCAGATAAAAAAATAGCAATGGGTCATTCATTATTTAAATAATTATACTTTACATCACTTATGTATTTTTTCACACTTTGCTTGATGCATTTAGAGAATTTATTCTGATTATCAAATACAAATATTTACATAAGTATTTTATGTGATGTTTGTACATGTGTTGTTCCGCATCTCTACACTGTTGTCATCTTTTTGAGGTTAAAAGGTGCTGCGCCTCAGTTGGAAAAAAAAAAAAAAAATTACTAACGTAAAAAAAATGTAACTGGTGCAGTGTTTCATCATTTAAACCAGACATCTGACCAACACAACAAGCACCACGGTGTCAACTAGCACAAGTGGTCAAACAACAAAACATGGGAAATATGCATTCAATCACAAAGCTGCACATGTGCAGTAGAGAAATCCTGAAAACAGTTGTGATTGGTCATGATACCTTTATTCAAATGAACCTAGTTACTCCCATCAGCTGCCACAATGAGTACAACTTAAAGAAGGATTGGAATGCAGCTAACTGTCGCAATATCATTGGTTTTTATTATTATTCTTGCATGTCCAGATTGCAGCTACGTACAGCCATCTACAGTGCATTTGAGAGAATTATAATACAACAAACTCCCAGCAGTACATGACACACTAAAACTTCACTGGCGTACAGGCAGTACACAACATGTACTGCTGAGAGTTTGTTGGATTATAACTCACTCAAATGCACTGAAGATGGCTATTTATAACTGAAATCTGAACTAGAGCCTGGCAGCAAGAGGAGATAACAAGTGGTTCTGACTTTTACCGATTCACCTGTAGAGCAGAGCACCCTGGTGTCAAGAAACTAACCACATAATTTTTGTGAACACTACTTGAAGCAAATGCCATGCCAGCATCATTTTATGCCAGTTCCCACTCCACGGACACTGATTAATAAATCATAAATCACAGGAAATTATAAATACAAAATTGGGTGCGAATTAACATTGTGATCATAGCAAATTTCATAGCAGTGATAAAAAATGTCATAGATGACAGGAAAACTTTAATTCTGGGCAAATGAAAGTGGGGTTATACTGTATCTGAGGCTAGCACAATCTCTTTTCCATACTCAAAATGTTTTTCAGTTATGAAAGTCTTTAGATGTAGGAGTAGTTTGAAGTTAAGAGGTTACCATGTTAAATGTATAGGTAATATGTTTGCGCACTTCATACATAAAATATCTGAGTTTTGCCAATATTAAAGCACCCTTGCCAAAAAGAGAACATGTGTTGGAAATTCATCACTTTTTTTTTCTTTTACAGTCTAGTCCCCTTCCCCTATTATACTTACCAGTTACCTATACAAGGTGTGTTGAAAAAGTATCATTCATGAATTTTGTAATTTCACATATAGTGATAGCTTGATTCATACAATTTCTCATCACTGTGTTGTTGGTAAACACATCTGAAAAGTATTTGTACAGTGTCAGTTGTATCACGTATTTAGCCAGTTGTCAGCTGCCAAAGAGATTACATATGTAGTTTGTATAAAAATCAATCACAAAATTTTACTAAATTTTGCAATAATGATGGAATTAGGTGCAGCAAAGATTTAGAAATGTTACGCATTGCTTTTGGTGAATCTGCTATGAGAAAAGCAAGGGTTTATGAGTGGTGTACACATTTCAAAGAAGGATGTTTAAGATGATAAGTCACCCTGAATGCTCCAGTACATCATCATCATCATCATCATCATCATCATCATCATCATCATCATCATCATCATCAAATAATGGGCCATCGTTTGACAAGCACGGGCAAGAGTAAAAACACATCACAGTGAGAGCTAAGAGCTATCACCAATACTTAATTGGGGACTGGAGAAAGCTGTGAGAAGTGAATAATGGCTAATGGGAATTATTTTAAAGAGGACAACACTGAGAGAAGAATACACCAAATTCTTTCCAAAAAGCAAATAATCTCATTATTTTTTTGAACACACATTGTGTGTACGAAGTAATCAACAAGAAGAATTTCTTTTAAATGCCAGAAGACACTGACCATTACACTTCTGGTCTTTACCATGTAAAGCAACTACTGCTTCTATTGACTGCCTTCACATTTCATTTCTGGTGTTAAGCGGCAGACTCAACTTAGCCATGGCCTACAAAATCGGTGGATTCTTTTTCGAATTATCTGAAGATCTGTTTTAGGTTAGCTTTCAGAAAAAGTGGCACCCTTCACAGACAAAGCTTTATTAGTTATTCATCAAGTAAACTGTACCATCCTTTTTATTCTGATTTGCTATGGTGTCAGCCATTTCATATCAGTGCTCACTGCTGAATACTACATTGCGCCCACATGTGGTTGCAGTTAAGGGACATCCTTCAGGGGCACAACTAGATTAAGTTGTCCATTTCTTAACCGTTTTAAATGAAGGAGCAGACTAATGTACCTTCACCAACTTAAGAATAATTGTGTGATGACTACAAAGTTAGTAAAAACAGGAAACTTTAATAATATAATTCTGATCTCTGTGTCAGGCCACGAACTTCAACCATACCTTTTAATTTTAAAAGTTCTTAAATAATATAATTCTATGTTTACACTTATAAGTTGTTCTAAACAAAGAGAGCTTACCTGGGGTACAAGGGGCGTGGATGAGGCTATGACACCTGTTGAGCAGACAGGTAATGGAGCAAATGTGGGCTGGCCGCACACGTAGCAGCATCGCCCTGCGGGAGTGGATCCTGTAGTTGAAGTGCCTCCAAAGGAATTGTCATTTCGAGACCCCACCAAACTTGTCACACCTACAGAAACAGCAAATATTTAGAGCCATTCAGAGTGGGTCTTTGGCACTGAAATTAGTTCCATGTCCATAAAAAATCCCCAAATAACACAAAATCTATGAATGAAAAATTACATAAAATACATGGGCGGCATAAGAGACATCCATGATGTAACCTACTATGACCTGATCACTTCCAAGAAGCCTCAATACGCAGCTGGCACAAATCATTGACACTTTCGTTCTGTAATTAACAGAAAAAGAACAGCATGTGCAAAGACAATATGATAAAGGATAAGCTACAGCAACTGGAGATGGGAAAGAAGCAAGGAAGAAATACATTTAACTCTTCAGTGGGTACATTGACATATAAACAACAGACTACGTTTAATTTTCATGTATTTAGATCTATTATTGGGTCTGTGCAAACAGTTATTCCTTCATTAATGGTTTGGATACTGTACTGATAAGTTATTTTTCCCCATTGTTGAACACCTATAGTGCACCTCGCCTCTGTAAGAAGTTTGAAAGTGAATGTGTCAAATTTGGCATAAAAAATACTCCATGTAAGTAAAATTTGTACTTGGTTTTTCTACTTATACTTTCAATAATATAGCTACTGTTCTGCATCTAATTTTGTGAGCACATGGCCTGTAAATTACAGGTGACTTCTTCTGGACACTGAAAAATGTGACAACAGCCAAACATTATGGCCTATCCAGTACAAATTCTGATGCTGAAATAAAGCATTCACATGGGAATGATGACAGTTCTGATGAGGAAGCCACTGAACATAAGACGATAGCAGAAAGACAATTGTAGTGGAGATAATATTTTTTGTTCATTATAATAAACTTAGAAATTGTGATTCTGAACAAGAAAAATTAATATAAATAATAAGACAAAAATGCTTTATCTCAAATTTAGCAGGTTTTTGTACATTACAGACTCCTAAACACAATTCTACTAGAATGGTGTCAGTATCAAAGACTGTCAGTTAAACAACATGAAATAATAACAAATTATTGTGTTGGCACCCAAGTTCGTAGAGTTTTCCAAAAGTTTAATAAACACAAGAGATACACATAACAGGGTTTATGTCATCAACTATATACTCTCCTTCACTATTTACAACAGACTGCCAGTGCTGGGGCCACTTTTCAATCCCACAACTGTAGAAATCATGTGGTTTTGAGGCAAAGAACTCAGAGTCATGTTCAGAGGGCATTTTAGTTCAAAAAGGAAGTTCCTTGAAGTTGATCGATATAAAACAGAAAAGATGGAGAGTTAGGTACACAAGATCGGGTCAATAAGGTGCATGTGGAAAGACTTCCCAACCCAGCTCCTGTGTAGTGCTTACTGTCAGTCTAGCAGAATGCGGCGGGCATTACTGTGGAGTAGCATCACTTAACACAGTCTTCCTGGTTGTTGTTCTTGGACGGCATCTGCAAGACGTCTCAGTTGTTGACAGTAAATGTCAGCAGTGATGGTCACACTTCAGGGAAGCAGTTCAGCAGTGATGGTTACATCTCAGAGATGCAATTAGTAACACACTACACCTTTGCTGTTCCATCAGATGCATAACATTATCTTTTGTGGATGCACACATGTATTTGTATGGGGAGATGCTCCTTTGCCTGGGTTCAACCATTCCTCTCTTTTCCTTATGTTAGCATAAAGACAATTTCTCATCACCAAATAACGATACCGGACAGAAGTGGTCAGTAGTATTCAAAAGAAAATTGATTACGAGTAAGCAGAGATGCACATATGGCCATCCATTTATTTTTGCGATTTTGGCTTACATCATGCAGTACCCTTCAACAGAGTTTTGGAACTTCCCCACTGCACACAAATGTCGCCCGACACTAGAATGATCACAGTTCGTCACATCTGACAGTCCTTGAGCACACAGACATGGATCATTGTGGATTAATGTGTTTAAATAATCTTCTTTAAACCCCATAGGTTCCAGAATGTGAGTGTCACTAATGTCAAAAAGATTCTCCTCAAAATGACAAGCCATTTTCTTGCCATGCTCTCTCCAGTGGCATTAACCCCATACATGTCACGAATGTTTCTGCCTGCTTCCGGTCCTGTCATACCTCTACTGAACTCTAACAGAAGAATATGTCAGATATGTTCTGATTTCTGCACTTAGCACTCCATTTTCTAGTACCCACAGCTTCACCCACTATCTCCAAATGACAATATGATAATATGTAATCTCAAATAGCAACAGTGAATTACAGATAAAAACTGACAATCGATAAATAAATCAACAGCAATCTGAATAGCTTCATTCAAAACAAAAACACTATGAACTTACGCAGCAAACTAGTGCTAATAAATGAGGTATTCTTCAAATTGGTTCCCCGAGTTGTGTGTATGTGACAGACTAGTGTGGAGTACGAAGAAAGCCACATGCCCACTACCAGAAAAAGACTGCACGCAGGGTCATTCCATATCAAAGGGACCAATATTAAAACGTTTCCCTACTCGACCATCTCCAAATCTAATGAAATTTGGTGTGATGGTCCCATTTGATGGTTATATACCAAATTTCAGTCCAGTATCTTCAGTGGTTGAATTTTTAGGGGATTTTAAAGAGAGGCTACTCACCTTCACATCATGTGCGAAGTTGCAGATGTGCCAAGTTTGCTAGGCTATTTTTAAAAGTTCTAGCACACATTTGGTCACTTGCTTTAACATACATTGACCCACCACTGCTACTGCTCTTATGAACCAATTACACCAAAACTTCCAATGGTTATTCCTACCTATGATGTCTGTAAGTGCATCAAATTTAACTAACACTGGATCCCTAGAAGAAAAGATATGCATCTGGCAGAATTTTCTATATGCAAATTTCAGTTTTTTTTTTTTTTTTTTTTTTTTGGGGGGGGGGGGGGGGTGCAACATCTCAACTGTGTCTTGTTCAACCCTCTTTTTCTTACAAGAGCTGGAAATAGCATGCTTTAAGCTTTCAAAACCACATTGTTTAATTTCTGGACCTTGCATATTTATGTAAGAATACCTATCTAAAAATAGGGACAATGGATTATCGGTAAATACAAAAGAAATAATACAATTTGAAGTTTTAAATCAAAAATGTGTAATTGTAGTGTCTTTTAACAGTATAAGATTTGCCAGCAGTTTAGGGAATGTAACTGTGCTAACAAGTGTTTTTACATTTCTTTTTTATATTTTACAGTATAGAATATAAATATAATAAAATTTCAGAAAATGCTGTTAAGATAATAAAATCTAGATGATCATAATGGAATGTTATGTTGTCTAGAATGTTTTAACCCTACAATGCATTGTGGTGTGTATATATACATTGTCACCCAGTTGCCATTGGCATTATAAAGCAGCCATAGTTTTTTAAGGCTCTTTCCACAGAGCAGTGATACATTGCTGAAATACTGCTTTCAGTTGTTGGTTGCATTACTGGCAATTTTCACTGTGTCAGTCTCCCAAGAGGTGTAATCTTTGGTGTTGGCATTGTACAGTCTTACTGTTGAGTACTGAGTGTTTGAATAATCAATAATCATTGTTGTTGCTGAAGGTAAGCACTAAATCAATATGTTTTGATGGCCTAATTTGTATACTTTATACACAAACAAGATTGAATCTTCTATGCTTTGAACGTGGATATTCATAAGCTTTCAAAATTGCTTGTTACAGGTTAATAAACAATTTTATAAAATGAACCAAGAGACCCGTTCATCCAGCTACTTTGGTAGATCAGATGGAGCCGATTGTCGTTAAGTCATCATCATTCTATTATGACAAAAGTCAACTACAATCAGTCAAGGAAATTTAACCAATGGACAAGAAGCTTCTACGACGTAGGGTCTGGGCTTGATTTTACTGAAGGTGCATAAATTTGTCCATACCATAATGCATTATTGATGACAAAATTTCAGTTCCTGCAGAAAATTTACTGCAACCCATTTGGTAAAGAAAAACGTGTAACCAATAAGGCTTTAACAGCAGTGACCATTGCAATGTCTGATGGCTAATGTATTTGAACCGTACCAAATGTACACAAGAAGTGGCCCAAAAAGAATCATTTCACCAGGATAAGCAAGAATCACCATCCACTGAAGACATGGATATTGTTGATGCTTGCTTTTACTGCTAATACTCCACCACCACCACCACCACCACCACCACCACCACCCACCACCACCACCACCACCACCACCACTTGGAGAGCCATCACAAAGGTTTAACAGATTAGCAAAAGGGATTCGATGGGATACATACAGTGCAAAGTTCTGAAAGGCAAAGGTAGCATTACTTGGGTAATTGCCACAATTGCTGGTGTGAGCCAATTAGATATTGCCCACATACAAATTGAAGAGTGCCAAAAATTTAAAGATACAGATATCTTAATTGAAGAACTTAAGCTTCAGGCTTCAAGCACTTTCAGTAAAATTCAAATTAAAAATTCTATCTTGATGCATCTAAATACGAAAAGTTTAGCAGGAAAATGTCCAAATCTGGGTTACTCTAAACTCATGAGCTGCAAGTTATACTTTCTGAACTGGCAAACATAAAGATAGTCTGCTCAAACGAACACTGGCTCTCAAAAAAATGTGTATACATTCTAAACAGAATTAGTAATATCGAACTGACCAGCAGCTTTTGTAAAAATAAAAAAACTCGTGGGGGCTCTTGTACTTACTGAATGCCTCCTTATTCCTTTAAGTGAAAGAAGATTTTAGTAAATTGTCAGTTTGATGATACAAGGAAGTTTTGCCTAGATCTAGGGATATCTGATCACTCAATTTTGTTTACAGAGCTCCCCAAAACAGAGAAACTAAAATCTGACTCTTATATAAGAAGGAATTTTAGCAAAGAAAATTTATAGTTGTTTTGTGATAAGTTGTGTTATAAGCTGGCCTTTAGACCACTGTGATTCGAGCATAAAAAATTTTGATAAATTTATAAATTGTTTTTGGGTGCATTCAATGAAACATTTCCCCCAAAATTTTATCAAAAGCGAGCAAGGAATAAACGAAATTGGTTTACACCAGGCATAAAAATTTCAAGTGCCAGAAAAAGACAGCTGCACAATGAGCTCAAAGTAAATAGAAAACCTAATTTTGTAACTTATGTTAAGCGCTATAAGACTATATTCAGAAAAGTGATACTGGCAGCAAAAAAGTGGCAAATAGTATATTCATAAACAAAGAAATAAAACAAAGGCAGTCTGGTCTGTTGTGAAATCAGGATTGGGAGTCAATGTTAAAAGTAAAGACATTTCTCAAATTAGGTTTCAGGGTGATATTATTGCAAATCACGTTCAAATGTCCAACTGCTTCGATGATTTCTTTGCCAATATAGCAAAATCTGATGTAGACATGACAGCCCATCAGGACAATATGATTTTCAGGCAGAGAGATGACATACAAAACATTCGTTTCAAAAAACTCAGAAAAATCACTCAAAGATTTGGAAGACACAATATTATCATTAAAAAACAAACATTCAGCTGGATGGGATGGAATACCTTCCATGGTAATCAAGGCAGTACACCATATTATTTCATACCCACTGACTACTATTGTAAACCAGTTCTTTGAACCTGGGTCTTTCCCAGATGTCCTAAAATGTGCAGAGATTATGCCATTATTTAAAAAGGGATCACCATATGATATGGGAAACTACTGGCCTATCTCTCTCCTTTCTCTTTTTTCTAAAATATTTGAAAAACTTGTGACAAAACAAATAGAACATTTCCTTACAGTAAATAACAATATTTGTAAAAATCAGTTTGGTTTTCAAAAAGGAAAAAGCACCATAAATGTTTACAGAAAAAATAAGCACATCACTAGACCAGGGTACAAAAGTCTCATGAATATTTTGTGATCCAACAAAAGCCTTTGACTCGGTTAACCACTCATTATTACTTCACAAACTGAAGAGCTATGGGATCGAAGATACTGCATTACAGGGATCCAACTCTTATGTGACAGAAAGGAAACAAAGAGCTATTTTAACATCAAATTCAGTTAACTACCACTCCGAATGGAAAACAATTTCCCAAGGAGTTCCACAGGGGTCAATACTAAGTTCTTACCTGTTCTTGCAGTATATAAATGATTTACCATTAAATATTGATGCTCATTCAGTCTTGTTCACAGATGACACCTCAGTCCTGATAGAAAATTATACAATAGAAAAGATTCAAGATAGTACAGAAAATGTTCTGGGGAAACTGGAACCCTGGTTGCATAAAAATGGACTAAAGCTCAATGTCACTAAGACTCAGATAATGCAATTTGTCTCTAAATTGTCCAGCAATATGCACTGTACAAATAGCCCATAATAATCAACTGATGACAGAAGTGAGCCGTGTGAAATTCTTGGGCCTAAACCTTGACACCCCCCATGAACCATGGACCTTGCCGTTGGTGGGGAGGCTTGCGTGCCTCAACGATACAGATAGCCGTACCGTAGGTGCAACCACAACGGAGGGGTATCTGTTGAGAGGCCAGACAAACGTGTGGTTCCTGAAGAAGGGCAGCAGTCTTTTCAGTAGTTGCAAGGGCAACAGAATGGATGATTGACTGATCTGGCCTTGTAACAATAACCAAAACGGCCTTGCTGTGCTGGTACTGCGAACGGCTGAAAGCAAGGGGAAACTACGGCCGTAATTTTTCCCGAGGGCATGCAGCTTTACTGTATGATTAAATGATGATGGCGTCCTCTTGGGTAAAATATTCCGGAGGTAAAATAGTCCCCCATTCGGATCTCCGGGCGGGGACTACTCAAGAGGATGTCGTTATCAGGAGAAAGAAAACTGGCGTTCTACGGGTCGGAGCGTGGAATGTCAGATCACTTAATCGGGCAGGTAGGTTAGAAAATTTAAAAAGGGAAGTGGATGGGTTAAAGTTAGATATAGTGGGAATTAGTGAAGTTCGGTGGCAGGAGGAACAAGACTTCTGGTCAGGTGACTACAGCGTTATAAACACAAAATCAAATAGGGGTAATGCAGGAGTAGGTTTAATAATGAATAGGAACATAGGAACGCGGGTAAGCTACTACAAACAGCATAGTGAACGCATTATTGTGGCCAAGATAGATACGAAGCCCACACCTACTACAGTAGTACAAGTTTATATGCCAACTAGCTCTGCAGATGGCGAAGAAATTGAAGAAATGTATGATGAAATAAAAGAAATTATTCAGATAGTGAAGGGAGACGAAAATTTAATAGTCATGGGTGACTGGAATTCGAGTGTAGGAAAAGGGAGAGAAGGAAACATAGTAGGTGAATATGGATTGGGGCTAAGAAGTGAAAGAGGAAGCCGCCTGGTAGAATTTTGCACAGAGCATAACTTAATCATAGCTAACACTTTGTTTAAGAATCATGAAAGAAGGTTGTATACATGGAAGAACCCTGGAGATACTAAAAGGTATCAGACAGATTATATAATGGTAAGAGAGAGATTTAGGAACCAGGTTTTAAATTGTAAGACATTTCCAGGGGCAGATGTGGACTCTGACCACGATCTATTGGTTATGACCTGTAGATTAAAACTGAAGAAACTGCAAAAAGGTGGGAATTTAAGGAGATGGGAACTGGATAAACTGAAAGAACCAGAGGTTGTACAGAGTTGCAGGGAGAGCATAAGGGAACAATTGACAGGAATGGGGGAAAGAAATACAGTAGAAGAAGAATGGGTAGCTTTGAGGGATGAAGTAGTGAAGGCAGCAGAGGATCAAGTAGGTAAAAAGACGAGGTCTAGTAGAAATACTTGGGTAACAGAAGAAATATTGAATTTAATTGATGAAAGGAGAAAATATAAAAATGCAGTAAATGAAGCAGGCAAAAAGGAATACAAACGTCTCAAAAATGAGATCAACAGGAAGTGCAAAATGGCTAAGCAGGGATGGCTAGAGGACAAATGTAAGGATGTAGAGGCTTATCTCACTAGGGGTAAGATAGATACTGCCTACAGGAAAATTAAAGAGACCTTTGGAGAAAAGAGAACGACTTGTATGAATATCAAGTGCTTAGATGGAAACCCAGTTCTAAGCAAGGAAGGGAAAGCAGAAAGGTGGAAGGAGTATATAGAGGGTCTATACAAGGGCGATGTACTTCAGGACAATATTATGGAAATGGAAGAGGATGTAGATGAAGATGAAATGGGAGGTACGATACTGCGTGAAGAGTTTGACAGAGCACTGAAAGACCTGAGTCGAAACAAGGCCCCTGGAGTAGACAACATTCCATTGGAACTACTGACGGCCTTGGGAGAGCCAGTCCTGACAAAACTCTACCATCTGGTGAGCAAGATGTATGAAACAGGCGAAATACCCTCAGACTTCAAGAAGAATATAATAATTCCAATCCCAAAGAAAGCAGGTGTTGACAGATGTGAAAATTACCGAACCATCAGTTTAATAAGTCACAGCTGCAAAATACTAACACGAATTCTTTACAGACGAATGGAAAAACTAATAGAAGCCAACCTCGGGGAAGATCAGTTTGGATTCCGTAGAAACACTGGAACACGTGAGGCAATACTGACCTTACGACTTATCTTAGAAGGAAGATTAAGGAAAGGCAAACCTACGTTTCTAGCATTTGTAGACTTGGAGAAAGCTTTTGACAATGTTGACTGGAATACTCTTTCAAATTCTAAAGGTGGCAGGGGTAAAATACAGGGAGCGAAAGGCTATTTACAATTTGTACAGAAACCAGATGGCAGTTATAAGAGTCGAGGGACATGAAAGGGAAGCAGTGGTTGGGAAGGAAGTAAGACAGGGTTGTAGCCTCTCCCCGATGTTATTCAATCTGTATATTGAGCAAGCAGTAAAGGAAACAAAAGAAAAATTCGGAGTAGGTATTAAAATCCATGGAGAAGAAATAAAAACTTTGATGTTCGCCGATGACATTGTAATTCTGTCAGAGACAGCAAAGGACTTGGAAGAGCAGTTGAATGGAATCGACAGTGTCTTGAAAGGAGGATATAAGATGAACATCAACAAAAGCAAAACGAGGATAGGGGAATGTAGTCGAATTAAGTCGGGTGATGCTGATGGAATTAGATTAGGAAATGAGACACTTAAAGTAGTAAAGGAGTTTTGCTATTTGGGGAGCAAAATAACTGATGATGGTCGAAGTAGAGAGGATATAAAATGTAGACTGGCAATGGCAAGGAAAGCGTTTCTGAAGATGAGAAATTTGTGAACATCGAGTATAGATTTAAGTGTCAGGAAGTCGTTTCTGAAAGTATTTGTATGGAGTGTAGCCATGTATGGAAGTGAAACATGGACGATAAATAGTTTAGACAAGAAGAGAATAGAAGCTTTCGAAATGTGGTGCTACAGAAGAATGCTGAAGATTAGATGGGTAGATCACATAACTAATGAGGAAGTACTGAATAGGATTGGGGAGAAGAGAAGTTTGTGGCACAACTTGACCAGAAGACGGGATCGGTTGGTAGGACATGTTCCGAGGCATCAAGGGATCACCAATTTAGTATTGGAGGGCAGCGTGGAGGGTAAAAATCGTAGAGGGAGACCAAGAGATGAATACACTAAGAAGATTCAGAAGGATGTAGGTTGCAGTAGGTACTGGGAGATGATGAAGCTTGCACAGGATAGAGTAGCATGGAGAGCTGCATCAAACCAGTCTCAGGACTGAAGACCACAACAACAACAACATTCGGTATGGGATAATATTTTCTGGGGAAACTCTGGAAGCAGTACGAGGCTACTAATTCTTCAGAAGAAAATCATTAGAAACATGTATGCTGCCCACAAAAATGAGTCACATCACTCATTGTTCAAGAAATTAAAAATACTAACAATTACTTCATTGTAAATTTTTGAATTTTTGAAATTTTGATTTTTGTACATAATAATCAACATAATCTTGAAAAGTTCCATTTTAAGCATAGCTACAGTACTCGTCACAAGGAAAACTTCAAATTTCCTTTGCACCACTTAAAGCTTTATGCTCGGACACCACTGTACATGGGGCTAAAAATATATAACAAATTAAAAGGAAGAAACATTAACAATGGACCTTGGTTCATTCAAAAGTTTACTCCGACATATTGCAATAGAGATATGTTAGTACATCATTGAAGAATTCATGGAAGGCAGTCCGACACTTTGAACAATAAAAATCTATAGCTAACACTGCAGTGCTGTCTATGTACAACAAAGGAAGTTGGTAAACTGTTAATTTATAGTAAATACTGCAGTGTTGCATTTATTGGCATTATTCTTAAAATAGTGTAAAAATAATTTCTGTAAATCATTATACATTACATTTTTGCTAAACTTGACGTGTCTCCTGAACAACAGATCACATGATTTTTACAATGCTTGTAAAGATACTAATAAATCACATTTTACATTTACACAACTCTAGGAAACTAAATTTTGGAAACACATGCAAACTGAAAAGGGAAAAAGCTCAATGATTAAATAAAACAAAATGTCCTCACTTTGTTTTTTGAGATGAGTTTTCTTGTTTATGCTAAAGATAAAAGGATTGTATTGCAGTAAAAATAAATGGGAAAAAGATTCACAAGCAAAAACATCTGCTCCTCTGAAGCCCGGAAGAAATGTTCATTGGTTATTGTAAGCAATATAGTTATAATCTAAGCTTCTCAAAATTTTGAGAGTTCAGGCTGAAACAGTGAGCTACAGTTGGTGCTTCTGGATCACATTCAATATGTGTATTTGCAACTCATCAAAATGTCAAATTAATGTTGGCTTCACAAACATCCGTCTCCAAGATGACTACAAGGTTTTGAGGGAAAAAAAACTGTATGCAGTTTGGAATCAAAAGATTGTATGCTGCAACGTTGTGAGGAATGTCCAGAAAAAATACAACTAGAGGCTTTTCTCGAAGACGCTTTTAAGGACTATGATCCTGAAGAAACACTGTAATGCCAACAATAGGTCCATACTGATACACACACGTTGGAGACATGTCAGAACTGTTGAAGATTTCATGGAGACACTGATTTTGAAAATTACTGGTTTAAGAAAAGCCCTCAGTGACAAAACACTAAAGTTTATACCTTAAACAGCAAAAAAGAAATCTTACATAAAATGAATTAATTGTATTGATGTACTTTGCTGAGAATTTTTCATTTGTTGAAGATGCTGTGCAAGGATTTCATTGGGAAACAGTCAGGCCACATTACATCCATTTGTTATCTATTTTGAGGGCAAAGGAATGTCAGAGTATTAGCGACTGTCTCCATCACAATAACATTGCTGCCCATACCTTTCAAATAAAGTTAATAGCATATTTCACATGAACAAGAATATGTCCTCATCAGTGTTCTGCTCGTACCTTCCACTGGCCAGCTGCTAAAGACACCTGCTGGATTCCTGAGCAAAATATTTTCATGTCTTTAGAAGCACAATCACCATCATCAGGAAGACAATACAGTTTTCCCCAATCTGTCCTTGACAAAATTTAACCAAAAATGAAATTGGCTATTTAGTGTCTTTGTTTTGTAAATTTGCTGTTTTGTGTATTATACTTGGTTTACAAAACATGTTAAATTAATGTTTGAAACTGATTTATGTACTCAAAAAAATTAATTGTGGGACTTAATGAACATAATACTGCACTTTTCAATTTTCTTGAAGTGCTAAAATAATAACTTTTGAAATGTATTTTTACCCATCAATATTCTAGAGACAGAAATTAAACAATATACCTTTGAAAGCTCCAAGGATGCTCTTTCAAGCTGTGGCAAGGAAAAAGAGGATTGAACATGACACAGTTGAGGTATTGCCCCCAAAAATACCCTAAAATTTGCATGCAGAAGATTTTGGCCAACTTTGTAGATGCATATCTTTTCTTCTAAGCATCCAATGTTAGTTAAATCAGATCCATATATAGACATCATATATAGGAATAACCCTCTGAAGTTTTGGTGTGGTTGGTTCATATGAAAAGTAGCAGAGCTTAGTCAAACCTTGGCTCTCAGAATACACGACAAACTTTTTTTGCCACTTTAGAGGCTTGTATCTGTATTTAGGTGTGGCTAAATCCCAAATTTTCGCCACAGTGTGATTCAGCGTAAAAAGTTGTTACTATATGTTAAATCAAATGACCAAATATGTGCTAGAACTTAAAAAAAAAAAACACCCTAGCAAACCTGGCACATCTGCACCTGCGTACATGATGCGAAGCTGAGTAGCCTCTCTTTAAAATCCCCTGAAAATTCATCCACCGAAGATACTGAACTGAAATTTGGTATATAAGCATCAAAGACTATATAGAGGGGGAGGAGGAGGAGGAGTAGGAGGAGGCGGACAACACCAACACAACAAATGCCCTCCCCTTTCCCGGAGAAAAATCACTCAAACTGAACCATTCTTGTAGCATGATGACCAACAATTTATTCTATTATATCTTCCCTTCTCAAATACTGCCACCATTTCAGGTCCAGCTACTGTAGATATACTTCAAGGTGGGGGGGGGGGGGGGGGGGGGAAACAGATATGGTTTACAGATAATGAAGTGAACTGGTAAGATAGGAAATGTGGAGGTCCTCAGAAGATCTGAGTATTAAACCTGAATGTGCGAAACTCTAGAGGAAATCTGGCTTTTTCTCCAAATCTGGCAAAGGACTGGCTCCAATAGCTGACCTATAAATAAGTCTTTTTCCAGAGTGCCTGTTTGCTACTCAGTGTCTCATGGTGTGAGGTGAGTAACCATCTATCCATTTCATATTTTAACTGCAAGAATAGACAGGATGAAACAATGGAAACTCTAGGTAGAGCCAACTCCAGCATCTCGGACCAGAATGCAACATCGCATGGGATGCAAGCAGCAGTCTGAAGGGGAAGGTGAAGGGCATAGTAGTGTACAGTTGGCAGTTGGGGAGAGAGATGAACGCTGCCTGGTGGAGTGTGCAGGGACTAGACTGACAACGAGTGCAATGTCAGAAGTATGTGGGGCAGGGAGGAGAGGGGTGGGGAGGGGAGGAGAGGGGTGGGGAAAGATGGGCGGATGATTTGGCAGAGGGCTGCAAATAAAAAGGGTGGGAGACGAGAATGGGGAGGAAATGATAGGACAGGGGAGGGGGGGAGGACTGTTGGGTGTTGGGTGGAGGCAGATGGGAGTTATCCTTACAACACATTCTCCATTCCCGTGATTACCCCGGCCTCAACCTACAGTAACGTCTCCTTCCCATTCTCGTCTCCCACTCTATTTGTATCCCTCTGCCAATGCATCCACCTTTCTTTCCTCACTCCTCTCCTTTTTTCCCCCCACACCTATCTGCTCCACAATCTCCTGACACTGCACCTGATGGCAGTCTAGTCCCTTCACCATCCACCAAGCAGCGTCTCTCTCTCTCTCTCTCTCTCTCTCTCTCTCTCTCTCTCTCTCTCTCTCTCCACCCATTCACTACTATCCCTTCCTCTTCAGATTGCTGCTTCCATCCCACATCATGTTGCATTCCAGCCCGAGATGTTGAAGTTGGCAGTCCTGTGTGCATGAGGGGGGTGTGCGTGACAAAGGCTGTGACAGAAAGCTATATGTGAGTGTCATTTAATCGTGCCTGTCTGCATCTTGATGTGTCTTCTTTACGGTAAGTAGCAATCTATCTTTTTCTACAGAATAGACAGGGTGATAGATTCTGCGAATAATTTCCACGGTACCAGAGGCGAGTAACTTCCATGGTACCAGAGGGAGCTGCAGAGGGTAATACTGAACAGGATGAAAGATTAGAATACATCAAGTGAGGACACTGAGTGTAGGTGCTACCATGAAATGAAAAAAACTGGTACAGGAAAGGAATCTTGGTGGACAACAACAAACCAGTCAGAATAATATGGTGTGTATCTCTGATAATCGTCCCTTTCATAACTGAATGGAGAAGTCACCACAAAAGGTTCCATAACAATATGACTACAGAGTGATGTGAAAAACTGTCTTAGAATACCCCAAAACAAAAAGGTACAAGTTTCAGATGGTCTGACAGACAAGTACAAGAGGCATATTGATAGACGAAGGTTTGATGGATTGTAGCCTTGATGGGAAAATTTGCCTCTTGATATTCAGTGACTGCCACTAATCTTCAGCAACCCACAACTATGTGTAATGATAATTTCCATGTGATTGGCAATGACAAAAATTATGATGAAATCTTATGTACAAATGGTTCACTCCCAGTAAAGTCTGCCTCATTTTGATCTTGCACCGATTTATAAAATTCAAATATAAATGAAATTCTCTTTAAGCTGAAAGCTCCTCCAGGCATACACTGTGTTTACTGGAGAACGCTCAACACTATTTGTGGACACCAAGTAGAATCTTTTTTTTTTTTACAGCTACAACAGCTTTTAATCCACCTGTGTGTTTCCATTTCAGTATAATTTCAGTATTCTCTACCTGCCCACTAAAAGTAATGTTAAAGTCCCCACATACAGTGAACAATGTCTCTGTCCCCCTCGATTCTCCTACACTGTCACATGCGTGTGAGTCACGTTTCTTCCTGAAAGTTGCACTGCTTCTGATAGTGTAACAACTGCTGGTGCAAGCAGACAAAAAATTATTATGCATCTTCAGTATTTATGAGAAAATCCAAGAACCAAGAAATGACGTGTGTTCTTTGAACTCTACTTAGCTGGGTCATAGGCTAATTTCATCTTTCAAGTGATGCAATACTTAACCACGTATTTAATAACTAGTCACACCACTACACCATCTAATGGCCTCATTTCCTCTTCCTACTGATTCTCCAGCTAACTTTCTGGTTCTGAGCCCTGAATGGCTGTTTTTCTGCTATGAGCAACTTTACGGATGTTTCTTCCAAAATAGAAGACTGTGTCAATATTGAAAGGCTTATTAACAAATACTTACCACTCTATTCTACACTCACAAAGCTCATGACACCAACATATCAGCAAACAGCAAATGAAAAGAAAGTAATATAAAAAAGCACCAAATTTAGTTTCTGCAATAGGAAATAGGCATACCTGGACTGAGTGGGCGTGACGAGCTCGGCGAGGGTGTGTACGGTACAGGACTGGACACGGTGCGTGACCGCACGTTGCCTCCTGACATAGCGATCTCGTTGTAGTGCCGCTCCTCCTCCATCTCTAGACTGCAGGATATCCCGATACTTTCATATACATACTTGGTCTATTTTTTTAAACTGCTGCCACACACACATATGGCAAGGTAAGTATTATACATATTAGCATAACAAAAAAAAAAATTTACTTATTAATGGAAAGTCGAGTGAAATTTAAGGCTGTGGTTGTGTCACTATTTCGTACTAATGGGAAAAATTATATTTGTTATAATAAGAACAAGAAGATATTGTTAAAAATGACTTCCAAGTATTAATACTGTACACAGACCTTTATACTTGTGGAATCTAACACGATGGGCAATGCAGGTAAATTCCCAAGGATAGTAAATACACTCCTGGAAATTGAAATAAGAACACCGTGAATTCATTGTCCCAGGAAGGGAAAACTTTATTGACACATTCCTGGGGTCAGATACATCACATGATCACACTGACAGAACCACAGGCACATAGACACAGGCAACAGAGCATGCACAATGTCGGCACTAGTACAGTGTATATCCACCTTTCGCAGCAATGCAGGCTGCTATTCTCCCAGGAGACGATCGTAGAGATGCTGGATGTAGTCCCGTGGAACGGCTTGCCATGCCATTTCCACCTGGCGCCTCAGTTGGACCAGCGTTCGTGCTGGACGTGCAGACCGCGAGACGACGCTTCATCCAGTCCCAAACATGCTCAATGGGGGACAGATCCGGAGATCTTGCTGGCCAGGGTAGTTGACTTACACCTTCTAGAGCACGTTGGGTGGCACGGGATACATGCGGACGTGCATTGTCCTGTTGGAACAGCAAGTTCCCTTGCCGGTCTAGGAATGATAGAACGATGGGTTCGATGACGGTTTGGATGTACCGTGCACTATTCAGTGTCCCCTCGATGATCACCAGTGGTGTACGGCCAGTGTAGGAGATCGCTCCCCACACCATGATGCCGGGTGTTGGCCCTGTGTGCCTCGGTCGTATGCAGTCCTGATTGTGGCGCTCACCTGCACGGCGCCCAACACGCATACGACCATCATTGGCACCAAGGCAGAAGCGACTCTCATCGCTGAAGACGACACGTCTCCATTCGTCCCTCCAGTCACGCCTGTCGCGACACCACTGGAGGCGGGCTGCACGATGTTGGGGCGTGAGCGGAAGACGGCCTAACGGTGTGCAGGACCGTAGCCCAGCTTCATGGAGACGGTTGCGAATGGTCCTCGCCGATACCTCAGGAGCAACAGTGTCCCTAATTTGCTGGGAAGTGGCGGTGCGGTCCCCTACGGCACTGCGTAGGATCCTACGGTCTTGGCGTGCATCCGTGCGTCGCTGCGGTCCGGTCCCAGGTCGACGGGCACGTGCACCTTCCGCCGACCACTGGCGACAACATCGATGTACTGTGGAGACCTCATGCCCCACGTGTTGAGCAATTCGGCGGTACGTCCACCCGGCCTCCCGCATGCCCACTATACGCCCTCGCTCAAAGTCCGTTAACTGCACATACGGTTCACGTCCACGCTGTCGCGGCATGCTACCAGTGTTAAAGACTGCGATGGAGCTCCGTATGCCACGGCAAACTGGCTGACACTGACGGCGGCGGTGCACAAATGCTGCGCAGCTAGCGCCATTCGACGGCCACCACCGCGGTTCCTGGTGTGTCCGCTGTGCCGTGCGTGTGTTCATTGCTTGTACAGCCCTCTCGCAGTGTCCGGAGCAAGTATGGTGGGTCTGACACACCGGTGTCAATGTGTTCTTTTTTCCATTTCCAGGAGTGTATTATGTGGCATTAACTGCAAATACCGTCAATACTTTGTGTTGATAAGGAAAACTAAAGAATTCCTTGCTCTCCTGATAACAGAAGCATTCCACACAGGGAGGACTATACAGCAAAAGGTGAAGGCATTGAACAGTTTCCAATAAAAGCAATGCAGAACACACAACACCCACCCACCCACCCACCCACCCACCCACCCACCCACCCACCCACCCACCCACAGATTAAACTCTTTTGTTGTTATGTACTTGACTGGACCATATTTTGACCTCTGATGCCCTGAAGGCATGGCTCAATATTTCTGCACGGCACTTCCTACAACTCAAGTTCATGTCATGTCAAGTTGTTACACTATGCCAGACAAAAGGAGGTCCAACACAATATTAGGAGGTATCTAATGACTTTTATCACCTCAGTATACTTCATATGAAATACAAAATGACTACTGCCTCAGCAAAAAGTTCTCACTTCCTGGAGAACTTCTTTCAATACTTATGATGAAACGTGTCTTAGAAACTATTCCAAAATACCTCACTTAGATGTAATATTAATTATAAAAATAAATGAAGAAACTCAAATTTCATTTATTTACTGACAGGGAATCCATTCTAAACTTACATTATTACGAAACAGGTAACATAACAATTACAGCAGCTCATTTAACCACACAAAATATATAGCTTTGTTCAAAGTTATATTACTTTATTTTGTGTTTTCTTTGTAGTTTCAAGGATTTTTTCTTTTTGAGCATATCGAACATGCTTTCACATCACCATAATTTTCAATGCCTGTTAACTATGAACTACATAATTGACGCACTGAGGGTCTAAAGCACATCAACGTCAATTCTGACAGTATAGCATTTATGCAAGTTTCTGACATCCGATGTTTTTATGGTGAGTCAATTATCTGTGCTGTAAGCCCACATTCCAGAAAAGCTGTCTCATTGATTTCTCCGATATTCACTTCAGTATGGGGCTGACAACAGTGTGCTTTAGGTCTCTATGGTGTAAGGTGAGTTATTTTTCCTCTACAGCTTCCAAAATTTCTTTCCCATTTAACGAATGTGACTTTTTGTACCAGAATTACAGCAAACTGCAAAAGAATGCGTAAACACATGAAATTACACCAATGTGATCATATTGACTCATCCATTTGTGGCAACAGCTGTTAAGTTCACAAATGTTTGTTTCAAAATAATTCTAGAAAGTGACAACAGAATGCACCACCCGTCAAGGTACAGGTAGTGTGGCATTTATACATTGTTCTCACAATAAATGAGTAAGTTTTCAAGCAATAGGTGGCTCACACATCAAAGTCGCAGCCTGATCTATAATTGGGTGCTGTCTTTTTAACACAAAGTTTCGGGCTTGGTTGCCAAGGTGTGAACTATATTCCACAAGTTTAGAGTTACTATTCAGCATTATGGAATTTTTGTTGAACAATCATTTAAGTGTGCTTTCTGACATAAGTTTCAGTATACACTAGAATGCCCAAGGGATGCGGTTTACTTTATTGTATGACAAGCTGACAAAATTACTAACTCACTGCAGTGCTTTTCCCAACCTGGTTGACACACTGAGCAACAAGAGTCACAGATTGCACTGCATTCTTTTGAGGTATTCCAAGTCAACTATGTACAAGGAAGAAATATCAACAGACCGTTTTCAAATATTTTTGCACCTCACTCCTTCGCATCCTCACCTGCAATCCTATGGCGTAGTGCAGTATTTTATTCACAGTATTGTTGTATAAAAAATGAGCCATGTCTATACAAATTTGGTTGAAGTTGCTCCAAGCATTTCTGAGGCATTCTTTTATGTCACCTCTTTTCACCGCCACGTTAGCTGTAGGACTGCTAGAGCTGTCTTTCTGTAACAGTATTTTTTTCCAAATGTCAAGTGTTAGATGTGCCAAGTTTCATAGAAACCATCACCAGGGCCAACATCAATGAGCCTAGTGACACCGAAAGTATAAATGCAATATCCACTGAATATTTGTTTTGTGTCATGGCATCCCCATGACTGCTTCAATCCAAGGGATGGTAGCAGTACACCACCAACACTGTTTTCATGCAAATAATTATAACAATAAGTCATGTATGCACAACATTTGGTTGAAATTGCTCCAGAGTTTTGTTAAAAATCACCTACCACTCTCTCCTACGGGAGATAAGTGGGTCTTACACCAACATTGTTTCCTTCCTGGTGTGCACCAAGTCTAGTTAAAATTGATCAACTGTCTTAATAGATATGGGACATAAATACAGTTACAGTTATTTCCCATAACTACACTCCACGCACACAACTATGGTCCAAGCTGCTGATCTCTAATTATATTGAGTAGACCAGTACAACTGTTGCCTGCATTCCTTCTGCGTTGCATTTGGAAGTCTCGTATGTGATGGACTCCATGAAACAGCCAAACTACTATCTCAGCACACTTGGAAAGTGTCAGCTGCTGTTCCACTTTCTTTGATGAAGATTACCCTTCAGCAGGCCCCTTACATAGAACTAACATTGAAGAATGAGGAGTTCTTACATTACTTAAGACAGAACACAAGTTCCACAATAATGAAACAAATAGTAGTGAACAACACACAGAAGTGTGCACTTGTGAATTAATACGGAAAAATAGTTCACTACTGACTTAACTGTACATAGTTGGCCATTAGGAAATTTAAACTGTCCACGAGACACATGGGCTACTTACTATGCTGTCTCTCAAGCAGCTAGCAGGTAATAGTTGTTTTGAGTTCAATGTAGACTTTCCTAAAGAACTCCGTTATGGAAAATTATTTGGAAACCTTGTTTGGATCCTACAATCTGATCTTGACAATTAATTTTCCAACACAGACGGATAAGTCAGAAACTGTGGCAGAAGTGAGCTGCATGTCAAGAAGGTATCATCTTACATACAATGAATATGATTTAAATTGCAAAATTCAGCCACCAGTTAAGATGTCCAACAAAAGAGAATTAAATTCTGTAAAAGAACCACAGCATATGGGGTAAATGAACGATTTTGTCACTTCTTTTCTTATGTATTGGTTAAATTTCATCAGTTGCAATATGAACATGTTACATAAGGTTTTTCTTTCATTTCCAACTCAAATAAATTGTCAGATGAATCATAACTATTACCTATCATCATAACGCAATATTTACGTGGCAACAGAAGTCAAAAGTTATGTTGTTCAGCATTCTTAGCCTTCACATTTACTCCATTTCTGTATTTTTTCCTTAGAAAAGCACACTAATTTTACTCTTTCCAAGGCCTCTTGCATGCCTTCCCAGAAGTTGATTTAAGATAATCATAATTGAGTCAACATTGTGCTACACAGAAGACAACTTTTATTACCTACAAAGCAAAATCATGTTCCCTTTCATACTACCACTTGAAAACTCAAAACACCATGTGAAATGCATGCTTGAACATAAAAGTAGGTGCTAACCAAACCTGCAAGTTGCTCTGTTGTATCTGATCACTAACAATGCCCATGTAACGTCCTCAATAAGTTACAAGTGTGAATCATGATCAGAACAGAATCCTGTGTAGTTGCCAGTGCATATGTCGTAGCTAAGTGAATTCGAAAGTGTGCAAATTGCCGGTGCTCATGTGGTGGGTACTTCCATAATCAAGGCAGCCGAAGTGTTTGGCATTTCAAGAGGCACCACATCAAAGATTTATATCGCATACACAGAACGCAGAGAAAAATTATCCAATACACTACAACAGGGATGAAGTGCATCGAGTGATCATGACAGATGATCACTGAAGAGGATTGAGACAAACAGTAAGGGGCCGGCAACTCCAAATGTCACTGCAGAATGGAATATCATACTCGTGACCCGTCACCAACAAAACAACACAAAGCGAGCTCCATAAGCTGGATTTCCAAAACCTCTCATTTGTGACACAAATATCCATAACAGAAAATGTGACACCAAATCTAGAAAACCTGGGCTATGGAGCAATGCAAGGAGGTCATTTGGTTGGATGAGTCTTGTTTAACACAGTTTCCAACTTCTGGCAGAAGTTATGTCTGGCATACACTGTCCCAAGGCTACAGGGCAGACTGCTAGCTGTCAAGGGTGAAACAGGGTGAAAGTTCAGTGGTGATTTGGGCAACCATATCATGTTATTCCATTGATCCCATGTTTACGCTGTGAGGTCACATTAGCCACCACGGTCACTATATCTCAATATTATAGAGCCTCTGTGGTCTACCACGAAAAGGTTGTTCAATAGTTATCCCCCCCCCCCCCCCCTCTATCACTGTTACCTGAACTTGGCACTAGTTAGCAGGAAGAATAGTAAAGGATTCCCTTTAAAACTGTACAGGACCTACATTTATCCATTCTGAGACGAGCAGAAGCTCTTTGGAGTGCTAACGGATTTCCTACACCATATTAAGCTCGATAATGTATTGTGCTTTTGGTGATTCCGTATTTTTACCCATCCTTTGTACTAGGCAAATCACTTTTTTGGGTCTTTACGATTCATGTAGAAATGCTGGAAAGACAACATTATGTTTCTCTACTTTCTTGACAGTTTTGTATTTTCCTATCTAAGTAAGTTCAGCTACAGTAAGAAAAAGTGTTAAAAAAAAAGGACAAATACCTCCCTTTCAACAACCATAATTACAGGCTACAGTGTGATAGCATTCTCTCTCCTGAAATCTTGATGGAGGTGACAGAATGATTTGTAGTATAGTCCAAGGTCTAGGTTATGTTGGAAGTTGACAATCTGATTGGGAGGTGGCAAAGCATAGAAACGCGAATGCAAAATAATTGTTGCAGGAACAGACTGATCTGTATTGTCCTGCACAATAACACTCATTTCAAAGCAAAGCTATTGTTTTCAGCTGCCACAGCCAACCTCAGAGCATAAAACAGATGCCATGGTTCACTACCATCACTGCGGAAATGACTGTTTTCCCCAATTGTGGTAGTGAACCACAGCATCTATTTTATGATTTGAGGTTGATCACTGGTGGCTAATTTTGTTTCGAATTCAGTGTAATTGTGCCAACCAATAAATTATTTTCAAGGTATACTATCAATGTGTGTCTTCAGTTTGAATGAAATATTCTTTTCAGGACTGATCTACAGCACAGCCTAATAGGTATTTTCATACCATACTTGGCTCACTTTATGTTATAAAAACAAGCTGCATGGTAAATTCAGAACAGCTGCATTATACATGTATCAGAACAACTTGACAGCTACTTGTTTACAGGACAGCTACCATAGCAACAACCAGAGCCAGAGTTTGGTCACACCTTCTACCCTGTGCACAGTTTTCATTCTGCTACCCTAGTTGCCAGTCACCTGTCAGTTGCTGATGAGATTACAGTCCACAAAATAATTATTGTGATATAACCTTATATGCTTCGTTCCTCGGTGTGGTACGCTTCTTTTATGGAAAATGTGAAGAGAACTAAGTTCTTGCAGAGTGGATTCAATACTGCATGTTAATGGGGAACCTATCAACATACTCAGTATGGAATTGCACAGCTGCTGCTATCAGAGCCACTTTGAGCTGGCACATAATGGTGAACTGGTTAACATCCCCTCTCCCCTTTATCCCCAACTATCAATTACTGTTATTCTGATCCTGGTGTAGACAGCAGATAAATCTCCAACAATTATCTTGGTAGATTTCATGTACATGTATCTCCAATAAACTACAAAAAACACATCGGAGTGCATTCTTCCTATACCCACAACTTCACAGACACTACAGAATAAAAGATAATAAGAATAAAAGATAAAAAGATAAGATGGGACAACGTTTCATCTTTTATTATTTACATCAAAGAATCACTACAGAAACTATAGATTGGACACCTAGAGTGCTTTACTGAGCTTCATTATGTAAATGAAAACTACTACCCTCAAACTACTAAGTCACTTTACAAACCTAGTAACTGGGTAGGAAAGGAAGGAAGGAGAATTTCATATGGGGTACATATCACAGTAAGACTTCACATTTTCACAAAAGCAATGCTTTAGCAACCAGTATAACATGCCAAATTTAGAGCCCCTAATGACAGCCCTTTTGACAACGAAAGATATAAAAATTAGTCATCCTAACCTTGACGGTAGCTACTGGCAACAAAATATTAACACTATTGAAAGTTTGACCAACAGAAATTCTAGGGAACAAACATCTATTCCACAGAAGGAACTAAACGAAAGATTATCAGATGATCACTTAATCTACAAAGCATGAAACTCTAAACAAAGAATTCAAAATATATTCTTTACAAAGATTAAAACCCAGGCAAAATAAAGTGATCAGAGATAACATTTATCCACGAAAAGAGTTGCAGCCACATCGAGCTGCAAGTTCACTACGACTGCAATTAAAAACTTCAATGGAGATGTTAATTTGCTCTCTTGTATACATCGTGATAGAAGCACACTTACTGACCGATACTAGATTGTTTCACACCGATCTGGAATTTTAAAGTTTTTCAAGTACAGTAGAGCGTCGATTATCGGAAGTAATTGGGGGACATGGGTGTTTGGAAAACTGGTTTGTTCGGATAATCGAACTGTACATGTTTAATTGCCAAAAAGAAGTACTGTACAGTAAATTTATTCATAAAAACAGGCATCTCTTTTAGAATTACAAAGTAACATACAAAAGCAACTTCAGTAGGAATATATAGTATGTGGCATAGTTTATTAAATAAAAATATATACATATTACATACGCATTTTGCATGAACAATACACACAGTATACAAAATTTGCTATGCTCGTCTTTTGTTTTTTATATCCGTAATTTTCGACTTCCCCACCTTGTGCTCATTGGATAAAGTGGTTGCAGATTCACCTTCTAGCCTTTTAATAATCTCGTACTTGTCCCTCATAGAAAGGACAACACGTTTACGTTTAAGCATGTTGTATCGTCAAGTTCCCTTCTTCACGCAGCAGCACACAAGTGGCCGTAACAGAGAATAGAAGGTGAACTGTTTGAACCGTGAGAAGCTCTTCTTGGGGGCGCGCAATCCTTTAAACTGTGCGGAGTGGCACGCCTCAACTCTAAGCTGGCGCAGCTGTTGCTGTGAACAGCTTTGATACTGCCGCTACTTCTCCTACCAGTGCCAAGCCGACAGAAGTGTGCTGATTGTTGAAACACAGCGACTGGCGGCTCGGCCAGTCAGCAGCGCCTTGTGAAGGCCCAATTAGAAGCAATGTACCGCCAGCGGTGGCCCAGTGTGGCGACAACTGTGGGAAACTTGGTTTGGGAGTGAGGGGGATGATGGACAGTAGGGTGGGAGAGTAACAGGTGCGAGTGAATACACAGTTCGGTTAAGCGGTTGTTCGGTTGACCGACGTTCGGATAATCGACGCTCTACTGTATCGTCTTGACATATAAGTCAAAGTTCTGAAGAAAAGTGATAGAACATTTACCGTTTAGCCACACAACAGAACAGATATTATATCCGAGGGAAAACTAACTCGTCTGATACTTAATCAATTCTGGGACTTGGTTGTCATGATCTGTGATCGCCACAAACATTGAGCAACACAACAATATATCAAATGCCAACAAACTCTAGAAATAGACGTGAGTAGGAAACATACACACACAATCATGAAGAATTCATAGGTATGTCGTGTTGTTGGAAGTTTTAGTCTATGTCAGAATTGCTGATGTAAATCGTAGCTTCAATTCCTTGAATTACAGATCGGTGTGCTTTCTAGTGCAGTGGTTAGATAATTCATAAGTTTCAATAAACTCAGTTATAACTTTAATACTTTGTATCGTCTACATCATTTAACTGAACTTTATTGTGTAACTGTGAAATAATTATTTTCTTGATAGAAGGCTGAAGCTAAAAGTGATTGAGTGACATTATTAACAGTGAACAGTAATTGAACATTTTATTACGACGCTTTCTGTACTTTATTTAGAGAATACATTACCTCTGGATTTACGACGTAGGAGTTGTTGAATTAGCACCATAGCGCCGCATTAATGACGCTATAATACTTCCCAAATCAACATCTTTGTGAGGCTATAATGTGGCATCGGCTTGAAAGGTGGAAGGCTTGAATGGTGGAACTTATAATTCGGGATATCATATTATCTAAGTTTGAACATTCATTTGCAAACCGGGCATAAAAACCACTGTTATCAAGTTTCATGTAAGTTTATAAGCCCATCGCGAACACGCGAAGGATATTTGGTTTATTGTTTCAGATAAAGGGAGTTGTTGCGGTATCAAGTGGTGCTGTTGCTGTGTGTAGCAGCAAAGAAGACAGACATACTTCGAACACCATTGCTTCAATTATAAGCGAGGGCCGCTTATACATTTCGGCGTGCTGCTCGATCAGTAAGCGGATATCTGTTAAAGGGAGATAGTGTCTGAAACTAACCAAAGTGAGAAGTTTGTTTTAACAGTTACAGATAAGAGTTGTCACGACTGACGGAGGCCAACCTGTGTCAACCAGACTTTAACAACCATCCCCATCGAGCCGAGCCGACACACACACACACACACACACACACACACACACACACACACACACACACAAAAACCACCTGGAGTACCGGCATATTAGTATAGGAAAAATGTTCGCACACTGCTTTCAAATTTTATCTTTTGTGGCTGCCTTCATGCTTAATCAAAATCCCAAACTTTCTATCTTTCTTCTTTGTACTATTCCCTATCTTCAAAGAAACAGACATTCTACTTCAAAAAGTTTTACATTTTACCCATTCTGGTTGAGTACGTGTTTATTTGCATTTGTACTAATTTTTTCTACATGGAAATAAACAATGAACCCACAAATGAAAGTTTCTTCTCTGAAAGGAAAAACACAGAAACAGTAAAAAATGAGACAAAATAACATATCCAGATTTTGTAATATGTTCTGCATGAACCTCGAACCAAACAGAAATATTCAAAAATTGTATTTCTACTAATTGCAACATGAGATTTACTGCTAAATCTGTAGAAAAGATTCATAGGAAAGAGAGAGACTGAAATGCTCAGCTACAACACTGCAACATACAAGCGACAATGTTTTTATCACCACTTTAAAGAAGTTACGTAATTCATTTTGCTTGTGGCTACATGTCTGCAACTCAATTCCAGTACAAATTAAAATCCCCCACACCACAGCACCATGCCATACCAATAGGGGAGCCAAAACAAAATGCCACAATCCATCTCAACTTCAGTACCAGGCTTCATCATTTTGTTTTGGCTCCTCTAGCAGCAACCTACAGTACTGCTGTGTGGTCTTTTTAGTGTACACCACAAATGATGACATGTACCAAAAACTAATTATGTACCACATTTGCTCGTATGTAAGACAAACTTTTCCCTTCAAATAAGCTCAAAACCCAGATGCATCTTGCACGTGTGTAGCAACTTAAGGTAAGTAAGTGTAAGCTCCATTTCTTAAAAAATTTTGTTTTTCGGATTGATGCTATCCATTGTTAGTTTCCTTGTGAATTTTGAGCATTCTAATCGTATAGAGTCCAGCAGATGCATATGCGCCGACACTAACAGTTTTTATACTGTTCATTCAAGCTTCATTTATTGTTGTGTCTAGTGCGGAGATCCACTTGAGTTATACCTATATTGTGGTTTTATTTGCAAACTATGACTGAAGCCTACTTACAACTGCCTCTGGATGATGATCCCAAACTTGTCCTCATAGTGAATACTCCCTTCTGTTTATATTAATACCAGTACCAGCCATTTCACTCTGCTAGCGCCCCTGCCCTCTTCCAACAATTTTTGGAGCAGCTCACAGCTTCAGTGCTGGGTACATTAACAGCCTGGATGATACTGTGGTCTCAGGTTCCTCAATAGATGAACATTTGTGGAACCCTCATGCATCGTTCATGACTCTAAAGGCCGCCAGTCTGACATTTCACTCTGACAAATCACAATTATTTCAGCCCTCTATCCTCTATTTTGGTTTTGAAGTCTCACATGCTGGCATCAAGCTTCTACACCAGTACGTCGATGCCATTAAAGCTTTGCCCCATCCTAGAAAAGTCAAAGAGTTGCAAGCCTCTTGCTGAAAAATTGCTTGCGACCATAAATTTCTTACTGGTGTAGACAATGGCCCATTCACTTCACACTCTCTTACATAAAGATGTTCCTTTTCACTGGTTCCCTCACTGCGAGGGTGTTTTTACTTTATTAAGGCCTTGCTTGCTTACCTTCCAACCTGGCAAAAACCTTGTTTCAGCCACAGCTGCCTCCTAGTATGGCCTTTGGACCATTTTCAAACACAAATATGTGGACAGTTTTGAACACACTATAGTGTACACTTCCGAAACTAAATCGGACGCACCGGTGCAGAGAGAAGAACCCTTGCTATTGTGTAAGTGCTCAAAACATTTCATGTTTTCATAGATACTTCTAAGTTTCATTTCATTCCTGATAAAGAGGTGCATTGGAAGATCTGAGAGTCACGTGTCTGTGGTACCAGTACCTAACATACCTCAGTATTATCCACTCTTGTGGATCAGTCTCCTCTGCAGAAAGTAGGGATCTGTCACTACCCATCACTTGGCTGTAAGCAGCGTTTCAATGGTAGATCTAGGTGTCCTCACTGACCCCCTAAGCATCAAGTTCAAGTTGCTGTCTCTCACTGAAACTGAGTTAGTAGGACTTATTTCATGTTTTGGGGAAACAACCAGAAATTTTGAAAGTTCTGTGACAAGCTAGATTGAAGTTTCCTGGACTTGTGCCACTGGGTTGAGAGCTGTAGGGCACCCCTAAATTGTTCGATGTGCATGACACATCGAAGGCTGCTGCCCAAGTAGCTGGCTGCGTGTGGGTTACACACATGGATTTCTTAGATTAGGTAATTCTCCATCCAATCCAGATAATGACAGCTGTAGGAAACCCAGAGGTATCAATGTAAGAGGAAAGAAATGCCTCCCACAGATGAGAGCATTAAAATCCTAATGGTTCATTGTCGAGGCATTCACAACCAAGTGCCAGAGTTTGAAGTGCTCCTGAACAGCAATGAAGCACACACAAAACTAAGTACAGAAAGTTGGTTGAAACCTGAAACTGATACTAGGGAGATTAATGCGAAAAATTTAAGTGAATATTGAAAGGACAGGCTAATGGGGAGTAGAGGTGGTGTATTTGTCACAGCAGGCAAGAAACTCAAATCCACTGAGACAGAAATTGAGGCTACATGTGAGATTGAGTGGGCTAAACTCAGTAGCAGCAGTGGGCAAAATAATAAGGGGATCCTTCTATTGTCCACCAGACTTGTCTCATGTAATCAAAAACTTTACAGGAAACCTCTGTTCACGTGTACGTAGTTCCCCAATCATACTGTAAAATTAGGTGGAGACTTTAATCACCCAACAATTAATTGGGATAATTACAGTTTTGTTAGTTGTTGGTCTGATAAGACATCTTGTGAAACATTACTAAATGCATTCTCTGAAAACTACACAGAATACATAGTTCGGAACCCCAGAAACTGGTATGAATGACCATAACTTGGTTGTGGCAACAATGATTAATGAAGTTCAAAGGACAACTGAAACAAGCGAAAGATATACACGTTCAGTAAACTAGACAAAAAAATGAGAAGTGTCAAAATCTCAACTTTAAACTTTCAACACATCGCAGGAGCATATAGAAGAACTATAGTTCAAGTTTAAAAGAATCGTAGATAATGTTCGGATATATACAAGGTAACAATTACTGAGCTATATGAAATAAAATTGTCCTAACTTCTGAACGGTATACTTTAGGACATTCAAACTGCACAGTTGGTCGCAGGACATGATGGGAAGTGTGTAGTTTGGTTTAGCGAAGAAGCCCACTTTCATCTTGATGAGTTCGTCAATTAGCAAACAATGGGTGACAGTGTGGTGTGCAATGTCCAGCCACGGAATAGTCAGTGCAATATTCCTTGACGAAATGGCGACTACTAATCAGTACATGAAGGTTTTGGAAGATGATTTCAACCCCATTATCCAAAGTGACACCGATTTCGACAAGATGTGGTTCATCCGAGATGGAACTCGACCCCATCGAAGCAGGAGAGTGTTTGATGTCCTGGAGGAGCACTTTGGGGACCATATTCTGGCTCTGGGGACCCCAGAGACTACTAGCATGGGCCTCAATTGGCCGGCATATTCTCCAGATCTGAACACACGCTATTCCTTTTTGTGGGGCTATATTAAGGACAAGGTGTATGCCATTCATCTGCGCCACATCATCGCCAATGACGGCAGGCACATCGAACCTGTCATAATGTAAATCTGAATATCTGTAGTGACATTTACATGTTGAATAAAGTGTGTGCACACCATAGTTTGTAACCAGTTTATGTTTTTTTTCCATATAGTTCAATAATTTTCGTGTCATCCTCAATGTACCCAGCAGAACAGTTCATAATGGTAGGTATCCTCCACAGTACACAGGCACTGTAAAGACACTTCAAAAGAAATGGAGACTACTGTATAATAAATGTAAAACAAAGAATATGACTACAGATATCAGATGCTAAATGAAATTTGTTTGGCTGTCGAGAAGGCGATGCGCGAAGCCTTCAGTGACTACCCTAGCAGAATATTGTCAAGTAATCTTTCACAGAACCCAAAAAAAATTCTGGTTCTATGTAAAGGCTGTTGGTTGGTTGATGTAGGGTATAAAGGGGCCAAACTACAGAGTCATCAGCCCCTTTTTCCTCATGCAGACAAAGCTTAAGTTTAAACAATTCCCAAAAGGAGTCGGGGAAAGAAAAAGAGCAGAAAACTAAAGAGGAACCACCTGGAAAGGAAAAACGGAACAAGCTAACCAAAAGGGGAAAAACGTACACAAAAAGGAAAAGTAGTGGTAGGTATTAAAATACTATAGCAGGTGGCCAAGGCTGGCTGATCAAAACAATAAAAAAAAAGGATGAGCCAGCCACTCTGCAACACACTAAAATTTCCAGCCTAAAAGAGAAGGCAAGATGAACACATACAGGGACAAGAAGAACACCAAGGCAAACAAACAGCAAAGGAAGAGTGAGGAACAGTTAAAACAGAGAGGGGGGGAGGGGGGAGAGAATGGAGCTCTGGGAGAGAAGGCCAGGCTCCCACCCTTAGATTGTGTGGTAAAAAAAAACCTTACGAATAAAACGTATAACGCCGATAGCCATTGACACATTGTTGCCCAACACCAGAGGCAGGATGCTGGGAAGGTTCAAAGACTGCCACAGAGCGGCTAAAATAGGTCAGTCGAACAAGATGTAGACGACAGTCATGTGGGAGCCACAGCAACACCCAGGTGAATCCTCGCGATGGAGGAAGTGACCACGTATTAGCCAAATACGGCTGATGTGGAGCCAGCAAAGGGCAATGGAGTCCCTGTAACTTGAATCAATGACTGCCATACATTCGTTGTCTCCTTGATAACAGACGAAGTGAAGGCCACGTCGTTCCAAACTGGCACGTAGCTCATTATTGGACTGCAACAGGAGGTCGCGATGAAAAATAATTCTTTGGTCCATGTTGAGGCTTTTACGGGGAGTGACCAAAACAGAACTATCATCCAGCTTGTCACAGACGAGTAATGCCTGGGACTGGGTTGGAGATGTCAACTGAATCAAAACCGACCCATTGCGCATTTTGGGCAGCACTGCCACTTCCCCAAACTTGTCCTCCAGATGCTCAACAAAAAAGAGGCTTCGTATCTAGAAGGAGTTCCCATGCGTTCTGTTGCACTCTTAAATAACAAGGTGAATATGGCTCTCTTCGCTCTATAGCCCTACATTCCTCCCATGGTGTTGCTAGGGAGGGAAATGATTTAGAATCATATTTGTCAGCAATGTAATCACCCTTCTCTTTCTCAGAGACTGCTCGGGTCATTCGGTCCCAAGCGAAAGATGACTTGGTCCGCTTAATTGCAGGTCATCCGCCCTGATACCACCCACTCCCATTAGGAGTTTCTCCCACAGGCACCACCCAGCCATGGCAAAGGCCACCTGTCACGATGGCCATTGCCGGGAGTCCTGATGCCCCAAGAAGATGGGCATCTACTCCTTGGCATACGTGGGCAGTTTGCAGCTCTGACATCAGCAGTGCGATCCCTGTGTTGTCAGTGGGCTACCATCAAATGGGTACATGGTGCTGGATATTGAGTGTGTAAAAATCCAATAGTGTCATGGAGGCGGAAGAGGACAGCAGACAACGGAAAAAAGAAGACGTACCCCGGAAGGTACCCTCACCAAAATAGTTGAGTTGCAGGTGGAGATGCAAAGCCATGACAATAAGAGGTGCAAGAGATCTAATCCAACAGCACTGTGGATAACTGGAGCACCACATAAGACGTCCTTCACCAAATGGCCCACACTTCTGTAGAATTTGGAAAGTGGTAAGTCAATTTGGAAAGTGGGAAGTCAAACCATAAAATGGGACCTGAACTCATTGGGCTGAAAAGTGGGAGACCCCTTTTAGTTGCATCTTATCACAGGCAGGAAAACCTTGGGCCTATTGTAACCCATGAACCCATAGGTGGGTATAAAGGCTGTTAGTGGCACCATAAGTTAGCGTCCAGACCCTAGCAAATGAGACATGAACTGAAATTGAGGATAGCAAAGTAAAAGCTGAAATACTTAATTCCATTTTCAAATATAATTTTACAGAGGAAAACCCAAGAGTATTGCCCCAATTTAATCTTTGTACCACTGAAAAGATGAGTGAAGTAAGTAGTAGTGTCAGCCATGTTGGGTCAATCCATACCAACTGGTCCAATAAAAAAAATAATTGCTTGCTTAACCATCTCAGAAAAATTTTATATTTGCTGGGTGAATTCCCCAAGGTTTAGTAGTCACAAAACATTTTTTTTTTAATTTTTATTGTTTATTATTTTCAAATGGCGGCCATATTTGTTCCAGGCCGCATGCGATTTTTTGTATTTGCAAGCATCTACATTTTTTACAATTATGTAGTAGTGGATTGTCCTAAGCCTTTCAGATAAAATGCATTTAGTTCAACACACTCTGGGCTACAAATTAACATCATCACCACTTAGCTGAATGTATTTTTTAATATATTTTTAATATTTCAAAGTTATCAGCCACAAATTAAAAAAAAAACCCTCAATTTTTGAACAGTAGTTTTCCAAAGAAAGATTAATTTCTAAGCTTTAATATTTTTTCTGGTATTACACCGTATAGTTTAGTTACTTTTTATAGAGTATCAATGGTGAGCAGCTTACACTTAAAAAATACACTATTTTAAAAAATTGATTTTTTAATTTTTCCATTTTGTGGCCAGCAGTATCTTTGTTGCGGGACCAGATAAAAATCAGAAAACTTCACAGTTAATAGACCTTCATGATATCAAACTTCAGTATAATTTCAACTTTGAGTTACAAAAAAAAAGATTACAAACACGAGTCAAAAATATGTTTGTTAACATCTGCGATATCTGGTAGGCTAATCAAATAAATTATACCAATTGCATAATGTAACACACCACGTTACACTAGCTAATGATTATTTGTCGAAACAATGCTGCGATAATTGTACCAGGCGGCTAACAATTACATCTGCAAGCCTATACAAGTCTGATTGTTGTCTTCCCCCCTTACACCAACAATTGTCTACTCACACTTATTTAGCTATAAGTTCTTGAAGTGTGCAGTTGAAAAATGCTGTCTCAGTGTTCTGTTGGTGTTGTTATTAATGAAACACGTCATAAAAGTGTGTATGGCGTGTACCCTAAAGACATTACTTTAATCGAAGATTACAGTGCAGAAGAGAAAGTGTTGTTTCACTTACAAGTCGGCCCAGAGGTCAAATCAACATGCAAGTACCATGAAATGAAATACTTAAAAAAATTTCATCACCATTTTGGTCAGTCTTGCATGGACCCGTTTGAGAAACATAAGACACCTATAACAAAAGGTCTGCGAGAAATAACATTTGATCATTATTGTAAAAATAAAAGTCCTATTGTCAATCTCATACCAGGAAAATCATTGTGTCTAACATGTTATTCTAAGACATTTGTAATTCACAAGAGAGAGGATAGTGAAACCTCAGATACAGAATTTTGTGACTTATCAGCAACCATTAAAAAAGTAGATACAGCTTGTGAAATCCTGAGTATATCAACTGCTAGTAAAATTATAAAACTAAGTCAAGATAAAAGACCGAGTGCCATGAATACAAAAATTGAGAAAATGGTAGCTACAGTCATAAAGAAGTTGGAAGTTTCATTTCAAAATACAATTTGTACTAAAACAGATGGAACTTCACCAACCGAATATGATGATATGATGGAAAAACTAAAAACTAAATGCAGTACTTCAGAGAGAATAAAATCAAGATTATCAGTTTATTACCAAATTCTTGGAGTCGAGCAAAAGTTAGTGATGAATTTAATGTGTCAGAATGTATTGTTAAGTTAACAAGGCAATTAGTAAAAGAACAGGGAATTTTACCAGCATTACAAAAGAAAAGTGCATCTAATTTGGTAGACGAAAACACAATCAATCAAGTTATTAAGTAATATGAGGATGATAGTAACAGCTGTTAGATGTCTGGCAAAAAAGACTGTTTCTGTGAAAGAAAATGGTTCTAAGATTCAAAGACAAAAAAGGTTAATATTGTGTAATTTGAATGAACTATTCACTGAATTTAAAAAAAAGAAAATCCTGACATTAAAATAAGAAGATCAAAGTTTTGCGAGTTGAGACCAATATTGGTGTATTGTTGCAGGGGCATCTGGCACCCATAATGTTTGTGTTTGTACCATCAGAATGTAAAGTTGATAATAGATGGGGCCAATCTTAAGAGTTTACTATAAAGACCTTTAGGAAGTTATGGTATGCAATACTGACAGTTACAATTGTATGATCAAGGGAAAATGTGAAGATTGTCCAGGCAAACAAGCCTTACTTGACATGTTTGAAGAATCCAAAGACGACAATTTGATGCCTGACAATATAAAATACAAACAATGGGTGACACGACAGAACTGAAATGATGACAGTAATAAAATCATGAGAAGAGTTTTTTGAAGTGTTGGTGGCAAACCATGAAAATCTGAAAATGCATCATTTTATTGCTAAAGGTCAAAGTAAATTTTTGAAAGACAAAAAGCAAACCTTGGCAGCTGATGAATGCTTAGTTCTTGCTGACTTTTTGAAAAATTATTCCTTTGTTGTTCAAGATGAAGTACAAGGGCACCACTGGGTTAACGAACAGGCCACAGTTCATCCATTTGTATTCTACTATAAAGATGAAAAGAAACTAATGAGCCACAGCTATTGTGTCATAAGTGACTACCTTGAACACAACACTACAGCAGAGCACATTTTTCAACTAAAATTAACAAACTACTTTGAACAGCACCACCCTTCAATAAAAAAAACTGATTTACTTTTCGGATGGGGCAGCAAGTCAATACAAAAACAAAAAAAATCATTAACACCTCCTTTCATAAAGAAGATTTTGGGTTTGATGTAGAATGGCACTTTTTCGCTTCATGCCATGGGAAGAATGCTTGTGATGGTGTCGGGGGTACAACAAAGCAAGCTGTCACAAAAGCAAGTCTGCAGCGGACCGATGACAATCATATCATAACACCTCAAGAAATGTTTGAATTCTGTAAAAAACATATCAAAAGAATTACCTATGCTTTTGTACAGTGTGAGGAAATACTAGAAGTGTATGGCAGTGTGTTGAGAAAGGAAAAAAAGGTACAGCACTTGTCTGAAGACTAAAGGCACTCTTATCTTTTCATTGTTTTGTACCCCATTCACACAACTTACTGAAGTTTAAGATCACATCAACTTCGCCCGATAGTGAACATCAGTGTGGAAAACTTTTACAACTGGTTCTTCAAAATAAAGACATAGTGGCTTGTGTTTACGATGGATTGGTGAAGTTGATAATATTGACTGTCAAAACCAAGATGTACATATTGTATTTTATCACCCTCTAGGACCAAGGACATTTTTCAAAACAATTGAGAAGGATCAAGTTTGGATGCCACTAAGGAAGCTGTCTCATGGAATTTAGAACCGTGACTGGGTGAACTTATAATTTAACACCCAAACTGAGTGAACAAATTTCTCAAACGTTCAATGAGCGATATACTAAAAACAAATAACAAGAGAACAATATAATGAAATAGTAGGCTTATTTTCAATAAAAAAAAAGTAATCATATATATGATACTGTAACTGATGTATTTTATTCCATAAGCCTAGATATCACAGATGTTAAAAAACATTTTTCACTCATGTTTGTAATTTTTTTCCATAACTTCCAATTGAATCTCAAAGTTGAAATTTATACTGAAGTTTGATATCATAAAGGTCTATTAAGTATGAAATTTTCTGATTTTTATCTCGTCCCCCAAACAAAGATATTGCAGGCCACAAAATGGAAAAAATTAAAAAAATATATTTTCTTCAAAATTGCTTGTTTTTTAAGTGTAAGCTGCTCACCATTGATACTCTATAAAAAGTAACTAAACTATACAGTTTAATACCAGAAAAAATATTAAATCTTAGAAATTAATCTTTCTTTGGAAAACTACTGTTCAAAAATTGAGTTTTTTAAATTTATGGCTGATAACTTTGAACTATTAAAAATATATTAAAGAATACATTAAGCTAAGTGATGATGATGATAATTTGTAGCTCAGAGTGTGTTGAACTAAATGCATTTTATCTGAAAGGCTTAGGACAATCCACTACTGAATAACTGTAAAAAATGTAGATGCTTGCAAATATGAAAGAACGCATGCAGCCTGGAACAAATGTGGCTGCCATTTCAAAATAATAAACAATAAATTTTTTTAAAAAATGTTTTGTGACTACTAAACATTGGGGAATTCACCCAGCAAATATAAAATTTTTCTGAGATGGTCAAGCAACCAATTATTTTTTTCTTGGACCACTTGGTATGGATTGACCCTGTTGAGAAACGGCTGAAATAGTTGAAATTGTAAGCTCCAGAGCCTGATGGAAGCCCTCAAATTCTATATTGAATTTGGGATTGAGTCACCCCTCTTTTAAGTATAGTCTATCATAGATCCCTCCTCAAACATAAAACTGTGCCCAATAGTTGGAAGAAAGCAGAGGTAATGCCTGTCAACATGAAGAGTAGTAGAACTGATCATCAAAACTACCATCCAATATCTTTCACATCAATTTGTTGCAGAATCTTAGAATATATTCCAAACTCAAGCACAATGCAGTATCTTGAATAGAATGACCACCTCCATGCCAACCGGCATGGATTTCGATAACAGTGATCATGTGAAACCAGGTCGAAATCGCCCTTTTCTCGCATGATATACTGAAAGCTTTTGATCAAGACAGGTAGATGCAGTGTTTCTTGATTTCTGCAAAGCATTTAAGCATTTGATCAGTACTGCACCTTTGTCAAAAGTTCAATAATATGGGGTACCAAGTGAAATTTGAGATTGGATTGAGGACATTTTCATAGGGAGGACACAGCAAGTTATCTAGGATGGAGAGTCATTATCAGATGAAGTAACTTCGGGTGTACCCCAGGGAAATGTGTGTTGTATAAAAATGATCTCAGTGACAATATTAATAATAACCTTAAACTTTTTGCAGATGATGCAAACTGAAAAAGGCTGCATAAGTAGTCAGTCAGATCTCTATGAGATTTCAAAGTAATGCAAAGACTGGCAACTTGCTTTAATGTTTAGAAATGTAAAACTGTACTACACACTCACACACACAAAACCCATAGTGTCCTATGACTATAATATCAATGAGTCACTGATGGAATTGGGCATCTCGTTCCAATACCTCGGTGTAACACTCTGTAAGGTTATGAAGTGGAATGATCACATAGGCTCAAATGCGGTTAAAGCACGTTTCTTCAGTTTACTGGTGGAGCGTGGGGGAAGTGCAAATCAGTTTATAAAGGACAGTGTTTACGTATCACTCATGCAACTCATTCTAGAATACTGCTCAAGTATGTGTGACCCATACCAGATATGACTAACAAGGGATACTCATCACATACAGAGAACGGCAACACAAATAGTCACATGTTTGACCCATGGGGAAGTGTTACAGAGATGCTGAAGAAACTGAACTGGCAGACTCTTTAAGAGAGATGTAACTATCCCGAGGATGTCCACTCAACATAGGGATCATGAGGACACACACACACACACACACACACACACACACACACGCACGCGCGCACACGCACACACAGAGGCATTCAAACAATCATTCTTCCCACATTCCATATGTGAATGGAACAGGAAGATACCCTAATAACTGCTACAATGAGAAGTACCTTCTGCCATGTGATTTGCAGTGGTTTGCAGAGTATGGCTGCAGATAAACCTTCGGTTTCTCTTTCCATTCCTTCGGTGTCCTTACTGGACAAAGCAGTCCATCGTCTGCAATGCTTGCCTGTGTTTTTGTCATGCTATAACTATTAGAGTCATTTCAGACACACAGTGCAGAATACTAATGCAGATGCTTTTACTCGACTGCCAACTGACACTGATCCAACATCTGATCAGGATGAAGTGCTGCGTTTCCAATTACGACACTGAAGCCCAAACACCATGGTTTTCTCATCAGCATTTCTCAGATTTCGGTGGCTGTCACAGCTGATCCTGTCTTATGTCACACTGTTCAATTTGTAGACCACAGCTAGCCAAGCCAGGTAAACCACGAGACCAAGTGTCAGACTCTTTGTGTAACTATTATGCACTCTGCAACTGCCTCCCCATTCTTGATGGTGTGTTAGTGTTGGCTACTGAAGAGTCAGCACCCAGGGTTGTGATCCCATCCGCACTGGGGTGGGACATCACACACTTTCTCCACCTCTGGAGTGTTTCTCATACAAAATAGTCGGCCCGCTGACACCCGTTCTGGCTTAGTGTGAGTGTTGTGGTAGTCTGCTCACAGTGCGCCACCCATTAAACGTCATCATGGGCCTCCCTTCCCCATGACCCCCCCCCTCCCACTCCCCCCCCCCCCTCCCAGTGCCCCTGAGAGCGTATTCATGACGGTTTTGCAGGTCCGTCCTTTAATTCCATTTGGACCTCTGCCCCTGCGGTCACCTTGACCATCTGTGCCGGTCCCTGCAGTGAGATCCACGCCACCTCCAGTTCCTGCGCTCTCTTCACTCTGGGTGCCATCACTGTCGGGTGCTGAGTAGCTAGTGGCGGGCTGCCGCCTTGTTTTCAGACCCTGACACGCCATCTCTGCTGCCTCCATCACTTAGTGCCCGCCCAGATGTGCACATGCATACAGCACCATCACCATCTGTGCTCCCTTAAGCCCTCTCGCAGGGGAGTGGGTGCCGCACATGTCCATGCCCATGCCATTTCAGACCATATTCTCCTGTCCCAGCACCATACCTGCTACAGCTGTCATTGCCTACCAATGAAGACATGAGCATCTCCACAGGAGTGTTGCAACCCCATAATGCAAGGTCACAAAATCAAACAGCGCACAGTACAAGTGCCTCCATGGTCAGGCTAGAGAAGTCATCTTGCAACCTGGACAGATGGTACAGCAAGTGCTGTACCATATGCAGTGACCCAACATAAGCCCGGCATGCTGTGCCTTCGGTCTATCTTATGTTTACTTACTTATAAGTAGTATGCTCACGTATGTGACTGTATATTGGTATGTTCTATAGTTATGAAACTTTGTATCATTCTACACTTCGTTCAGTGTTATTGTGAACCCCTTCATGTGGAAGCAGAAGAAAACTTGGTTGGTGTTACTTCTGATACTGTGTCTATAGAATGTTACAAGATGTATGCTGAAGTTTTATGGATACCTTCGTACTAAGTGAAAAACCTATCCATGTCACAATGAATTGAAGTCACATGTATACTTTTTTTATTTCACTGTGCTGCTAAACTGTTCAGTGAAGTAACTACCTGTCCTCAATTTAACTGCTAAAGAACAAGAGTTCACGTCCAAGTTATTATTTGGACACTAATTATTCCTTATCTTGTGGAAGAAGTCAGAAAACACAGAACTGAACCGCCAACTAGAACCGTGTCAGAAATATTTCGAAAGTGTAGACGCTGTATACCAAAGCAAATACTGGAAATTCAGGAGGTTCATTCTGAACAACTGTTTCTCACACAGGAATAATATCTAATCTCACAGAAACAGAAGGAAAGACCATGAACATTACAAAAACTATGAATTATAGAAAAACTGGAAATAGAATTTGCTATACCTGCTCTCCGATTCTGAAAGATGCCGACATAACGCTTCTCTCCTCTCCACTTCCAACTGCAGCTTCCGCTGTAGTCTTAGGTTCTCTTCACGGATGCTCTTTTCTTCATTTACATACCGCTGCATTTTTTCGGTGTCTGTGAAAAAAAATTGAACACTATAAAGACAAAAAATTAAAGAGTTTGGAATCATATTTGCCAATATTAATATCAATGGACAACTGACAGACACAAACTAATGATGATTAAAAAACTACCAGACTGACGACTTATGGAAGACACGAAGCAAGAAATTCATGTGAATCACGGAAATGGCATGTTCTATCAATGAAGACATGAACATCTCCATCATCATGAACATCATTTTTGTAACTTCAAAGCTGATCTATTTTGAAAGGTTGTTCTCTAAGGGAACAATTGTCTTACTGGAGAACGTAATTTCAGATGATGATGATGATGATGACAGGCAATGAGCAGCAACTAGTAATGTGCATGTAACATACAGCTTTCCAAGATGCCTTGTGCAACAACCATTTAACACAACGTAACTCCCACTGACAAGCACAGTTTTTTGTGTATCCCATAGTGTATATGAAAACGGAACATTGTTAAATGAATATTTATCAGTCTGTTTTCCTCTGAGTAAAAAAGAATCCATTTCAATCACTCGACAATAAGATCACAATATACACAAGCCAAACAAAATTTTAACCACACCAGTAGCTCGACAATGAAAACGGTAGGCAAAGTACAGTAATATTACAATTGCTACTCAACATGCTACTCCTGTATCAATTACTCAAGTTCACTTAAACTGCTTAAAAACCTATCAAAGAAGGAGTATGGAGAAGAAGGTCAATCGCCACATGGGCTGAATCCCAGACATCACAACATGAGGGTCCAGGAGGCACTGACCCACTACTGAAAACTTTAATATGTGGGAAAGGCTGCAAAGGACGGTCTTCTCTAGAAGCGAAATTCACTGCACACACTTTTTTTTTTTTTTTTTGACACTCAAATGACATATTACTTGTCAAGAGAATATTCTAGGGCAGCAGCATAGTTGGGGCTTCCACTAGCTGCTCCCTATATCCATGTATACCCATTTTATCATGTATATACTCTGAACTTCATCAGCATGCTTTCTAGCCCCTCACTGCTCCAACTACACAGCCTATGTCTCCCACAGCTCTTCACTGCTTTATCAAAACTCCATGTAGCCACATACATAAATATTATAAATAAATTAAGCACAGTGTACTCACTCTCCTGCTGTGCTATGGCCAGCTGATTCCGCAGTCGTGCCACCTCACTACGTAGAGTTTGTATATGGGTGCTCAGATTTGCAGCTGGATCACCGTTGCTTATTTCTCGAGGTGATGCAGGATCTGATACTGGCTGGTCCAGTTTTATCTGCAACATCCTGCACAGCAAACACTTACAAATACATATTTCTTGAAACAGTTTCAAAACCTCAATATTCACATTCATTTTCTGGAAATTAATGAAGCACACAATTTAACAATTATCCTCCACTTTGAGAACAATGACACTTCCTCACTAACCCTTAGACTGTATGTCAACTAATATGGAAAGGATAGAGTGCTAATCACCATAAAGATGACATGTTGATGTGCAGACAGGCCCAACAAAAGGGCTGTTACCCATCAACCTTTTGGCCCAACCCTTCATCAGAAAAGTGGGTGCACGCACACGCACACACAGCCGCTATTTATGGGCACTCAGGCCAGACAAACTTAAGGGGATGACACTGTGGTTCAGGTTGGGAAAAAAAAAAAAAAAAAAAAAATACTGATTTTCGGTTTTCATCATATTTTGATAGATTAAGGTTTTATTTAAGTACTATGGAAAGGATTTTGGTGAAAAAAAATTTTTTTTTCAAGCATTTAAAGAGCATTTACCTACCACATGTGTTTATATGCCACACCCACTTTTCTGCATGTTTTTAGATCTTTATATCCCTACATTGAACGTTAGGGATTTTTTTTTTAGTCCAGTGTGTGTCGGCTATCCTTGGAATGCAACTGTCAGTATCCTTTTTTCAAATACACAGTTAGTTTTGTTCAGGTGTGATTGCAAGTAGTTATTATACTTATGTTTGCAGTGCTAGTTTACGTGTGTTTTGTTGTGTTTATTGAAGATGACAAAACGTAAAGGCACTTTCAAGAAACGACAATTTAGAGGAAACAAGTTTAGAAAGCTTTCTGTACAAGAGGTTATGCCGTCTGGCAACGATGTTTCTAATTGTAATTCTTCAACAAGTGCATCATCAAAGAAGCACTCACCACTTCAAGAGCATTACAACGAATTTACTGTAAGTGACGAGGGGTGCAGTAACATTATTAAAAATTTGAGAATATCATCAGATGTAATTTCTAAATTTGTATAATGTACAGAGTGTGGTGAGACACAGAGTGTGAAAATTTGTGAGAGTGCGAGTGGGAGAAAAAGCCTGGCAATTGCTTTGTGTTTAATTTGCACGAAATGCTCAGCTGTGATTTCATTTACAAGTTCTTCAAAACCAAATGCAAGTGGCCCTTATGAAATCAATACTAGATTAGTTTATGCCTTATGATCCATTGGCAAGGGCATGGATGCAGGGAGAACAATTTGTTCAGTGATGAACTTACATCAACCACCACATAAATTTGAAAACCTGACTGCAATATTAGAGAATGCTGTATGTGAGATCGGTGAGGAAAGTGTGGAACTGCGTGCTAGGTAAACAGTGAAGAAAATGATGGACATCGGATACTGCAGTTGCACTTGATGGAAGTTGGCAGAAAAAGAGGACATACTTCTCTGAATGGAGTAGTGACTGCCACGAGTGTAGACACCGGTAAAGTGTTAGATGTGGAGATAATGTCTAAATATTGCAAACGTTGTAAAGTCAATGAACATAAAGAACACAACTGTGCGGCTAATTTTCGAGGAACAAGTGGTGGTATGGAAGTTCACGGAGTACAACAAATATTTCATCACTCCGTAGAAACAGAGGCGTATAGTACACCAACTATTTGGGCGATGGTGACAGTATGGCATACAACAATGTGGTTAACTCTAAGCCATATGGAGATGCCATTATTAGCAAAATAGAATGTGTAGGCCATGTTCAAAAACATTTGGGTACAAGGCTGCGAAAAGTAACTGTTGATATGAGAGGAAAAAAAAATTAGAAAATGGAAAATTGTTGACCGGACAGGTGCAGTTAACTAAAACTGAAACAGAAAACTTGCAGGTATACTATAGGCAGGCAATAAGGAGAAATAAAGAAAAACTGGAGGCAATGAGGAGAGATGTTTGGTCCATATTCTTCCATAAGTCATCTACTGATGATAAGCCATGTCATGGATTGTGTCCATCAGGAGAAAATTCGTGGTGCAAATGCAATAGAGCTCAGGCAACTGGAGAATCTTATGCTCACCAGCATTCTCTTCCAGCTGCTGTTATTACAGCAATTAAACTTATTTTCAGAGACTTGGCTCATCCTGACCTTCTAAGGAACTGCCTGCATGGGCAAACGCATAACCCAAATGAATCTTTCAACAGCATAATTTGGAACCGCCTTCCTAAAACTGTATTTGTAGACATGCATACAGTGAAACTAGGAGTTCATGATGCTGTTATTACATTCAATGGTGGTAATATTGGAAAGTGTGGGGTACTGAAAAAGCTAGGAATTAATCATGGTGAAAATATGATCACCGGGTTACAACACTGCGATAAAATGAGGATAGCTGATGCACACAGGTCTGCATCTAATATGGCCAAGAAAGCAAGACAAACATCCACGAAGGTGAAAAAGAAGCTTGAAGACCTGCTAGAGGCCAAAGAAGGGCCATCATATGCAGCAGGACAGTTTTAATTAACTGTAAGTAACAAATTTCAAGAGTTTTTTCTTTAAAATCAACTTCTCGCAAACTAAAATTTTCAGTACATTTGCCCCATTATATAAGAAACTATCATAGATAAATGAATGAAATTTTCAGTGACTCTGCATAACATAAAAAGCCACCTCTGGTACTACATTCATTAATATTTCCCCATTAGGAAGTTCACAAAAATATATTTTCTGCAGAAAAAACTTAATATTTTTTGTTACTAATTTTAAAAAAGTATTTCTTCAAAACTATTAAATAGATGAAGTAGATTTTAGTACAGTTGACTTATCATCATGTAACATACAGTAAAAATATTAAGGTCCTGTGTCAAATAGTTTTTTCATAAATGGATCAAATACTTGCCTAAATTAACATGGGTTAGATAGGCAGGGTGTGGTCCCCTTAAATGAAACCAATGGGACCAACAATCCTACCTTCGAAGGAAAGGTATACAAACAAATCCGCCATTTTCACCCATATGGCAACCTCCAATGCCAACCTGTTTACGGGTCGACTAGGAGAAACCTTCCCAAGCCACCTAAACCCTGATCTGGTTCACATTTATTATTGACATCTTCATGATCTGGACTATATCTGGACTCAGAGCCGGGATACCCTATCCCCATTCCTTCATAACCTTAACACCTTCTCTCCCACACACTTCAGGTGGGCCTTCTCAGCCCAGTGTGCCACCTTCCTAGACATTGACTACCTTCTCTGCGAGGGCTCCATCCACACCCTAGCCATGTTAAACCCAGCATCAACCAACAGCACCTACATTTAGACAGCTGCCAATCCCTTCCACATCAAAAAATCCCATGCACACCACATAGCCACTAAGAAATGGCATACCTGCTGTACCTGCAGCTCTCTTGCCCAGCATGCTGAAGGTCTCACAAATGCCTTCATATACAGACACTATGCCCCAGACCTAGTCCACAAACAGATTTCCTGCGCCGTAGCTCCACCCCCCCCCCCCAAATATATGACAGGTACACACACACACACACACACACACACAGATATATATATATATCCATCCGCACATGTGCAGATGGAGGTGTGTGTGTAAGTATTTCCGCTCCCGGGATTGGAATGACTCCTTACACTCTTGCTTAAGGGGATACGGAATCGGATTTTGGGTTAAAAAATCGAATTTTTTTTATTGGCGTATTATATTCTGCCATGTTTCCTCTTTAAAATGATGTATCATACATAGCTCTACTACAATTATAACTATTTTATTTTTATATATTTGTGAGATCGGGTATTGCGCTTTAGTTATACACGTCTCTCGTGGCTGACCATGAACTTTTTGGCAGTACCTTTAAAGTGACATGAATTCAAATATCCCGGTTTCCAGCGACTATTTATACACTAGTTGCCCGAAAATGTTTCTCTCTGGTTTCCTCAAGTTACTCTTTGACTTTGTGGCGGGACTGTTTTGTAAACAGTGTGATATAAGAAAGTAGTTGTTGTTGAGTTATTTCGTATTTAGTGCTTCATTTTTCGCAGTGAAAATGCCTAGAGCTAAAGCAAAAGTATTTAAAAAGCGTGTGAACTGGCAAAAGAAATGAAATAATGATTCATTAGCAAAGCAAAGCAGTTCATCATCATCACTGTTGGAAAATGTGAATCCACTTATTACTGATTTGCCGAACGAACTTACACCAAATGAAAACAGTGCTTCTCATAAAAAACTAAGAGATTTGGAAGAGAAATATAATTTACTTGATAGAGGGAATGAAGTTTTTGAACTCATTGATACGAATATATTGTGTGAAGCTCTTGAAAACAGTTTGTGCTGCAAAAAATGTCATGGAAACGTTTCTCTGAAAGTAGAATCCCATGTTGGCCTGGCTGCCCAGTTTAATTTAATATGCAGTGTTTGTAAATACAGCTGTAAGTTTCCAAGTTCGGTTTCAGTAACTGTAAATAATGGATACAAGAAAACTGAACTTTATAGTGTAAATATTAGGTTAGTTTATGGATTGCGAGCAATTGGTAAGGGCAAAGCAGCTGGTGATATGCTATGTGGTGTTCTAAATCTTCCAAGTGCACCTTCAAAGTTTGAAGCTTACAATTATGTACTAGGATCTGCAGTTGAAGATGTAGCACAGAAGTCAATGCAGGTTGCTGTGGAAGAAGCAGTGGAAGAAAATGACGGCAGTCGTGACCTCACAGTGGCGTTTGATGGCACGTGGCAGAAAAGGGGCCACACCTCCAACAATGGTGTTGTAACAGCAACTAGTGTTGATACTGGCAAGGTTATTGATGTTGCAATAATGTCTAAATACTGTAGGTGCACAGGCAGGCTGAAAAATGAACACAGTGATGACTGTATTGCTAATTATTATGGTAGTAGTGGTGGCATGGAGGTTGCTGGGGTGAAGAAAATTTTTCATCGCTCTTCACAGTGGTATAATGTTCGCTATGTCAAATATCTGGGAGATGGTGACTCTAAAGCATTCAAAGAAGTTTTGGAAAGCAAACCATATGGGAACAGTGTAAATATAAGCAAACTTGAATGTATAGGACATGTGCAGAAGAGAATGGGTGCCAGGCTGAGAAGGTTAAAATCAGTTATGAAAGGGAAAAAACTAGATGATGGGAAAACCTTGGATGGCAGAGGAAGATTGACTGATTCCATAATAGACCACATTCAGAACTGCTATGGCCTTGCAATCAGGCAAAATACAGGCAATCTTGAAGAAATGAGGAGAGCTATATAGGCTTTATATTTCCACACCGCATCCACGGATGAGCATCCACAACATGGTTTGTGCCCCAAAGGTGAAAACAGCTGGTGTAAATACAATAGGGGACTAACAACAGGAGAGAAATACATTCACCACCACAGTCTACCATCAGCCATCATGGCAGAAATAAAGCCCATTTTCAGAGATCTGGCTGACAGAAGTCTTCTGATGAAATGTCTTCACGGAAAAACGCAGAACCCCAACGAGTGCTTGAATAGTGTGATATGGCATCGTCTCCCAAAAACAGTGTTTGTCGGAATTAATACACTACATTTTGGTGTGTATGATGCTGTGGCAACCTTCAATCTTGGAAAAATAACTAAATGCCAGGTCCTTCAAAAGTTGGGTATGTGTGTTGGTTCCCGTACGGTACGTGCTATGTTCTTTTTAGATCAGCACAGACTAAGGCATGCTGATAATATAATCAAGACATTAGTGAAAAAAGCAAGACAGGTGCAGAGGGGTGCCAAAAGAAGACTTGAAGATGATTATGAAGACTGTGAAGGGGGTATTAGCTACGGATCAGGAATGTTTTAATCTTCTTTCTCCGTTTCCCGTAAGTTTACTTTTTACTTCATCTAGGAACATTATCTCAGGTACTGGTCAACCTAGAAGTCTGAAATTTTTATGACGTAGTGACATAGGTCCCTATTACATACTGAAACAACGATTTTTTAATTACTTGATTTACAAAAGACTTAGGGGTGATAGTCTAGTAAAAAGCGATGGAAAAAATTTACTTAAAAATAAATGTACAATATCTCTGTAAGAAAATACTTTGACAATAAACTGTTGTTTCAGTATTGTTGTAACATATGAATGCACATACCGAAAAATTTTTACCTCTCTGTCTCCAGTAGTTTGTGAGAAAATGTTCCCTATAGTAGGCATATATTAACATTGCGGGGATAGGTGATTCCGTATCCCCTTAAAACCCACATCCTTTTGTCTTTCCCTCTCCTTCCCTCTTTCCTGATGAAGCAACCGTGGGTTGCGAAAGCTTGAACTTTGTGTGTGTGTGTGTGTGTGTGTGTGTGTGTGTGTGTGTTTATTTGTGTGTCTATCAACATACCAATGCTTTCGTTTGGTAAGTTACATCATCTTTGTTTTTAGATATATTTTTCCCATGTGTAATGTTTCATAAATTCTCCCACCACCCCCATGAACCATCTACAAAGGAGTGCCCCCCCCCCCCCCCCATCACCTAATAACACCCCAGACTGGAACACCTTAAACACATCCTTTGTCAGGGCTTTAACTATTATGTCCTGATACAAGGTACATCCTACCTAAGAACCTTCCCAACCATCCTAAACTGGTGTCCCATTGGCCATCCAATCTCCAAAACATCCTAGCCCATCCCCATGGCACTCTGAATCCTAACTTTTTGCCATAGGGATCATATCCCTGTAGAAAATCTGGGTACAAGATATGTCCAACCCACTTGCCCAGTTCCAATCCACAGGCCTATCCCATCCTATCAGAGTCGGGCCACCTGTGAAAGCAGCCATGTTATGTGTCAGTTTTGGTACAATCATTTCTCTGCTTTTCATATTGGTATGACTACCGACCACCTATCCACCAGGCTGAATGGCCATTGACAAACTGTGGCAGAGAGAGAACTGGACCACACTGTTACACAACATCCAGCTGAATATAAAATGCTTTATTTCAATGGCTGCTTCAGAACCCAGGCCTTCTGGATCCTTGCCTCCACCACCAGCTTTTCTGAATTGTGCACATGGGAGTTATCCTTATAACAAAGTCTCTACTTCCAAAACCATTCTGCCCTCAACTTACGGTACTGCTCCGCCTAGCAGTTTCTGCCCACTCTGACCCACACCTTCTTCCCACTCACGCCCCATCACCCTCATTGTGCTCTTATTCTTTACCAATGTACCACCAGTCTTTTCCCCTTCTCTGCTCCGCTCCACTCCACTCCTCTCCTCTCCTTTCCTCTCCCTATTTTTCCCTTCCCTCCCTCCCCAGCCTCCCAATGCTGTATCAGGTAGCCCTGTCTCACCTCTAGTCCCTGCACATTCCACTGTGCAGCACTGTTTCGTCTTACTCTATCCGTATCCTGCCAACCCTGCCCCTTCCCTGTTTCACTACAAGTTGTTGCTCCCATCTGACATGTTTCAGTCTGACCTAAGCAGATTGTGTGTGTGTGTGTGTGTGTGTGTGTGTGTGTGTGTGTGTGTGTGAGAGCGAGCGCGCGTTTTCCTTGTTGAAGGATTTGGCCGAAAGCTTAATGTGTAACAGTCTTTTTGATGAGCCATTCTGCAACCCAACGTCTCATTTTTTACAGTGAGTATCAATCTGTCCTTTTCCTAATTGCTCATATTCCAACCTGTACATTCCACTGTATGTCAACTAGTTACAGTTCTTCCTCGATTAGATTGGTTCACAGATTTTTATTTGCATTTCATGCACTTTTCTAATGATTATCTGAGCTATATTCATGTGCTGGTTAAAATAAATAATTGATTATACTCATCATTAACCAAAGGCAGAAGCAAAAATGAGTAGCCCTATACTAAATGACAGTACACATTTTAACAATGAAGTCACTTCTAGATAAGTAAAATAACAGAACCTATGGATCACCTTGAATCATTTGATTTCACAAACAAAAAAATTTTTTTTAATAAAAAATTGAGGGGGGGGGGGGGGGGGGAGCAACAGGTGTTAATTGCCTATCAGAAAAGAGATCATTTGCACCATAGGGAGTATAACTGTAGAACATATTTTAGAATCTGTTTGGCACCAGCATTTTCACTTAATGGATAGTTATTGGTGTCGCCCTCTTCCCCACAATAACTTGATGGTGCTGACCTTAACCAAAAACAACAGAAAAACATTAGAAGTTTGGGTAACAGTAACTAGTATGTGCGTGCAATCTGATCTAACCACAGCCTTTCCCCGATAAGACAAAAGCCCATCTTTCAATGACAACTGGGACAGAAAGGTATCAAAGGCAGGCTATTTCGAATCATTACTTTACTTCAGACTGCACCTGCTTGCACTGTGAAAGACTGCCCTATGGTGTGGCACACATTTTTGTGGACAAAGTGCATTTCTTTGAGCACCACATTTGCTTTTATATAAGCACAACAAATGGGTAATGGAATTAGCACGGTGACAAAGAGACGGTTCTGACTTCCCCTCAATGGCCATAACCCACTCAAGTAGTCATAATGCGGGGGGCAACACATGTCTATTTCTGTTCTCCGACAGCCACCAAGTGATCTGTCAATTTATGACAGCCAAATAGTATTTCAGTAACTATTTTATGTTTGGTGTCTGCTATCCCTATTTTAAATTATTTCACTATATATATTATTCAATGTATCGACATCTCTGGATGGAAGAAAAATAAGGGATAGTCAACGATACTTATTAGCACAAATTAGCATGTTCACTAACCTCTTTTCAGCTTCAAGCTTGTCCATTCGCTTCCACAGTTTATTAACCAGTGCCTCTTGTTCTTGCTCCAAGGTATTCTCTAATTCAACCTTTTCTCGTCTTAGCTGTTCTAAGTTGCTTTGTTTTGCAAGAGTTTCTGCTTCCAATTTTTCAATTTTTCTCATAAGCTTATTAACCAAACATTCCTGTTCTTGTTCCAGAGTCTGTTCCAGTCGACATTTCTCTTGCCGTAACTGAAAAAGAATAGCAATAAATTCCACTTGTAATTTCATGTCTTGTACTACCATCCTTTGTTTTCCCTATTCAACCATTTGAACAAACAAATACATGCACAGTGTGACCTCTTCAGAGCTCAGCAAACATTCAGTAATTTACTTATCAGTATTTCCTATAACACAACATAAATCATTTTAGCTCTTAATTTTAGTAATCAATTTACAAGTCTTTTCTCCAAATTGCAAATCACAAAACTAAAGTTTACAAACTATTCCCTCACAATCAACTCAATATTATCAGCAACAACAAGATGGATTCACAATTAGTCCAATAATTAATTCCCTCCATTTTTGAATGTTCTGACCCCCTTCTATCTTGGCTGTTGAATGGAATACACTCTGACATTCTGAATGCAGTAGGGAAAGAATGCAGAGAGCGAAAGGTTCTTTACCAGTTGTACAGAAAACCAGACTGCAGCTATAAGTGTCAAAGGACACAAAACAGAGGCAGTACTTCAAAAGAGTGTAATACAAGATTGTAGCCTCTCCCAGATGTTATTCAATCTGTACACTGAGCAAGCAGCAAAGGAAAGAAAGAAAGAAAGAAAGAAAGAAAGAAGTTTGGACAGGGAAATAAAGTTCAGGCAGAATAAAAAAACTTTGAGGTTTACCAATGACATTATAATTGGATAATTTCCAAGAATTATTACCTATCAAAGGCGCAGGCAACTAGTGATATACAACAAAGAAGCGATTTTGGTGGCACGAATTATGGATCCTGTTTATAGTGTTCAATCTAGCAATGACAAGAGATGAATTACTATGTTACAATTAACTACAAATGAAAGTAGTAACTTTACTTACTTTACCTGTCAGCCACATCATCTTCATGCACTATTCCCCATGTTGTATAACCTTCCAGCAGCAATCCTTTTTCCCCCCATGACCCAGGTACACTCTTTGCTATGTCAGTCAGAAATATTGAGTAACAAGAGGGTCAATTTCTCCATGAAACTTCAAATTGTGGAAATGTAAATATTGCAAGAGGTAGAGTCTGTCCCTTTCTCCTGGATGTCCATCTCCTCTCATATACAATTTGACAGGTTTGGCTCATCCGACTACACAAATTTAACAGAATGATTCACGATTTCATGTTGAAGTCACTACTTTTAAGGTGTTCATGACATCAAGCCACCTGTCACCACTTTTGTGCCTGCTAATATACTAACATCAAGAAAATTTTTGCATCAGATCGGTTCCGAGAGTTCCGGAACCTGTACAGAAAATTGGAATAGAGATCAACATAAACGTCATTTCTGCCCTTTTTATTGCTCATGAAAACCACACATTGCATGTTGTACCACCATACAGCAAGACTTCAGAGATGGTGGTCCAGATTGCTGTACACACAGGTACCTCTAATACCCAGAAGCACGTCCTCTTGTACTGATGCATGTCTCTATTCATTGTGGCATACTATCCACATGTTCATCAAGGTACTGTTTGTCCACATTGTCCCACTCCCTTCAATGGCGATTCAGCGTAGAACTCTCAGAGTGGTTGGTGGGTCACGTCATCCATAAACAGCCCTTTTTCAATCTATCCCAGGCATTTTCAACAAGGTTCATGTCTGGAGAACATGCTGGCCACTCTAGTCGAGCGATGTCATTATCCTGAAGGAAATCATTCACAATAAGTGCACAATAGGGGCACGAATTGCCATCCATGAAAACTAATGCCTCGCCAAGATGCTGCCGATATGGTTGCTCTATTGGTCGGAGGATGGCATTGACATACCGTACAGCCGTTATGGCACCTTCCATGACCACGAGCGGAGTATGTCGCACCCACATAATGCCACCCCAAGACAGCAAGGAAACTCCACCTTGCTGCACTCGCTGGACAGTGTGTATAAAGCGTTCAGCTGACTGGGCTGCATCCAAACATGACTCCGACGACTGTCCGGTTGAAGGCATATGCGACACTCATCGGTGAAGAGAATGTGATGCCAATCCTCAGCGGTTCATTCAGCATGTTGCTGGGCCCATCTGTACCACGCTGCACGGTTTCATGGTTGCAAAGATGGACCTTGCCATGGACATCAGGAGTGAAGTTGCATATCATGCAGCCTACTGCGCACATTGAGTCTTAACACGACATCCTGTGGCTGCATGAAAAGCATTATTCCACTTGGTGTCGTTTCTGTCAGGATTCCTTCAAGCCATAATCCGTGGGTAGTGGTCATCCACTGCAGTAGTAGCCATTGGGCGGAGTGAGTGAGAAATGTCATTGACAGTTCCTGTCCATCTGTATCTCCTCCATGTCTGAACAACATCACTCTGGTTTGCTCAGACACACCTGGGCACTTCCCTTGACAGCCATTCCTAACTCAAAGTAACAATGCAGACGCAATTGAACCACGGTATTGACCATCTAGGCACGGTTGAACGACAGACAACATGAGCTGTATATCTCCGTCCTGGTGGAATGACTGGAACTGATCGGCTGTCGGACCCCGTCTGTCTAATAGGCACTGCTCATGCATGGTTGTTTACATCTTTGGGCGGCTTTAGTGACATCTCGGAACTGTCAAAGGTACTATGTCTGAGATACAATATTCACAGTCAATGGCTATCTTCAAGAGTTCTGGGAGCCAGAGTGATGCAAAACTCTATGATGCGTATTAAGTGCTTTATCAGAGAGACTAGAGCTTTCTTCCCCCTTGACAGAAAGCACTTGCAGCACTATCTCTCAATGGCACCAAATACCAAAATATGTTAAACTTCATTTTTCCAATGGTCATCCTCTCTGTTTTGTCCTCCGATTGGAACAATCTCATTCATACTATGACCAACAGACTTCTGGGCACACAATTTTCATGGACAATCATGCTTCAGAAGCTGTTGCTTGTAGCATACAGTACAAGAAATTAAAATGATGTTCTTCTCAATGGATAACTTTGAATTGTTAAGCAATGTGTTCTTTCTTATTGATGTTCTCTTGTAACACTGTGTACACTACAACGGCGAAGGCAAATAAGCTTCTGCACCTTTCTTCCAAAGTTACACATAGCTGACTTCATGACATTCTATACGCTTCTTGCTATCCTCATTTGGAAGCAATTCGGGTACCAACAAAATTTCGAACAACTTCCCACACTACATAACCAAGGAATTAGATTTCATTATGAGACTATCGGCACTTGAAACTGTAACACATTCACTTATTGCTATACACAAACAAACTAATAAGCTGTGCTCCCCTGCCAGTGTACTAATCATTCACCACAATTCATGCACAAAGAGTCATGGGGTCGACAGAAGCGTCCGATCCCACGCGTCGTCTTTGACCCGTGACGTAAGGGTGTTGTCGTGTGTGACGTCATGACGGCGCGGAGTTTGGTTTGAGTGTGGCTGTCTCCAGTTCTGTTTTATCTTATTTTATTTACTTTTCTGAACTGTTTGTTCTATCTCGTGAGATTTTTTTAAATTTAAAAACACTTATTACTTACTTTAATTATCTGTTTCCTCCAATTTCTGTTTTAGTTTATTATATTTATCTTTCTGATCTGTTCGTTCTATCCCGTGAGATTTTTTTTTAAAGACAAAAAACACTAATCAGCTACTGAAGCATCTTTATCTTCTATGGGTTGCAGGGGTTACGACCCCTGGGGAGGTGGGTGGGTATTCATGCATGGCTGTCTTCACTTACACGTTGTAGATACGCAAGGCGTCTAAATTTGTTTATATTTAGTTTGCCCCCCACCCAAAACACCCCATTTTCTGCGCTTGTCCCGTTAGTGTCATTAGGCTTCTTGTGGAAAGTGTGTGTGTGTTTGTTTTTGTTTCCGCCATATTTGTGACATCATGGGTCAAAGCATCCGGGTGGGATCGGACGCTTCCATATTTCTGAGTCGTGCATGACACGGAGTTGCACAATCGATTACACATTACTAGGGGCCTGCGCATTCGACAGGCAATGATTCCTGGAAATTACTCATAGTTGTGCCCGACACAGCAAAGGGCTTGGAAGATCACAGGAACGGAGTGACGCCTTGAAAAGAGGTTATATGATTTGGTGGTTTATAATGAGAACAATTTGAAGTGGTTATTACACTTCCAGGTAGCACAATTACTCAGTTTTGTGCAGTTCATAGTACAACTATGGCAAATGAAAAAATATAAACTACTTGTCAGCAAATTAGTCGCATGTCAAAATGAAATCATATAAAACACATCTCTAAAACAGCTTTCGATTGTTTCACGTATTTCATGAAGATATAAAAATGAAAAATTACACATTATCCATATCCTGAGGAAATACAAGATACCAAAACAGATAAAGCTGATATCAAAACATTTCTGAGACACTAGCTTTTATTGCCATACAGAAGAGGGTAGAATTTTACTTATGGAACCAGAAGATGCAGTAGCGGCATAGTGCGGCGACGTGGGCAACAACTGGCCATTAAGCGAATAATTAATGCTATCCTTGTTCTGTGATTGGCAGGTTCTTGTATGTACCCTTCTCGGCTCAGTAAATTAATTATCATCATAAAGCATCATTTTATAACAAAATGTCTGAGTTAATATGAACAGCATTCAATTCTCAGCATTCAAAAGTCATTGCCGACATCAACGCACCACACCGCCACGGCTGCAAATAAAATTTAAACCAGAATAGTACTGCAGAGCGAGATCAATCAAATCAATTAAAATGGTTTTACAATTTAGAGACGAGCAAAAAGAAGATTCAGGAAAAAAAATATATCAAAAACTACGTAAACACATGTTTGTACTTGTAATATTATGACTCTTTTGGGCTGCGTATATGTTTCAAAACACATAAATTCATATTGACCGTGTCAGGCATTAAAATATATTCAGCTGGTGAGGAGGAAAGTGACACTTATAGGCAACAGTTCTACATATCAAGAGAGCAAGAAACCTGAAATGAGAATTACAATCTTCGAAATGTAAAAATTTTAAAAGTTGCTGAACCAGCAGCTTATGCAGAATTGTGCATACCCTACAACATAACATGGACATGAAAGGGAACTACCATAGTGCTACTGTAATTACAAGTTGTACTTAGGAACAGATGTTCTCTTTTTTTTGTGAGCAACTAATATTTATGTACACAACATGGGATTTCTCGTATCTGTAATAACGCACTTTACCACAAGAAGGGAATTTTAAAAGAAACAAAAATATTTTTAGTGCCCCATCATGAAGCACATTTGTACAAGTAAACAAAGCCATGACGTGGAGCATAAGCTGTCTCTGCTAACACAGTTAATTAGGCCCACCCCAATAAAAGTTAAAAATTTATGATAAAATGCTTACCCGGAAATCCATTGCGTTTTATCAAGTGAAAACGCACGACAAAACATTTGGTCTGCACTGCTTGTAACCAAACCCTGCAATACCCTGTGCAATATCTTGACAGAAGACGAACTTAAAACAGTTCGGTGCGTACGTACTTCTGAAGTAGGTTGACGTACACAAATTTTCTCACAAAATTATTATTGCTCTTTTAATAACTGCTAGAGACTGGAAACTACCAAATCCATACATTCAGCACGAAACACGTTTATAACCTCACCTGGTTGAGCTTTCTTGACAGGTCATTCGTAAGACACTCTTCTTCTTGTTCATAATGATGCGCCAAAGTCTCTTTCTCCTTCTTCAGGGCCTGAATCTTTTTCAAAAGCGTGTTACTAATGAATTCTTCCTCTTGTTCTGCTTTAGCTTGCTGTGAACATGGATGCACGCCAGAGGTGTTACGACGTAATATTATCACTAATAACCATTTTACGCCAATAATATGTATTTTCAGTAATGTGCTGCGTTCATAGTACAAGCGCAGACTATCAAACATTAATTCAAAAACGCCAAACTTACGATTATCACAGATGCTTGCCGCAGTCCTCTGTTCTCTTCTTGCAACGCCTTCACTCTTAATTTATAGGTCTCCAATTCCACTTTAAGCACTCTGTTCTGCTGCTGCAACGACTCTATTCTTTTTTGTAACTGTTCCCGGGTTACGGGGGACGGTGGCATCATTATTGGACCTCCATCGATGGAACTTGAGTCACTCTCACTGGCACTATCCGCCATGTTTGCTTAATCTCAACGTGGGCCTCGATCTTAAAACACATAAAAATGAATATAGTACAATAACACCGCAAAAATACACATATACGGAACAACTTCATTTGTTTGGACATTACTCACATAACTTACATGGCCCAGGGTCCAGTGTTTTTCTTACCTTCAGCTCTATCTTCTAATACCTTGTCGGCTTTTAAACAAACTACAACCTTCGCGTTATTCAAGTTTTTACGTGTTTTTATTCGGGGAGAATAAACGCTATCTGGCAATGACTATAGAAACTACGAGTACTGCTGCAAAGAACTTCACAAGAGTTACATCCAGTTCCAGTGGCAGTAGCGTTGTGGTGTCGACTATAGGGGAATAATTAAACGTTGCCCCTCACAAAATATTTAAGGCAAAACAATAGCGAGATATTTTATGAAATGAAATTACTGTACTCGCCACGCTACTACTCAGTAAGACATTGGAAACAACGATAACTTAGAGTACATATATGTCAATTTAAGTCTTAGTTGTGCGTAATTGTTGAGTCAAATTATATTGAAAATCATGCATAAATAGCGAAGAATTGGAAACAGAAGCAGCCCAATATATTTACGTTTGACAGAGCAGTTATTCTGTAGCTGCAGAAGTTTTCGTTGCAGATTAAACTCAAGCCCGTTTTTGTCTTCCGAACACCAATAATTGCACGCGGAACGTATGATGTATTCTGTTCTTCGAACATAATTTTCATCTCAAAGACGAGCGGGGCTTGAATCCAACTAGGTATGCATACATTAAGAAATCGCTCGCAGCACTTCAGAAAGTAAAACTTGCATTGAGTTCAATGGCGTATGTGGTTCCACGCAATATTTAGGTTCACCACATAGGCGTCCTCAAAAATTAACCCAACAGGGCCAAGACTAAAATTGGCATCCTTTTTTAACTGAATTTGGGCATGAGTCATAGTACAAGAATCCAACTGCACAGGAGAAAAAGAAAACTTTTATCCTAGAGAACTGGTGGCTACCCTCTGCGGCTCATACAGCGTCAGATGGTTTCTAAAGTGTAGGTGAAGAAAAGCGAGTATAACTAACAGAATTTTTAATTTACAGTGAGAAAATACCATCTTCTTTATTAGAAAAAAAGCAAGAAAGGATGTAACAAGGCATTCAAGCGCAAGCTTTATTTTTTGTGATTTGGTAGTGTCACCAAGCTACGACCCACAGGCCGGACCCGGCCTGCAACATCAGTTGATCCTACCCGCAGATGGTTCTAAGTAAGCATGATGAAACGTATGGAAAACAGGACATTGTGATACAATTTGTTTAAATATTATTTTTAGATGAAAATGGAGATCTTAAATATTATTTTTTGAATAATAGGAGACCTCCTGGCTGCTGTGTACCTTAAACTTAACATTATCATTTTAAATTATTGTACCTAGATGTAGTACAAAATAATGGTGCAGTCCGTACTTGTCATTTTGTCAGTTATCCTGCCAGCTGTGAGAAAACATTAGTGACCTATGGTCCAAATGATGGAAGGCTGAAGACAGAAAACAAAGCCACTCTCTTGAGCCATGCCGATTCAAAGTGGCTGCGAGGCGTAATCCAACTCTTGTAGTAGTCATATTACTCATACTGTAAATCGCTAAATAAAAATGTATAACATGCATAGGACCTACATTCTATAGCCTATGCTTTTCTAAGGTATAAGCTGTTGACTGCGCAGGACCCCACAAACAAGCGACGGATGGCAGCGATCTGTCACATGGACGATCGATTGCTCCGAAATCGCACATGTGTGGACAAATCACAACCCGGAAAACTTTGACATCACAATTTACAGAATATAAAATTGTGTAGTACTCTTAGTATTATCAGTCTTTCATTTAACCATACGTAACACTATTGTTGTGAACGCAGGTGTGTAGACTATAGCTATGCTTATCATGTAAGAGGGGGGAATGCTGACTGATTCTTCCATGGTTTCTTGGCAGAGAAACGTAATTATAAATGAAAAACACAATATCGTCTACCGTTATGCTGTACATGCTTATTCTCTCAGTTCTTCCTGCCTAAATTCGGGAAATCAGGTTCGCGCGGGCTCCCTCCCCCCTCCCACGTCGGAGGTTCGAGTCCTCCCTTGGGCATGGGTATGTGTTAAAATTAAAATTTTAAGATCGCTGACTACATTTTCAAAAATGTTATGGGTTTGTGCATTGTCCTTAGCGTAAGTTAGTTTAAGTTCAGTTAAGTACTGTGTAAGCCTAGGGACCGATGACCTCAGCAGTTTGGTCCCATAGAACTTACCATAAATTTCCAAAATTTCAGGAAATCAGTTTCTCCGTTACTTTTTTCTTAGTGAAGGCTCTTTCGTGTTCCTTCTTGCCTTACCCATCTTACTGCGCCAGTTCTAGATATAGACTCACTGTGTAGGTTTTTTTACTAAGAGCAACTATGGTCAGCATGAGACTATATATGTCTTATCCTGTCTAGAATGTTCTCTACAGCCAGTTACGCAATACTATCCATGTGGCCAGCCCCTCTTCACTTTCGTTCTGTTTTATTCTACGAAAGTTAGCTGTGCAATTGGTAATTGATATATGTGAAAATATGACCTCCCCCACTCCACACCACCTGTAGGTTGTGCTGAAGATACTGTTTCAAAATCGAGGGACATGAAATAATATCGATCGCTATTAAATGATTTCTGAGTGCTGGCAACGTGAACTTCAGTGCATATGCATCTACGGAAGCAGAAGTAATACGTTGACTTAACTATCTAGATCGGTAAAGTGCGCACAGAACAACGTGGCCTATAGGAATTAGATGCGCAGTTGGCAGGGCACATGCGAGCAGAGTGGTAGCAGTGGGGGTTGTGGGCATGCGCTGCAGGGGAAAACGCCGAGCACTGGAAGGTAAATGCCTTTCTAAACGGAAGCCTACACTCACATATTCGGTAAATATTAAGCGAAACCACTCCACATCCGCACTTGCATGGTGACCATTCAAAATGATCTACCGTCCCCTCTATTTTGGTTAGTATCTGAAAAGAACTCTGCTGAAGATGCAACAAAAGCAGCGCTTTGTTTTCCCTGGCTTGTTAACGATTTCTAACTTGCAGAGAAGCATCGTGTTAGGCGAATTTTGAGTAAAACCTACATTTCTCTTGTTGCCATGTTAAAAGTTGCTTCTTTTGCCGTAACACAACGGAGTTTGCACAATGGCAGCTCACTAACATGTTGTGCAGATACAGTTGCTAGAGAATTCTGAAACTGTGGTTTATTTGTTTCATTAAGTGAGGAACGGAGGAAAAGTAAGGTCAGTAGCTTATGAAAAAGCACATCCTCGGTACAAAAATAAAAGTTTAATATCTGCACTTACTTTATTCCAAAACCCCCAGCGTTTCTCGTTCCGCCAGCTATGGATAGCCCTCGTAAATTAACATTCGTTCATCGAAAAGGTCTGTAGTTAGCGGACTAACATTGTAGAAACGAAGTTTTGCGTAATAACTGTATGCAAAATACTCTTCTCTTTGCATGCTGTAATTTACCAAAATCTCATTTCGATATCTCAAACCGTTTATGAAATATGAGGACCGATGTGGTTACTTCATTCTGACTTCATCGCTGGTTCGCGCGATCGCAAATGAATGTGCTACATCAAATTAATTTTCTCGGGATTGGCGACAGAAAGAAACCTCCACCCAAATATAAAGAAAATTTCAATATGTTACACTACTGGCCATTAAAATTGCTGCACCACGAAGATGACGCGCTACAGACGCGAAATTTAACCGACAGGAAGAAGATGCTGTGATATGCAACTGATTAGCTATTCAAAGCATTCACCCAAGGTTGGCGCCAGTAGCGACACCTACAACGTGCTGACATGAGGAAAGTTTCCAACCGATTTCTCATACATAAACAGCAGTTGACCGGCGTTGCCTCGTGAAACGTTGTTGTGATACCTCGTGTAAGGAGGAGAAATGCGTACCATCACGTTTCCGACTTTGAAAAAAGGTCGGATTGAGGCCGATCGCGATTGTGGTTTATCATATCGCGACATTGCTGCTCGCGTTGGTCGAGATCCAATGACTGTTGGCAGAATATGGAATCGTATCACTAGCAGTCGAGATGATAGGCATCTTATCCGCATGGCTGTAACGGATCGTGCAGCCACGTCTGGATCCCTGAGTCAACAGATGGGGACGTTTGAAAGACAACAACCATCTGCACGAACAGTTCGACGACGTTTGCAGCAGCATGGACTATCAGCTCAGAGACCATGGCTGCGGTTACCCTTGACGCTACATCACAGACAATAGCGCCTGCGATGGTGTACTCAACGACGAACCTGGGTGCACGAATGGCAAAACGTCATTTTTTCGGATGAATCGCGGTTCTGTTTACAGCATCATGATGGTTGCATCCGTGTTTGGCGACATCGCGGTGAACGCACATTGGAAGCGTGTATTCTTCATCGCCATACTGGCGTGATGGTATGGGATGCCATTGGTTACACGTCTCGGTCACCTCTAGTTCCCATTGATGGCGTTTTGAACAGTGGACGTTACATTTCAGATGTGTTACGACCCGTGGCTCTACCCTTCATTCGATCCCTGCGAAACCCTACATTTCAGCAGGATGATGCACGACCGCATGTTGCAGGTCTTGTACGGGCCTTTCTGGACACAGAAAATGTTCGACTGCTGGCCTGGCCAGCACATTCTCCAGATCCCTCACCAATTGAAAACGTCTGGTCAATGGTGGCCGAGCAACTGGCTCGTCACAATACGCCAGTCACTACTCTTGATGAACTGTGGTATCGTGTTGAAGCTGCATGGGCAGCTGTACCTGTACACGCCATCCAAGCTCTGTTTGACTCGATGCCCAAGCGTATCAAGGCAGTTATTACGGCCAGAGGTGGTTGTTCTGAGTACTGATTTCTCAGGATCTATGCACCCAAATTGTGTGAAAATGTAATCACATGTCAGTTCTAGTATAATATATTTGTCCAATGAATACCCGTTTATCATCTGCATTTCTTCTTGGTGTAGCAATTTTAATTGCCAGTAGTGTAGCTAAATTTCACACGCAGCGAAATATTACGTACTATGCACCGAACGCTAAATCATAGCGGCCGCTATTTTTCATTGCATCCAAATATTATAATAAATATGAACACGAACGAAATGATGGTCACGTCATCACGAAGCCAACATATAAAGCTATAAGTACCCAAATATGAAATTTTTTACCGTATATTTTCTGTAAAATCATTTGAGGAAGAAGGTACTGTGTGCCTCGTATTCTGCCATCGCAACTTGCTGCTGACGGGCCAAAAGAGGGCAAACAATGTCGGCCTCTCCTTCCGGACAAATGAATGAATTCGCCCAACTCTTTGGACGAAAATTCGTCACTGCATCCTTTCATTTAACTGATTTATGAGTGCTGCGAAAGTGAACTGCAACAGATCTTAGTGCATATACATCCACGAAAGCAGAAGTAACACCCAGAGTTAACAATCTCGTAATTGTTCCGTGTATCGGTAATTGATTTAAGTATAATCTTATTAATTAACACGTTGGATTCAGAATGCATAGTTTTGTTTCTTCCATAAAGTTGTTGCAAGAGAAAAGGACTCAATACAGATTACACCAGCATTCAGTTTCAATCATTGCACCTACTTCTGCAAGAAACTACTCTGACAGTCTTCTTACAGGGCAGGCCCTGACTTACAGGGGCGCCTAGACTACATTGGGTAGCCCTATATTGTTAGTATCAAATGGCGTACTGTTTACATCTACATCCATGCTCTGTGGACCACAGTGATGTGCGCGGCATAGGGTACTTCTCATCATGTCAGTTATTATGGCTTTGTTCATTCCATTTGCAAATCGAGTGCAGGAAGAATGATTGCTTAAACGTGTCTGTGCGCGCTGCAGTCTAATATTGTATTCATGATCCCTACAGGAGCGATACATAGGTGTCGTAGTATATTCCTGGGTTAATCACTTCAAGCGTTTTCCAGTTCAGTTTTTTCAGTATCTCTGTATTGCTCTCCTGTGGGGAAAATAAACCTGTGACCATTTGTGCTGCCCTTCTTTGTATACTTTCAGTATCTGATATTACTCCTCTTTGGCACAGGTCCTATGCACTTGAGCAATATTCTAGAATGAGTCACATGAGTACTATGTAAGCAGTCTCCCCTGTAGGCTAATTGCATTTCCTTAATATTCTATCAATGAACCGAATTCTGCCCAGCTGCTTTACCAACAACAATATGTGATCGTTACTTTTATATCCCCACAAACTTTTACACACAGGTATTTGTAACAGCTGAGATTCCAACTATGACTCACTGATACTGTATTCATAGCATACTACATTTTTTCAAATTTTACATTTCAGGGGATATAAAGCAAGTTGCCCATTTTCACCCCTCTTTGAAATCTTATAAAGATCTGAATGAATGTTTTTGCTTTTTTTCTGGTAGTACTTCCTTATACATAACTAACTGCTATCACCTATGAAGAGTCTGAGTTTACTATTAATATTACATGCAAGGTCATTAATATACAACCTGAACAGCAAGGGTCCCAGCACACTTCCCTGGAGCACATGTAATGTTACTTCTACATCTGTCAAAGACTTTCCATCCAAAGCAACATCATGCACAAGAAATCCTCAGTCCAGTCACAAAGTTTGTTTGATACCCCATATGATCGTATAACTTCGATAATATGAATACATGTGGTACTGAGTCAAATGCTTTCTGAAAATCGAGAAGTATTGCATCTATCAGACTGCCTTGATCCATGGTATTTAGAATGTCATGGCAGAAAAGCAAGAGTTGGGTTTCAGGCGATCAGTGCTTTCGGAAGCCAAGCTGATTGACATTGAGGAGGTCATTCTGTTCGAATTATCCTATTACATTTGAGTTCAAAACATATTCTATGATTCTACAATGAATGGATGCTCTCAAACAGAGGTTTTATTGAAATTATTGTTTCTGTCCCAGTTACTGGGCTTAAAAAAGATTAACGAAGACATGGAATACTTTTTGTGCTTAAGTCAGAGGACATAATCAGATCTACCATGGGAACCATCCTCTTATTAGCATATATAAATAGTACATAAAGCATAAAAATCAAACGATTATACTCTTTTAAAAAGGGAAAACACCATAAATATTATACTAAAGCCAATTTTTTTTGAAAACTGAAAAATTAAAGTTTTCATACAAAATCGACAATGTCATACATACTGTGGATTATAAGCTACATGAAAATGTACTGTATACATATTAAAATCTCAGAAAATATGTCTTATCTTTTATACGACCGACGATTTTGCACAAAGACTTTGCTGTAACTGAGGTATGTACACCCACTGTACGTACGACTGCATTCTATAAGGTTCAGTCTAGCGATCTGCCAAGTGAAACTGAATTGTCTTTTCTTGTCGGGTCTGTACTCAATAACAGCATGTATGGGTAATAGACAGAGAAAAAAAAAACTGGGGGTCTGTTTCAGCATCATTCTGCAAAGTTGTGTCTGTCTTGACCTTAGGTCAGCACAAAAACACAGCTGGAAAATGGCGTAATTTCCCTTGAGCTGTGTAACAATAGCCAAACAAACAAAAGTTACCAGCACATAGAAACTACTAAGGTCGCACTATTTCTCACTGTGGTTGTCTACGTTATGCTACAACGGTGTAAACCTGTGGTTAATTGTAATCATAGATTATTATTTTTAGGAACATATGAAAATTCTGTAATGAATAAAGAGTCTGTACTCCAGATTCCAGTAGGATGGTGGGGACAAGTACACCCTTTGACGGTGTCAATATTCTACCTTAATGCATTTTGATTTCCAGGGTGTTCCAAAATTAGCTTCAAATTATGATTGCATATATTTTAGAAATTGGGAAAGGTAAAAAGTTGCGGTTTGCACCATGACGTTCGTACATGCTAAAATTTTAGTAGCTATTTAACAGAGTTCAAAATATGTGGCATCTGTAGCACACATGATAGCTAAGTGATACTCCAATTCCTCACATTTCCGGTCTATCATGTCCTCATTAACATGTGGAATTCTTGCTCTGATGCGAACTCCTGCGGGTCCTGTACTGGACCCTGGTAGACAGCATCTGTCACAAAGCCCCAAAGAAACAAATCTAACTGGGTTATGTCTGGAGACCTTCGAGGACAGGAAATTGGTCCTCCACTGCCAATCCAGCAACCTGGAAATCTGTCGTCCAAAAACTTCTCAGTGATCGAGACTCAGCGTGGAAGGGCATCATCCTGCTGCAGCATGATGTTAGGATGTAGTTCTTTGACCTGAGAAAACACAGACTGTTCCATCATGTCCAGATAAGCAGTTGTGGTTATTGACGCCACTGCAATGAAAACTGCTGCCACCACACAGTTATGAAGCAGATCACACGGCATAGTAGTATTGTACACTCAGCTTCCATTGCACTCAATTTCTATGCTAAAGTGCTGGTCATCAGAGCTGTAGTCCCTCACAGTGTGTCGGTTTACCTTACCAGACACATGAGAGTGAGCTCTGTCTGTGAGCATTGCAGTTTTCAGAAATCCTGGGTAATCATCAATGCGATTCAGAATCTTAATTGCAAATGCTTTTTGCTACAGACTGATATCATGTTGAACCACATGCAGCAGCTGCACCTTGTACACATGAAGTTTAGTCTCTTGTGCAACATGGTTGATAGCTACAACTGTCGAGATGCTTGATGGATTGATTTGGTTGGGCGCCAGATACATGCCTGCTGCATCCATTCCACATCTGCAGCACTCGTGTGTGGATGCTCAGAATTCGTCCTCTTCGTGACACTTCTGGATTCCTTAAACCTCGTGTACCACTGTCTGATTATATATTGTGATGGTGGTTTGCTTCTGCCATTTATCCAGAAGTTCTGCTGGATCTGGGTGTCAGGCTTGGTCTCTATCAGTCATAGCACACAATGTGCCATCTCCTGGGAGTGGCCATTTTCGTGCATAACTAAGCTGCAAAAACAAACTAAAAAAACTATAGGTGTATGTGAAAATTATGCCACAAACCACACCTTCCTACCTATCATCATTTCTGGAATATACATGATCTAAGTTGTAAAGATCATTTTTGGAGCATCCTGTTCAAACTGATGGCAAATATTTGGACAACAGTTTTCGCAATACTTGCCGATTAATTGTCAGGATTTTCTTTTTATAGTAAAGTTTAGTTTCTTTCCAAAACATCATGGAATCCATTAAGCAGATTTCACAAAAAATACCAATGGAATCTCTTCTCTAATGACAGCCTGCAATTTTTACTACATATCTGAGTAAAACAAGATGCAACTAACAAGAAGACGTTTTGCCAATATGCCTGTGAAACAAACAGTGCGCACAAGTTGTTCAGTATCATTTCAAACGCAGATAACGACCTTATCACTTCTGGTGTCAAGTTACACATTTGGCGTTGGGTTACACACTTGGCCAACTTATATTCAAATTCACCCCCTACACCCCTCCCCCTGCTGAGTCATCAGAAAATGACCAAGATCACCCAGGGGAACCCTGCCCCCTCCCCTGAACAATTCTGGAGCTGGCCTCCCAGGCTGTGATTATTTGTTGATAAAAATTATGTTAAGCCGTGTCATTTGAAATCTATTTGTTAATAACAATTTAATATTATACGAGTTTCATCAGTCAAGGCACCAGCAGAGACCACAAGCTCTCAGCCAACCACAGTGCAGCATGTTTTCAAATCATTTATCATCACTAAACCACAATGACATTACTAGTGTGGTGTGTGTGTGTGTGTGTGTGTGTGTGTGTGAGAGAGAGAGAGAGAGAGAGAGAGAGAGAGAGAGAGAGATACTATATTGTGTGAATTATAGACGATCACAGTGTGTGTGTGTGTGTGTGTGTGTGAGTGAGTGAGAGAGAGAGAGAGAGAGAGAGAGAGAGAGAGTGAGTGAGTGAGTGTGAGGGTGAGAGATACTATATTGTGTGAATTATAGACGATAACATTGGTGGTAATAATGACATCACAGCAAATTCTATTAGCACTACAGTATTTTGATTTCCAGTGGAAGCAACAGTATGTATAAGAAATACCAGACCGTGGTAGATAATCCCTGCTAAGCCACCACTACATTACTAGGTTGTGTGGCACCATAGTAAAATTCTGATGCTTCCAACAAAGATACTGTATGTATAGGAGTTAGCACAGCACTCCAGAATGTGCATCTAGAGAGCGTGACATTGTTCCTAAATTTTATTCTTGCAGATTGTTAGATGTTCTGCAAAATGCTAGTCTGTTCATGCATCTAGGTGAATTGTGTGTGTCCATCACCTCAGTGAGGTTAGCCTGATGGGAACACACAGCAGAAATACTGCAGCTCGATATATAAACTCCCTAAAGTACTAGGGCAGGTTAAAATAAGCTCGTTCTCATATTAATAACATCAGGAAAAGAACAGATTGCTTCTCACCATAAAGAAGATAAGAGAGTTGCAGACAGGCACAATGGAAAGACTTATACATTAAGCTTTTGGCCAAACCCTTCTCCAGTAAAGGAAACACACACATTCATTCACACAAGTAAGCACACCTCACACAAACCTGACTGCGACCTCCAGAAGCTCGCACTGGAATGCAATTGTCATGTGGAATGAATGCAACAATCTGGATGGGGCATGGAAAGGGAAGGGATAGAAGGGTATGGGTGGGAGGAGAGAAAAACGCTGTTTGGTGTAGCAAGTGGGAATGAGATGGAAGCATGACAAGACAGCCACCAGTCGCAGCATCAGGAGGCTGTGGGGCAGGTAGCAGGAAGGTGGGGGAGAGGGTCATAAACACAGAGTGGAGGAGGAGAGAAGTGGTGAAGAGGAACGACAGGGAGATGCACTGGCAGAGGGTGGCATGCAGTGAGGGTGGGGGATGTGATTAGGGAGTAGGAGGTAGGACAGAGGAGACACGAACTGTCGGGTGAAGGTTGTGGTGACAATAGGTTACCATATGTTGAGGCTAGGATGATTTTGGGAACAGAGAATTTGTTGCAATGATAAATCTCATCTATGTGGTTCAGAAAGGCTGGTGGTATAGAGGAGGACTGAGATGGCCCAAGTTGTGAAGCAGCCATTAAAATCAAGCAGGCTATGTTCAGCTGCATGTTGTGTCACTGGGTGGTCTACTGTAGTGTCGCGGAATAGTAAACAGTTGGAAACATGAAATATTGTCAAAGTTTTGTTGCCTATGCCAAGAGCCAGACACAGTAGGTTAGCCAAGAGGTAAGAGGATTGCAGATGTATTGGAATGTGTCGTCACGCAGGGGCAATGGCCTGGTTACACACAACAGGCGAGAGAGAATTGCTTAGTTTGAGGGGTTTGTGTTAGATGGAGACTTTTGTAGAGTGCAAGACAGAGGTGTAGCGTCAGCTGCACTGCATTTCACAACTTCACGTAAGTCTGTCGTAATAACATGTAACTCTGTCACAAGAACACCTAACGGGCGCGTACGACAGATAAGTCAGCAGTATAAGTGGAACAAATGCGTTCATTACAAACGAGCATGACGTCAGGACGTCGCTCGTGCTTCCTTTAAATGCGCCAGCTTTGATAGCAACAAGGCACTCGCAGTTAGACTTGCAGTTAGATGTGTACTGGGTCACTGCGTAGTGCTCAGCTCGGTGATTGACATGTTAATCTTTATTAAGGAGATGTTGCAGTAAGGACGGCCCATCCAGCAGCAGACATGAGGGGACAGTACCAGTTTTGGTCCTCTCTGCTGGCGCTTTCAATCATCAACCCAGGATTAGCAGACATCGCAGCAGACTCGCTCGCCGCCAATGCTGACCACATCAGTGAGCCATCGTCGAGATCTTGCAGGCCCTAGGCCCTGTGCATCCGCCGTCACAACCGGGTGAGCCGATGACGCTGGGGGATTGCAGCCTGTTCCGCCCGTCCACCGTGGACGAGCCACCAGGAGGAGCAGGGAAGAAGACAGGGTGGTATAGAATACACTCCGCACTACAAGAACGCCTCTTGTGCCGACAGCGCCGGGACTCCAACCTGGAGCCTCCTACGCCCAGCGGCCTGCTGTCCGCAGCCGAGCCAGCTGGCCAGCCGGGCCCCACCAGCCACGTGCGGCTGAAGTAGGAAGTAAGGACATTCCTACGCTATGTCACAGCACGCGGCGCTGCACTAGCAAGACTGGTGCAGCCCGGAGCTGGTGTCATCGCTACGAGTCAGTGAGGACTTGGGGAAGGTCGTTGATATCACCAAGCTCAGCCAGCCTGTGTTATGCGGGCCACATGGTACTCGGCAGGAATAGAGGTGTTGTGAATTAATAATGTTTCTTAGGCATTTCTGACGCGCCCACAGCCATTTCCTAGCATCCTGACAACTGGAGAGGTCACCGCTCGGCCTCCAGTCCACCGTAGGCGACCGGGACCACTGGGGCGCCTATACTACTTTTGTCTTGGCACTATTGAAATCTATCTTTCCTGACATCTTTCAGACTTCAAATACAGTACTTCATTCCTCACACATAGCCACAGGGACCATATCCCTACAGAAAACCTAGGTGCAAGACCTGTGCAATCCACCGACCCAACACTTCCTATTAGAATTCTGTCACAGCCCTATCTTACCCCATCAGAGGCTGGGCCACCTGTGAAGGCAGCCATGTCACTTATCAACTCTGCTGCAATCAATTCTCAGCTTTTTATATTGATATAACTACTAACCCGCTGTCCACCAGGATGAATGACCACCACCAAACTGCGGCCAAGAGCAAAATAGACCACTCTTTGGCAGAACATGCAGTTGAACATAGCGTGCTTCATTTCAACGGCTGCTTCACAACCCTGGCTATCTTGATCCTCCCCTCCTCTGCCAATGTTTATGAAATGCACAGATGGTAGGTATCCTTACAACACATTCTTCAATGCTGAAATTATCTTGACCACAACATATGGTTATCTATTGTGCACACACCATCCTCTCAATAGTTTTTGCCTGTTCCGTCCTATCACCTCCTCCCTATTCACATTCCCCACCCTCGTTGTGTCTCGCCCTCCTCTAGTGCTATTGCCCATCTTTCCCCTTCTCTGCTCCTCTCCTTTTCCACTCCCCCCCCCCTCCCCCCAACTTTCAACTTACTGCTCCTCAGCCTCCTGACACCACAACTGGTGGCAGTCTTGTCATGCCTTGCCTCCATCTAGTCCCTGCATGCCCCATCCATGTCCTGCTATCTATTTACCTTCCTCACCCCCTCCAGATTGCTGCTTTCCTTCTATGTGACAGTTGCATGTCAGTCTGAGCTGCCGAAGATGGCAGTCATGTGTGCATAAGGTGTGTTTGCTTGTGTGAATCAATGTGTTTGTGTTTTCATTCTGAAGAAGGGCCCCCTGTGGATGGCATATCTGCAATAACAAGAGGTCCCTTGCCCACTGTGCTGCAGGTCTCACCAAGGCCTTCACAGACAGTCATTATCCCATGGAATTGTCCACGATCAGGTCACCTGTGCCATTTCCCCACACACCCCAATCCTCCCACCATCACCAATTACCAGCTACAAAGGAGTGCCCACTTTAACTCCCAATACCACTGCAGACTGTAGTAACTGAACCACATTATTTGTCAGGGCTTTGATTACCTATCATTATGTCCTGAAATGAGGGACATCCTACCAAAAGTCTTTCCCAACCCTCCTAAAGAAGAGTTCCATCACCCACCCAACCTTCACAACATCGTAGTCCATTCTGATACCACTCCCAGTCCCAACCCCATTCTAAAGGATCATATCCCTGAGGAAGATCGAGGTGCAAGACCTGCACAATCCACCCACCCAGTCAGGCCCGGATCTACGTGTTGGGGGGGGAGGGGGGGGGGGCGATGGATAGGGGGGAAACCGGGGTATATGGCCCCGGTGGCAATTTCAGTGTGCGCCAAATTCAAACTTTTGAGGAAAAAAAAAACGCTATTTCACGAAGTGCCCAGCATTCAGTGCACGTTGGTCTACCGATTTTTCACATGATTTTGAAACGCATCGCTGTTGGTTTTTAACATTTTTGAACACATTCTAAGCTGATGTCTGAACGAATTGTAAGTCGATTTTTGAATGTGTGGATAGTGTACATGATGTCTCTGTCAGGGGTACCCCGTCGCATCTCGAAATAAAAAAAAAACTTTCCCGCATACAAAAGGGGACTGGGCTATAAAAACTGAAAGTAAACCCGAACGGGTGTTTAGGTGGTTGTGTGGGTGTGTGAATGAAAAGCGTTGTTATGATTGTTGCGGAAATCCATAGATTCCGACTGCCAGAGCGAAAACAAAGACTTACACGAGTAACAGGTAAGAAAGATTATGTAGTCTTCTCGGCGTATCCAAGAAAATGAAATTTTGACAAAAAAAGATTTTGCCAGATCGCAATACTACTAGGGCCAGTTGTTCAGTCCCCAGCTAGCAGCCGCTTAATTTTGTTCTCGGGATAGCACGGAAAACACGTTGTACAAACACGTGTTAACACTTAACCGGAGAATAAACGCTGGATAAATAAATCGGTGATTCTGGCAGGATGTTAAGTTACCGGGGAATAAGTTTTGACAATGGCAAGAATATTACAGAATTAGTGATGACAAGATTGTTTGTTGGAACGAGAAAGGAGAAGGAACGGGGACATCCCACAATTTATATGAATTTATATAAAAATATCATACTACTGCTACTTTTCGATCTCGTGCTTGAGAAACTGGAGCATATGAATGAAATGTGAAACTATTTCCTAACATAAACATTTTTGCTTGTAGTAGGCCTGGTAGGCATATGATATTGGTACTAAGCGAATTAGGCCTATATTCTGTCGTTTTATTTATTTAAATGAGGTAGATAAATATGATCATTTGTGCCATAACAGTCTCTCTTATTTGGCGTACATTACAACTGCTGTAATATTAAGAGGACAGTTTCATTTTATCTAGCAGACAGAGACACAGTAGATGTAATCATATCAAGAAACAACACCAGTCTTGGGTTCTATTCGTATTAACACCTTTTTCAGTAGGCCTATTAGAAAATGACATTTTGATTTTTCATAGAGCAAAACGTTTGACAAACTTCGATGATGCCACAGAAAGGAAAGCATGCCGTGTAAAGACTAGAGAGAGAAAAAAATGCTGGGACCTAAGGATTGAAGAAATGTGTACTGCCTTGATTGTTTCTTGTCTTTGCTGGTTTTATGCTTCCTATGTTTCATTTTATGTTACAGAAAAGAGGAAGTTATTAGCCAACACGCACTAAAGAGTGCATATTTTTGAAGAGTTCATATTCACCGGTCACAAATATCCCATTCAATATCAATTGTGAGTTTTTTTTTTAATTTTTACTTTTTTTTAAAGATGTTGGGATGTCAGACCCACCTACTGGGAGCAGGAGAGGCACCACAGGACATTCTAATTTCCACTGTCCTGAATATATGTTTGATGGCTTCCATTAAAAAACATACACATTTTATCTCCACAGATCGAAATACAGCGACGTGTGACAGAAGAGTGCTGTGTGAAGAGGATTGGCACTGCACTGTGGCACACTTAAGACCAACTAACATGTCTTACATTATCTCGGACATATATGTTTTATATCTCAAACTCTTAAGAAAGTGAACATATTTTTAAATATCGATTTTTTAAAAAATTTTTGACAATCTATCTCCAACGCTCGAGTGGGATGGGTGGGGTGGGGCGTGGGGGGGGGGGGGGGGGGGGAGGGAGGGGGGGGCGCCGCTATCAAGTTTTTGCCACGTTTCAGAATATTGTAGATCCGGGGCTGCACCCACCACTCCCTGTTACAGTTCTGTCACAGACGTATCCTACACCACCAGAAGCCAGGCCACCCCGCGAAAGCAGCTATGTCATTTACCAGCTTTGCTGCAATCATTGTTCAGCTTTTTTAGTTGATGTGACTACCAATCAGCTATTCACGAAGATGAACGACCACCACCAAACTGTGGCCAAGAGCAAAATAGACCACTCTTTGACACAACATGCAACTGAACATGGCATGCTTGATTTCAATGGCTGCTTCACAATCCAGACCATCCTGATCCTCCCCTACACCACCAACTTTTCTGAAATGTGCAGATGGTAGATATCCTTACAAACATTCCCCACTCCTAAAATTATCCTGGCTACAACCTACAGTAACCTAATGTGCATACACCCTCCATCCAACAATTTCTGCCCCTTCTGTTCTATAACCTCCACCCTACTCACATTCCCCACCCTTATTGTGTGCCGTCCTCTGCCAATGCACCCCTTCCGTGCTCCTCTCCTTTTTGCTCCCCCTTCCCCCCTTACCTCTTCCTCCCCCACCCCCCAGCCCCCCTTGACCTTCTGCCTCATAGCCTCCCGACACTGGTCCTGATCACACTTCCAACCAACTAGTCCATGCACACTGCTAGACAACCTCTTCCCCCCCCCCCTCCCAATCCCACCTGTACTCTGCTATCACTCTCCTTTCCCACCTCCTCCAGATTGCTTCTTTTACTCCATTCCAGTCTACCTTGCTGGACGTGGCAGTCATGTGTGCATGAGGTGTGCTTGCTTGTATGAATGAATGTGTGTGTGAGTGTGTGTGGGGGGGGGAGGGGGGGGTGTTTTCTTTCCTTTTCTGAAGAAAGCTCCAACCTGGAGCTGCTGTGGTTTGTTCTCATAGTGATAGAAATAATGTCATCACAGCAAAATTTTGATGATTGCAACTGAAGATACCATGTCTATAAGAATCAGCACAGCTCTCAAAATACACACCAAGAGAAAGAGGTCACCAGTATCTGCAACAACCCCAGAAAAAAGTGTGTTGCCTGCAGTATAGCCCACCATTCAAGCATTGATGTTTGAGGTATAGTCGTGAACACTGCACCAGCAATGACTGAGATAGTTGCATTATTTTTTATATGCTCTTCATGGACCCAGTTGCTGCCACTAAAGACACTACTGCTATATCAAGTGAGGGGCTTCCCACCCGCTGTAATAATGAGAAAGAGGTCCCAGAATGTCAGTGGAAATGTATGTGCTGGATTCCAGATAAGCTCTAGGCACTCCCCTTCCCTTCTTTCTATCTATCTGGACCAATAAGAATGAAATTTTGAAAACTCATGCTTTTGTGCATGCAGCATAGCCATGTAACAGAATCCAAACTATTGCATTATTATTGTTAGGGAGTGGGTGACATTGCTAGAAGGCACATAAAAATATTCAGGCATGAGAGCTACCAATTCTTATGTGTCCTTCACATTGGTAAGGTTAATCTGGAGTTCCCCTCAAATAGTGGCACAACTGCTATATTCCCCACTCCTGCACATGAACCATACTTGACATATCAGAAAAAAATTTAGTGACAAAATAGAGCTAACAATCCTTCTTTGTCTATCACATTGGTAAGTTTAGTCTGGCAGGACTAGTGCAACTGCCTCAAAGTACAGACACTGGTTGATGGTAACCATCAGAAAATGTCCTAAGTAAACTGGTAAATGAGGGGAAACACTGACCTGTGTGTCTGTTTAGTTAATAGTCCGAATTCATTTCAACAGATCACAGCATATGCAGCTGCTTTTGTCAGGTTACTCACCACACTTCTTAAGACAGTTGCCAGATAGAGGCACCCAAACACTTCTATAGAGGTGCTTGCGGGCTTCCTGAATGCTGTATGAAGACAACCTTAAAATGTTCTAAAATTATTTTTATTACACATCTCCTGTATGTTGTGAAACGTGTTTGTGAGCTGCTGGATTTACCCATACGGTATATGTCAGTATCCTGTGTTAAACAAAACTGATTATTTTGTAGCAGTAATGCTGTTACCTGTACCAGATACAGTAAAATCATCCAGTGAAAAATGTTGGACATTATGATTTTACCATGGACCCACATCTCTCCTTGTTCTCAGATTCCAAAGGAGCTCTGCCACTATCCTGGCTATGACATCATCATCGAAGACGAAGCACAAATCAGCTAAGTTCAGAACCTGATGCCATTGTGAGGAGAAGGTTGTAGATAGGATGTTAGTAATCTTTAATTTTTGGTTTTCTTGCAAGGCAGTAAATACAACAATTCATTTGCAAAATACCAGTAATCCTTGAATGTGATGTTTTCTTCTTATAGCACTGTGCCGGATAATTTGTTTTGGGACCATTGTTTAAGACAGGTTCTATGATAAATATATATCTATTAATCCAGTGTGGCATGGATCTCATACTGATGAGAAAATCCTGTGATGTGTTTTTATAAAAGTGCTGGGCACACTTCGTAGCAGTGAATCTTTTGTTGCTTGTAGATGTGCTGTAATATTCCTCTTACTAAGTAGAAGACTTTTTCCAAAAGCCAACTGGTAGAATCTGTCAACATGCTAATGTTATGTGAACTCAAACTGGACAACACTCATTTCGCGGAAAGACTACCGAGAGCTGACATTTTTAAACAATGTAACATGATTGCTACTGGTAGACACTTTCCAATCTCTATCTCCACTTTTGTGAGCGTCACAAGGTACCATGCATAATGTCTGTGTTTGTTTTTGTGTGTGTGCGTGTGTGTGTGTGTGAGTGCTTGCACTCTAAGAGGCCTCATTTAGGTTTCTATGGAAGAGTCACAGTATAGTTCTGGCAATAATTATAGCCCATATCATTTAATACAACCTGATAAGCGTCTCAGATTGATGAGCAAATCTGGTATATTTGTTGCACCACCCTATGAAAACCCGAAACATGTTATGTATATGATAAATAATTACAGATTCGATGAGTAATCATAGGTATTTGAGGGAATAGGATATAGTTGTAGGTAAACAACTAGAATTCTCTCAGATACAGATTTATTAGCACTTCGCTTCTACACAGATACAAGTCCGGAGGCTAACTGCCGTTAGCGGCCAACATCCTCCCAAAGCCCCTCTCCTCAAAGATAGCACACTTATACACTGAACAAATATCAATATTTATGGCGCTCTACGCCACATAGCCCCCCCCCCCCAGCCCACGCCCCCCCGCCCCCCCCCTCCCTGCGCAGTATGGAGTACGTCCCTGTGAATGGGGGGAGTAAGAAGTTAGGAAGGTAACGTACAGTTCTTCCGCGTCAGGCGGAAGCGGTCGACTGATAGGAGACCGGGGGGTGAAACCCAGTACATCGATGGCGAAGTCAGCAAGCAACACCGGCGGCTGAAGATGATGTCCCGTCCTGGAGTGGAGGTGTAGCACTTCGTCAGCAGGCAGGCGGAAAATCACCTTTCCAGAAGGCCTAACAAAGGTACGTAAATTGCCACATGGAGCACTTGTGCTCAATTTAAAGCAGCGCACCACACGAGTTTCTGCACTCCCTCCCTCAACATTGTCACACGTGAGTACCACACACACCGTATCACCGTCTACGACAACAGATAATTTATGTATGTCATCAGGGTGTACATGTGTTGTGAATTTGTGGGTGGCACCTGTACGAGCAATGGTAGGGAGGCAGGGAGGTGTGGGAAAGCCATGGCAGGGGGAAGCATCTGCAAAGAAGGGGGTGGCAGGTGCACTGGACTGCGCAGGCGACAACCTCGGGTGATCAGCTGACAGACGAGGGAGCGTGACCAAAGGCAACAAGGAGCCAGCGTGGATTGAAAGGCGTGACAAAGAGCTGTCACACGAAGATGGTAACACAATGGTGGAATCCGAGTGGTTGGCAGTTCGACTGCGAGGGCTGTGAGGAGTGAAACCTCGAAAAGATTGGCCACTCGAATTAGATGAATGTGGAGAAGAAGCAGTGCTCGGCAGAGAAGCACGCTGTGGGGAATCAATACTCGAATGTATGGTATGAGAAGATGGATGGCCACTTGAAGCAGGATTGTGAGAAATAGGGGCAGAATCAGGGAGGTTCACCTGAGGCTCAATGAAAGCTGGTTTCACTCGGTTGAGTGAGACCGTGGTTACAGAGTCTTTTATGAGGAGATCCATGTTATTCTCGGAGCGTTTGATGACCTTGTAAGGACCTGTGTAAGGCGACTGAAGCGGGGCTTTGATTTAGTCGTCTCTGAGAAACACGTACTCACAAGAGTCTAGTGTGTGCGGTACGTACACGTGCGGAGGTGTATGAGTAGCCGGAGGTGGCGGCTGAATTTTGCTGCAGTGCAAGCGCTCTCGCTCGAGAAGTGAAGGGAGTTCAGAGGGCCATGGAAGTGGGGTGGGAGTGACTAATTCTCCAGGCAAAACCAGAGGTTGGCCATACACAAACTCTGCTACGGAACCCTTGAGGTCTTCCTTGGAAGTCGCACGAAGGCCAAGAAGCACAAAGGGCAGTGCTTCTGTCCATAGTGAGTCATGGCAACGCAAGGCATACTTTAACGTGTGATGCCATCGCTCAACAAGCCCATTGCTTTGGGGGTGGTATGCGGAAGTATGAATTTTGACAATACCACACATTTTACAGAAGTCGGAGAAAACTGAAGATCGAATTGTCGTCCCTGGTCAGTGGTGAGGTAAACAGGTGAGCCAAATCTAGAGATTCATGAATCTAAGAATGGTTCAAATGGCTCTGAGCACTATGCGACTTAACTTCTGAGGTCATCAGTCGCCTAGAACTTAGAACTAATTAAACCTAACTAACCTAAGGACATCACACACATCCATGACCGAGGCAGGATTCGAACCTGCGACCGTAGCGGTCGCTCGGTTCCGGACTGTAGCGCCCAGAACCGCACGACCACTCCGGCCGGCTAATCTAAGAATGCTCAACTTACTGTCTCAGAGGTAATGTTCAGAATAGGCACAGCCTCAGCCACCGACTCATCCCATCAATAGCTGTAAACAAGTAACGGAAACCCTTGGAGGGGGGCAAAGGGCCTACGAGGTCCACATGAACATGGTGAAACTGGCCTGGTGGTTGGGTAAAACAGCCAACGGGTGGGGAAGTGTGCCTGGAAACTTTGTTCTGTTGACACAACACGCATGCCCTGGCCCAAGACTGACAGTCGCGGCGTATGTCTCTCCAGACAAACCGTTCAGCTACCAGACGGGTGGAAGCTTTGACACCAGGGTGTGCTAATGTGTGCAATTTGTCAAAGACCTGGTGTTGAAGGGGCTTAGGAATGAATGGCCGCAACATACCAGTCGATTCATTACATCACACTAAGTCAGATATGCCAGGGAAAGTAGATCGTACCAGTTGGAGAGAGGAGCTGTGGTCCAAAATTAACTGCATGGTATCGGTGTCTGCCGATTGCAACCGAGGTAGGTCCGTTAAGTCAATTAAGGTTGTGACAGCACCAACGCATGAGAGAAAATCAGCAACCACATTGTCTGCTCCTCGGATGTAGCGAATGTCATTTGTAAATTGCAAGATGTAATCAATGTGACAAAAGCGTCGTGGGGGCGGATCAGCCGCAGGATTTTTTATGGCAGGAACCAACGGCTTGTGATCAGTGAGCACATAGAAATCTCGTCCCTCAACATCAGTTCTGAAGTGTCTTATGGCCTCGTAAACTGCAAGCAACTCTCTGTCGAATGCTGAGTATTTCTTCTGCGCGTTGTTAGGTTTTTTGAGAGGAACTGCAGGGGGGTCGTAACATCATTGTATGTCTGACTCAGTACTGCGCCAACAGCATTGTCAGTAGTGATAAACATTGTGGCATCCGCACGTGGGTGAGCAATAGTGGCAGCGGAGGCCAACAGCTGTTTGAGTTCGTTAAATGCCTTGTCCATGTCTGGCGTCCATGGGACCTGGCGGGTGCCAGAAGTTTGTGGGCCAGCAAGAGCATCTGTGAGAGGAGCCTGCACTGCAGAAGCGGCTGGCAAATGTTCACGGTAATAATTAACTATTCCGATGAACCTGCATAATTCCCTATAGGTCTGGGGGGCGTGGCATCTTGAGAACAGGCTTGATCTTGTCCTGCAGTGGTGTCAGACCGTCCGATGACACAACATAACTTAGGAATGTGACGGATGACTGGTGCAATTGAGTCTTTATATTGTTCAGTTCAATACCAGCAGCTGCTAAAATATCTGTCACGACTTGAACACGCTCCTCACTCTGTTCCAAAGTAGAAGAAAAAATCAATATGTCGTCCATGTATATGAAACAAAAGTCTAGATGGGATTAAGTTTGATTGATGAAACGCTGCCACATTTGGGGGGCGTTTTTCAACCCAAATGGAATAAATTTGTATTGAAACAGCCCGGAGGGAGTGGTTATGGCAGTCTTTTCAATATCCTCCGGAGCCATAGGAATCTGATGAAATGCGTGCTTACAGTCCAAAACAGAGAAGTACTTTGCACCTGCGAGCGCATTATTGTAGTCCGCAATGTGTGGGACCGGGTATTTATCAATGATGGTGCGGGAATTTAAACGCCTATAGTCTCCGACCATATGCCAAGTACCGTCTTTCTTTTGGTCAAACAGGATAGGACTAGCCCAGCAACCAGAAGAAGGTTCAATTATTCCCTTTTGTAATAGATCATCTAATTGTTCTTTTGCAATTTTCATAAATTCCGGCTTGAGGCGGCGTGGGCATTGCGATATAGGTGGCCCATCGGTTAGACGTAACCAATGAACTGTGCCATTAGTGACTACTGCAATACGTGGCGCGGCACGACAGTCAGATGTCCATGAAGCGGAGCAGGCGGTGGCGGACGGGCAAAGCTGTGGCACTGAAGGCACAGAAGTACAGGTGTGCCAACCGCTCGTAGGCTGCGTAAAGGCCGCATGCGTATTAACATGGGCGAGGTTGGTACACTGGTTCTTGGTAATAGGCCGTGCTGCTGTGAGCGCTGTAGGCGCGAGTGGGTGTGGCCAAACAGCAGATGGCCGTAGTTCATTGCCACGAGCTTGGGAAGTTAATTGTCCATTCGGAATGCAAGGAACATGAGCACTCAGGCATACACTGTCATTACAAGAGGGGGTGCTGACACAGTTTACAGAGTTCGCAACACTGTTGTTAATGTGCGCGGGCATGGGAACACCAGATTGGCACAGACTGACCTTGTCTGTAGCCGCCGAGTTGTCTGCTTGTAGTGTCGCAAAGCGTTGTTGTGTGGAGGCCAACAGGTGGTGTATGTTGCGGAGATGCAGCAGCATTTCCATACGTTCCATCTGCAACTTCGAAGACTTGGTGCAATCCACTAGCCACTTGTTTGTCCAAGATTGCAGCTCCAAGGATAGGTTTAAACACTTCTTAGCACAGCACACATGTTTGGTGTTAGCCGAACTGTCACTTGGCAGAGCGAAAGGAATATGTTTGCTTAGTGGGGGGGTAAAACACAGTATTTTGCACAAAATCTAGTGACAACTGATAGCGCTTGAGGGAATCAATTCTGAGAATAGGTTCTTCAATTGTTGACACTAAAAACGTCCACTCCAGCTTGCACTCAGGCGAAAGTTTCACTGTATACAGAATAGAACCCGAACACTGTAGGGTAGACAAGTTCACTGCATGAAGCACTGTTTTGTGTGGTTGCACTTTATTGGTTGCTAGGCGAACCGGCAGCAAAGAGATGTCTGCACCAGTGTCTACCAGAAAATGTACACCTGATTGTAAATTGCGAACATAGACTCGACCACACTTACTGTTGTTGTCCGAAATGGAATGCAACGTTGGATGGTGCCCGTTGTTTACATCGCAGGAGGTGGCACCGCAGCCTACCTGCGGTTGGAATTTGGGTAAGAAGATGGTGACTGGCATTTGCGAGCTTGCTCCCCGAATCTTGCGTGGAAGAAACAGTAAGGTTGGGCGGGCCTGTACTCCTGTGGGTAGTTGCTAGGTGACGGAGTATGTGACCCAGAGTCTTCCACAGAGGCCGATGCACTGTCATTGCAGGGAGTTGAAGGTGCAGGCAGGGCGGCTAGTTTAACAAACGTGTTATTAGCAGCACCAGACAAGGGCGTGGTGTCAGAAAGCTTCTTAGTGCGGTCACGTCCAGAATGCAGTGCATGGAGCTCACGTTGCCTGGCAGAGTATGCTCTGTCAGCAGCGCGTAAACGTTCATTTACTGGCCTATCTTCATATGCAGAGATTGCAGTCTGGACAGGCAAAGGCAGCTTTTCTGTCCAGATTTCTGCAAGTGTGTCATCAGGCATAACTTGCTCATCGACGAGAAGACGGATGCACCACCACAGCTGGGACGGAGACCTGTCGCTAAGACGCTCTTCGTAGATGAGCTGTCGCACATTTTCTCTCCTGGTTTTCGAGAGGCGCCCCAGTATCATCTGTTTCGCCACAGCATACTTCCCTGCTAGGGGGGGGGGGGGGGGGTGCTTTGACCAGATCATAAATTAAATCGACGTGGTCGTGAAGATGGTTCATGAGGCAGCAAAGCGTGCGTCGTCGTCCAACCGGGTAAGTGGGTTTGAAGTCTGGTAGTTTCGGCAGATTCGGCACTGCAGTCACTGCGGAGGTGTGCCTATTTCTTCGGATGGAAGTAGAGCATGCAGAAGACAGCGAGTCCGAATTATTGGCGTCCCGTGATGCGGGTATCGTGAAATTCTTTTGATGGCGGGGGGGAGGGGGCGGCAGAGAAGCGACGGGCGCTCGAACAGTGTGAGGATTGTAGTCAAAATGTGCATTCTCATTGACGTGGTAGCTCAGAGAGAAGCCACAAGTACTTAAGTACGCCGGTGAATGTCCGTTATGCACACTGTATTCACTTGACCGTGAGTGGTGGGGCTGGTTGTAGATGTCCGGGTAATTACTGTCCAGCACAGAATTGTTGACTTGATTAGAAGCAACACAAAGATCCCACACACATCCACTAGGATGCACACTCGGTGTGATATTTGCTTGGCGAGCATTTTCACCTGTTGACTAGCCGGCGCGGAAGGATACACATGTGGCGGGAACTGATTCGAGTTTGAATTTACTACTGGATTTTCCAAAATAGCAAAACTTCGCTCGATGCCATGAACTGTATTGAATTATGCGTTCGACACAGGAGTAGGAATGTTCCAAACAACACTCTGTGGAGAACACGGGGAAAGGTCTAGGCTAACAAAGCCAGAGTCCACGACCGTTGGCGGTTGGAAGTAACTGGCGGCACTCAATGAATTCCACTGCATGTTCGGGCTGAAGGATTCCGAAGAGTCTTGCGGCATGTCCACTACGATGGCAGGAGTGCTGGAGAGATGTTGCTGAAATCCAGGCAGCGGTGAGTGCTAAAAGGCCATTGTGTGAAGCTGAACAATGGCCCATGCGATTGCGGAGAAACCCGATGCGGTAGGCACGTAAATAACCTTCGGGCGGTAACTCGGACGCGTATTACACAAAAAAACGGGGTCACCAGTGAGGGAATAGGATATAGTTGTAGGCAAACAACTAGAATTCTCTCAGATACAGATTTATTAGCACTTCGCTTCTACACAGATACAAGTCCGGAGGCTAACTGCCTTTAGCGGCCAACATCCTCCCAAAGCCCCTCTCCTCAAAGATAGCACACTTACACACTGAACAAATATGGATATTTATGGCGCACTATGCCTCATATTTATTCACAACACCACCCTCACATTAGTATAGAACTGTAAAACATCTGGGAAAGCTATGACTCTGCCAGCCATAGCTGTGAGACCACAATAAAGAATGTTTCCCAGTCTAGGTTCTATAGGAAGTAGCTGATTCTGGTAACATGGCAAATAAATTAATGTCAGTCTTCTGGAAGAGTAACTTGGAATTCCACCATTAGATCATCTACAAAACAGGTGCTGGGATTGCTGTTTTGTGTAATCGATTTGCACATTAAGACTATAAGCATACAGTGCATCGTTTTATAAACCCCTAGCTTAGTGCCCACTACTTTGCTCACTTAGACTGTATGGTTTCCACAGATTTTTTTCTTTAATTGAATTTTTATGTTGTTCACAAGTTGATACACCTTCTAAACTTTTCATGCTAATTAAACCCGTAGAAGCATGGTCTTTTTGGAATGTACTTCTGACTGAAAAGTGATTATGATAGCTGGAGTCCAAAGTATTTGTTAATCATACCTTTTGTGTTCTTGTGGTAATATTTCCATAAAAACTTTCATCCCCTAACACAATTTTTTTTTCATCTAACTGAGAACTGAAATGCTAATTTTCACAGATTCAGGTTATCATAACAAAATATTTACTTATTTATTTTCATCCCCCATATCACCCCCTTAGGGGCTGAATTTATGAAAACACTGAAACATTTTGTTTTTTTAAATTTTTTTTTTATTTCTAAACAAGAAGTCACATACCAATTTTTGTAGATGTTGCTTTAAAAATGCTTTACTAGTTCTTTAATAATGATTTATTTAAAAAAAGCTTTCATCCACTATTTAACCCCTTAGTGGTTGAATTTACACCTTTCATCCCCTACTTTACCCCCTTAGGGGTGGAATTTAGAACAATCCCTTACTAAACAATGTCTATGGCATAAAATCAACACTCCATCCAAATTTCAAATTTCTATTCTTAGCAGTTTCGGGTGGGCAATAATGAGTCAGTGAATCAGTCAGGCCCTATTTCACCTTCTTAGAGGTTGAATTTCTAAAAACATGTAATTTTCTATTTCTAACTGAGAAGTCAAATTCAAATTTTCATAGATTTAGCTTTCAAAATGCTTTCTTAATGAAATATTTTCATAGAAGATTTCATCCCCCAATTCACCCCCTTAGGGGTTGAATTTGCAAAAAACTCCGAAAGATGTATTTTTTTAATTATTTCTAACTGAGAAGTCAAATATCAATTTTCACAGCTGCTGTAGCTCCAAAAATGCTTTAGTGGTTCTTTAATAATGATCTATTTTCAAAAATACTTTCACCCTCTATTTCACCCCCATAGGGATTAAATTTCCAAAAGTGCTGAAACATATTTATTTATTCATTTCTGATCAAGAAGCAACTACATTTTTATAGTTTTTTTTTAGAAAAATTTGTTTTGACTCAAATACAGGATATTGTTAATACATTTGCTACCAATTTTGCTGTGTAACAGCCATCCTGTTCAACACATATGGTGAGCTGTGGCACAAACTTCGTTACGTCCTCCTCAAAGAACTCTCCTACCAGCTCCTTCCCTCACTTAAGAACCTCTTTCTGCACCTGCCTGTATGTTGAAAATTTAATTCCACTTATGTGCACCTTCGGGGGAGTTAAAAGATGATAATTTGAAGGTGCTGAGTCTGGGGGATATGGGGGCTGGTTCAAGACATCCCAGCCAAATTAGTCCAAGATTATGTCAGTGGCTAAGGCTGTGTGAGAAAGAGCATTGTCATGCAACAAGAACACTCCTTTTGTGAGCATTCCCCTCCTGTTGTCTGAATGCACCTTATGATTCTTTTTTTTATGGGGGGTGGCAGGTGGTCTCTGTCAGCTGCTCTGGATCCATCTTGCACACTGTTTCTGGTATCCCAGCTTTTCTGTGAGTGTCCCATATGGGAAAGCTCTGGAGAGTTGTGGAAACATTGCATAAATTTCATCCAATGGTCTTTACGGACAATTCCCTCAATGTTTTGCACCAACTCATCAGTAAAGATGGAAGCTCTTCCACTCCTCTTTTCATCATGAACGTTTCTTCTGTCTCCATTGAACTCCCTTCAACATTTAAACACACCACACTCATTCTGTTCATAACACCTTTGCTGTAAACTACTTCGAGTCGTGAAAAAATTTCAGTAGGTCTTATTTCTTCTGCGAGAAGGAAGCTGATTGTATCACACGGCTTACACTTGGCGGGGTTTCCTACCAGTATCTTTCACACAGTTGGACACTACTTCCCAAGTTTATGTGCTTCTGTATTCTCACAGACGTAGTGTTCCTGTGAACCTCACTCTGTTCAGAGTCATGCATGTCTGATGTTCCCACCTCAACATCTTTAAACTTACTTGCCCAGTGATGCACAGTACTCACATAAACACAATCACCATAAACTGATTTCATTCTCTGATGAATCTCCTTGGGGTGACACCTTCTGCTGTCAAGAATTCAATGACTGTATGTTGCTTAAATCACATTGACCAACTGTCTACATAGGGTTCCATACGTAACAACACAACCGATCAATGCACTGGAGCCATAGAGAAGAGGCTACGGAACAAGCCAGTACCTGCTGCATGCCAAGGCTGCCAATGTTGAAGAGTTACGAAGGTGGAGGCATTACTTTTCAGTCAACCCTTGTACATGCTGTAATGGTTGTGAGCATTAGTTACCATTGAGACTGGACATGGTGAATTGTTGTTAGTGAAAAATGACTTTAAGGTGTCAAAAGATGGCATTATAAACACCTTGAAGTAGGTCATGTAATAGAGCTTTGAGAAGCTGGATGTTCCTTCTGTAATATTCCAGAAAGACTTGGCAAGAATGTAGCCACTGTACGTGACTGCTGGCAGTGGTGATCATGGGGATGTACACTTAACAGTTATATTTATTTAAGTGTCAGCCCCAATACCTATAAAAATATGTGATGTGTCACTGCCAAAGCCTGACAACCATGTGGAAGGATGTGATAATGCTATCCTAACTTTGAGGGTCTTATATTGTATGGATGATTTTGATATGTTTTTAAGTAAAACTAAGATATGAATTTTGGTAAGATAATATGTGCAATCTAGACTTACAATCTCAATTCTGCACCTATGCATCCTCTGTGGTAGCTTTAAATCGGCCGCGGTCCATTAGTACATGTCGGACCCGCGTGTCGCCACTGTGTGATCGCAGACCGAGCGCCACCACATGGCAGGTCTAGAGAGACGTACTAGCACTCGCCCCAGTTGTACGACGACGTTGCTAGCGACTACACGGACGAAGCCTATCTCTCATTTGCCGAGAAACAGTTAGAATAGCCTTCAGCTAAGTTAATGGCTACGACCTAGCAAGGTGCCATTTGTACCATTGCATGTATCTCAAGATAGTCTCACTTGTATCATCAAGAATGCTGTATACCAAAGGACGATATAAAAGTTAAGTGTTCTAGTAGCTCCGTTCTTTTCTTTATTGCATTCATTACGAATCCTGTTCCAGACTTCGTGCCAGTCGGCGTGTGTGTACGAGTGCCCTCTCGGCTACCCGTCACTGTGGACTGGCTGCCTTGTCAGTCCACTACATCCTCTATAGTGGGTAGTAGTAGTAGTAGTAGTAGTAGTAGTAAATGTCTCAGAATACATTATTTTATACAAGCACAATTACGGCATTAGTTTTTCAGGTTAAATAATTAAAATTGAAGACACATAGAGCATAGCTTTGTAGTCAGTTATCAGTACTAACTATCTGGAATGTATGTACATCACACAAGTCAACAGTACGTACTTTAACTCTCCAAAAGACACTGGTTTGGACCTCACATCATTCTGCCTTAGTATTTGGAAATGTGCAGGACAAACACCACAATGTGTCTTAGCATAGTAGTATGAACAGACTGACTTCCAACAGCAAATGCTTTATACTAATGATGATTATTCATAGTGATAGCAAAAATCCTCAAGTAAAGGTCATGATGACAACACTACCAGTCACATGATCTTCTGGCCATAACTTCTCAATGTGATTGGACTTGCAATCCAATCACACTACTTTGACGTAACGTGGATACCCCAGGACCAAGGGGTGGGGTGTGGGTCCAGCAATGACAAGCAACATGGATGCAAGATGGCAGCACTTTTGGTCACACCCTCCCTCTAAGTGTGGATGTAATCACACACTATTATGTGTGTGTGTGTGTGTGTGCACACGCGCATGTGCGCGCTGCAATGTAGACCCCCCCCCCCCGGGCCAGGAATAGAGTGGATGTGATCCTTTCTTTTCTTTCTGTGTGAAATTATGCAAAGTAAATTCAGTTTAAAGCCATCCAGGCCACTTTCTAACAAGAATTTAGTTGCTTATTTAAATAATAATGTATGATGGTAAAATGTTAAATAGAAGTTGTGACATGAGGTCGTAGACTGGCAGATCGAGTTATCAGGCGATCCTGATGATTCAGCTGTAAGAGAGTAACGTAACCTATCGCAGCATGATGAAATGTGATATGGACAATATCAGAGCTGACAGCATTTGGACCATCTCTCTCCCTGACATGTGCTCACTTTCCTCCAAAATGGTCAATGTTATACAAGCTGAAATCAGTATATATCCCACAGATGATACTGGTACTGCCAGGGAGAACGGTAAAAGAATGGTTAAAAGCAAGATGAGTGTTTTAAAACAATTAGACAAATGCTGAGCTGTAGTATTAAGAGCTAATGTAAGTCATGTAGATAAAATGTATGTTTTCTCTGTTGTGCATGGAGACCTCTTTCCTCTATTGGCAAATTTTAGCAGTATCAATGTATTATCGCTGTCCGCTGTGGCTGAGCGGTTCTAGGCGCTTCAGTCCGGAACCGCGCTGCTGCTGCAGTCGCAGGTTCAAATCCTGCCTTGGGCATGGTTGTGCGTGATGTCCTTAGGTTAGTTTGGTTTAAGTAGTTCTAAGTCTAGGAGACTGATGACCTCAGATGTTAAGTCCCATAGTGTGATTCTAATTGTTCTCTTCCTCATAACTTTCAAGGAAAGTGTCCAAGAGATCTCCAGAACTTTAATCTGGTGCTTTTGTTACAAATGATTTTGACTACTTCATATGTATAAATACAGAGATCCTGTATGACCATTTTTTGTGTTTATTTTTTATATATTTTCCACATTACATATGTATGTATGCTTACACTAGCAGGTGTAGCTTTATATTTTTTTACTATTAAACTGTGATGCAGAGCCCCTACCCAGTTAAGGTATCTGCAAACTATACTTCTTCCTCCAAATGTCAACTCTAAGTGCTAAATCCTTTTCTAAAACACATCCAAACATACATGGTTTGCTGTGGGAGTGGAGTGTTCACATTATCCCAATGCCAATGTAAACACGCACACACACATGCATCCACACACGCGCGCATCCCACACACAGCACCATTACTGTAATTTGTGTGTGTGGCTTTCTACAGGGGCCACCATTCCTTCCTCTTTCCTCTTACCAACACTGGATGTGGTGTTGGGGATGGAAGGTGACAACAGGCATCAGCAATGTCGCAGCATCCTTGGGTGGGTTTGGAGCAGTGTTCAAAAGACGTACCCACCTGTGTTAGGTATGGTATATTGTTTGTGGTGGATCCACAACACACTACGCTCAGGAATATTATTACAGATGGATCCACCATTTGCTACAGCTGGGAACACCGTTTGGAGTGGATTCACCTGCGCAAAGCCCTAGATAAAATTTGGGGCAGATCCATCTGCACAAAATTACTAACATACAATCCCCCTCCAAATCCTAGCCCCCCTCCCCTTTATCAGTTTGTGTAGTATGTTTTCCTGTGATTACCGTCAACCAGTGTCCACACACTGAGACTGTACTGGTTCTTCCCTGGTGTAGACACTTCACTTGTGCAGTGAGCACTGTTGTGATGACAGCTGTATTTCGCTGACCTATCTTGAGCCATGTGGTGGTGGAGGCAACATTCGCTTGATGGGGTCACAGTGATTGAGAAGAAATGGTGGTGCTTCTACTGTTATCAGGTATGTGCAGTCCATTTTTCCAGCAATCATTGTGCGTGTGTTGTTCAGAAGTTAATTTCTGTTTGTGGTGCATCTTTAGAGACTCAATTCATTGACATTGTGTGATCTATGCAAATCTGTAAGGTCACATTTTATGATATGTTGAGAGCTGTGTTGTGACCACCATCAGTCAGTAACTTCACATGTAGGAATATTTTATTTTTTATGCACTGTGGCAAATGCACAGTCTCATATGGGTGACTGTGATCTGTATATATACTCAGTATTTATGTACAGATCATACAGTGACATCACACATAAATATTGCAAAAGTTACACATCTTTTTATTTTGCCTTGGAGCACTGGCAGATCTCATACACCATTAGTATGCTTGCAGGATTATATTTAGTCGCTAATTTTTTCTGGATGTGCCCAGCATGGTTCACGCGTAGGGATGGGGAATATAGGAGTTGCACCAGTCCTGCTAATGTTTGAAGGCAACTCCAGACTAAACTTTCCAATGTGATGTGTGATGGACACAGAATAATTGGTAGCTTTCCTACTACTCAGCTTTTTTCTTCTTTACCTGTATTCTAGCAATGTACATAGCAATGCCCATACCGAGTGAACTTTGGCTTTCTTTCTAGCCCTGAACGCTGTTTCCCTAAGGGGCCACATAACATGGCTAGTGCTGGAGCTCCTGATAACTAGCCAAGCACTGCTCCCTTGCGCCAGCTCAGATCCTGCTGAAGGAATGGCTACCTGCCCACTCACTCCGCGAATGGTGAGGCCAGGCAGCCAGTCTCCACATTGGTCCTCCACCTCAAGTAATGCGAACACATTATCATCTGCCACTAACTCTGCTGTGAGGGCAGATCCACCATGTTGGGTATACTAGGAGGTGCCTCAGCAGTAGAGCCCTTGAGCAAAGCATCTGACAAATGAGATGTCATGTGCAATGCACGAGATTCTCCGCTTAATAGATCAGGGGCTCACTACACACAGGAAGTGGCTGCATGGATAAGAGGGGGTATGTGGAGGGGACTGGGTAGATTTTTTGGTTAGAGGGTCTTGGGAAACTACAGAAAGGATGTCATTATAAAAGGATGCAGGGCAAATACAGACCTCAAAACAATTGGTACTGTAGTCATAAATTCTCGCAGCTGTGTTACAAAAGCACCAGAGCTCTAATTGCTAATAGAAAGCACTTACGTTCAAATCATTATATGTATAAAAAACAGTCAACATACGTGGTTTGCTGTGGGAGTGGAGTGTGCCTGAATTGGCCAGTGTATCTACTGTGATGAAAATTTAATTTGAAGGTTTGGACTGTCACACAAATCAAAACAGGATTGGAACTCTGCACCATCACATGTGACAATTTACATTTGGATTAATTAGTTTAAGTGTGGGAAGACAAACACTGAAGATGAAGTGAGCTCCAGCCATCCAATGTATTTCCCCACATGGGAAACCCCTGGCAAAATCCATAATATGCTAATGCAAAAGTGACAAATAAAAATTCATGAGATTGCTGAGACTGTAGGCATCTCAACTGTGCAAGTGCATAATATCCTGCACAGAGCATTGGCTGTGTCTACAGCTGGAAATAAGTTCATCCATAATGTTTACAAAGGACCAAACCATGTTCAGAAAGGATGGTTAAAATGCAATCGGTGAGGGAGTGTTTATTGCTGCCAGAGGTAGTTTACCTTGTAGTGAAATTAAAGTAGATTTAATACTTTTTTTGTTTTACAGACCACCATCTCACATGATACAGGTGCTGGACTGTTCAAAGAAAACTTGAGTCTCATTTCAAATCAGTACTGCACTCATACGATTATAGTTGGTGGCAACTTCAATCTGCCCTCGATATGTTGGTGAAAATACATATATAATGTCACTGGTAGGCATAAAACACTACCCGAAAATATTCTCAACCCTTTCACAGAAAATTATTTTGAACAATTAGTTCAGGAGCCCACTACAAGTGTAAACAATTGGAAAACATACATACTTGACCTCTTCGCAACAAATAATCATGAGCAAATAGGGAGCATCATAATGGATAATAACGTTAAGGTTTTGTAGTGGGACTAAAAATACTGTAACATCAAAACCCACCTAAAATAAACACAAAATACATCTATTTAAAAAAGCAGATAAAAATTTGCTTGATGTCTTCCTAAGAGACAGTCTCCATTCCTTCCAGCCTGACTAGTAAGTGTAGATCAGATGTGGTTTAGATGCAAAGAAATAGTATTGACAGCAGTTGACGGAAATATACCAGATAAGCTAATGAGAGATGGTGCTCATCCCCCAGGGTACACAAAATAAGTCAGAACACTGTTGCAGAAGCAATGGAAAAAGCATGCCAAATGCAAAATCCCAAAGATTGGCATGTTTTACAGAAGCTTGAAATGTAGCACGAACTTCAGTGTGAGATGCTTTTAATAGTTTCCACAATGAAGCCCTATCTCAAAATCTGGCAGAAAATTCAGACATTCTGGTCATATGTAAAGTATGTCAGTGGGAAGACACAATCAACATCATCACTGCGCAACAACAGTGGTGGTGTTACAGATGACAGTGCCATTAAAGAAGAGTTACTAAATACAGTTTTCTGAAATTTCTTCACCAAAATAAGATGAGATAAATATTTGTGAATTCAAATCAAGAATAACTGCCACCACGAGTAACTTAGAAGTAGATATCCTCAGTGTCTCAAACCAGCATAAATCACTTAATTAAGGTAAGGGTTGCAGTCCAGATTGTATAGCAGTCAGGTTCCTTTCAGAGTATGCTGTTACAGTAGCTCCATTCTTAGCAGTCATATACAACCGCTCACTCATCGAAAGATCTGTACATAAAGATTGGAAAGTTGTGCAAGTTACACCAATACCCAAGAAAGGAAATAAGAGTTATTCACTGAATTAAAGACCCACATCACTGACATTAATTTTCAGTAGGGTTTTGGAACATCTACTGTGTTTGAACATTATGGGTTACCTTGAAGGAAATGATTTATTGCCAAACAGCCAACATGGATTTAGAAAATATTGTTCTTGTGAAACTCAACTAGCTCTTGATTCTCATGAAGTAATGAGTGTTATTGACAGGGGATGTCAAATTGATTCCATATTTTTAGATTTCAAGAAGGTTTTTGACATCATTTGTCACAAGCAACTTCTAATCAAATTATATATTCTAAAGAGTATCGTCTAAGCTGTGTGACTGGTTTCATGACTTTCTGTCAGGAATGTCACAGTTCATAATAATTGATGGAAAGTCATCAAGTAAAACAGAAGTAGTATCTGGGATTCCACAGGGAAGTGTTATAGGCCATCAGCTGTTTCTGATCTACATAAATGATTTAGGAGACAATGTGACAGCCCTCTTAGATTGTTTCTGGATGATGCTGTCATTTACCATCTCATAAAGTCATCAGATGATCACAGCAAATTGCAAAGTGATTTAAAGAAGATATCAGTATGGTGCAAAGAGTGGCAATAGACTCTAAATAACGAAAAGTGTGAAGTCGTCCATGTGAGTAGTGAAAGGAATCTGCTTCAACAGTTGTCTAAAAGCATGCCCTAAAACGGGTCTGTTCTTTTGTCCACCACACCTAGAATAGCTTTTTGTTGCCCTTCCAATCTCCGCAATATCCTTGTCAGACCCTATACTCCTTGCCGGCCGGAGTGGCCAAGCGGTTCTAGGCACTACAGTCTGGAACCGCATGACTGCTACGGCCGCAGGTTCGAATCCTACCTCGGGCATGGATGTGTGTGATGTCCTTAGGTTAGTTAGGTTTAAGTAGTTCTAAGTTCTAGAGGACTCATGACCTCAGAAGTTAAGTCCCATAGTGCTCAGAGCCATTTTTTGAACCTATGCTCCTTCTGCATCCATCTTCCTATCCTATGGCTCCTACCCTTTGTGACCATCCGCACTGCAAGACTTGCCCTATGCACTCTCCCGCCATAACCTATACCAACCCTATAACTGGCAAAACATATACTATCAAAGGGAGAGCCACCTGGGAAACAACATGTCATATATGTGCTGTTACATAAACACCATTCAGCCTTTTACATTGGCATGACTACTACCAAGTTGAAACTTCCTGGCAGATTAAAACTGTGTGCCCGACCGAGACTCGAACTCGGGACCTTTGCCTTTTGCGGGCAAGTGCTCTACCATCTGAGCTACCCAAGCACGACTCACGCCCGGTCCTCACAGCTTTACTTCTGCCAGTATCTTGTCTCCTACCTTCCAAACTTTACAGAAGCTCTCCTGCGAACCTTTATCCTTTCTTTCAGGAGTGCTAGTTCTGCATGGTTCACAGGAGAGCTTCTGTAAAGTTTGGAAGGTAGGAGACGAGATACTGGCAGAAGTAAAGCTGTGAGGAACGGGCGTGAGTCGTGCTTGGGTAGCTCAGATGGTAGAGCACTTGCCCGCGAAAGGCAAAGGTCCCGAGTTCGAGTCTCGGTCGGGCACACAGTTTTAATCTGCCAGGAAGTTTCATATCAGCGCACACTCCGCTGCAGAGTGAAAATCTCATTCTACTACCAAGTTGTCAGTTACGATGAATGGGCATGGGCAGAGGGTGTATACTGGCAGCACACAATATCCCATTGCAGAGCATGCTCTACAACATGACAGTTGTGACCGAGGCACCTGTTTCACCACACATCCCACCTGGGTTCTTCCCCCAACACCAGTTTCTCATAATGTCTTAGGTGGGAACTAGTGCTACAAAATGTCAGTGGTTCTTGCCACCCACTTGGTCTTAATTTACATTAATTTCTTCTGTCTCAGCATTTATTCATGGTAATTACTACTTTCTTTACTCGTTTTTAGTTTTCTACATCTTTCATTTTCTGACCTGCCTTTTTTTGCCGTCCCCCTCCTACCTCTAGTTACATATGATGAATTTAATTTTTCATTCTTATTACCTCATGCACAATGTTTTAGTAGTAATCTCTGTCTTGCATATTACGCTGTCTTCCACTTTTAAGCTCTCTGCTTTTCAAATCTCATCTGGTGCAGTGCCCAACAGTTGGTCTTTCCTTCTCATCCCACCCGGTAAGTCTTCCCTGACCCTGGGTTGTGAGTGACTTTTCCTAACTCTACCCTTTTGCTAAATCTCTCCATTTCTTGTCCTTGACCCCTCTTCATTCCCCTTCAATCTTTCTGCCAGAAGAAGGAGCCATTGGCTCCAAACACTTGCATACATTAAACCTTTTTTATATGTGTGTTCATCTGCCTCTGGTTGCTGAGTAGATTTTATCTATCCAGTTACAGTATATTGACAGCTAAATACTTACGGATTACAATTATGAAAAACTTAAACTGGAAATCTCACATAGATGTTGTTGTAGGGAAAGCAAACCAATGTCTGCAATTTATTGGAAGAACGCTTAGAAAATGTAAGTTCAAAGAAGGGCAGCCAACAAAACCACTACAGATCATCTCAATAGACATTACAGAACTTTTACCCTCAGCTAGAGGTGGAGTTAAGTATGTGGTAGCACTATGTGATATTTTTGCAAAGTATGCTTAACTATGTGCTATAAAGTGTACTGCAGCAGGTCCAATCATTACAAGAGTAATAATCTGTTATATACTGACACTTGGCAAACCTGCTGCTTCACTGTTAGGTAGCATATCAGATTTCACTTGTCGAGTGTCGGAAATATTTTACATTGATATGACAGCATATAAATGGACATCAAGGGAAGGATAGCAGTGGGAATGAAATGCAAGTATTCTCACAGGGAAATGCTCAGCTCATAATCACTATCAGTGAATATTAAGATGAGAATCAACAACACAGTGATATGCCCTGCAGTCATATAGGGTTCAGAAACTTGGAGCATGACAAAATGCAAAAGGAACCACTATTAATATTTGAAAGAAGAATAATGAGGAAGATAAGGGGACCAATCGGAGATAAAGGAGAATGGAGAAGGAGGAAGAATGAGGAATTCTATGTCTTAATGCAAGAAACAACAATACTACAGAAGCTGAAGAGCCAAAGAATCCAGTAGGCGGGCCAGGTAGCCCGTATGTCAGAAGAAAGACAGGTGAAGAAAGTATTTGAGGGGAAACCAAACATCAGACGTCACACAGGATGACCTAGGCAATGCTGGAAGGACAACTTGGTGAATGGTCTGGCAGCCCTAGAGACTGAAGGCAGGTGGAGGAACTGAGCACAAAACAGGAAGAAATGGAGGTAGTTTGTAGAAGCAATGCATGGTCTGCAGGGACTGATAGCTGATATGTATGTATGAATATAATAGAAGGAAACATTCAACGTGGGAAAAAATATATCTAAAAACAAAGATGATGTGACTTACCCCCAAAAGCGCTGGCACGTCGATAGACACACAAACAAACACAAACATATACACAAAATTCTAGCTTTCGCAACCAACGGTTGCCTCGTCAGGAAAGAGGGAAGGAGAGGGAAAGACGAAAGGATTTGGGTTTTAAGGGAGACGGTAAGGAGTCATTCCAATCCCGGGAGCGGAAAGACTTACCTTAGGGGGAAAAAAGGATGGGTATACACTCGCACACACACACACACATATCCATCCACACATATACAGACACAAGCAGACATATTGTGTCTGTATATGTGTGGATGGATATGTGTGTGTGTGTGTGTGTGTGTGTGTGTGCGAGTGTATACCCATCCTTTTTTCCCCCTAAGGTAAGTCTTTCCGCTTCCGGGATTGGAATGACTCCTTACCGTCTCCCTTAAAACCCAAATCCTTTCGTCTTTCCCTCTCCTTCCCTCTTTCCTGATGAGGCAACCATTGGTTGTGAAAGCTAGAATTTTGTGTATATGTTTGTGTTTGTTTGTGTGTCTATCGACGTGCCAGCGCTATATGTATGTATGTATGGCATTAAAGAGATCCTGGGGGAGATCCCAGTGAATGTATCTTTCAAGAATTTAAGCATTTCATCACAACCTATGCACACAGTATTCTAACAAAATGAATAGAATATTTAGAGCTTTTTGAATAGGTAGTGAACAATTTACCACTGTACAACACACAGTTCACTCCAGCTGAATTCATAAGTAGGACAAAAGAGTAGAATGAATAGAAAAATCCACTTCCATATCTACAAAGAGAAGAGTATTTCTGGGAAGAGAAGGTACAAAAAGTCTTAGTCTCACTGATGGAGCAAGATGCTTGAGAAAGATCTTTTACGATAGAAGATTTCCATAAATGCAAAAATATCAGTTAGCAGAATATATTCTATTAAAACTTGCCCAAAATCTTCACTTCTTTGTAAAAGAAATTGTAAATGGCAACCTTTGTTCACAGATCCTTATAAAATAATGAGGAATCATACAAAGTAAGTTAACAAAATTTTTGGGGATGCACATTGATGCTCAACTAAAATGGACTGAACATGTTAATGCCCTTGGAAAGTGAATAGCATCAGCATGCTATGCTCTTAGAATAATAAAATCAGTGTGTAGTAACTCATCCACCAGAGCAACTTACTTTGCATATGTTCTCTCAATCATCTGTTATGGAATAATCTTTTGGGGAAAAAATACTCAGAATATGCAAAAAATCTTCAAACTACAAAAAAGAGCCATTCAAATTATGACAAATAGTAACAAGAGACTACACTGCACCAAGTTATTTAAATCTATGGGAATCTTGACTGTTCCCTGTGAATACATTTTTCAAACAGTGATTCACATAAAGAAAAACATCAATCAGTACCCAACAAACAGTTCCCTACACGAATATGAAACCAGATCAAGTCACCACTTACACCTGAGCAGAAAAAACAAAACAAAAACACAGAATAGTGTACTATACAATGGACTTAAACTATTCAACAAACTTACACAGAATATAAAAAATAGAAGCAAAACACGTGCCTTCAGACATAGCCTAAAAAGTTATTTTTTAGAAAAGTGTTTTTATTCTGTCAAAGATTACCTGGAAAGTAGGTAAAATTTTGTGAACAATGTGTCTGATTAAGTACTGTAACTGGGGGCTTTCTTTAGTATGTTCAATAATAGAGTTGTACATCATGTACAATTATGAAACACAGTAAGACAAATAATTGTAGTTTATATTTAGGAAATGCAGTTGTACTTTTATATGCCCTTGTGTCTATATCATATATATGTATTTGTTGACAATGTATTGTTGACATGTTGACAATATGACTGATTAAGTACTGTAACTAGGGGATTTCTTTGGTATGTTCAATAACAGAGTGGTACATCATGTACAATCATGAAACACAGTAAGACAAATACTTGTAGTTTATATTTAGGAAATGCAATTGTACATTTATATACCCTTGTGTCTGCGTTATATATATATATATATATGTATTTGTTGACAACATCCATACAATCTATATTGTCTATGAATGGATAGAAAAAATAAATAAAAATTAATAAATAAAAAAATCTCCTGACCTATCCTAAAGCTAACAGAATTAAGGAATTATACGCCCACCAGGACCTAAAGCAATACTTGCATAAATTATTGGTCTTATTTGTATTATATGTGATGTTTTATATTTAAGTATGATTCTTAATCATGATCTGGAATTGGCTTTAAACAGTGTTGTCAGTAGAAATCTTGATGCCATGTGCAAGAAAAATATCTATATGGACTGAAGGAATACTATGAGATCAATACTCTCAGTACTTGGACATTCATTAGAAGGGGGAAGTTTAAGATGCTATTATCTAGATGAAGTTAGGGCTTACTTATTAATTATATATTTTGGATGAACTACTTGCTAAGCAATGTACTGCCTAGCACACTCCAATAACTATTGACATATACTGGCATGTAAATAGTTGTTATAAGAAGAGCAAAGCAAAATACACTATAGCATTAGTTTGGGTACTCTGAAATAGAGAACCTAAGTGCTGTGGTGGTCAAAGAAGAAATACTTTGATGTACGAGCATAATGAGAAAATTTACTACTTCTGATTATTAGGTTAAAATGAGATCATACTATCCTATGGGGATTAGTTTATTTGTGTTAGGAGAAGGAAACAAAGATGCTAGCACATTTATATGAGTTAACTTTCATAATGTGAACAGTCTTTTTTGATATTTGCAGTACTAAGTAATTAGCTGCATATGTTACAACTATAATATTTTTTCAGTATTTCTGGAACACACAGGAGGAAAATTTAGCACAAGAAGAAAGTGCTTTGATTGCCAACCTTTTGTAAATGTTAATATGTCATGTTACTAATAAGGTAGCATCAAGAAATTGGCTTAGTTTCAATTTTATTCAAAGCCATGTAAATATTAGCTTAGAAATGTAAGCTGGCTTGAATAAGTACAGTCTTCGTAGCTCCTCACTAGTCATAAGTATGTGTTCTGCTCTGCCTTGAGCATAAGTTTTTTGTGCTTTCATTTTGCTTTTCCAAGTTCCACATAAGGATTTGATTTAGCATTCTATGCATAGGTTGAATTTTTTTCTATAAATAGACAGTGTTATCAGCCTACAAAATGTGACTCTTACACAAAGAAGAACAGAGCCATCCAGAGTGATCCTGCTATTCAGTCCCAAGCTAAAAATCTTCTTCATTGTGCTTGGGTCCTCTTCCCTGAAGATTTCATGAATTAGTTGGAAAAAGAGCTGATTTCTCTCCCTTAAACAACATGAAGCATTCATAACCAGAGTGCCGTCATTTCTACCATATAATGTCAAATTAACCATTTTCAACCATATATTGTCAAATTAACTATTAATACAATGTACTTTACAATGTGCACCAGGCTCCTCCTTCTGTCTGGTCTAGGTACAATAGAGTAAGTCCAATATATTACATTTTAAATAATGTTCATTTCTAATACAGGCTCTTTGGTTATTCGTTGGTGGTCCACCACAACACCTTCCAACAGCGGCTGCATGGAATAACACATCCACGACGGCCAGTGATGACTTCCTGTCACAACTAATGCCTGTGTGAGCTGCAGCTCCAGTGTATATTCTTGGCTCTGTGTAAAGAAGCCCAGTGACAGTGTTTTGCTCCACTCTAGTTCAGTTAACTTGAAATAATAGTTTTTCTCTCTACATTCATGTGAATATCTTCCTTCTCAAAGAGCCTTAGAGTGTACACTCCTGGTCTAGTGCAGGGTAATGAAGTTTCTGCGTGTGAGATGCAAAGCTTGTTCACATGCTTCGCAAATACTCATACTTAAGAATTCACAATTCTGGCATGCAAGAGTCAACATTACACTGACGTGTTCCAAATGTCCTGTGAGGCGGGACACCAGTCCTGAGTGTCATTGGAAACACTTGGTGCACCATCATTGTTTAGTTGAACCATGTGTTAAAAAACTGCCCAGTAGAGACATTCATATTGTGCATGTTGTGAACATTAATTACAAAAGTGGTGTCAACTTAATACGCTCACTCATCACAATCTTTACTATTTTAAGTCACCACAGAATGGACAATCAGTGATGCTTTATAAGTGCTAAACTCTGGTCCATTTAGTATATTAAAGCTATCAGTTGTAATTTATGTTTATGTAAAATTTTTGCTTGTATCTTTGAGTGTAATCTGTATGGGTCATACATTACAAAGTAGTAACTCAAATGTATCTGTTTCATGTAAACTGGTAATTCTGAACTAACGGAAGTAACCTTGAGATGCCAGGAGAGCTGATCAGACATTTCCCACCTGCTGTTCTGGTTGATGACCTTCTGTTTAGAAACCGATCACTAACATGGATCCTACCACAGCCGGTGATGTCACGTGCACCCTATCCTTGGTCATCACATAGTGCACATCCAACCAGTCCTACAACCCAATATTTAATGAACTGTAACTATTTATTTGACAAAAAAAGCAACAATAACCTTCCTTTTATTGTGACCACTTTGTATATGTATATGCTGTGCAGTGCGGGATCCACTTCAGATAGGACTGATGGAGAACATTAAAAATGTTAACAGAAGGGCAGCTCATTTTGCATTATTGCAAAATAAGGGAGAGTGCCATAGATATGATTCATGGACTGAGGTGGCAGACGTTACAACAATGGAATTGTTCACTGCAGAGAGACCTTTTCATGAAATTCAATCACCAACTTTTTCCTCAGAGTGTGAAAATATTTTTTTGGTACCCACCTACTTATAAGAAATCACATCTCACACAGAAATCTTTAAGTGTTCGTTTTTCCCACACACTGTTCAAGAGTGGAACAGTAGAGAGGTTGCTTGGAGGTGATTCAGTGAAACCTCTATCAGGCACTTAATTGTGAGTTGCAGAGTAATCATGTAGCTGTATTTGTAGAGTAGATTTGTATCACAACCCAATGACTATGTTGTTTACAGAAATGGTTGAACTGATAAATACTCACTATGGTAACAAAGCGCATAGAGCATTTGTAGTGAACAAAGATTCACTGCAAGAAATTAAATGTCTAAATTGCAGTGTTAATTTATGTCAATAATTATTAATCGCATATTACAGCAACTTGTCTTTGAAATATTCACCTACACAATCTCGAGCTCAACTAAAATTATATGAAGCCTTGACACCTAATTTTCTATTACCAATGTATTAAGCGATGATTACCATGTTTAACCAAATGTCATTGTAAAAGACTCACATTTTCTCCATTAATTATCTCAAACTATTTACATAAAAGAGAAAACTATAATATAACAACTTCCATATACTTCCTGAATGAGCTTTTCACTCTGCAGCGGAGTGTGCGCTGATATGAAACTTCCTGGCAGATTAAAACTGTGTGCCAGACCGAGACTCGAACTGGGGACCTTTGCCTTTCGCGGGCAAGTGCTCTACTAACTGAGCTACCCAAGCACGACTCACACCCCATCCTCACAGCTTTACTTCTGCCAGTACCTCGTCTCCTACCTTCCAAACTTTACAGAAGCTCTCCTGCGAACCTTGCAGGACTAGCACTCCTGATAGAAAGGATATTGTGGACACATGGCTTAGCCACAGCTTGGGGGACGTTTCCAGAATGAGATTTTCAATCTGCAGCAGAGTATGCGCTGATATGAAACTTCCTGGCAGATCAAAACTGTGTGCCGCACCGAGACTCGAACTCGGGACCTTTGCCTTTGATGGGCAAGTGCTCTACCAACTGAGCTACCCAAGCATGACTCATGCCCCATCCTTGGGTAGCTCAGTTGGTAGAGCACTTTCCTGCAAAAGGCAAAGGTCCCGAGTTCGAGTCCTGGTCCGGCGCACAGTTTTAATCTGCCAGGAAGTTTCATACCAGTGTACACTCCACTGCAGAGTGAAAATCTCATTCTGAAAACGCCCCCAGGCTGTGGCTAAGCCATGTCTCCGCAATATCCTTTCTTTCAGGAGCACTAATCCTGCGAGGTTTGCAGGAGAGCTTCTGTAAAGTTTTGAAGGTAGGAGACGAGGTACTGGCGGAAGTAAAGCAGTGAGGATGGGGCGTGAGTCGTGCTTGGGTAGCTCAGTTGGTAGAGCACTTGCCCACGAAAGGCAAAGGTCCCGAGTTCGAGTCTCGGTCCGGCACACAGTTTTAATCTGCCAGGAAGTTCCAAATACTTATTGATAAAGCAATTTTATACTTGATTAAATGTAAGTAAGTAATTACTACTTATGTAATAAAACTGTAATTAAAGAACAGCCTCTGGGCAGTGTAGTTGAATGGCTCCTGCAAGACCTGTATTGCCTTTTTATACACTTCTGCTGTGGGTGCTGTGATATTTCCCACTTCGAAACAATTAGCTTTTGGAGGATTAAAGTTCAATCATTTTATTATACATTCATTCTGTAAAAGATACATTACACAATGTCACTCCATCATTTTTTATTGTATTGAGAAAGTAATGTACCCTAGGGTTGTTACCCGCCTGTGCAGTAATGGGATACTTAACCAGTCACAGTGTTGATTTTGAAAATGCTGCTGCACTGAGTCACCTATTTCAAAAGGGTCTCTTTACAGAGTCAGCTATTTCAAAAGGTGTTTTCTAGTGAGTCAGCTATTTAAACATTTACTGAGGACATAGTAAAATGTTTAATTGATAAAATGTCACCAGTTTGGATCTTCTGTGATTTAGATGCAGTTCAGTGCATGCCCGGTTTAGTTTTTATTTGAGAAACAGAATGCAGAAAATTACCCTAGGCTTTTCAAGTAATACAAAAAGAGATGCCTCATCATCTGCAGGGAGAAATTACAATGGGAACCCCATAAGGTTGGATCAATGACCCACTTTCTTCTTGCTTTATGCTAATGATTTGCCATTTTAATTTGAATTGGGAGGCATAATTAGCCCTGTTTGCAGGTGTCACAAGCATTGTTGTGAAGTGGAGCAAAGAAGCATGACTGGAGAAATAGTAAAAGATGTTTTTGTGAAAGTTACTGATTGGCTTTGCACAAATGGCCTAGCTTTAAACTCTGAAAAATCACAGCTCATCTAGTTTTGTACGTTCAGAAATATCTCACCTTCTCTTAACCTAGTATACCAACATCAAATAATAAACAAGGTAGAAAATTTTAAGTTCTTAGTTGTCCATATTGATGAAAACTTGAAAGGAAAAAAACCAAATAGTATACCAGCTACAAAGTTTGGTTTGCTTTACCTTTGTCAAAAGTAAGGATATAAAAGACAGTAAGTTGACATATTTTGCATATTTTAATTACTGATGTTTTATCAGACAATATTCTGCACTAAAAAGAGGAATTTGAATTATGTATTGAGTTCACTCATGTACATGTTGCAGGTATCTTTAATCAGCTCAGAATATTAACCAGAGCCTCACAGTACAACTATTCATTTCTGTTTGTTTTCAGCAATCCATCTGAGTTTGAAAGTAACAGAGATATTCACAAGTACTGCACCAGAAGGGTAAAGGTCCCACATTACCCTTTAACATATCTACCTTTTCCACAGAAAGCAGTGAAATATGTCGCTATAAAACTCTTTGATAATTGACCAATGGCAGCAAAAGTCTGAAAGCCAGCATTAGTGTTTTCAGATGTAGATTAAAGATACTTCTCCTTGACAAGTTCCTCAGTGTGTGTGTTTTCTGTGTTTGTTCTTTGCTAACTAACATTATTCAGGGATGGAGGTAACTCTCAATAGTGAACACATAGCTCAAAGCTGTCTCGGTGCCCTTGATTACTACCACAGGTCCCGATGAACCAAGGTGAATGCCCCTATAGCATAGTGTTGTCCACACCAGCTTGTGTATGTGGTATGATGAGTGGTTCTCCACCACATGATGGACAGCTTATCCAGATATGACCATTGATCTGTTATAACACCATGATTCATCTGGCCAGTTGGCACTTTTCCATTGATCCACAGTCCATTCTTGATGATCCCATGCTCACTGCAATTGCTATTGATGATATGTTGGGTTATCATAGGAACATAAAGGGGTCACTTGCTGTGGAGCCCTAAGTTAACACTGTGTGTACCAAACCACTTGTGCCTGCACCATCATTGCACTACATCATCTGATCTGCCACAGATCACTGCCTATTCTGCTTTACAGAGTGAACAAGACTCAGACTTTACATTCTGTAAGGAGGTGTGGACGTCCAACACCTTGTTACGTAGTTCTGACTACATCGTTCTTCAACCACTTCACATAGATGCTCACGACAGTAGCATGAACAGCCAACTTTCACAGTTTCTTATGTCAGTGAATTTCTCCATATGCAGATTGATTCCCCATTCGTCTCTGTCACACATATATACTTTCCTGGCCCACATATATACTTTCCTTACTGTCACATGTCAGCAATGCCATTAGGTTGCATTCAATCTCACAGCAAACTGAGGTCATAATATTGTGGCACATCAGTGTAAATGTGTTTATGTGAATGCTGTTACCTCCATTTGTGTGGTTACGCTGATTTATCTTTCTGTTACTGATGTCCCAATGTTTATTAATTCACAATCATTGATACAGTTCCTAGCATGAACACATCTACAAATATTGGTCCGTATACCATATGTAGGTTATGATCCCAGAAAAATTGTCTCTTTTTGTGACTTTCCATATCTATGTTTCCTTTTCTAATCTTTTTTCGTACCATATAGACCACTTTTATGGCAAGGCTTTCTTGCACACTTATTACATCATGTTAACCATTATCTGTTCTCGCGATTTTTGTAGAAATTTTTATGATTTTTCCAAATTTTTTCTTGTTCTTCTTCCATTTTTCTGTCTTTTTTCCACCCTCTGCTTATCTTTTTTGGCCCTCCCACCATTTCTAACACTCCAAACTCTCCTCTCTTGCCAAAATAAATCCCATCACATATTACATCCATCCTTTTTGTAAACATGCTTTTGCACTATCAAAATCAACGTCCCAAATTCTGTTTCTTGAAACCTGCTTGTCTGTTGGAGTTACTGCCAAGACCTAACATTGAAATTCCCTACTTCTGGATTTAATCCTACTCTATATCAGGCTCTTTTACAGTTTCAAATACAGTAATATCTTGTACTTACCCACCTAATCTGTGGCCTAATGGCTCATCTGTCAATTTCCACTCCACCGGGCTTCCCTCCTTCTACAAAATCCTGCAATTATCTGCTTCTCGTTTTCTTCGATGGTATCATCTGTCAAGCCAACTTCAAACTTCTCTTACACATAACTTCAACTGAAAATATCACTTTGCAACCCAATCCCAGAACTTTTCCAACAGCAAACCTGACATTGAACCCTGCCTTGAACAATTCCAGTCATGATCCCATCTTGATCCACCACCGCTACCTGAGCATAATCCCTTACAAGCCTTCCAAAAATTCCTCACATCCTGCATTGCTTCACAATCCTTCCTCAGACCCCTACAACATGACGCTAACCTGTCCTCTGCAGGCTCTGTGCTCCCTAAAGGCTGATGACTCAATCATTACCCTCCCAGCAGACAAAGGATCTACTACTGTGGTACTTGACCGACAGGAGTATGTTATTGAAGGTTTACACCAGTTGTCTGACACCTCTACATACAGCATTCACCATCAAGATCCCATCCCTGTGATTCAAACTGACCTGCTGTCTTCTTTTTAGAACCTCAGGCCTCTCATAAGGACTAAAACCTCAATCCATAGAACTTCTTGTTCCACCCAAACCATGCCCCTCCCCCTTTTTACCTTCTTCTTAAGATCCACAAACCCAATCATCCTGGCCATCCTATAGCTGCTGGCTTCTAAGCACCCACCAAACATATATCTGCCTTAGTTGATCAGCACCTGCGATCCACAGTACAAAGACATCCCTCCTATGTTAAAGACACTAATCATTTCATAGATTGTCTGAAGTCTGTGCCCCTCCCAGTCCTACCAAACACCTTACTTGTTATAATTGATGCCACTTCCCTCTGTACCAACATCCCCCACGAAAATGGTATGTCTGCTGCTAAACACTTCCTCAGACAGTGCCCACCTGATTCCAAATCTATGACGTCCTTCCTGCTCACCTTAATCAACTTTACATGCTCACCTTAATCAACTTTACACTTACTAACAAATACTTCACCTTTGAGGGGCAGACATACAAACAGATCAGGAGTACAGTCATGGGAACTGGGATGGCTCCCTCCTATGTCAAAATTTTCATGGGTCACTTGGAGGGGCCTTTCCTGAGATCCATAAGCCTTCAGCACCTCGTTTGGTTTAGATACATTGATTATATCTTTGCCATATGGACTCAAGGTGAGGCTGACCTGTTAAAATTTCTGGAATCGCTAGATTCCTTCTCCCAATTAAATTTAACATGGTCTTATTTCAAATCCCATGCCACTTTCCTTAATGTTGAACTCATCCTCTCATAAGGCCAGCTACACATTTCTGTACACATAAAACCTACTAACAACGACAGTACTTAAATTTTGACTGGTGCTATCCTTTCCATGTTAAACATTCCCTCCCAACACAGCCTTGGCATTCTAGGCAAACGTATTTGTTCGGATGCAGACTCTTTACATCAATACACCTCCATTCTCATCTCAGCCTTCACTGGATGAAGTTGCCCCACTAGTCTAGTTCAAAAATAGATTTTATGGGCCATCACATACAATCCTGGTACTGTTGATCCCTAAAAACCAACTTTGGAGCACATCACTTGTTGTCACTCAGTATTATCTGGTCTTGAATTTATTAATCAGCTACTTTGACAAGGCCATGACTTCCTAAAATTATGCCCTGAAATGAGATCTATTCTGTCTGAGATTTTGTCCACCACACCTAGAACAGCTTTTTTAGCCCTCTCAATCTGCAGTGTCCTTATCAGACCCTACACTGCTTTTGCACCCACCTCCCTATCCTATGACTCCTACCCCCAGGATCGTCCGTACTGTAGGACTTGCCCTATGCACCCTCCTACCACCATCTATACCAGCCCTGTAACTGGCAAAACATATACCATCAGGGAGAGCCACCTGTGAAACAACATGTCATATATGTGTTGTTACGTAAACATCATTCAGCCTTTTACATTAGCATGACTACCAGCAAGTTGTCAGCTATGATGAATGGGCATAGGAAGAGTGTGTATACCAGTAACTCACAATATCCTGCTGCGGAACATGCTCTACAACATGACAGTCTGACCTCGGTGCCTGTTTCACCACATGCACCATCTGGATTCTTCCCCCAACACCAGTTTCTCAGAACTCCACAAGTGGGAATTAGCACTACAACATATCCTTGGTTCTCACCACACACCTGGTCTTAATTTACATTAATTTCTCCTGTTTCAGCATTTCTTCACAGTAACTATCTCTTTCTTCACTCCATTTTAGTTTTCTACATCTTTCATTTTGTGATCTGCCTGTTTTCACTGTCCCCCTTCCACCTCTGTTACATGCAATGCAATTAGCTTTTCATTCTTATTAACTCATGCTCAGTGTTTTAGCAGTAATCTCTGTCTTGCATACTGTCCTGTCTTCCACCTTTAAGCTCTCAGGTTTTCAGATCTCATCTGGTGCAGTGCCCAACAATCAGTCTTACCTTCTCATTCTGTCCGCTGAGTCTCGTCTGACCCGAGTGGGTGACTTTTCTCAACTCTATCCCTTTTCCTAAATCTCCCCAGTTCCTTGCCCTTCACCCCTGATCCTCCCACTTCAACCATTCATCTGGAAGGCTCTGAAAGCTTGCATAAGCAAAACCTTTTTTTTAAAGTGTGTGTGTTCTCCTGATGCCACTTGGTGAGGAGATTTTCTTATCTATTCAAGTACATTATAAGGGCTTATATACTGTTATCAGAGAGGGTTGTGGCTCAGTACATGAAAGGCTAGTCATGCGAGGGCATTGCATCATGGTACACTCAAGGGCACCTTCTCACTGCTAACAACTTACATCACCAGTAGCATCTCTGATTGTGTGGTTATTGATAGAATTGGCAAACACCAAATCTTTCTCTCTTATGGGAGGCACATAGGGCTGGATGGTTTCAGGTAATGGTGACTCAGGGATGGTAGAGGCACAGGTTCATGGGTGTCCAGCATTAGAGTTTCATCAGGACCATTAGTGTCCACATGCATTTTCCTGTGTGGAAATAAGAGGGTTGGAACTTTAATAGTGGCAACTATTTATTTACAGCTCGTACAAAATAGATATGTGTTTCAAAGTTTTACTGACCTTCAAAGCAGTCACCAGCTTTGCGCATAACCTGTTGACAGCGATGTGAAAGTTGTAGGATACTCGTAGCAGTGCCACTGTGCTGACAGTTCGAGTGGCGCGGTGTGTTGCCCGATGAATTTGTAGCAATTCTGAAGGGAATGCCGAGAAGTGTTTTCTTCAGCTTAGAAACTGAGTTGAACTTATGAGGGCTTAAGTCAGGTGAGTGCAGTAGGTGGTATAGCACTTAGCAGCCCCATCAGTCAAGCAAATCAGTAACAGCTTGCACTTTATGTGTTTGAGCATTGACTTGCAAAATGATGGTCAGGTCCTGCAGAAGGTGTCATCACTTCTGTCTCTGTGCTGTTCATTTTTGGAACACAACCTACAACCAGCTTAGAGCTGCCACTATTCTAGTTCCAACCCTCATACATTGATTGTATATAGGCTACACTACTTGGTGGCTGTGGTATGCATCACCCATCCACAGATTACCTCCATCATGGCTGATGTCCATTGCAGTGATGTCCCACACATCTGGCCCCATATTGAAGTGGCAAGCCTGAAATGAAGGGTGTTTGGAGTGCAAGCTGGAATGAGCTGGTGGGTGGAAGATGTGTTGTAACATTCTTGGTTGACGTCCATGAAATATCTCTGTGAAATATCTCTGCTGAGTTTTTTCAGTTATTGATGTTGCCTAGTGTATGCTAAGGAACAGGTTCAGTGTTTCTTATGCAGCTCCAATGGTATGCTCATTTGATACTTGAGTGTTCACACCACTCTCTCTGATTCTCCTTTAATCTGTGGGCAGAACAATGGTGAAGTTACGTGTTTGAGTGCAGAATTCTCCGGAACAATTTGATGAACTGTGGTCCATTGTCTTTCAATTGTGACTATATTTTGTGGGGCATGGACTGTGGCATCTATGGTGGTAGATCGCTTGTTAATGACATACAAAAAAGGAGACAGTGCATCTACCCTCCACTAACCATATAGATTTTAAAAGTGGCTATGTTAAGCCCAGACATGACTCAGTATGGGCTACCGTGTGCAATTTTTTTTTTTTTTTTTGTATTGGTTGATGATGTATGTGTTTAGAGAATATGTTCACAATCCTCTCTATGGCTGCTATAAACAGTGTGTCCATAATTAAAGTTCCCAATCTAAAAAGCTGTAGAAAGAGAAACTCTGCTCAGAAGGATGTCAATCTCGAACAGCTTATTATTGATGCAAGGGGAAAAATCACAGAACAAAAAAAGAAAATTTAATTTTTTATCAATAGATGGTAAGTGTCTTAATGTAAATGAGATAATCTACAAGTGACAAATGAATTCCAATATGATGGCTATGGTTTGAGTTGCAAATTACACCATTTGCACAGTCCAATGTGCATGACTGAACAAGTTTGTCAATCAACAGTTGTGGCACTGATAGTTAGGTAAGCCCATCCACCACAGCAAGGCCATACAACATCAGATGGGAAAAATGAGTTTTTAACTGTCCTGAGGCCACATAAAAAGTAAAATGACATGAGTTTCTAGTTGTTGTGAGACTGGTGCAGGACATGTTAAGTATGCTGTTCACCATTTTCTGCCACAAGTTGAAATCAAGAAACAGCATGTTCCACAGATCAGAGTGTTCAGGGATCATCTTCAGAATGTGTTGTGCATTGTGTGCCTACAATTCAGTTACATTCATAACTGGAGCAATGAAAACATCTTTTAGATAACCCCACAACCAGAAATCTCACAGGTTAAGATCAGCTGATCTAGATGGCCAGCCTGTAGGGAAATGATGGCTGATAATTCTAGCCATTTTTAAAATGGCTCTGCAGCTGCTGCTGCACTGGCTGTGTAATGTGTGGAAGAGCACCATCTTGCATAAAAATGATTCTATCCACACATCCATACTGTTGAAGGGTTGGAATGATGATGGTGTACAAAAGATTCTCATAGTGTTTACCAGTGATGGCATAGGTAACAGGACCTGCAGGACTCATCTCCTTGAAAAAATAAATGATGCCATCAACCCACACCCTACAGTCACCTTTGTCAAATTAAATGGTGCCAGTTGACGTGCCTGTGGATTTTCCATTGTCTATATTCTGCAATTCTTCATACTGACATGTCCTTGGAGATAGAAATGGACTTCATCTCTCCACAGAATTGTCCTTGGCCAGTCATTGTCCACCTCCATGCAAGCTAGAAATTCCAGGGTGAATGTTTGTCTTGCTGGCATATTGGCAGTAAGCAATTCTGGAATACTGGCGATTTTGTATGGATAGCAACACGGGATGTCTGGTAGGTTTTTATGCCCCATGCTCACAGGCATGTCCAATGTTTGGGTGATTACCTTTGCACTGGATGTTTGCATACATATAGGCTACTTGACCCCTCCTACAATGCTGTTGCCACATCTTCAACATACATTAGAGCAACTGTTTTCCTTTTCCTACCACAGTGCACTTCAAAAGGACCTGTCTTTTCAAATTTTTTAATCATTTTCTCCACACCCTTAGCAGGCATTGGACCAAAGTCATTTTTCATACGTTTGAGTGTCTGGCAGTTCTGCAGGGTTACTGGTGCACAGTCACTGTTCTTGTGAAATAGCTTTACCAGTACTCAGAAGCAAATTGAGGAACAGACAAATGCTGCTTGTCTGTTAGTATGCATATTCTGATGCTTACAGCACCATCTATTGGTCATTTCCCACCCCCTGTGACATTTCCCCTTCGTCAATGATATACTGTTCAAATTTGATGTTATTCTGAGCAGTTCTTCTCTTTCTTCAGTGTTTTGAAATTGAGACTTTAATTGTGGACATCCTTATATGGGCCAGTAAACACACTGCATAGTGAACACTATTTTATCTGGGTCGTCTTCCAATGGCTTCGATGTAGTACTGGAAATGATTTGCTGTTGCAGTTAATCTGGAGTGTCCACCTGGTGCTTTTCTTAATCTGGCGACAGCATCAACATTCCAGTAATTAATGACAATTGGACTCACAGCATGAAGAATGCCTGCAGCACTGCGTTTTTGAACCACCATTAATACTTCCATTAGGCCCCTGTTGCTAGGTTGGGGTTCTTGATGATAGCTAGAGCAATTTTCTGAGCAGTTACTGGGATGTTAGCTAATGTCTTTTGCTATTCTAGTTTTAGAAGTTGCTTGTAATGATAAAACCCAGAAGGCACATTAACATCCACCATATGCTGCAATTCCTTGTCTAAAGGCAACAATGAACATACTGAGTGAGTTCCAAGTAAGCCAACTTCCATTACCTCCAAAAGTTCTCCTTACTCCTACTTTTAACTCTATATTGTTGGCCTAGATTTTTTCTGCCATAAACACACAGTACTGTAACTACCTTGGCATATCCTTGGTCATCTGAGCAAAGATCTTGCTCAGTTTCAACTTGCTACACTTCAAAGTAGCATTATATACAGAGAGTTCGAAACGGGCCTTTCCTGAGTGTTCTAAATTGTAATTAATGCCTTTGGCACATTAATAAGTAGAACACAGTTAAAAACAATGTGTTTTATGATAAAACCATTACTGTTACTGAATCATTGCTATCAGTGGCAACACACAATTGCTATGCTGTAAAATATAGCAACAAATTCCATAGATTTCAGAGGTAATGCAGACAGGGAATACAATTTCCACAACCCTATGATGCACACAGCAACTTTTAGAACACCTGAACATAAACTGCTGACTACTTGTGCAGATATTAAATACTTTTTTATTGTCACATCTCTTCAACTACTCGTCCTTTCCCACAATCTACATCAGGGTATAGTCGGTGGAGGTTCGATGCAAAATTTTCCGTAATGTGATATAGTACTGTTCATTTGTCGCAGATCTTCCAAAAAAGAATACATCCATAATTTATCTTTTAGATACTTGACACAGCATTGTTAACTCTGAAACATAGTTTCATTGGCTCAAATTGTCAGATAAGTAAAATATTCATTATCTTGACTAACATTCAGAATTCCCTTGCAAAGCGAGATATTGAAAGCGGTATTTAGTGTGATGCATTGAGGGAATACTGTGTGCATAGACCAAACATGGCCTTTAGCTTCAAATATATTTCTATCTTATTGTCTTTTTTATTAATACTCTCAACACTCAAAGAATGTGAAAATTATTTTAAGACTCTCTCTATTCAGAACAATTATCTAAACTGTGGCTCTTAACTACAATTCTTACTGGAGAATGCTGTATCAAATAATCAGAGCTGGTGGATGTACCCAAAAAAGCTACAAAATGTACTGGTTTAGCAGTTCTATCTGTTGTGACTCGCCGATCTTTCAAAGTGCCGCCGCGCAGTTACGCGCGTCCTCTCTCGGACTCAGTTATGATTTGACTGTTAAGTGTACACATGTCTTACTCTGTTTACTTGATCTGTGACTTTCATGTATTGCATCTTCCTTGAAATATATTTGTTCAACTTGAAGTTATTACGATTGGCGACAAGGTAGTGATTTTTCTTTTCCATCATTGACCCACATGTTTCCATGGCTACTTTAGAGCAACTATTGCAAGATCTCATAGAACAGCAAACACTTCTCACAAATGCGATTTGTGATTTCGTTGTGGCATCAAATGCGAGGCGTCTCTCGTCGTTGTCTCTACCTACTTTTCCTCCTTACGATGAGACGGCGGAAGACTGGGCTGATTACGAAAAACGTCTTCGACAGCACTTCTTGGCATTTCATGTTGCGGACGAACAAACATGTAAGTCTCTGTTCCTTTCATGGATTTCACCTCAAATGTATTGGTTGTTGTCGCAAGTGGCTCCTTTGAAAGATCCTGTGTCTTTGCCCTTTGCTGAAATGTGCTCACTTTTGACCGTCTATTTTCAAAAGCAAATGCATGTGGTAGCCTCTCGTGTTGCCTTTTATCTTTGTCAAAAACAACCAAATCAATCCTATCGCGCTTGGGCTGCTGAACTTCACGGCCTCAGTAGAAAGTGTCAATTTGTTACTGAAGTTCACAAAGAATCCTACGCCGATTCCATGGTATGGGATGCTATTATCCGATCGGCACCCGACAAAGAAGTTAGGCAACGTGCCCTTCAGTTGGCAAATCTCTAGATGAAGTCCTCTCCATCACTCAGTCTTTTGAAATTTCTCACTCCACTGGAGCGCAAATAGAGGCATGGGGCGACGTCGGGGAAATACAACCTCTGTGCGATGTTGACGAAGCGTGTGTCATGTCTCCGCCGGCTGATGTGGCCGCAGTACGCTCCCTAGCGCAGCCTCGGCCTAACTGTAAACAAACCTCTAAGAAACTGCAGCAAAACCCATGGCAACTTCCTTCATGTCCGCGTTGTTTTATGAAAAATTCGCGAGAAGACTGTCCACAACGCTGGGCTGTGTGTCACCAATGCAAAAAAAAGGGTCATGTGTCATCCGTTTGCAAATCCAACCGCTTACATGATGTTCATGAACATGACACTGATTCTGATTCTGTGTTGTCTGTCAATTGTACTTCTTCCCTTTCAGGGAAGTTATTCCTCACTGTCCAAATACTTGGTTGAGATGTTCGCATGCAGGTGGATACTGGTTCTGCTGCCACTATCATCAATTCTCAGACGTATCTTCAGTTGGGTTCTCCAATCCTGTTACCTGTCACTAGGCAATTACGGACTTACAATAAACAGAAGATTTCTCTCTTGGGACAATTTGATGCTGAGGTGTCTTACAAATCTGTCGTTCGCACTGTTCCCATATTTGTGGTCGACCATAGTAACGCAGAGAATATTTTTGGTTTCGATGCCTTTTGCGTTTTTGGGTTCTCCATAGATGACTCTGTCTATACCGTCTCTGATGCTGTTCCTTATGCTCAATTGGATTCTTCATCAACGACATTTTAGTCCCTTTTTTCTCCTGGGTTAGGCCGTGCAAACGGCTTTGGAGCTCACATCACGCTCAAACCCATTGCTCGGCCTAAGTTTTTTCGGGCTCGGGCCATTCCTGTGGCCTTTGTGATCAGGTCAAAAGGGAGCTGGATCGTCTCACAGCTTCGGGGGTCTTGCTTCCTGTCACTTCCAGTGAGTGGACCACTGTCGTTGTAGTTGCTAAGCCAAATGGTGATATTCGTCTCTGTGGTGATTTCAAAGCCACTGTAAATGCTCAATGCCTTATCGACACTTACCCTATGCCTTGACCCGAAGAATTGTTCACGAAACTTGCTGGAGGCCAGTATTTTTCTAAATTTGACCTGTCAGAAGCTTATCATCAACTTCCTCTCAATGCTGCTTCCCAGCAGTTTCTGGTCCTTAACACGCCTTTTGGCCTGTATCAATACCAACAATTGCCATTCGGGGTTGCCAGCGCCCCTGCTCTCTTTCAGCGATTCTTGGAACAATTATTGCTCTGTCTCTAGGTGTATAAATTACCAGGACGACATTGTTGTCACTGGCTTCACCACTGATGAACATCTTCAAAATCTCTGCACACTTTTTCATGTCGTGCAGACTGCCGGTCTTAAGTGTAATCTTCAAAAATCAAAATTTTTTCAGGCATCTATCATGTACTTGGGGTTTCAACTCTCTCAGGATGGTATTTGTCCCGCTTCAGCAAACTGTCGCTGCGATCAATGCCCTTCCTTGCCCTACATCTATTAAGGGACTGCAGGCCTTCTTGGGGAAAATAGCATACTATCACAAGCTTTTAACGTCTGCTGCTTCAGTGACTCAGCCGTTGCATCACCTGCTGCATAAAAACGTGCCTTTTCGCTGGTCCGCGTCGTGTGGTGCAGATTTCCAGAAACTGAAGACTATGCTGAAACAGGCCCTGTGCCTGGCTGCTTATTGACCTGGCCAACATCTTGTTCTTGCTACAGATGCCTCTCAATACGGGGTTGGTGCAGTCTTTGCACACCGTTTTTCTGACGGTTCTGAACAACCCATTGCTTATGCCTCCAAAACGCTCACAGATGCCCAACAAAAGTATTCTAAAATTGAAAAAGAAGCTTTAGCCATTATTTATGCTCTTCATAAGTTTGGTGTTTTTTCTCTATGGACCCAAATTTCATCTTGTTACGGATCACAAACCACTTGTTTCCTTGTTTCATTCATCAATGTCACTTCCCGACAAGGCTGCACACCGCCTCCAGCGTTGGGCTCTTTACTTGTCTTGTTTCAATTACGAGATTCATTTCCAGCCGATGGCTCAACATGCGAATGCTGATGCACTGTCTCGCCTTCCCATGGGTCCTGATCTGGCATTCAATAGGGACGAACTTTTGTGTTTCCATCTGAATGTTGCCGAGCAGCAGGTTGTGGACGGGTTCCCCATCACCGGGGACCAGCTGGCGGCTGCTACGGGTTCTGACCCTACCCTCTCCCGGGTTTTATGCTGTATTCAGAAGGGTTGGCCAGATCGTCCATCCGCTAAGACTTCTGATCCGTTGAGGAACTACTATGCTTTGCGTTACTGCCTCACGGCTAGGGATGGTGTTATCCTCCTTTCCACCGAAAAGGCTTCGCTGCGTGTTGTGGTATCTGCGTCTTTGCGTGCTTCGGTCTTGCGCCTCCTTCACCAAGGGCACTGGGGTGTCTCTCGCACAAAATCTCTGGCGTGTTGTCATGTGTACTGGCCCATTATCGACTCTGAAATCGCACACATGGTCGCTGCCTGCGGCCCTTGTGCGTCACAGGCTGCCGCCCCGAAGTCATCTTTGTCATCGTGGCCTTCGCCTGAGAAGCCCTGGGAGCATATTCATGCTGACTTCGTGGGACCTTTTTTAGGTACTTATTGGCTTCTCTTTATTGATGCCTACTCTAACTTTCCTTTCATTGTCCATTGCACATCGCCTACCACCGCGACAACCACCAATGCTCTAGCTCACATTTTCTCTTTGGAAGGCCTTCCTTCTACTCTTGTTACTGATAATGGTCCGCGATTTGCCTCTTCCGATTTTGCGGATTTTTGTGCCCGTCACAGCGCCATGCATGTCATGGCCCCTCCATTCCATCCACAGTCAAACGGTGTGGCTGAACGACTGGTCCATACATTTAAGGCTCAGATGAGGAAACTCCTGACTTCTGCCGATGATGCGCTTCTCCAATTTCTGGCTTCTTACTGTTTCACCCCCATGGCTGAGCTCTTAAATGGCCGACAGCCACGCATGCTACTTCATCTTCTGTGGACTTCCACCTTACGGCCGCAGGTGCCTTCACTTGGCCGGTTCACCGCTGACGACTTTGTATGGGTACGGGGATATGGAAGACAGCCAAAATGGAGTCCTGGCCGCATCTTACGACACCATGGCCGACGCCTGTATGAAATCCAGATGGACACGGGTGTTGCAGTGCGTCATTCGCACCAGCTTCGGCCTCGTGTGCCAGCAACGCCTGTTCCAGATGCCGCTACACCACTTTCGGCTCTACCTGATGCTCGGGATACTGGAATCTCTCATTACTCACAACGCAGTCCTCTCACCACCATATCGGTGCCAGCACAAGAACTGACACCACCAGGAGACGTGCCCATGCAGGAGCCACATGACCATCATCTGTCGGAGCAACTCTACTCACCTCCTTCTCCTACGGACACGGACACATCGCCCGTGTCTCCTGTTATAACAACCAGACTTGCCGCAATGGGCAAATTGGTGCACGGGGCCCCAGCAGATTCGACCCCAACGTCTCCTGTCATCTCGACCCGTTATCATCGGGGACACTTCCGTCTGTACGGGAAGCCTCCTCCTCGAGACTTTATGGCCAGTCAAACAACACCTATGGACATTAGCAATCTACAGGCCACCTCCATCAAGACCTGTGCAAAAAATTCAAAGGGGGGAAAAGTGTTGTGACTCACCGATCTTTCAAAGTGCCGCCACGCAGTTACGCATGTCCTCTACATGCGGCACTGTCTGCCAGACATGCAGCAGCAGTGCCACCTAAGCGGCCAGCCAGCCAGCGGCTGCTAGACTTGGACTCAGTTATGATTCGAATGTTAAAGTGTACACACGTCTTACTCTGTTTTCTTGATCTGTGACTTTCATGTATTGCATCTTCCTTGAAATATATTTGTTCAACTTGAAGTTATTACACTATCCCTATCCTCAATTACTCAGACACTTCTCAGTAACAAATTATGAGTTCTTACGTGGTAGCTGCAAATTCTTTGGGATCCCCGAAGGCTCCTTATCATGGCCATCACTGGTAAACATATTGTAACTTTAAATTCTTTACAGCTAAGTAAATTGAATACCAGAGGTAAAGTACCCACACCAAATCATAGCATGTATCTTGTAGCATTCCTACCTGATCATTGCTCTAAGTTCACTGGCAACATGAATATTGTGCTGTTTTTGACATAATGTCAACTGACATACCACACAATCCACTTATAATAAACTCTACACACGGAAGTCACACTAGGGAGTCCTACCCTGTGAAACTCACATTTTAAGTAATAACACAACAGTATCAACCCACAAGTAGTAACAATGAAGCAAACGCTGCTACTACATTGTTCCTTACAAAGTTCTTAAGTCTATTGTAGGCAACTACTTCTGAATATTCAGTGTGGTTCAGGGAAACTAGGAGCACTCAGGCTACAACAAAAACCTATGGTAGATAGCCAACCAGGACAGCAGAGACAACAGTTAAGCTGAACCATTGTTATCATGCAGGTCACCATTACAGAACTGCAGTGCAGTGTGACATTCAAAACGACGACGTACCTACAGACCACAAAGGAAGTAAAACTGATGTACATGCTTCACACTGTGTGACTTCTGTGATCAGTATATACTTCTCTTTATATCTCTCTCTCTCTCTCTCTCTCTCTCTCTCTCTCTCTCTCTCTCTCTCTCACACACACACACACACACACACACACAATCTCTCTCTCTCTCTCTCTCCCTCTCCTTCTCAATGACATTGTGTTGTGGCTTGACTCGACTATTATATCTCCTCTAGAAAATTGTCTATTAAGTTTGAGTTTTCTTACTGCATTTTCAATGGTAATGTATTCATTTCTTGGTTGTAGAAGCATGTCAGAACAATTGAAATTCTTGATAAACTTCCAGCATGCTGGAGTAATTATAGGTCAGAAACTTCTGTTAATCAGTACAATGAGTTATATATATATATATATATATATATATATATATATATATATATATATATATATATATATATATATATATATAACAGAGGGAAACATTCCACGTGGAAAAAATATATCTAAAAAGAAAGATGATGAGACTTACCAAACAAAAGCGCTGGCAGGTCGATAGGTCTATCGACCTGCCAGCGCTTTTGTTTGGTAAGTCTCATCATCTTTCTTTTTAGATTATATAATAGACGGAAACATTCCACGTTGCCTCATCAGGAAAGAGGGAAGGAGAGGGAAAGACAAAAGGATGTGGGTTTTAAGGGAGAGGGTAAGGAGTCATTCCAATCCCGGGAGCGGAAAGACTTACCTTAGGGGGAAAAAAGGACAGGTATACACTCGCGCACACACACACATATCCATCCACACATATACAGACACAAGCAGACATATTTAAAGACAAAGAGTTTGGGCAGAGATGTCAGTCGAGGCGGAAGTGAAGAGGCAAAGATGATGTTGAATGACAGGTGAGGTATGAGTGGCGGCAACTTGAAATTAGCGGAGATTGAGGCCTGGTGGGTAACGGGAAGAGAGGATATATTGAAGAGCAAGTTCCCATCTCTGGAGTTCGGATAGGTTGGTGTTGGTGGGAAGTATCCAGATAACCCGGACGGTGTAACACTGTGCCAAGATGTGCTGGCCGTGCACCAAGGCATGTTTAGCCACAGGGTGATCCTCATTACCAACAAACACTGTCTGCCTGTGTCCATTCATGCGAATGGACAGTTTGTTGCTGGTCATTCCCACATAGAATGCATCACAGTGTAGGCAGGTCAGTTGGTAAATCACGTGGGTGCTTTCACATGTGGCTCTGCCTTTGATTGTGTACACCTTCCGGGTTACAGGACTGGAGTAGGTGGTGGTGGGAGGGTGCATGGGACAGGTTTTACACCGGGGGCGGTTACAAGGATAGGAGCCAGAGGGTAGGGAAGGTGGTTTGGGGATTTCATAGGGATGAACTAACAGGTTACGAAGGTTAGGTGGACGGCGGAAAGACACTCTTGGTGGAGTGGGGAGGATTTCATGAAGGATGGATCTCATTTCAGGGCAGGATTTGAGGAAGTCGTATCCCTGCTGGAGAGCCACATTCAGAGTCTGGTCCAGTCCCGGAAAGTATCCTGTCACAAGTGGGGCACTTTTGTGGTTCTTCTGTGGGGGATTCTGGGTTCGAAGGGATGAGGAAGTGGCTCTGGTTATTTGCTTCTGTACCAGGCCGGGAGGGTAGTTGCGAGATGCGAAAGCTGTTGTCAGGTTGTTGGTGTAATGGTTCAGGGATTCCGGACTGGAGCAGATTCGTTTGCCACGAAGACCTAGGCTGTAGGGAAGGGACCGTTTGATGTGGAATGGGTGGCAGCTGTCATAATGGAGGTACTGTTGCTTGTTGGTGGGTTTGATGTGGACAGACGTGTGAAGCTGGCCATTGGACAGGTAGAGGTCAACGTCAAGGAAAGTGGCATGGGATTTGGAGTAGGACCAGGTGAATCTGATGGAACCAAAGGAGTTGAGGTTGGAGAGGAAATTATGAAGTTCTTCTTCACTGTGAGTCCAGATCATGAAGATGTCATCAATAAATCTGTACCAAACTTTGGGTTGGCAGGCCTGGGTAACCAAGAAGGCTTCCTCTAAGCGACCCATGAATAGGTTGGCGTACGAGGGGGCCATCCTGGTACCCATGGCTGTTCCCTTTAATTGTTGGTATGTCTGGCCTTCAAAAGTGAAGAAGTTGTGGGTCAGGATGAAGCTGGCTAAGGTGATGAGGAAAGAGGTTTTAGGTAGGGTGGCAGGTGATCGGCGTGAAAGGAAGTGCTCCATCGCAGCGAGGCCCTGGACGTGCGGAATATTTGTGTATAAGGAAGTGGCATCAATGGTTACAAGGATGGTTTCCGGGGGTAACAGATTGGGTAAGGATTCCAGGCGTTCGAGAAAGTGGTTGGTGTCTTTGATGAAGGATGGGAGACTGCATGTAATGGGTTGAAGGTGTTGATCTACGTAGGCAGAGATACGTTCTGTAGGGGCTTGGTAACCATGGACGTGCGGGATATTTGTGTATAAGGAAGTGGCATCAATGGTTACAAGGATGGTTTCTGGGGGTATATATATATATATTTATTACATGGTATTTGTAATTTTGGAAATGCTATTTTGATTGACTATCTGTTATGATGGTTTGAAAATGCGTCCCAGCCATAAATTAGTCATCAAGTAAATAAAAAAGTGAAATTTGCAACTTTGGGTGGTTTTTCCTTCTACTGAAATTCTTGACCCTGTTCTTGCTGCAATGAAATTATCTCTCTCTGTCACTTACATGATATGATGCCAAATGTTGCACAGACAGTTCAAGAATTCAAGTGTCAGATACAACACATTCTTTTCTACGCACAATTTACCATTCCCTTATTCCATGACAACTGTTCCTTTTTATCCTTTCACACTATATGATCATTTATTGTCACACAGGGTAGATAGATTAAGTGTTCATTTCTTTTGATGGATTGAAAGTAATTCAGCATCTTTAGAATATCATATGTGGTATTCAGGTCAGTATGTTTATCACAGTCTACTGGATTCAACTAGGAGGCACATGTATTTTCTCTGAAAGTTGATGGTCACATATGTCCTCTGCAACAACAGAACATTAGAAAAAAAATTAACAGATTTCTATAAATTCTTTTATTGATAATACTTTTGTAAAAGGCACTACACCATTTTCTACAATAACATGTATTCTGAAATAACAAATATAACATAAGTCATAATTTAATTTGAAATGGCATGTATTGCACGCAGTGGGGAGGATTAAAAATTACATAAAATATACAAACAGCACATAGCACCATAATTCACACTGTTGATACAGATGTCATCCTTCCTTCATGGCAGATGCAATTGTACAGACATATAAGCTGAGAAGTGCAAAGTTAATTTTTCTTAACTAACAGATATCATATGATACAGCTCTTTGGAATGTACAATAAAAATCTGGTGAGTATATGTGCCCCCTTCTTCCCTTCAGCAGCAGTGTGAAGATATACTGTAATGCTTCACAGAAAAGAAAATCTTCTGAGAATCAGCGCAAATCACTCATAGATATTGAGGTTATCTGTCCCAGATACATTGCCTTCCCTTTTCTTCTCTTACCTCAGTATTTCATATCCTTTCAGGTACATGAAACAATGCAGCAGCAACATCCCACAGTCGCTCAATGAATAACAATTGTTCTGTGAGCTTTACAGATAAATGCAACTTGTTTTGAAATGCAGACTTGACAAGTAACATACTTACCAAGTAACTTAAAATTGGTAATGTTACAGTTAAAGGTAAAATGCATATTTTCATTTTAAGATACAGTGAATATCTTTCTTGCAAAAACACATGTGTTTGGAATGCTCTTTTTACATTTAACATTAAAAAATAATAATGTGCAGTCATTGTAAGACGTTTGTGACTTTAAGGGAATATTAGGGCTCTACTCCAGTTAACAATATTGACATACATGTGGTTTCCACAATGTTTCTGAATGCAAAAGATCCTTAGTCATATATTTTTGCAGCTGACTGAAACAGCCAGCATTGTACTATCACAGTAATACTGTAGCTCAAGTACTTAATTTAGAATTGAAGCACTAATTCTTTCTTCAAGCAACAGCTACAGTTCTGCACAACAGAACACCCATTACTTGCTCTGAAGTGACTGGTAATATCCCGACAAAACTTTCCATGCTTTTGGGGCCATAAACCCATCTGGTGGAAGCTGTCCAGAACGAGCCAAACCTGTAACGACAGAAAAAATGTATCTGTACCACACAGGATGAGAGAAAAGTGAAAAATGACATGCCAGCAAAAGAACAGATCTGCAAATATGAAAAGTTAAAAGCACCGAAGGAAGAGCTAAAAAATGTATGAAGATATGGAGAGACTGAAAACAGAAATGTAGTTGAGATAAATACAGATGGTGCTGGAAAGAATAAAGGTAGGCAAATCAAAGAACAAAGTAGATAAGATACAAAGAACATCATCATTCTCGTTAGCCAATTATTTTAAATGAATACATTATTAAGCGTTATGGCCAATCTCAAACAAGCACCCATTTTCACTTACAGCTAAAAACATAATTTCACATCATAACTACATGGAAAAGTCTCTAACACCAAATTGGATGTAGACCCTTTTATGTCTTTTTTACTGCCATTCACTGTAAATGTATTATAATGTTATATATTTGTAGGTCTTCTTGAAAATGAGCACACACTCAAATGCCTTCTCTGAAACCTAGCTAGAACAGAAAATTTGGAACTCCATTATGGAAACATATTGGATCTAATGGCAACAAACAGACCTGATCTTTTTGAGCATGTCCACTTTGAAACTGGTATCAGTGACCATGATGCAGTTGTGGCTACAATGATTACCAAAGTACGAAGGACAACTAAGCCAAGCATATAAATATGTTCAGTATGTTGTTGTTGTGGTCTTCAGTCCTGAGTCTGGTTTGATGCACCTCTCGATGCTACTCTATCCTGTGCAAGCTTCTTCATCTCCCAGTACTTACTGCAACCTATATCCTTCTGAATCTGCTTAGTGTATTCATCTCTTGATCTCCCTCTATGTTCAGTAAGCTAGATAAAAAAGCAATAGTATCATATATCAATGAGGAACTTGAAACTTTCAGCACAGGGAAAAAGCATGTAGAGGAACTGTGGCTCAAGTTTAAAAGAATAGTTGACCCCGCACTGGATAGATATGTCCCCAATAGAACAGTCCATAATGGGAGGGAACCTCCACGGTATACAGTCACTGTAAGTACATTTCTAAAGAAGTAGAGATTATTGCATAATAGGTGTAAAACAAAGCATAGGGCTATATATTGAGAGATGCTGAATGAAACATGTTTGGGCTGTCAAGAGAGCAATGTGTAATGCCTTCAGTGCCTACCATAGCAGAATAATGTCAAATGGTCTTTCACAGAACCCAATGAAATTCTGGTCGTATGTAAAGGCCGTTAGGGTCACCAAAGGTAGTGTGCAGTCCCTAGTGGATAAGACAGTAGCTGAAACTGAAGGTAACACAAAAAAAGCTGAAATGCTTAACTTGGTTTTCAAATGTTTCTTTACAGAGGGAAACCCAGGAGAATTGCCCAGATTTAATCCTCGTGCCACTGGAAAGATGAATGAAATAAGTATTAGTGTCAGCAGTGTTGAGAAACAGCTGAAATCATTCAGACTGAACAAAGCACCAGGACATGATGAAATCCCTATCAGATTCTATATTGCATTTGTGGCTGAGTTAGCCCATCTGATTATTACAATATATCATACATCCCTTAAAAGCCTGAGGCCAGTCTTTGGAAGAAATCATTGGTAACACCCATCTACAAGAAGGGTAGTAGAAATGATCCATAAAACTTCTGTCCAATATCCTTTACATCAATTTTTTTGTGGAATCTTAGAACATATTCTGAGCTCAAACATAATGAGGTATTTTGAACAAATGATCTTTTCAATGCCAGCCAGCATTGTTTCCAAAAACATTGATAAAGTGAAACCCAACTTGCATTTCTTTTCTCACATGACATACTGAAAGCTTTGGATCAAGGCAATCAGGCAGTTGCAGTATTTCTTGATTTACAATAAACATTGGACTCAGTATGACATCTACACTTATTGTCAAAAGTTCGATCATATAGGGTATCAAGTGAAATTTGTGACTGGATTGAGGACGTTTTGGTAGGGATGAAACAGCATGTTATCTTGGATGGAGAGTCATTGTCAGATGTAGAAGTAACTTAATGTGTACCCCAGGGAAGTGTGTTGGGTCCCTTGGTGTTCATGTTGTACAGACTGTGCCAGAACAATGTATACAATCTTTGTCAGGCTCTATCGAGATATCGATATTGTCGTTCGATTTCAATTAAGAGTATGTTGTAGAATGGTCTTTCGCTCAACAGATATTGGTACTTTCATCTCGGTATTGAGAAAACAAAATGGCTGGAGCATGCTTGACATTTGAGCAACAAAAATTATTGGGAAGTGGTTTTTCAAGTTTGATAATGCCACTGAAGTGCAATGTCAGTGGAGGTGAGAGTTTGAAACAGAACCACCAACCCGCCTAACAATTAAGCGCATCATTGACAAGTTTGAATTGCATGGAATGATTTGTGATATTCACAAAGGAAGATCAGGAAGACAGTGTACAGCTACAAGTCCTGCTTCGTTGGCTCTCGTTTTGGAAATTATTGTTAATTCTCCTCAAAAGTCTGCTATGCAATGAGCACGTGAAGTGGGGGTTAGTAGTACAAGTGTATGAAGAATTCTGAAAGCTGCAAAGTGGAAAGTTTACATTCCATGATTACTGCACATGATTAATGATGATGATCCTCATCATTGAATGCAATTTTGCGAATGGTGTGAGCAAATGGTAACCAATGATGAACAATTTGTGACAAAGGTGGTGTGGAGTGACGAGGCACAATTTAAACTTAATGGAACCGTGAATCAGCATAACAGTGTGTACTGGGCACCGCTAAATCCACATGTTTATGTGGATAAAGTGGTCAATCTATCATGGGTTCAAGTGTGGTGTGGACTATCATCTAGGAGCTTAGTAGGACCCTTTTTCTTTGATGCTACTGTCACTAGAGAAGTGTACCTGGAAATGCTACACACATCAGTTTTGCCAGATATATGTGTACTTTATGGAGCTGATGAAGAGGTCTTCTACCAACAGGATGGGGCACTACCAACACTATCACCTAGCTGTATGAGTTTTCCGGGGAATTGGATTCGACAAAGAGGGCCCATTGAGTTTCCTCCACAGTCACCAGATCTAACACTTATCGACTTTTACTTGCGGGGAACTGTGAAAGATAATGTCCATTGATGTAAGCCACACTTGCTGGAGGAACTTCACCAGGAGATTACGACCGCTTGTTGTTCTTTTATGTGTATAGCCACCACCGGTGAAATTTTAAACATTTAAATTAACCATGTGCTAAATTGAAGGTTGTAAAACATGTGATCAATTATTAAATGTAAAATAAACACATAAGTAATACTTTTCATTCCTTAAAGTGTGTATACGTTTTTCTGGCAGACACTGTGTATTAATGACCTTGCAGACAATATTAATGGTAACATCAAGCTTTTTGCAGATGATGCAGTTATATATGATGAAGTATTACACCAGAGAAGCTGCTTAAATATTCAGCCAGATCTTGGAAGGATTTCATAATGGTGCAGAGATTGGCAGTTCGATTTAAATGTTCAGAAATGTAAAATGATGCAATTCACAAAACGAAAAATCATAATGTCCTGTAACTATAATATCAATGAGTCTCTGTTGTATTTGGCCATCTCATACAAAAACCTGGGTGTAACACTCCATAGGGATACAAAATGGAATGAACACATAGGCTCAGTCATGGATAACGGAGGTGGCAGACTTCGGTTTATTGGGGAAGAGCAATCACTCTACAAAGGACATTGCTTACAAATCATTTGTGTGACCCACCCTAGAACATTGCTAAATCATTTGTGTGACCCACCATAGAACATTGCTCAAGTGTATTGGATATGTACCAAATAGGACTAACAGGGGATACTGAATGCATATAGAGAAGGGTAGCATGAATGGTCGCATGTTTGTTTAATCCATGGGAGAGTGTCACACAGAAACTAAGAAAATGAACTGGAAGACTCTTGAAGATAGATGTAAACTACCCCAAGAAAGTCTGTTAACAAAGTTTCAAGAATAAGCTGTAAATGGTGACTCTAGAAATATACTATAATCCCCTATGTATCACTTACATAGGGATTGTGAGAATAAGATTAGAACAATTACTGCACACACAGAGGCATTCGATCAATCATTCTTCCTGCACTCCATAAGTAAATGGAATAGGAAGAAACCCTAATAACTGATACAATGGGACATAGTCTCTGCTGAGCATCTCTTGGTGGTTTGCAGAGCATAGCTGTAGATGTAGATGTGGACTTAATAAAATACTCATTCAAACTAACAGCTTGGTGAGAATGATGTTGCTTCTTGAATTTACCAAGGCTCTGGTTCCCACCCAGATGATATCAAGTAGGAACATAAAAATGCAAATCATAAAAATGAATTTACCGTGATCAGGGGAATTCTGAATGGAATGTAAGTAATGAAAAAGTGGACAAACTACCACTCATTAACATGACAGAGCGTATAGAGTACGGGTACATGAAAAGTAATGATGTATTCCAGGCTTTCAGATCTTTGTTTTTCTTCATAGGGCTAGTAATGATTACATATACTATGGTGAGCACAGTAACATTTGTTGTCAACTTGATCTTGTAATGTAATAGACTGAGATGCACAAATAGTAGTACAGTGTAAATTAGTACGCAGCTCGTGGTCTATTGGTTAGCATTGCTACATCTGGATCACAAGGTCCCGGGTTCAATTCCTGACGTGGTTGGGGATTTTCTCTGCCTGGGAAATGGGTGTTTGTGTTGTCCTCATCGCTGCATCATCATTCATGGGAATGGTTAGATTGGACTGTGTACAGATTGGGAATTTGTATGGATGCTGATGACAGTGCAAGTTGAGTGCCCCACAAACCAAACATCATCATCATCATGTGTAAATTAAGAGAAAGACATTAATACAACAGTACTGTAAATTGCACATACTGTAAGAATTTTACATGAGGGTCAGTGTTAGGTCAAAGCAGTAGCAGTAATAGGAGAACTGTTGACTTGTGGTTTGTGGTGGAGATGACAAGTTGCAACTTTGTTTGGCAGAAATAAATGAAGAAAATTTACAGGATGTGTGTTGATTTGTTTTTATTTCAAACTGCAAAAACCAAAAATTTGCTTGGCTCAGAAAATCAAGAAAGATACAACCTATAGTGAATGTGAATGATTTAAAATTGCAATAACATCATTTATGGACACCTTCAATAAGTCAAGAATAGTGTCAATGCAATAGTGAATTGTTATATGCTAAAATAACTATTTTCTAAATTTATGTGTTATGTGTGTGAACAGAAATATATCAATCTGCAGAATACTTTTGTTTACATAGGGTGTTTCACAATTCCTATTACGGGCTTGTAGGGATTGTAAAGGGGACTTAATAGATAAAAGTTCTGACAAGAAACCCATGCCCATAAATCTACCGTTTGTATATAAAACAAGTTTGAAGATCAGATCACTTTCAAATCTCCTGATTCAGAGTAAGCCTAAAAACTGAAAAGAAGGTGTCATCATCAGCCCCTGTTGTAGTTATGATATCACGTACAAAATCATCTGCAAGAAACTGGTACATTCACAACTAGCAGGATTGGTTGTGGTGCTCCACAGGCATGCCACATTCTCAATTTTCAAGGTCACACCCTTCATCATTTAGAAGAGAAGCCGACGATAAGTATTCAAAACACTGCTGTAGTGTTTTGAGAATTTCTGTGTAAATTCTACAACTGCTCAGCCTTTTACCGTCTCGAACACACAGTATTTCAGAAGTGAGTGTGGGATGATAGAATCCTATCTACTGAGTGTCACATGTTTGTGTGTGCAGGTTTGAGATTCAGTCGGGAGAAGAATGTAGACGCGGCAGTCAAACGGCAATGACAAGTATTTGTCGGGCGATCCCTGGAAGTTTTAGTGAAAGTGTACGGAAGAACCATGGAGCTTCTATGTTATTCTGTGCTAATTATGTCAGTGACCATTGTTATAATTACGAGAACAGTTGAGAAGGTAATCTTGAGAAAAACTCTTGTCTTAGCCCTGTTGAAGGGAAGACATGTATCCTAATTCATGTTGAGACTGGACATGGTGTTTAAGCCAACTTTCTCTTGTATGTAAATTAGTTTGTTTCTTAAGTTTGGAGACATGAGAGACTTACTAAACAGTATATATTTATGTGAAGAGTGGGATTTGTAATATGTCTGAAGTTCAAATATACATTGTTAGTTGAAGCAAATGAAACTTTGTATGTCTACTTATTTTTATAAATAGAAAGAGTCTTAAGAGATTCCTGTACCTAGCAGCATACTTCAGAGAAGAAGTGAAAGAGAATTTGCAGCAGCAGGCTAGCCAGCAAGGAAGGTCAGCCGAGCATGTCGAGTAAGTCATCTCGTACAAGAAGTGGAAGTTAGTATATTTACGTTGCTCTTAAACTGTCATCCAAAGCCATTAGACTGCCCATGCCATGGGCTCCTGTGGAACACACAGGTCTGAGCTCATTGTGTGGTGATGGTACTCACAATTCCAGAGAGTACTGCATAACAATTGATAAGTATTGCTTAAAACACTTGTAGCATAGCAGCTGTATGGTTGGCAGTACGAATTATACAAAAGTATGCCAGAGGTCACAGTTGCCAACCCATGGGCATCACGTGTGGATAGCAATGGGTTGACACCCCATTAAATGCCGAAGCACTAAGCTACGGCAGACCGTTCTCTTCAGTGCACTGAGTCGTGTACAGTCTCAAGTTACCGCCGAGTCATCCATCATCTCTGAGACTTAGTGTCCATAGGCATCTTATGCCAGCTCTGGAGTCTATGTAGGCATCACCAAGAGGCACAGTGACAGGACTTAAATATTTTCGAGAACTTGTAATAATTTCAAATGTCTAATTGTGATGGACATTTCACAAGTAGAAGCACAATTTAAGTTGAGTATTTCTTCATATTTAATAAATATCATTTCATTACTCATTATTGGGAATCTTTCTGGTTGAAGATAATCTACGCAGTCATCCATTCCCAACACATTGTCCCCCTGCGTGCTTATCGTGAAGGCAGAAATTTGAAATTGATCCAATCTTCAAACTTATTTTACACCCAAACACGAGATTTCTGGATATGGTTACCTTATTAGAAGTTTATCTACTTAGCCCCTCTACAACTCTTGAAAGTCTGTAATCCAAAGTTAGTAAAATTTATAACTCGGTTCGTTCAAGTTCAACAGTTATGAAACATGATACTGTAATTAAATGTGAGCATACTTCCCTTGCAATAACAGATGCAGACATAAGTAAAAAGCACAATGTAGGACTATCTGATGAGAAATTCAAAGTAGATGTGCCAGGATGGTTATGTCTATAGTTAGTGCTATCTGAAATGCGAAATGAATTCATCTTATTGGTAACAATGCAAAAGGAACAAACAATAACTGACTAATGTTGCACACTTCTTTTCAATGCAATAGCTGGAAAAAAAAAATTGTAAGAAGAAGTCAGGATTGCAAAAAGAAAAGGAAGTATGTCACCATTCATTAGGACAACATAACTGTATTCAAAAGTGTTTTGACAAATGGGAAATAGAGGAATTTGAAGTAAAAACTGTCAGAACATCTACTTTATTCACCATACTTAGCAGACAAAATTTTTTGGAACATTGTTATAGAGAAAACAGCAATTTTATAATATTATAACTTACTTCAGTAAACACAGTTGTGATCACATTTAAGTTGTTTATTTCTTTTTTTAGATGTTTGATTTTGATCTTCTCAGATATCATCTTCAGATCTTAAACTCCTTGATGATCATAGGAACTATTGGCATGGTGCAGGTCTGTCTGTACAGGCATGAAGAACAGCAGTGAGAAGATCAAAACTGATCATCAAAAAATAAACAACTTTAATGTGAACACAACTGCATGTACTGAAATAAGTTATAATATTTAGTAGACCTTCTACAGTTATTAACACTTCGAAATAAAATATCTCCCTTGTTTTCAAAAAGATTATTTTCAAAATTTGACTTTGTCTCTCTATGATGCTTGTATGCAATGACATTGTTCAGTTTTACATTTACAACATATTAAAATTTATTCATCAGCTATGCACTGAGTACAACTGGAATCAGCATGACCCCAATCTAAAATTTTTGTTTTGTTTCTTGAATGTAACATTAAGTAAACAGTACAGCGAATGTTACGTTGAACAGATGTTAGACGAAACACCTGCAATAGCAAAACGAACATTTCCCACTTATTATTTATATCCATTGTTGCCATTTCTTGCATCCGCCGTTGTTGTGTATTGCCTCAGTTGTTGCTAGTGTTTTGCCTCAGTGTGTGCATGTACTACATTATGACTAGAAAACATTTGAGTAGTGCTGAAATACAAGCAATTTTCAATGAAGAAGAGGAATTAGGAGATATACCATCTGATGACGATGAAGAAATTTATGCTATGATTTCTTGAGGTTAAAATAAACTGAAGATTCTGATGAAGATGGAGATTTGGAAACTCTACTTCCTGAAGTTGCTGGCATCTCAGATCAGAATGTTTTCAAGTAAGTATGCATAATCTACCATAGGCCTGCAAAAACTTTAATGGTTGTACTACTAATAATTTGTAAGTATATATGTAAAATAATAATCCCATTTTTTTTCAGGTCAAGAAATGGAAATGAAACATGGGGAAAAATCCTGTTAGATTACATGGGAGACAGCCAGCACAAAATATACTGAAGATGGCTCCAAGTGCCATGAGGCGTACTGTAAGGAACATAAATACTGTGCAGTCAGCATTTGAATTATTTATGAAGTCCAGCATTTTCCAGATCATTCTGAAGTGGACCAACAAAGAAGGTAGCATTACTTTCAGTAACAAATGGACAGATATTGATAGAGAAGAATTTGAATGCTTTCTTGGCCTGCTTATTTTTGCAGGAGTGTACAAAGGTAACAATGAGGGCACAGTGAATTTATGAAACAAAGAGCATGGCTGACCTATTTTCAATAGTTATATGTCTAGGAACTGCTTTACAGAAATATCACGCTGTATTCGGTTTGATGATGCTCAGCACCAGCAACAGAATCGTAGCCCTGATAAATTGGCTCCTATAAGGGATTTATTTGAACAGTGGGTAAGCACATTAAATGATGCATATGAACCACATAAGAATATTACAGTTGGTGAACAACTGGCAACTTTTAGGAGTAGGTGTCCATTTCGCCAGTACATCCCCTCAAAACCTGGAAAGTATGGTATAAAGATATGGGCTGCACGTGACAGCACTAATTACTATGTCACACACGTGCAGGTGTACACAGGAAAAGGCGGAGGTCAACCTAGAGAAATAAATCAGGGAAAAAGAGTAGTGTTAGAATTGACAGGACATTTATCCAGAGTGGTAGAAATATCACAACAGATAATTTCTTTACAAGTTTGGAGTTGGTAAAGGAACTAGAATGAAAACAAATGACTCTGCTAGGAATGCTAAGAAAAAGTCATCATGAACTACCTGCAGAATTTATAGAAGCAAGGGGAAAAACTGTAGCTCCATGTCTTTTTGGAATCCAGGCATCAGCCACAATTGTCTCCTATTGTCCAAAAAAGGGGAAGATAGTGACATTGCTCAGTATTATGCATTTCAGAGAGGAAATAGGTGACAGTGATGTAGCAAAACCTATTATAATTCTAGACAATAATGCAACTAAATCAGGTGTAAACACAATTAACAAGTTAGTCAGGACCTACACCACAAAATTTATGACAAGAAGATGAACCATGGTTATTTTTTATAATATTTTGGATAGTAGGGCCCAAAATGCTTTCATAATTTGGCTGGACTTAAATCCTGGCTGGAATAAGAAAAACCAATTACAGAAGAAGAGAATTTCTTCTGGAACTGGGAAAAAGTCTAGTACAGAAAAACAGAAGTCGGCGCAGCAAAACTTCTCTTCCTCGTCCTCCTCCTTCAGCAGAAGTGCACAAAGGGGCAAAACATGGACGGTGCTCCCCATGCGAATGTTCAGTGGATAGGAAACATTCAGAAATATGCATAAGATGCTTTCTTTTGTCTGTAAACAACATTCAGAGATTCTTTGTTTTAAATGTAAAGAGTTGCTTTGTTTTAAATGCAAGCATCTATGAGATCAAGGATTAAGACAAGGTGTGTAAGTGCTTATGCACATAGCTCACCTGGTTTCAATCAGTAATGTATGCTTTTATGTCAGTTCATTAAAATAAATAAAATTCTGCCAATATATCCTGGGTTAATTACTTGAGGTGGTATTGACCCCACTCAGTGTAACAAAAAAATTCTGGTAGTAGGAGGGTTAAGTGGCATAATTTTTCCTTTTATTAGACTGCCTAACATAGCTACATATCAAAATATGAAATTACTTTAACAGAAAATGCATGTCCATATTTAATCACACAACTACTAGTGAGGCAGCATTCAGATAATGACTCAGTCAGAATCAAATTTCAGAGATGGAATCTACTCCATGATGAAATGACCTATATGAGACTATGCTGATAAATAAGTGCATCTTTTCATCTAAGATACAGTCTTTCAATGCTGAGTTGATAAATTTCCTCCCTGCCTGTGTAAGTGCCATAAACATATATCACTGACCAGGAATCAAACACTAGGTTTGTAATCAAATACAAAACATTTAGATTTGTGGTGACACTTGCTAAATGGAACAACAAACAATATAGAAAAAAGGGGTGAGGCAATAAAAAGCCGATACTCTTAATACTTAAACTGGATATCATTTACCTCTCATCTTTGTTCCTGAGATGAACTCAAAGTCCTCTTTACGCTGAGGTTCAAAGAACGCCATGCGTCCAGCTTTCTTGTCATATGCAGCTACTCTGAAAGGTATTATTTCAAGTGCAGACAGCCCAGGAGCCATACGCAGCACCCGAGCTCCATGTGTTGCATCGTACAGGTCTCCTTTTTCACGCTCTGGATGAGGCATGCCAGCTGGATCTCTGCCAACTATGTAAAAGTTTGCTCCAGCATTCTGAAAAAAGGAAAATACATACAATGGTTAGTGGAAATGTTGACTTTTAAGGAACTGTATCAAAAGGAAAAGTCACCTGAGCAAACTATAAAATTATGACACTGAATTTCTGGTCATTACTTACCTCCAAGACACAAAACTTTTGATACTGCTAATAAACACTGATAAAAGTATATGAAACTACCCTGATGTTCAGAACTATAGTTCCTTCCTTGGAGAGGAGAGAGGGCTGGGTTGGGGTCTGAGTGACTTGTCCTTGATTTTTAAACTTCCCCAAACTATACCTACTTCTTTCTGTAGAGGAAACTAATATTTTCATAAGCCAGAATAGTTTGTGGACTTTTATATGTGTCTACCGGCAGTACTAAAAATTTTGACTCATAGAGACAGGTATTAGCTGTAAATTCTCTCACATAGATGTTGAAAAAAATCTACATACGTATTCTGCAAACTGTTCTGAAGTGCATGACTTTTAAAAAACTAACATAGCGGAGATGCTAGGTCATAGATACACAACAGGAAGATAGTCTTTTTGTTGTGGCTGTCTGCTACTCAGCTCCACTATATGGTGAAGAGCAACTGTTGTTGTTGTTGTGGTCTTCAGTCCTGAGACTGGTTTGATGCAGCTCTCCATGCTACTCTATCCTGTGCAAGCTTCTTCATCTCCCAGTACCTACTGCAACCTACATCCTTCTGAATCTGCTTAGTGTATTCATCTCTTGGTCTCCCTCTACGATTTTTACCCTCCACGCTGCCCTCCAATACTAAATTGGTGATCCCTTGATGCCTCAGAACATGTCCTACCAACCGATCCCTTCTTCTGGTCAAGTTGTGCTACAAACTTCTCTTCTCCCCAATCCTATTCAATACTTCCTCATTAGTTATGTGATCTACCCATCTAATCTTCAGCATTCTTCTGTAGCACCACATTTCGAAAGCCTCTATTCTCTTCTTGTCCAAACTATTTATCGTCCATGTTTCACTTCCATACATGGCTACACTCCATACAAATACTTTCAGAAATGACTTCCTGACACTTAAATCTATACTCGATGTTAACAAATTTCTCTTCTTCAGAAATGCTTTCCTTGCCATTGCCAGTCTACCTTTTATATCCTCTCTACTTCAACCATCATCAGTTATTTTGCTCCCCAAATAGCAAAACTCCTTTACTACTTTCAGTGTCTCATTTCCTAATCTACTTCCCTCAGCATCACCCGACTTAATTCGACTACATTCCATTATCCTCATTTTGCTTTTGTTGATGTTCATCTTGTATCCTCCTTTCAAGACCCTATCCATTCCGTTCAATTGCTCTTCCAAGTCCTTTGCTGTCTCTGACAGAATTACAATGTCATCGGCAAACCTCAAAGTTTTTATTTCTTCTCCATGGATTTTAATACCTACTCCAAATTTTTCTTTTGTTTCCTTCACTGCTTGCTCAATATACAGATTGAATAACATCGGGGAGAGACTACAACCCTGTCTCACTCCCTTCCCAACCACTGCTTCCCTTTCATGTCCCTCGACTCTTATAACTGCCATCTGGTTTCTGTACAAATTGTAAATAGCCTTTCGCTCCCTGTATTTTACCCCTGCCACCTTCAGAATTTGAAAGAGAGTATTCCAGTCAACATTGTCAAAAGCTTTCTCTAAGTCTACAAATGCTAGAAACGTAGATTTGCCCTTCCTTAATCTAGCTTCTAAGATAAGTCATAGGGTCAGTATTGCCTCACGTGTTCCAACATTTCTACGGAATCCAAACTGATCTTTCCCGAGGTCGGCTTCTACTAGTTTTTCCATTCGTCTGTAAAGAATTCGCGTTAGTATTTTGCAGCTGTGACTTATTAAACTGATAGTTCGGTAATTTACACATCTGTCAGCACCTGCTTTCTTTGGGATTGGTATTATTATATTCTTCTTGCAGTCTGAGGGTATTCTGCCTGTTTCATACATCTTGCTCACCAGATGGTAGAGTTTTGTCAGGACTGGCTCTCCCAAGGCCGTCAGTAGTTCCAATGGAATGTTGTCTACTCTGGGGGCCTTGTTTCGACTCAGGTCTTTCAGTGGAAGAGCAACTACCCTTTCCATAATAAGTCAACTCTAATATAATATATAAAAGTGATGAATATAATTGGCAGAACAACTTTTTCTTTCAAAACAGTGTTGCTCTAATAGTTATAACACTCAAACACTGTTCACCTATTAGTGCGCCACAACAGCATTGAAGCCAATTACAATTAACAAGTGCATTTCGGGCTTTAGAGAACGGAGAAACTAAAGAGCTAAATATGAGAAATGCAGCTTTGACAAATATTAAACTGGAAACAGATATGTTGCAAAAGCAAAGAGAAACAAAGGAAACATAATTTCAGAAAACACAAGGTAAGTGACAAAGAAGACATCAGATGTGCCATACTGTTATAACAAAACGGGAGACCATACTGAAGGTACCGCTATCTATATAGTACACATAAGGAAATGAACACAAAGATTATAGTGTGAGACTGGGCGCACTGTTGAAGTTCTACCAGAAGAAGTAGCAGTTAGTTGTATAGAAAGAGATTAATGAGCATGGTGGAATAATAAAAGAAATGACAGAATCATGTGAAAGGTGAAGCAAAATTCACACAGTTGTTCTCGTTATATTTGCACAAGGATATGATACCTAACAGTTGGAACAATTCTTTAATTATTATACTTCACAAGAAAGGGAGCTGGGAAGATGTAAAGAACTACAAGTCCATTAGTACTTTGTACATAAAATAAGATTTTTACAAAAATAATTACTAATTGTCTGGGAAAAACCTTCAGACTTTAGTGATGGAAGAGAAACAAGCTGACTTTAGAGTGGGTATATCTACAGGTTGTCAGCAAAATTACAGAGAGAGTAGCAAATATCAGCTACCATTTTATAGACTGCGAGAAAGCATTTGACTCTGTTAATCCTAATCAATATGCTGGGATGAATAACGAATGAACAAAAATTGATCTTCTCTGAGTGACCTTCAGTGTGTAGATCTTTCTTTTACTTGCTTGAAATCCAGAACAACTTCAGCAAAGGAAGAGGAATTGAACAGAGCAAGTATGACAGAAGGGCTGAAGATGAATTACAGTACAACCAGAATAATGCACAATCAGTACACTGATAGCAAGACAGTAACAATTAATGAAGAAGTTATTGTAATGGTTAGTCAATTTATACTACTCAGATAAATGAAAATATCAAGTCAATGGGCACTTAAAGAAATAAATAGGAGGGTAAAATGGCTCGGAATTCATTTAAGCAACTGAATACTGTGTTCAGATGTGTATTCCCAAGGTGCCTTAAACAAAATGTCTGTAACCTGTGTTAGAGACTCCAAACTAGGGCTCCAAACTGAAAGGAGTACTTTAAGATTTCTTCATAGGACATACAATTAGCAGCAGACACTTAGCACACCAAGCTGTGGGGTGTGCCCAAGTGCAGGATTTACATACAGTGTGTGTCACAGTTAGTAGCGAAAACTGACAATGGAGAAAGTGTACGAGGGAAAAATAGAGGAGCAGGGGAGCACCAAATGATAATTCACTTTTGTGGAAATATGTTCTCGAAGTTTCCAGTACATACATATACTTATTCAGATGTATTTTGAGAATAACAACCTACTGAATGACAAACAGTTTGAATTTAGACTACACCAATGAACTATAAAAACTATTTAAAGCCTGTTAACTGCAATTTACAATGGTTATGAAAAGGGAACTGGCATCTGTGCCACATTCATAGACTTAGTGAAGCTTTTGATTCTGTATCGCATGAGATTATTGCAAAAACAAAAAAAGAGAATACTATGATACTGTAGATAAACCACTAAATTAAGTTAGGTTTTAGGTCAAAACTAACAAAGATAAAAAGAGGAATCCCACAGTGCTATGCTCTTGGACCATTTCTCTGCAATGTTGATGTTAATGACTTCGCAAACTATGTGGCTTGCAAAAATGTCTTGTATGCTTATGGTATGACTACGACTTCATCCAGTGAGAATATGCAGATAGTAATAGACAAAAGTACGGAACTATTCGAAGAAAGCAGCCACTGGTATAAAGCTTATCACATAAGTGTAAATAAAGCAAAAACAAAAGAAATTTATTTTATTCTAGAGGCATGAAAGGAAGGGAATTAAAGTGTCAAACTGTTGAACCTCATAATAGAGGTTATGGGATGAGCATTACAGGTAAACTTACATGTGTGATTTATCTACTTTATAAACTAAGAAATTCTAGCACTATAAATTTATTAGTTATTTGTTGCTATGTGTTTTTTCAGTCACAGCTGCAGTATGGGGTTCTATAATGGAGAAATTTATCAGGTACAAACTGTGTATTCTTATGGCAGACAAAGCAATCAGATATATTCAAGGGTTGGGTCCTAGAGAATCCTGTAAAAAACATTTCAATCAACTCAATATAATGACAGTCTCAAGTCTCTATATGTATAAGTGCTTAATATATGTCTAAGAAAATATACAGAAATTTACTCTGAGAATAAATTGACATTTGCATAGTTCCAGAAACAACTGCATGCTAGGCGTACCATTTTAAAGTCTACCAAAGGCACATAACTGCAAACACAGAAGACTTAAGACCATTTTACACGAGCGGTTCCCTTAAACATTTTGGCTATTGGAGCATGTGTCCCATCCAACCCAAATCTCCATATACCACACACTACAGAGAAGTGCCCCTGCCCATGCATGGAATTCCGAAGGAACAGACACCACACTTATTTACATGCACATGATAGCATAATGATCTTTCAATGCAGATGCACAATTATGTCTGACCACTCATAGGAATACAGTAGTGCTGTGAGCAAAAAGGAATAATAGACAAAGGACATTTCCCTTTAGTGTGTGGCCTAAAGCAGGAAATCTGCGTTTGAATCCCACTCTGACACAAATTTTTATCTGACATCACTGAGTTACTCCACTGCCCCATTCCAGCAAAAGTCAGATACTTGTATTCTCAAGTGTCACAATCAGTAAAAATACTTATTCTAAATAAGTTTAAGTTAGAATTAGAGGAATGGTTTAAAAATAAGGCAAGTTATTCAACTGAAGAATACCTTCAAAGTAACTTGAAGGACATGTATAATAAGGAAAATGTGGTGTCCACTACCATTAAATCTTCATGCCAAGCAGCGGTGCACTCCATTAAGCATGGCCAAGAAATACATCATTGATGCACTCATCTGTGCGTGGCCCCTTGCTAACATCGCATGGCGCCTTCAAGCGCATGCACCTCAAAACACAGTGATTGGCCACCCAGAATATACAACAACCCAGCTCCATTAACTATGGAGCCTTATTTAACATCATTCCTGATGTCTACAAGCCAGTTCTTATCATGTTGTATTTCTACTCCACAACTCAGAAGCACTATGCTGTGGTGGACCTGCTGTATGATGTTGATTTGACTGCGCTCTGGACTTGGAATCCGAATGCTATATTGTAACTTGGACTTCAATGTCTACTAGACTTAGTATGTCAATGGACTTGTGATTTCCACCCAAATTCTGCACTTCACTTGCACTTCCTGGACATTGGTACAACCACCATCAATTTATATAGTTTTCCATAAAGTGTTCATCTACAACTTGGCACTTGGTAACAGAATTACACACATCAAAAAAAGTTTTGCATCATCCCGTTTCCCGAACTCCTGAAGATAGACGCTGACTGTGGCTATTGTATCACAGACACAGTCCCTTTGACTGTTGAGAGATGTCACTAAACCCGCCCAAAGATGTAAACAACCACGCATAAGCAGCACCTATTAGACGGAGGGTGTCCAAAAGCCGATCAGTTCCAGTCATTCCACCAGGAAGGAGGTACACAGCTCGTGTTGTCTGTAGTTCAGCCCTGCCTAGACGGTCAATACCACGATTTGATTGTGTCCAAATTGTTACTTTGTGCCAGGAAGGGCTCTCAACAAGGGAAATGTTCAGGCGTCTCGGAGTGAACCAATGTGATGTTGTTCGGACATGGAGGAGATACAGAGAGACAGGGACTGTCAATAAGATGCCTTGCTCAGGTCGCCCAAGGGCTACTACTGCAGTGGATCACTGCTACCCATGGATTATGGTTTGGAGGAACCCTCACAGCAAAGCTACCATGTTGAATAATGGTTTTCGTGCAGCCATAGGAAGTCGTGTTATGACTCAAATTGTGTGCAATAGGCTGCATGATGCGCAACTTCACTCCTGACCTCCATGGCGAGGTCCATCTTTGCAATAACGACACCATGCAGCATGGTACAGATGGGCCCAACAACATGCTGAATGGACTGCTCAGAATTGGCATCATGTTCTCTTCACAGATGAGTATCGCCCCCATCATGCACATCTTGTGAATGACTTCCTTTAGGATAATTACATCACTTGAATAGAGTGGCCAGCATGTTCTCCAGACATGAACCCTATCGAATATGCCTCGGATTCATTTAAAAGGGCTGTTTATGGACAATGTGACCCACCAACCACTCTGAGGGATCTACGCCGAATCGTCTTTGAGGAGTGGGACAATCTGGACCAAAAGTGCCTTGATGAACTTGTGGATAGTATGCCACGATGAATAGAGGCATGCATCAGTGCAAGAGGATGTGCTACCGGGTATTAGAGATACTGGTGTGACAGCAATCTGAACCATTACCTCTGAACGTCTCACTGTATGGTGGTACAACATGCAATGTGTGTTTTTCATGAGCAATAAAAGGGGCAGAAATGATGTTTATGTTGATCTCTATTCCAATTTTCTGTACATGTTCTGGAACTCTCAGAATCAAGGTGATACAAAACATTTTTTGATGTGTGTATTTATATCAGTGTTATGTCAACCATAGAACAGTGATATATTTGTTGTGTTATTCCTAGTTATAACACGATAAAATGCTGATGAGCCAGCAGCCCTCTACAATGGAAGCTCTACTCCTGCAACTTATTTATCAGTAGGACGAGAACCAGAAGCTGCTACAGAACACCTTCCAACCACTTCTTCAAAGCTTACTGCAGGCGCAAACAACACAGCAAGTGCTGGCTTTTCCTTCCTTTGATGAGGCTTTAGAGGATTGGGAAGCATACAAATCATCACTGGGGCATTTCCATGCATTCAGGGTAACTGACACTAGGCTCATGAAATCTTTGTTTATGTCTTGGTCAAAACCTGAGGCTTACCAGTTACTGTGCAAATTGCCCCCCTTATCTAAGCCTTCAGAGCTAACCTTTTCAAATATTCATTTGTTGCTGACTAAATATTACCAGAGGCCTACCCATGTTATTTCCTCATGGGTAGCATTTCACCAATGCAAGAAACAGCCAGACCAGACTCATAGAGAATGGGCTGAAGAGTTGAAAGGTTTAGGGCAAATGTTGTTTTGTTCCCCTAAAAGTGAGGAGTCATATGCAGAAGAAATAATCAGGGACATGATCATCCGGGGTATGCCAGACAGGGATTTCCAGCACAAGGCACTTCAACTTGAAGACCCAGGCGGGATGCCATACTATTAATCAACATCGTCCTCCACCTTGAACGAGCGGATCAAATCGGTCTTGGATACTGAAACAATTGCCATCATGTCTGGACTATTAAAAAAAAAAAAATCAACGTGAAGACTGTCCTAAGAGATGGGCCTATTGGCAAAACTGTTCTGCCAATTGCCATTTTGCTTCTGTATGCCAGAAGTCCCATCAGGCAAGACAGCCTCCTGCCCAACAGATGGATGTTAATCTGGTAGCCACTATAGACCACCAAGAGACCTCCAGTAAGCTTTTCATAGAAATGCAAATTGCAGAGACACCAGTTCAATTACAGTTAGACACTGGCACAGCTGTGAGCATTTTGAATTACGGTACCTATTTGAAACTTGGAGCTCCTCCCTTGCAAGAAACGAAGAGATGTGTAATGGCGTATAATAAACAAACAATTCCAGTCAACTGCCAATGACATATAATGTTACCCACCACATTACTTTCTTAGTCGTTTACAGTGATTCTGCTGAGAACTTGTTTGGACTTAACTCTTTTCAGAAATTTTGATTTTCAATAGACGATTCTGTGAATTTGGTATCCAAAGATGTTCTGTACTCAGACCTAGAGACACTTTGCCAGGGTTATGAGGACCTGTTCACCCCAGAACTTGGCACCACAAAGGATTTTGAGGTGCACATTGCACTGAAACATGATGCACAGCCTCGTAGTTTTGAGCCCGCACCATTCCATCAGCTCTCAGACACCAAATAAAGGAAAATTTGGATTGCCTAACTGCAATTGGGGTTCTAGAACCTATTCCTTCTAGTCAGTGGGCTACCCCATTAGTCATAGTGCTAAAGCCATCAGGGAAGATCCGCCTGTGCGATGATTTTAAAGTAACTGTCAACGCCCAATCAGAGATTAAGACATATCCTATTCTGAAGCCAGATGATTTACTGTCAAAATTGAAAGGTGGAAGTTTCTTCTCTAAAACAGACTTAGCAGATGCATACCTCCAACTTACCCTTGATGCAAAATATCGACAGTTTCTTACACTTACCACGCCACATGGGCTTTGATTCCGCTGAGAACTTGTTTGGTAGGTACACCTTCACAAAGTGAAATCTTTATTCAGTGCCTCCAGCCTGAGATTGAATATCTCAGCCGCATCATTTCCAGCTCAGGCATTTGACCTCTGGATAAACATGTTGAAGCCATAATCCAACTTCCCAGACCTTCAGTGCTTAAGTAACTTCATTCCTTTCTGGGGAAGATATTGTATTACTGTAAGTTCTTACCCACAGCAGCAACAGAAACCACCCCCTTGTCCCAGTTATGCAAAAAAGGGGTGCATTTCCAGTGGACACCAGCTTGCGGGTGCACCTTCCACAGGTTGCAATCCCAGTTGTTGACGGTCTTTTGCGTCGCACGTTTTGATCCAACAAAACAGATAGCTACTGCAATGGATACATCTGATACTGGCGTCAGAGCAGTCCTGGCACACAGGGAGGCAGATGGCTCTGAGTATCCTGTGGCCTATGCATCAAAAACATTGACTGACACTCAGTGCAGTTACCCCCAAATAGGAAAAGAAGCACTGGCTATCATCTTCAAATTAAAGAAATTGCACAATTTTGTTTATGGCCCAAAGTTTCACCTCATCACAGACCATAAACCGCTGATCTCCTTATTCAGTCCAGCAGCGAAGATTCCAGACAGGACTGCTTACCATCTCCAGCACTGGGCTTTACTTTTGGCATGCTACCAGTATGAGGTTCACTTCAGCAACATGACTGAGCATGTCAACACTGATGCCCTCTCCCGGCTTTCATGGGGACCCAAGCCAGAGTTTGACAAAGAAGCAATTCTGTGTTTTCACATTGATGAAGAAGCAGAAGCTGCTGTAGATTCTTTTCCCATTACCAGTTCCCGGGTTGCAGACACAACCAGTAGCAATGAGGTACGTCAACAAGTCTGGAGTCACAAACTTCATGGATGGCCTGAATGACAAACTCCCAAGACTTCCACTGCCTTTCTCAGACTATGAGACATTGCCCAATCACCAACCACAAGTAATTCCGGATGAAGATGAAGACATTCCACTGGCTCCTCCTGCTCCACCAGCTCTGTTGCCGAGGTCCACACCATTCAACCTTCACCCTGCAGCTGGGGTCCTGAGTCGCCAACTCTGCTGAGGACTCAGACGAGGACCCCACGGATGTGGCGTTCATTCACAACATATGCTTCCCTGCTTCCCCAAGGGGAAAGGGGTGTGGTACCTGCCACTATTAAATTCCCACACCAAGCAGTGGCGCGCTCCATGATGTGCAGTCAAGAAATGCATCATTGGCCACACTTGTTCACGTGAGGCCTGCTGCTAATATCGCAGGCCACCTTTGCATATGCACACTTCAAAACACAGAGATTGGCTACCAATAACACTCAGCGATTGGCCCCCCAGAATATACACTGACTCCAGCCACCAGCTCCATTAACTATGGAGCCTTATTTAACATTGCTCCTGATGTCCACAATCCAGTTCTCATTGTGTTATGTTTCTACTCTACAACTCGGACGTGCTGTGCTGCAGTGGACCTGCCGTTTGACACGGATTCAGCTGCGCTCTTGACTTAGAATCTGAATGCTATACTGCAACTTGGCCTTCACTGTTTACTAGGCTTAGTGTCTCAACAGACTTGTGATTTCTGCCAGAATTCTGCATTTCACTTGCACTTCCTGGACATTGGTGTAATCACCATCAATTTAAATAATTTTCCATGAAGTGTTCATTTACAACTTGGTGCTTGGTAACAGAATTGTTTGTATCACTGTTGCATCAGTAAACCATAGAAAGGTGATATATTTATTGTGTTATTCCTAGTCGTAACAGAAAACATCCTAATTAAAGTGTATTTATTCAAAAAACATGTGTAATCATAATATACTTTTTCATTCATGTAAAATGTAGATACTCACATATAATGTGAAACAGGAAGGAACCGTGTGTTCTTCTGTAACTAATATAGTGGTACACAATGGAAGATATGGTGTAATTATTCACTTATAGTTATGTAGATGTCTAATGATATACACTATAATGTAAATATGAATGCTTGTGTCTGTATATGTGCGGATGGATATGTGTGTGTGCAAGTGTATACCTGTCCCTTTTTCCCCCTAAGGTAAGTCTTTCCGCTCCTGGGATTGGAATGACTCCTTACCCTCTCCCTTAAAACCCATATCCTTTCGTCTTTCCCTCTCCTTCCCTCTTTCCTGATGAAGCAACTGTGGGTTGTGAAAGCTTGATATTTGTTTGTGTGTGTGTTTTTTTTGTGTCTATCTACCCAGCACTTTCCCATTTGGTAAGTCACAGCCCTTTTTTAATATACTGTAATGTAAATTATGTAATTAAAATCATCAATTTGCAAATTCCTTAAAAACTGTAAGTGTTTAACTAAAAACTACAAAAAAATGGCTCTGAGCACTATGGGACTCAACTGCTGAGGTCATTAGTCCCCTAGAACTTAGAACTAGTTAAACCTAACTAACCTAAGGACATCACAAACATCCATGCCCGAGGCAGGATTCGAACCTGCGACCGTAGCGGTCTTGCGGTTCCAGACTGCAGCGCCTTTAACCGCACGGCCACTTCGGCCGGCTTAACTAAAAACTACAGGTAAATGTATAATTTAAATTGGTGAAGCTAACTGCATGATAAACATGTTGAAAGGCTGATAAACAAACATATCACTTCTAAGCAACTAAATAAATGGATATGAGAAGGACACAAGTTGAGGGTATTATAGCAGCTCTTACAAAACTGAAATAGAGGAAGAATGGACTTACAGTGAGAGAAAATAATGGTTGATGGACTAACAAGATTTTGTATTGGGTTCCTCATAATGAGAAAAGCCCCAGAGAATGATAACATGGAAAATAGATTTACAACATAAAGAAACAAGCAGTTCAAACTTGGATGCAAAAAGCTGGATATTATAATGCATGGAGAAGTTTGGATGAGGCTTCTATGCAGCAGTGCATGACCATTGGCTTAGGACGGTGATGATGAACAATTTTGAACAGTTCTGAAAGTGTCTCATTTACAATAACTATCAACTTTATTGTGGATGTTCTAAAGGTGCTCAGGCAGTGCAGTTTTACCTCCAACAGATGTCTTCAGATTCAAGCATACAACTCCAAATGCAGTTAAATAAATGGTAAAATTTAAGTGTGACAGTTTATCATGTTACTGTGGTGTACTGGGTAAGGCATTAAAAGAGCATGCAGACGTGGCCAACTAACTTGTGTATAAGTTTTGCAACAGATCCGCAAGAGCAGATGATCTCCAGGTGGACAGAAACATACTGGAGTGATGATGGTACACAAAGACAAGTATCAAACATGTAATTAGTAATTTAATTTCTGTCAGTATTTTTCCGCAACACGCATTGAAAAATTTATCATGTGCTCATATGTTTTGTCTTGATTGTGTCTGCCAAATTTTGCAGTTAGAAGTAACCAAACTTAACATATCAACCATCAAATGTAATTTGCTGTGGCCTTTTCCTTTTGGTGACTAGTGTATGTCAAATCATATTCCATTGGCGTGGGGAAGGAAGAGATACGTAAGTCTTGGTATGACAATGAACTGAGGTGCATGCAGATAACATGTCTGACAAAGACATAGCTACTGAGGAGTAAAATAAGCTGTTGGAAAGAAACTGAAATTCATGGGGATATAGTGTAGCAGGAAGCTGATAAAAAACCCAGATAATGGCAAGATTTCGCATTTTCCTTGCTGATTGCAGATTAAATGGAGTGATAATGTTGTCATGTCATAAACAGAATCAAGTCCGAATCTGAAAGTTGTGTCATCAGTGACACTGACAGCAGATTTATTGTGAACATGATTGTACAGCCAAAACAGAACAGACATCCTGGCTATAGCTTGCTGCTGTTTTATATAAAAATCAAATTGTTGTTGTTGTTGTGGTCTTCAGTCCTGAGACTGGTTTGATGCAGCTCTCCATGCTACTCTATCCTGTGCAAGTTTCTTCATCTCCCAGTACCTACTGCAACCTACATCCTTCTGAATCTGCTTAGTGTATTCATCTCTTGGTCTCCTTCTACCATTTTTACCCTCCACGCTGCCCTCCAATGCTAAATTTGTGATCCCTTGATGCCTCAAAACATGTCCTACCAACCGATCCCTTCTTCTAGTCAAGTTGTGCCACAAACTTCTCTTCTCCCCAATCCTATTCAACACCTCCTCATTAGTTATGTGATCTACCCATCTAATCTTCAGCATTCTTCTGTAGCACCACATTTCGAAAGCTTCTATTCTCTTCTTGTCCAAACTAGTTATCATCCATGTTTCACTTCCATACATGGCTACACTCCATACAAATACTTTCAGAAACGACTTCCTGACACTTAAATCTATACTCGATGTTAACAAATTTCTCTTCTTCAGAAACGATTTCCTTGCCATTGCCAGTCTACATTTTATATCCTCTCTACTTCAACCATCATTAGTTATTTTACTCCCTAAATAGCAAAACTCCTTTACTACTTTAAGTGTCTCATTTCCTAATCTAATTCCCTCAGCATCACCCGATTTAATTCGACTACGTTCCATTATCCTCGTTTTGCTTTTGTTGATGTTCATCTTATATCCTCCTTTCAAGACACTGTCCATTCCGTTCAACTGCTCTTCCAAGTCCTTTGCTGTCTCTGACAGCATTACAATGTCATCGGCAAACCTCAAAGTTTTTACTTCTTCTCCATGAATTTTAATACCTACTCCGAATTTTTCTTTTGTTTCTTTTACTGCTTGCTCAATATACAGATTGAATAACATCGGGGAGAGACTACAACCCTGTCTCACCCCTTTCCCAACCACTGCTTCCCTTTCATGCCCCTCGACTCGTAACTGCCATCTGGTTTCTGTACAAATTGTAAATAGCCTTTCGCTCCCTGTATTTTACCCCTGCCACCTTTAGAATGTGAAAGAGAGTATTCCAGTCAACATTGTCAAAAGCTTTCTCTAAGTCTACAAATGCTAGAAACGTAGGTTTGCCTTTTCTTAATCTTTCTTCTAAGATAAGTCGTTGTTGTTGTGGTCTTCAGTCCTGAGACTGGTTTGATGCAGCTCTCCATGCTACTCTATCCTGTGCAAGCTTCTTCATCTCCCAGTACCCACTGCAACCTACATCCTTCTGAATCTGCTTAGTGTATGCATCTCTTGGTCTCCCCCTATGATTTTTACCCTCCACGGGGCCCTCCAATACTAAATTGGTGATCCCTTGATGCCTCAGAACATGTCCTACCAACCGATCCCTTCTTCTGGTCAAGTTGTGCCACAAACTCCTCTTCTCCCCAATCCCATTCAGTACCTCCTCATTAGTTATGTGATCTACCCATCTAATCTTCAGCATTCTTCTGTGGCACCACATTTCGAAAGCTTCTATTCTCTTCTTGTCCAAACTATTTATCGTCCATGTTTCACTTCCATGGCTACACTCCATACAAATACTTTCAGAAAAGACTTCCTGACACTTAAATCTATACTCGATGTTATCAAATTTCTCTTCTTCAGAAACGCTTTCCTTGTCATTGCCAGTCTACATTTTATATCCTCTCTACTTCGACCATCATCAGTTATTTTGCTCCCCAAATAGCAAAACTCCTTTACTACTTTAAGTGTCTCATTTCCTAATCTAATACCCTCAACATCACCCGACTTAATTCGACTACATTCCATTATCCTCGTTTTGCTTTTGTTGATGTTCATCTTATATCCTCCCTTCAAGACACCATCCATTCCGTTCAACTGCTCTTCCAAGTCCTTTGCTGTCTCTGACAGAATTACAATGTCATCGGCGAACCTCAAAGTTTTTATTTCTTCTCCATGGATTTTAATACCTACTCCGAATTTTTCTTTTGTTTCCTTTACTGCTTGGTCAATATACAGATTGAATAACATCGGGGTGAGGCTACAACCCTGTCTTACTCCCTTCCCAACCACTGCTTGCCTTTCATGTCCCTCGACTCTTATAACTGCCATCTGGTTTCTGTACAAATTGTAAATAGCCTTTCGCTCCCTGTATTTTACCCCTGCCACCTTTAGAATTTGAAAGAGAGTATTCCAGTCAACATTGTCAAAAGCTTTCTCTAAGTCTACAAATGCTAGAAACGTAGGTTTGCCTTTCCTTAATCTTTCTTCTAAGATAAGTCGTAAGGTCAGTATTGCCTCACGTGTTCCAACATTTCTACGGAATCCAAACTGATCTTCCCAGAGGTCAGCTTCTACTAGTTTTTCCATTCGTCTGTAAAGAATTCGTGTTAGTATTTTGCAGCTGTGGCTTATTAAACTGATAGTTCGGTAATTCTCACATCTGTCAACACCTGCTTTCTTTGGGATTGGAATTATTATATTCTTCTTGAAGTCTGAGGGTATTTCGCCTGTTTCACACATCTTGCTCACCAGATGGTAGAGTTTTGTCAGGACTGGCTCTCCCAAGGCCGTCAGTAGTTCCAATGGAATGTTGTCTACTCCGGGGGCCTTGTTTCGACTCAGGTCTTTCAGTGCTCTGTCAAACTCTTCACGCAGTATTGTATCTCCCATTTCATCTTCATCTACATCCTCTTCCATTTCCATAATATTGTCCTCAAGTACATCGCCCTTGTATAGACCCTCTATATACTCCTTCCACCTTTCTGCTTTCCCTTCTTTGCTTAGAACTGGGTTTCCATGTGAGCTCATGATGTTCATACAAGTGGTTCTCTTATCTCCAAAGGTCTCTTTAATTTTCCTGTAGGCAGTATCTATCTTACCCCTAGTGAGATAAGCCTCTACATCCTTACATTTGTCCTCTAGCCATCCCTGCTTAGCCATTTTGCACTTCCTGTCGATCTCATTTTTGAGACGTTTGTATTCCTTTTTGCCTGCTTCATTTACTGCATTTTTATATTTTCTCCTTTCATCAATTAAATTCAATATTTCTTCTGTTACCCAAGGATTTCTATTAGCCCTCGTCGTTTTACCTACCTGATCGTCTGCTGCTTTCACTACTTCATCCCTCAGAGCTACCCATTCTTCTTCTACTGTATTTCTTTCCCCCATTCCTGTCAATTGTTCCCTTATGCTCTCCCTGAAACTCTCTACAACCTCTCATTCTTTCAGTTTATCCAGGTCCCATCTCCTTAAATTTCCACCTTTTTGCAGTTTCTTCAGTTTCAATCTGCAGTTCATAACCAAGAGATTGAGGTCAGAATCCATATCTGTCCCTGGAAATGTCTTACAATTTAAAACCTGGTTCCTAAATCTCTGTCTTACCATTATATAATCTATCTGATACCTTTTAGTATCTCCAGGATTCTTCCAGGTATACAACCTTCTTTTATGATTCTTGAACCAAATGTTAGCTATGATTACGTTATGCTCTGTGCAAAATTCTACAAGGCGGCTTCCTCTTTCATTTCTTCCCCCCAATCCATATTCACCTACTATGTTTCCTTCTCTCCCTTTTCCTACTGACAAATTCCAGTCACCCATGACTATTAAATTTTCGTCTCCCTTCACTACCTGAATAATTTCTTTTATCTCGTCATACATTTCATCAATTTCTTCATCATCTGCAGAGCTAGTTGGCATATAAACTTGTACTACTGTAGTGGGCATGGGCTTTGTGTCTATCTTGGCCACAACAGTGCGTTCACTATGCTGTTTGTAGTAGCTAACCCGCACTCCTATTTTTTTATTCATTATTAAACCTACTCCTGCATTACCTCTATTTGATTTTGTATTTATAACCCTGTAATCACCTGACCAAAAGTCTTGTTCCTCCTGCCACCGAACTTCACTAATTCCCACTATATCTAACTTTAACCTATCCATTTTCCTTTTTAAATTTTCTAACCTACCTGACACTCCACGCTCCGATCCGTAGAACGCCAGTTTTCTTTCTCCTGATAACGACGTCCTCTTGAGTAGTCCCCTCCCGGAGATCCGAATGGGGGACTATTTTACCTCTGGAATATTTTACCCAAGAGGACGCCATCATCATTTAATCATACAGTAAAGCTGCATGTCCTCGGGAAAAATTATGGCTGTAGTTTCCCCTTGCTTTCACCCGTTCGCAGTACCAGCACAGCAAGGCCGTTTTGGTTAATGTTACAAGGCCAGATCAGTCAATCATCCAGACTGTTGCCCCTGCAACTACTGAAAAGGCTGCTGCCCCTCTTCAGGAACCACATGTTTGTCTGTCCTCTCAACAGATACCCCTCCGCTGTGGTTGCACCTACGGTACGGCCATCTGTATCGCTGAGGCACGCAAGCCTCCCCACCAACGGCAAGGTCCATGGTTCATATTCCAGAATATACAAACAAAAGAAATTTGAAGAACTTTTCAGAAATGATAATTACTAAATAAAAAATAATTGCTGATGGCTGTGTTCGAATTGGTAACCTGCAGCATGCCAGCCAGTGATGCTAGCTGCTATGCCACACTGCATGCAGCACAGCCCCCAGCATTCCACTCTCTGCTGGAGAAACAGTGACCACTGTTTCAGAAGTTCTCTTTGGAGCCAGCAGTAGTAACCTGGATCCATATCTTGTCACTGGTCTTCTGTGTGGCAGTGCTGGTGGGTCTGTGCATCCTCGTCATGTTGTCACATCCTCCTCACTATTATGAGCATCGAAGCTTCATGGTCACTGAGCGGGTCTTCTGTTTGCTTGAACGAGAATTCCACATAGTCGATTTGCAGCTAGGGCTGTAATAAGGCTTCATATGGAGGACATGAATGATTTATCTGTAGTTTTGTCTTTGCGATGAAGGGTCATAATCCTTGACTTTGTATCTGATGTCTGACAAGTGACAAAGGATATGATATGGTCCAGAATAGCAATTTAGTAGCTTTTATGGTAGTCCCACTTTCTACACAGACATAAAAATCTATACAAAGTTTCCGGGCTGTATCTCACTGGCAGTGCTAGGCATTGTAACACTCAGTTTTTCTCCTGGGCATCCAGGATCCATATGTGAGCCAGGTGTTTTGCTTCTGCGGTTCTGCTGACGAGACATTTCATGTAATCATCCTGATTATCATCCAGTTGAAACAGGAACAGTGTATCCATTGTTGCATCAGCATCATGACCGTGGAGCAGAAAGAACAGGGTGGAGCCTGTACTGCCTTGCTTCATTGTTTTGTATGTGAATGTCACAATAGGCAGAATTCTATCCCAATCTCCCTGTTCAACTCTAACATTAGTGTCAGTTAGAAAACTTTTCCATAGTCAGAGATCATCACATGGAGTGCTCCATGCTTGAAATTGATGTTTTCTACAAGGAACCTTGCAAGTTTTTCAGCTCTGGCGGTCAGCACAGCTTTGGTGACAGCACAGTGGCCGAGGTAGTGAGTGCAAATTATTATCCATTGATTCTGATTTGTCTACTTCAGGAACCTCTCGAAGAGGTTGATTCCTATTTGGTGAAATGGTACTGCTGCAGGCAGAACTAGCACTGCAAGCCTTGGAGATAATTGCAGCACATGCATTCCATTGTTAGTATTCCTTAGAGTGGCTCACATAGTATCTAACAGATTGGTAGAGACCTGACCAGTGGTATGTGCGTCTGATCCACTCCAGAGTCTTCATATGCCCCAGGTAACCTGATGTTGCAGCATTGTGGAAATACTTCAGGATAGCTGGCTGCAGATGAGCTGGAATGATAAGCAACCACATCCACCCCATCGGATCATAGTCCCTCTTATAAAATGTTCCATTCTCCTTTGGTCAGTTCCTCATTCTTCAAGACTGCTGTGGTTTTCAGAAACACTGAACCTCCTCTTTGTTCAGCAGTAATGTCATGTAATGCAGTGATGATTGAGATTTCATCCACACTGCTGTCTTCCACCAAACGAACCACTGAAAGGCAGTCAGTGTCCTTGTGTTCGCATTCGTTTTTGTATATCAGTGTGACGCTGTATTCTTGGACCCTCAGTGCTCACCTTCCCAGCTCACTCAAAGGATCACTTAGGCCAGTCAGCCAGTGTAGATAATGGTTCTCTCTCACAAAGATGGTTTGCCAAACAAATATGGATATAATGCGTTGATGGCCCGAACAACAGCAAGGCACTCTTTCTCGGTTGTAGAGTAGGTCCTCTCAGACTTAAAGAGTACTCTGAAAGTTTAAGCTATCACCTTTTCCTGAATGTGTACAATAACTGCACCTATCCCGTATCTGTTAGCATTGGTGTGAAGTTCAGTCTCAGCATCCTCATCATAAAGTGCTAGGGCTGAAGAAGAGGTTTGTGCACCCTTAAGGACAAGAAAAGACCTATAAAAAAATCATTTCAGGAAAATCTGGCATCAAAGTCCTGTATGAATTGCTGGTTGTACAAGCACATTCCAAGAAAACTTAAGATCATGGATGTGGCAAGGAGTCAGAAAATTTATGCTTGCTCTTATTTTCTCTGGATTGTGACAGACTCTCCCATCTCCACTAACAAGGTTTCCTATGATTTTTTTATTTCTTGCGTAATGAAGAGACGCTTCTTTGGATACATGTGGACAACTTTCAACACAATTTTCAGGTGGCTTAGATGATAATCAAATATCTTTAACAAAATGACAGTGTCCTATAGACAGCAAAAACATTCATTTAAGGTGTCAAAGGTGTTCATCACACTTTTGAAGCTGGCAGGAGCCTGCAATGCTTATGGTTGTTTTTGTAGCTTTTTGAAATCAACAAAAACTTCACAGTTTAAATGGACACCTAGATTGATGACTGTAACTTGTCTCGTTGATGATGGGGAAGCAACATTTTCAATGGCAAACAACTGCCCAGAGCAGTGTTTGTTACATGTGCTTGTTAAAAATAACTTTATCAGTCTGGAGATCTAATATTCCAAAGTCTTTGATTGCTTGTGATGCCTGCAAGAAATACCATCCAAGAATAGCATTATGATTTCACTGGTAGTTACTCTTCCAGTACAAGTTCCTTTGAGCTGCAAATATTTCCCATTTGTGACTTTAAATACAATCACTTTCATATAATGGAACACAATCTTTTTTAGCTGTCAATGATAAACATTTGACGATACAGGAAAGAAAGCTCTTGACTCGACTAGTGCTCAGACAGGGTTGCCAGCAATGATGACGGTGATGAGATTCCTGACTTCTTGGTAAGTGTCACATATGAAGGATTTTCATCTGTGGTGGACTTATCTCAATAGATGGTTGCCTCACTAAGTTTTCCTGAATTCAATGACTAGGCGAGAGGCTGGTAACTTTGTACGATGATGGGGAACAGCTATGGCATGTAGGTGAACAGCCTTATCCAGGCTACAGTTGCGATGGTAGTGTAGCAGTTGTAGTCAAAAACTCATCTCCTTTCCCTGTAGTAGAATACAAAGTGTCCAGGACATCCAAAAGTGAAAATATACAAGTGTGTTTTCCTCTGTCCTCCAATATCTCTTCTTCTGTGAGGTCTTATACTTGGAGGAGCAGCTGATTTTACATGCACTGGTTGGGTACGAGAGTGTCATTTGATGGCTGTGGCTTAAGTCTGATCTGGCTGAGTCCATTCTGCCTGGTGCTTTTGACTGCTGGAAGAGATTGATTCTAAAGATCTTTACACCTCTTGTTCAACATTCTCTATTACTGCCTGAAGTATGCGGTTGACATTCATAGCTGCTACCCCTTGCTTACTCAGTCTGATATTTATAATTGCCAAAATATGCTGTACCTCTTCTCTTACAATATGGTGTATGAAAGAGGTAACAGTCATCTTCCACAGCTGCCATAGGGCCACATTCAGGAATCAGTCATACCTGTTTCATCCAACTATTTCTGTTGCAGTTCCTCAATGTGCTGGCATCTCTTGATGAATACCTCTGTTGTTGTGATATCCTTCATCAGAAGAGCTAGGTACATCTCTTCTGTGACTCCTTTCATCAAATGTGTAATTTTGTCAGCGGTCATATTCAGACTCTCAATGTAGCAGAGTATCAAAACATTCTGTATGTAGGACCGGGTCATTTCTTCATGATGTTGGATCATTTCTTTCAATTGTTCTTCTGCTAAGCTTACTTGCTGCTGACTTTCACCAAACTTTTCTTCAGTTCAGCCTTGAATTTATCCCAGATTTTGGGCTTCTCTTCATTTTTCTCACACCACTACTTGACTGTGAAGTCCTGGTAAAATTATAGATTTTCCAAACACACCAAGTCCCCAGCCTGTTATATTTGGTGACTCAGGCCAATCTTTTCAGAGATTTCATTGGGTTCTGACTGGCACCTCTGGAAAACACTCTAAGGTGCCTAATGTGCAGCTGACTTACTGCTGTTTTAGTATCTGTTAGCCTCCTGAATGTACAGACCTTGAGAACAATATACTGCTTTGTATTCTGGTTCCTCTCCTTGTAGGTGATGCCTTTTACATTGTCTAACTGGAACCATGGTGATGTAGACATTTTGAAGTACCTGATGTTTCACAGAATAGAATCATGTCGTAACTAAAATCAAGCCCAAACCTGAAAGCAGGGTCGTAAATGGAGTACAACACTTGGCACTGAAAGCACGTTTATCATGAATATGAACTTAAATCCAGAACAGAGTGGAAATGACCTCTTGGATGAATATTTCACAATATACAAACATAAGAAACTTTGAAAAACTTCCAGAAATGATAACTTCTTCTTCTTCTTCTTCTTTTCCTTCAGTGTTTGTCCCGTGTGCCTATGGGGTCCACTACATGGGTCCATTGTCTCCATTTCGCTCTATCATGGGTTGCATTTGGGTGGATGTCCACACATTTAAGGTCTTTATGAATCATGTCAGCCCAATGTTGCGTAGGTCTGCCTTTGGGTCTTCTGCCTACGACTTCAAGTGTGTAACCCGCCTTGGCAATAGAGTCATCACCAGCCTGTAAGACAGGCCCACACCATTGAAGATGACTCTCACACATCTTGTCTTGGATTAGTGCAACACCAAACTGTTTCCTGATGCTGTCATTGGAAACATGATCTAACTTAGTTAGGCCCACTGTCCACCTTAGTATCTTCGTTTCCAGTCTTGACCTCTAAGACTGCAATTTCTCTAGTGAGCCTTTCAACAGCATGAGTGACGGGTATTGGTGGATGGGGAAACTTCTGTTAAGATCTTCTTGAAGTAGCTGCGCCATCATCCTCTGGCCTTCTTCCAGTCAACTAGCAGATTACTGGTCTCATCACGGACTCTGTACAACTGAAAAACATCTTCTGAATTGTGATGTCTTGCTTTAGTGAGTCAATATAAGTCCCGCTCTCCTTCACATGTGTCAAGTTTCATATATAGATCAGCATAACATGAGGGGTTGGTTGCTGCTATAATCTGTTTTGCATCTCTTCAGGCTGTTCTATATGCATTCCATCGCCCCACAGTTTTATCAGCAAGAAACTCTGGATACAATCATTTCTTTGTGTGTACCGTGTCTTTGACAGTGTAATTCCAAAGCCACATATCTTTATCCATCCTCCATTGTCCTGGTTTTGTTGTCCCAAGAACTGCCTGTGTTGTCCCAAGAACTGCCTGTGCAGCTTCGTGAGCAGACTCTTTCAGTTTCTCCTAGATTTCTTCAACTGTAGTAACTGGTGGCAAAGTAATGCGGGCTATGATCCTCGAATTTACACCATTTGATTCTTGCAGGTCCTGTGTGATCTAGGTGCTTGTTTGTTGGTAACTTGATTCGTAGCTTGCAAATCAATGGATTGTGTTGTGTCGAAACTGTTTCATAGGGAATGACCTTTGCATCAAGCTCATCTTTGAGATCACAGTGTCTCATGAGAATTTGAACCAGGTTATGAGCTTCTGAGAAATCAAGGATACGCTCACCATTGTTATTCTTTTCTCGGAATCCATGCTCACTGTGAGCAGTATGTTCTTCCTTTATGCTTCTTATGTGCCCATTCAGATCCCCGGCAATGATGATGTAATCTTCTGGGGGTACTCCAATGATCTTTGCATCAAGCATCCTCCAAAAGGTGTCCTTGATGGAAGTTGCTTGGTCAGTTTGTGGAGTGTAGGCCCTGAAAAAGTGGATTTTTCTGCCATCTGTGATGTACACAATCTTCATCAGGCAATCATCATATCTTTGCACTTCAGAGACATTACCATTAGACTTGGATGACACTATAATGCCAACGCCACTAGCTGTTCCGCATATGCCCTTATACATCAGCTTGTAACCGCATCCAATGTCATATGATTTGCTTCCGATCCACCATATTTCTTGAAGCACATAGATGTCTATGCATCAGGTTTCAAGGACTTTAGATAGCTCATTGTACCATCCAGTCATGGTGCCAGCGTTGAGTCTTGCAAGACAGAATGTGAGGGCTAGCTTGTTTAGCCGTCGGCAACCGTGCGATGGTAACCCTTGCATATTTCTCATACTGACCAGGCCACGCCAACGCGCGTTGCCTACAGGGTATGCCCTAGCCTTTTTACCAGATCCAGAAGACATAATTTTCATAAACATGTGACAGAATTTTTATGGTCAGCTCGTCACATAGCCTGTTACCAAGCATTTTAGAGCTACTGCCAGCAGAAGGAAAGGCCACTCGTAACATGGAGAACAGATGCCTGTTGCAGCCACTCCTAACATGGAATACAGACACTGCTGAAGTTGGTTCTTCCACCTTCTTTGCCATTGGGTCTCCAGACCTCGTCCACCATTGAAGCTGTTGACTAACTTCAAGAGAAATGGAAAGAGCTCCAACAGTCGAAGAATGAGCTATCAGAAGCACTACTAAACCTTATCATCAGTAATCTGAGAACTATCCTGTGGATAATAAAATTTTGTGAAATACAGATGACAAAGAAATTAGTTTCTTCATGTCACTATCACATAAGCACTAAGAATGAAAAGCTATCAGCAAAGGGAAAAATATAATACTGACATCACGACTGGTATAAGAACAAGTAGGATAGCCCCACCTTGCCCTGCTACACACTGTCAATCCATTATTCAAAGCCACAGAGAGATTATTCAACAGGACAGAGGGTTATGGCAACTATTCTCAGAGTTCAAAAGTCCTACATAGAAGAAGTGCCACAGTGGGTGGAGTTACCAGCTTCTGCCATGACAATTCCCATAACATGTCAGGACTGAACTGGAGGGAAGGTTGTCACTTTTGATATAATGTTATAAAAGTTCCTTGTCCATATTTTAAATGCTTTCAGTCAAATATTATGATGGTTATGGGCCTGCTTTTACCTTTCATACTGGTAAGTGAGCATCTTAACAATCTTTTTCTGTTGAAGAAATATCTGTATTACGTAAAGAGACTCTCACACAGTACTTACCATTCGAGCCTTTGCATGCCACTGAACTTCAGTGGGTCCTGCATACTGCATTGGAGATGGGAAAATTGCCAACAGGGTAGACTCTGGATCGAGTACTCCTTCATCTAATACTGCTTTATGCTGCTCCATTCTCACTGGCAGGGGTACATCATCATCCTTTGTCCAACCACCCAAAGGATGCAGAAGCAGCACTGGTTTCCGGAAGCCATGCTCCTCCAAGAGCCTTCGTTTTGTGTCCTTTCACAATGGAAATGACATTATCACATTGTGAATGCATAATACTAAAAGTGTATACAGTTATTGTATATATGAGAATGGTGTGACTATAGATAAATGATTCTAAACTAAAACAATATTTAATGTAAGGAGCCTAGTGTACAATAAGTCAGACAGGAAAGAATCAAATGTAGCACATCTCTATAAAAGACCTAATATAGTAGAAAAACTCTACAGACAGTTCAATATATTGCATAAACTTATTCTTGGATGATACAATGCTATGGTAAAAGGAAGTACAGCGTTTAGTTCATGACAGAACAGTTAGAGAAAAAGTTACTTCTGTACACCACACTAAAGATGACTGCCGACAATCTGACAGGCACAATATAAGTTTTAAGTCTCACATGATAGAGGATTTTGTGACATGGCAAAGGAATATATGGAGGTCTGTTAGGTGAAGAATAGAAACTGACAATACAAAATAGGTTACATTTATTATACTCAAATCTTAACTGCTGAGAAGAAAATGGACCCAGAAACCTCTAATTATATGACAGCTGAAAAATCACAGTGTTATTGTTAATAACATGTTTTGTAACAATATATCCTCTCTTCCACATTCTATATCCTCCATTGCATAACCACTGCTTCCAATTCACCATGAATTAAGAATTCCTCACTAATTTTCCTCCTACACAAATTGATCTTATTTTCCAGACTGTTTGTAATCATCATGGCCTCACCCTGCCCCATAACCCACACTACATCGTTATTCGGTGGAAATTGTCACTGATTCTCCTTATTTACAGTTTTATATCAGCATATTAGGATGTATAACTAGAAAACTATATTTAGAAATACAGTAGCCTTGACAGTTATTTACAAGAGAAATTCAGGAAATTCTGCACAGATACCTCCCAGTGAGCATCTTTATAGAAAGAAAATTAAGTGACTTATAAGAAAAATAATGTAGAATATTGCTATTTCTAAGCTGCATATGATGTCCCACTAAAATTTGTTACATTTTTTGAATGAGCGAAAAAAAAAAAAAAAAAAAAAGGGATTTCTATGTATAAAAATAACAAAAATGAAAGGTTTGCAGTCATAAAGATGTCTACAGTTGCAATAAAGTAGAATATTTTTATTAAATTATGTTATGCAGCTGTAGCGGCGCATCGAAAGCTAAGTACTAATTAATTGTTTGTGTATAGTAGTTTATTTAGGAACTTTAGTAGTCTTCAACCGGTGTTCTTGGTGTTTTCCGGTGAAATAACTTCAGAAGAAATTTTTGCGAACTACTTTCAGTTTCGTTACTGTCATTAGACGTTTGATTTTCTTTCTGTGTTAGTATTTTGTTATATTCTCATTTGTTGTTGATTAATACTGTCAATAATAGTAGTTACTTCCCTTGTAGAGCAAGTTTGTGATTATTGTAGTCAGTTTTTAACATCTTCTTATTGTAGTAGCGGAACTTAGATAAAGTTGTTTTCTTGTTTCAATAATTGTAAAATTTTACCATGAGTGAGAAGTGTGGGCTTTGCCGTAGGTTCGTGAGCAGTGGATTGCGGTGTGAGACTTGTTCGAAGTATTTTCACTGGGGGGAATGCAGTGGGGAAGCCAGTGGGCATTCTGGTGAGATCCTCTCCTGGAACTGCAGGTTATGTAGCAAGAGTAAGTTGATAGAGGAGCAGGAGCGTAAGATCTGTGCCCTTCAGGTGCAGTTGAAAAACGCTCAGGAGGAGCTAGACAGGATGAGGAGGGAGAAGGGGGTTGGGGAATGGGAGCTGGCTGTTGGCAAGATATCTGCTAGGAGAAGGAGATTTTCAGATAGTTTTACTATTGGTGTTTGTAATAGATATGACCAACTGTCAGAGTCTAGTGGAGAGGAATCTCTAGTAGCTGTAGATGTAGGAAGTATGCAGCAGACCTCAGCAGTTACGGTGGCTAGGATAGTTGCAAAGTCTAAGAGAAAGAAGAAGGTTCTGCTGTTAGGTAGTTCTCATGGTAGAGGTGTAGGCCAGCAGTTGCAGGAAGTTTTGGGGAGTGAGTACCAGGTCACCAGCATTGTGAAGCCTAATGCAGGATTGGCTCAGGTGACTTTTAACATAGGGGGGTTATGTAGGGATTTTACTAAAGAGGATCAGGTAGTGATTGTGGGTGGGGCTGGTAATAGTATTGATAGGGATGGGGAGTATGACATAGATGGTGACCTGGAAAAGATAGCCACTCAGACTGGCAACACGAATGTGCATTTCGTGGAACTGTTTCAGCGTCACGATCGGCCTCATCTTAATACAACCGTCAGACGTTATAACATGAGACTTGGGGGTGCGCTGATGACAGAAGGCATGAGTCACATTTCAGTGGTGTCGGTGGAATCTATCGGCAGGACGGGTTTCACTAGACATGGCCTACACCTCAACAGGTATGGGAAGGGGAGGTTGGCAAAACTTATAGGTGACAGCATAGGTGGGGGTGGTGGGATCACTCATGGGAAAATTCCGGTAGTTGTGGGTGTTAGAGCTGTACCTTTTTTAGATTGAAGTCAGCTGATAGGTATTCCTGCTTAAGGGAAGTCTCTCTAACAAAGAAACCACTTTCTACAAAGCTTGGGTATCCGATTAATGAGGGAATTAGTATATTTCATCAAAATATACAAGGTATTAGAGATAAAGTTAGTGAACTGCTTATAGATGTTGACTCTGAAATTATTGGTATATCTGAACAATTCTTAAATAAGGAGATAATTCAGAGGCTTCCTTTACCAGGATACAGGTTGGCTGGCAGCTTTTCTAGGAGCTCTTTGCGGTGTGGGGGAGTAGCCATGTATGTGAAAAACGGTATCCCATTTGAGTCAATTGATGTTTCAAACTACTGCACTGAAAAGGTGTTTGAATGTTGTGCAGGTGTGGTTAAATTTAGTGGAGCTAAACTTCTTACTGTTGTTATTTATAGATCCCCAGACTCAGATTTCACAACATTTTTGCTAAAGCTAGAGGAGGTTCTTGGTTCACTTTATAGGAAATACAAAAAGTTAGTTATATGTGGTGACTTCAATATTAATTGTATAAGTGATTGTGCAAGGAAAAGGATGCTGGTAGACCTCCTTAATTCATATAATCTTATGCAAACCGTATTCTTTCCAACGAGAGTGCAAGGGAACAGTCGAACAACCATAGACAATATTTTTGTTCATTCGTCATTATTAGAAGGGCATTCTGTTAGCAAAAAGGTGAATGGCCTTTCAGATCATGATGCACAAATTTTAAGTCTAAAAGATTTTTGTGCTGCAACACATGTTAAATATAGTTACCAACTTTTTAGGAAAGCTGATCCAGTTGCTGTACAGACTTTTGTAAACCTTATCAAGGAACAAGAGTGGCAAGATGTTTATAGTGCTGATACAGTAGACGATAAATATAATGCTTTCCTCAAGACTTTTCTCATGCTCTTTGAAAGTTGCTTTCCGTTAGAACGTTCAAAACAGGGTACTAGCACAAACAGGCAGCCTGGGTGGCTGACTAAAGGGATAAGAATATCTTGTAGAACAAAGTGGCAATTATATCAAAACGTTAGAAACAGTCACAATCTAAATGCAGCAGCCCATTACAAACAGTATTGTAAGGTGCTTAAAAAAGTTATTAGGAAGGCAAAAAGTATGTGGTATGCAGATAGAATAGCTAAGTCTCAGGATAAAATTAAAACCATATGGTCAGTCGTAAAGGAAGTGGCTGGTCTGCAGAGACAGGTCGAGAATATAGAATCAGTGCGTAGTGGGGATGTCCGTGTTACTGATAAGTCGCATATATGTACAGTACTTAATAATCACTTTCTGAATATAGCAGGTGAACTAAATAGAAACCTAGTCCCAACAGGGAATCATATAGCGCCCTTAGAAAAAAGTGTTCCGAGATTGTTACCTGAAATGCTCCTCCATGATACTGACAAGAGGGAGATTGAATTAATAATTAAATCTCTAAAGACCAAGAACTCTCATGGATATAACGGGGTATCTAGCAGAATACTGAAGTATTGTTCCACGTATGTTAGCTCAGTACTTAGCCATATCTGTAACTTTTCCTTTAGGAGTGGTCGGTTTCCTGACCGATTAAAGTACTCGGTAGTGAAGCCACTTTATAAAAAGGGAGACAGGGATAATGTTGACAATTATAGACCTATTTCTATGCCATCGGTATTTGCTAAAGTTATCGAGAAGGTTGTATATACAAGGTTACTGGAGCATTTAAATTCACATAATTTGCTGTCAAATGTACAGTTTGGTTTTAGAAATGGCTTAACAACTGAAAATGCTATAGTCTCTTTTCTCTGTGAGGTTTTGGAGGGATTAAATAAAAGGTTGCAAACGTTAGGTGTTTTCTTTGATTTAACGAAGGCTTTTGACTGTGTTGACCACAAAATATTACTGCAGAAGTTGGAACATTATGGAGTAAGGGGAGTAGCTTACAATTGGTTCGCCTCCTACTTTAAGAACAGAAAGCAGAAGGTAATCCTCCGCAATATCGAGAGTGGTAATGATGTTCAGTCCCAATGGGGCACTGTTAAATGGGGCGTTCCCCAAGGGTCGGTGCTGGGGCCACTGCTGTTTCTTATTTATATAAATGATATGCCTTCTAGTATTACAGGTGATTCAAAAATATTTCTGTTTGCTGATGACACCACCTTGGTAGTGAAGGATCTTGTGTGTAATATTGAAACATTATCAAATAATGTAGTTCATGATATAAGTTCATGGCTTGTGGAAAATAATTTGATGCTAAATCACAGTAAGACTCAGTTTTTACAGTTTCTAACTCACAATTCAACAAGAACTGACATTTTAATCAGACAGAATGGGCATGTTATAAGCGAGACGGAACAGTTCAAGTTCCTAGGCGTATGGATAGATAGTAAGTTGTTGTGGAAAGCCCATGTTCAGGATCTTGTTCAGAAACTAAATGCCGCTTTATTTACCATTAGAACAGTATCTGAAATAAGTGACACTTCAACACGAAAAGTAGAATACTTCGCATATTTTCATACGCTTATGTCATATGGTATTATTTTTTGGGGTAATTCTTCTGATTCAAAAAGGGTATTTTTGGCTCAAAAACGGGCTGTTCGAGCTATGTATGGTGTAAGTTAGAAAACCTCTTGTCGACCCCTATTCAATAGTCTGGGAATTTTGCCATTGCCCTCACAGTATGTATTTTCTTTAATGTCGTTTGTTGTTAGCAATATTAGCTTATTCCCAAGAGTTAGCAGCTTTCACTCAGTTAATACTAGGCAGAAATCAAATCTGCATGTGGAATACACTTCCTTGACTCTTGTGCAGAAAGGAGTGCAGTATTCTGCTGCATCCATTTTCAATAAGCTACCGCAAGAACTCAAAAACCTTAGCAGTAGCCCAAACACTTTTAAGTCTAAACTGAAGTGTTTCCTCATGGCTCACTCCTTCTATTCTGTCGAGGAGCTCCTGGAAGAGCTAAAAAATTAAGCACATTCCAGTGTTACATTCTTGATTTTCTTTATTTAAACTAACGACTTGTCGCCTGAATATGTTTCTTATATTTCATTTCATTCTGTTTCTACAATCGTGTTATAATTTCATGTATTGACTCGTTCCATGACCATGGAGACTTCTCCTAAATGTGGTCCCACGGAACAATAAATAAATAAATAAATAAAAACATACAGCTTTTATGGAAAATCTAATTTACCCCTTAAAGCTGAATTTGCATATAAAAAATTAAAAGTTGGCATAATATTACAACTATTTACAATCTGATATATTAGAGAAAGAAAGAAAGACATACCTGCATAAGTAATGCATGTCCATTGTGGATTGGGTTTCGAAGCTGGAATGCAAAAACAGCATCTGCACCCATTTCCCTAAACCTTGCTCGAAGTTCAAGTGGCGTTAGACGATAGCTGTCTAGCCCGTCATTCCATCGGATCCTTTCAAGTACCTCCAGGTCACCACCGACTAACCAGTCACCACTTTCATAAATCATCTGCAATGAATTGCTTGCATGATTTCAACACAGTGAGAAAGCTGTTATGTATGCAAAAGACTAATTACACAAAAAAGGTAAAAGGTTGTGAAAATTCAAGTGATTCAATCTCTTATAAATATCTGTCATGAAAGACAGTTTTTGATGAGTTAGGGTTAGTATTAATTGGACAAAATCCTGATATATTACAAAGACATACTACATTTTTAAATCTGTTTCTTAACATATCTAAAACTATATGATATGTAATAACATTAGCATGATTAACATTATATGAGAAAACCCAGTTGGAATATAAAAACTAATGTGAGAAAAGGCAACCATTTGTTATATAACAAAAGCACTGAACAGCGGGTCGGCAAATATACAACAAGATGTTGCTGATGTTGCTCGGTTGTCAGTTTTTTCTCCAGAGGACAGTTCACACACACACACACACACACATTTTACAGACAGAGAGGAGTGGCCTGCTTCAATATTTGTTAGTGGATACTGACACTTATACAGATTATTGATACCAGCCAAACTTTGAAATATTAAGCAGTGAATTTATGACAATGTTAGACCAATGACAGCTCTGTGTAAGTAGAAATTACATTGGTAAAGCAATGGGTAATATTCTGGATGTTTGTTTGGGATGCTGATGACTTCCAATCCTTACATGGTCATATAGACTTATTTTTCTGATAGCTTCTCTTAATGTGCCTAAATGCACTCATACAACTGCTGAAATAGTTCATTTTACGATTTCATTCCCATCTGTCAAAATGTAAAAAGCCAGTATGAAAGAGAAGACAGGAGACTCAAATAAGTAATAGAAACATGATAGAGTTACAGAACACAACACAAATAATCACAAATGTCTTCAAGAGAATGTGGGAAAGTAGAATGAGAATCTGATAAGAGAAATTCCTGAAAACAAGAATATAAAGAAAACAAATCAGAATCTTGTGTTGAGCAGAAATTGAATTCTGTCATTAAGCTGGCTACTGACACAATAACGAAAAACATAGAAAGAACTGTACAAGGATTTAAAGATGTCTTTAAATGTTTTTATGCTTCAAGAAATAAATACAAATGTAGATACTGCAGTTAATAATGAATATACTAACACCCTGAAAGTAATGTCACATGAGTGTGTCAAGTCATTCAAGTTAAAAATAAATGAGATATACCTCTACATAGTGTCTCAATAAAAACAGCTTAACATAGGGGAATCCTTTTAAAAAAAGGAACTCGCAACATTATTTATGGAAGGTTTGCAGAACAAGACAATTCCCCAAAACTGGTACAAGGCTGATATTACTCAATAAAATGTTCTGTCTTCCAACTGCATCAGGTGGTTAAAATGCCACAGGCTTTTCACCAAGTACTCAACCATTGTCCAATGGAAATGACTGCTGTTGGGCTGCTGCTAATATTCTTATGTACTCATATGTGACATGACCATTATTCATGGTATTGGCATATGTGCGCATATTGCCTCTGAGCTCACTGCTTGAAATGATATCTGATAAAATTACAAATTGCATAGGAAAAGTATTGGATTTAAATCAAACAGAGGAACAAACTGGCTTTAGAAGTGGGATTTATGAGGATGAATTACCACATGCCTGAGATTCACCAATTTTGAGAAAAATTTTAGTTTTCAACCAAATCTATATTGACAGCCTTAGAGAACCCAAATAGTGGAAAATTTAGAATTGAAAGAGGAGTCATCCAAAGAGATTCTCTCCCACCAAAACTACAGTTTATACACGTCCTTAAACTGAGAATATGTATTAATGGAACATGCCAAATGACATTGTTCTGTTTGCCTCTAGTCCTGATAAACTTCAACAACGTATGGAATAACTTAATGGAGCAAGTTTGAAAGCAGGTCTGAAAAATAAATTAAAAGGAGATTGAAATAATTTACAAGCTACACAATGAATACAAAATAGAGCAAGTTTACAATAAGTCATAGAATGAGCTGAAGAGTTTTTGTCCCTAGAACAGCTGAAATCAGTTACTAGATAGGCAAAACAAAAGAGTAAAAATGATGTAGTTTGCATCTGCAAAAAATTTTGTAGTATGCAAATTTTACTATCAGCGTTCTTTCCAGTCCCGACTTGCAACAATGAGGACTTTTAATGTGAAAACCACTGAAAAGCAAAGGGTTACCGAGCAAGTAATGGAGTACGCATGTTTGGAATTACTGGAAGACCCCAGAAAGCAGACAGATAGATTGGTGAAAGGCTGGAATGGAATAAGTAATTATTTAGATCTACATTTGACTGTAATGAAAATGAAATCTACATATGTGGGACATGTGTGTGCAAATGAATGGTTGATATACCTAGAGAGGTATTCCTGAATTTCAGGAAATATCATAAAAACAACAAAAAGATGGGTAGGTGACATTAGAAAACTTGTTAGAGCAACAATCAAAATGATGCATAGCTAAAGACTGCAATGGACAGAAAGCTCGGGGGAGGGGGGGGGGCTTTCTTAGCAGTAGTTATTAAGGGGTTAAAGATGATGGTGATGGTGGTGGTGGTGGTGGTGGTGAAAATGATGATGATCTAATGATATTACCTTTGGAACATATAGTAATAGCTATAACAAAAGAAATTTGCTAACAATAAAGGAAAAGACAGATTGGTACTTACTGTAAAGAAGACATTTAAGCTGCAGACAGGCACCATTAAAAAGACACTTACATAGCTTTCAGCCACAGCCTTCATCAGCAAAAGAAAAACACGCACTGCTCATACACACGAGCAAGCACACCTCATGCACACATGACTGCCATCTCCAGTATCTCAGGCCAGAAGTGTCTTTTAATTGTGCCTGTTGCTATTTAATGTGTCTTCTTTATGGCAAGTAACAATGTGTTCTTTCCTACATTGCTGATATCCTGCTCGGAGTTCCATTGTTTGATAAGCAATTTGCTGTAGTTTTGGGAACAGTATCTTACTACTAGTCAACAGCTGCCCCAATTATCAACCACTTAACTGCCTCGTGCATGATAGACCTTGTCACAAGGAGTTATTTTGCATGCTTCAGTGATTCAGAGAGCCATACCATAGGTGGATCACATCAGAAGGGTATGTGTGGAGGGGCCAGACTACAATATTGCTGCTGAAGAGGAGAAGTAGCCTTTTCAGCAATCAGAGGGGGCAGTAGTCTAGGTGACTGCCTGATCTGGTCTTGTAAAATGAGCTAATATGGCCTGCAAATGGTTGAAAGCCAGGGCAAACCACAGCTGTTGATTTTACCCAGGACATGTTGCTGTACTGTATGGTATAATGATGCTATCATCCTGAGTAAAATATTCTAGGAGTAAAACAGTCTTCCATTCACATCTCTGAGCAGGAATACTCAGGAGGATTCCGTCATGAGAAAAATATCCTGATGCATCAAGGAAAAGTCAGTATGGTTATGGAGGAAAGTATGGGGGATACAAATTTTAGAGGGAGAGTGAGGCTTAATAATAGTAAACAGATTCAAGTGAATGTAGCTTGCAATAATTACACAAAGATGAAGAGGCTTGCACAGGATAGTCTAACGTGGAGAGCTGCTTTAATTATTAATGAAGAGCTGGTTTCACACAAGGGAGGCTGATGCATTAAGGTGTGCAACTGAAATCTGAATACTAGGTGCTGAACAAGAGTCAAATTTTCACTTTTGTGATTTTAAGAAATTAACCAAAAGTTGTGCCCAGTGTGGAAAAGATGATGTACAGAGTGAATTACTCTCTAAAGCATTCCAAGAAACAAATAGTTTATGGGAATAAAATGATATTACACATTTTTTTGTAAGGGACTGAGTTTCTTTGTATTCAGAAATAGTGGTTGCCTTGCCAAATAGCTGGTGAAAAATTGTGATTTTGGCAGAGACCAGTTCCGACAATTTCCTTACGTCAGAAGTGATAAATGAACTACCTTGAATCTAATTTAAATGTACTTGTCTCATCCTAAGCTGGTTCTGTAATGTATGAAATCAAATTCACTGGAAGCTCACAGCTACAATAACCTCATGATCAGAACATTATAAGAGATACTAGGATGATTGTAACTTGACATTATAGGAATACCTGACCTGGAGAGATGATGTTTCCTGTGCAGTGTCATAATGATGATAAGTTCAAAAAAGATTCAATTTTGTACAACAGAAGAATTCCAAGTGTTATTGCAATTTCAGGATAAGAAGAAATTGGATTTTATAATGGTATTAACATGTGGAGTAAATTAATAACTTCAGTTTTCAAACATAAGCTTTCTTTTTAATGCTAAGTGTCCAAACAGAGGAATACAACTTTTTTATAACTAAGAATTCTCTTGCTGTGATAAAATAAAATGTTTCCCAAGATGTATGGTCAACAACTAGAGAAACTCATATGAATTGAATTTTCACTTACATCAATGCATAGGGGAAAAAATAATGTAGCCTTACACAGATCTGACAAAAGTTTATGTTAAGTTAATAAGAAAGTTTTCTGCCTTCCTACATAGTTTCTTCTCGTTACAAAGAACAAAGCCTGAAGCTGAAAATTTTTGTTTTCTGTGTTTGCTAGCAGGACAACACTTCAATGGCAAGGATATACTGTACTTTTCCAGCCTGGATTTTTCTTGCTGTAGTGTAAAAGTATATGAAGCTGAACAGCTGGGAAACTGCTAGGACTCATTCAAGGGCACAAGAGAGGGAGTAAAAAGAAGTTCCAGCACATAAGCTATTGTTTCTGAACAGTATCAAGGGAGTTACCAAGCTTTATGTCATGATGTAATGGACCACCATTACCACAATCACATGCCCTCACACCATGATATGCTACAGTGAAGTTTCAGATTTAATGTTGGTCACTGGTACATGCCCTGGCACTTAAGAACTTTAGGTCTCAACATCTTTTCCCTTTCCAGCCAAATACTGTTGTTGAAAATTTCTTCCACTACAATAAGTTAAATCAGCTATCTGTAAGTACATTAATATGCCATGCCGGTGCAATAATACACTGTAAATCTGTCAGTTCTAGAGATGTACAAAACTAATGCACCGGCTTGCATAAAATGTCCTTTTCTTTAACATTATTATTGTAATGACTTATGTTTTTATTTTCTTACCTTAATGTAAGGGTGTCCTCTGTGGGATGTACCAAACTGACGGCAGACACGTTCCTCCTTACGGTGACCATAGAATTCTGGCTTACGGAGAATAGCTACCCTCCTTCCCTCATAGGATAACGCAAAGGCTGACATCCCATCAAGTCGTTCCTTGTCTTCTGTATGTACTGGTAGTACAATTACAACAGACTGGTTAATTCCAGCTTTCTCAGGCAGGCAGTTGAAGTGAATGGCCTAAGACATAACAAAAGTGGTAGGTTTTATATTTGGAACACAACTAAGTTATCATTCTGGCAGCATCAGCATACTTGATTTATACATTTCAACCTGTATTCAACAATTTTTAAATAATATAAACTGCAGTTAAGTGTGGTTTCTATATTGTCACTATTTATGAAACAAAAGACTATCAAAGATATCAAAGGCAATAAAAATAATGATTTTATTGCCAAGTTGTTTTGTTATCATTATCACTGTTTTCTGTTTTACCACTGACAACTGAATGTCACAGAAGCAGACAGAACAGCAGAAAATGGCTGGATACATTCGCTCTTTGTAGTTGCCTCATCTTTGTATCCTGTAATTTCTCTACATCAGATCATGTTAGGGCACGATACTAATCTCTAACTTTTCTCTTTTCCTTTTCCCACCATCACAGCAATTTTTTTTATCTATCACAACCCAGTTTTGTTGAGCAGACACTCTTGTCTTTCCACAAGATATACCATTTATTTTTTGATTTTGTAATTTTGGTTTACATTAATGCTAATGTATTCTCATTATTCTGTTTGGTAATTTGATTTCCAGTGATCATGGTATCATATGGTTGACTTTTTTCTTTAGATGTACCTGAAAACTACACAAGTCTGCAAAATTGAGAGTAATGGACAGATAATCGATGACACAATGAGCTCTTTACAGCTTTAATAACCACCGGTTAAATGGAATGAGCTTATTTGTAAAATGCTCTAAAAGTAAATTCAGCATGTTTTGCCTTAAAGCTGTTTCATACTTTGTTGACAGAAAACTGAAATACTAAGCATATTTCCATTCTCTGCTGTCCTTCAAAACAAAAACTGGTATAGTTCTTACACTATGGACCTAGTAAGCAATTTCTTCACTTGGTAAGCCTACTGTAATTTAAATGACTTAATTAGATCATCAGATAGGTCTTACAATTAATTACCTAGCACTTGAGGGATTAACCTAAAAATACTTTATGTGAAAATTAACACTTCATGTAGGAAGGACACGGTGTGGGTTTAATAAACTCTCTTTACTGCAACATTTGAAACTAATCTGTAACTCATTTGATAGTTTTTTAGACACAGAATTAAACAACAAAATAATTATGCAACAGAGAGCAAAAATAAGTCAAAGAGATAGTGTATCAAACATAATCACTGCATGGAGTAATCACTTGCGAGTGTAGCACTACATTTCACTTAATGCTGCACTTCAAAACTCCCCTCTTCAGTCTCAATGACGTTTCCTATTGAATCAGGCATGTTGTCCAGACTCGGTAACAGCATGTTTTGCACATGCTGTGTCATCAGCGTAGGCTCTAGTGTCCATTGTGGTTTATTTGTGACAGGTGGTGGAGTGGCTGGTGCATTTGTCAATACCACATTTAGAGTCTCCATGGATGAGTCTGTACCAGTGTAGGGGGCACTGAAAGCTAGTTTGAGTCTGTTGGTGGTGATGGTGGTTGGTGTATCCATCATGTCAACCTTGAACATCTTCTCCTCCCCACTGATAACACAATAAGTTTCCCCATAAGGTGGCTGGAGTGGCTTGTGCACTGCATCATGCCATACAAAATCATAATGACATCTTTGTAGCTTGTTCAAAACAAAGGGGCAACACGTCTGCTTGTCTCTCAGAGCAACATGACACAGCTGCCAGATTTCTGCTTGTAGCTTGCACATGAAGTCTGATGGTTCAATGTGGTTGTCTGCACTGGGCAGTTGTATTGGCTGACCACAAACAAGTTCCAAGGTTGTGGCTTTCAGATCATCTTTCAACAAAGTGCAGAGACCCAGGAGAATGATGAGCAATGTCTGCGTCTGCTGCTGTGATTCATGTCACTGAAGAGACTCTTTCAATTGTTGGTGCATTTGCTCAACTAAGCCATTTGCTGCCATGTGGTATGTTGTGGTTCTAATACACTTCATATCCAACAGGAGTGCTTTGAACAGTCATGACTGGAATTGCCTTCCTTGGTCTTTTGTAACTCATAGTGGTACACAAAAATGCTGTAAGACATTAGGGATACCTTTCCAATGGTGGGAGTGGTCTGATAATATCCTGATGCATATGCTCAAATCATTGTTTTGATGGAACAAATGTGCCAGGAAGTGTCCTGACATGCTTGCTAACTTTGTTCTGTTGGCAGGCCACACACTGGAGCACATATTTCTCACAATCTTTGTCCACGTTTGGGCACACAAAAGTTTGCTTCACCATGTTGTAGTGCCCCATATTTTGGGGTGTGACAGGTTATGTACAGAGCAGATGCCTGCTGCTGAAAGTCAACAGTCACAAACTTTTGTGGCTTGGTGGTTGCAACACCACAATACAGTAGCTTGTTTGATGATGATACTGTAACATGACAGAACTGTAGGCCTGACAGTTGCGTCAAAAAGTCTCACAGCTCACTGTCTGCTTGTTGCACTGATGTGAGAGCTTCGAAATCAACTGCACAGTGATCACATTGATCTGAGAGATAGCATCTGCTGACATTTTTCAGGTCTCCCTTGACATGGACTATGTGAGTGGTGGACTGCTCAATATAGTCTAGATGGTACAGTTGATGTGATGAAGCTCTTTCTGGCCGCTGGCATAAGGGCTGCTATCCCTCTGACATGTGGTGCAACTTCTTAATGGAGGCATATGCAGTTTACAGTTCATGATCATACATGGACCAGTTCAACTGCAATGGTGATAACTTTTGACTGAGAAAGGCCATGGACTGCCAGTGTTCACCTACTCGCTGCTGCAAAGCAGTACCAATTGAAGAGGCAGACACACTCACCATTAGGGTGAGAGGCACCTGTGGAACTGGGTGCGCTAACACAATAGTTTTTGCAGTTGCAGTCTTCACCTTGTTAAATGCTAAATCAGCCTCATTATCCCACGACAGTTCGTCCTTTGGCCTCAGGATGCTATGCAGGAATTCATTCAGTGGTGCAGCAAGGATGGCAGGGTTGTATACTAAACAATGACAGAAATTGGTGACATCAAGAAATCATCATAATTCTGTAACTACTGCAGGCTTTGACTTTCTCCCATGGCAGTCATACACCTCGAGCATTGATAGTGTGTAGCATCTGAACCTCAGCAGCACTTAAGGTGCACTTCAACATGTTAATATGCAGACTGTGTGCACAAAGATGAGAAAAAATCTGCTGTTCTGCCTCACAGCTTGACATGACCAAAACATCACTGATATACACATAACAAAAATATAGATCACATGTAACCTCATCCTTAAGTTGTTGAATCATTTGGGCAGCACTAAAAATTCCAAAAGGCAGTCTAGTGAATTCAAATGTCCAAATGGTGTGCAGATGGCAATCTTTGCAACACTGTCTGGTGCCACAGATATCTGGTAAAACTCACCTAGTAACAGTGTGCTTACCATGGATGTTTAATTGAAATCTTGGATAAGCGGTATTGGATACCAGTCAGTGATGGTTCTGGCACTGAGCTGTCTGTAATCTTCACATTTTTTTCCATTTTTTTTCTTTGGGACCATATGCAGTGGAGATAACCAATTACTACTCAATGGATGGCAGATCCCCTATGTGAGGATGAACAAGAATTCCTGCTTCGCTACTTCAGTTTCTCTGCTGTGGTTCACATATAGTCTACCCTCAAGTGCTGCATGAGCACTAGTGTAGGTGTCTGGTATGTGATCTCTGAGAACTGCTTAAGGAGCTCTATGGATGGAGAGTCACTGTTTATCATCCGCACTGCAGTATCATCCACATGACATACCTGTCCTTTGCTTACCAAGTTGGCAGTGGTATCAAGGAGATGTCGATAACAGAAGTAAGGCAGTAGTCCATAAAATGATAGGAAGTCTGCTCTGAGTACAGAGTACGTTATATCTGCTATGAAGAGTTGCCTCTCAAATTTGCATCGCAGGCATAAGTTTAATGTTACTGTGGCTTTACCATGTGTTAAGATCATAGAACCATTGGTGGCAAGAAGGCAGCAGTCATCACAGTTGCAGTACAGCAGATGGGCAGATGGATAAATTGACACATCAACACCTGTGGCTACTAGGAACTGTATCTTTGTATTATGTTCTGTCACAAACAGTTGATGGCTGCCATCTGGAGTGCCAGTGACCATTATCATTCACTTTCCGGTGAGTATCCCTTCTCACATGGGGGACTGCACTTCTGCATCTTGGACCTGACCTGTCAGTGTCACCAGCAGACTCTTGCTGATCAGAGTGAATTGTTATGCTTTCCCAGCGGGTGGTGGTGACAGAACTGGCGACTGGTACTCTGAGCTTGTAAGGCAGCAATTTGAGTGGTGAGCTTGGTGATCTGCACTTGTAATGCACTGAGGGTTTTATCTGCATAAGACTATAGGCAAACTATGATGATGCTCACGGACGGATACATCTCCACTATGCGATCCACGATTTGCGTGAGTGCATCGCATCAGCACACACTGTTAATATCTTCTGTGCATCATCTGGCAGGCATGGTAGCCAAATATTGTGCAGGATTTCTTCATTAACAGCATTGCTCACTAACATATTCAGGGTGGTGCAGTAGCTGTGATGGAGTGTGATCCCCAAACTCTTCAGTTCAGAATGGCTCTTCCAATCTCTTCACTTCAGATTGAAAGAGGAATGTTACCAGGGCATTCTTGCTAGCTGTGTAGTGCTCAGTGCTCAGTGATGACACCAGAGTGTTTTGTACCTCCACGGCCATATCTTTGCTGAGTGTTGCAACAATGCAACTATAATTCGTCTCATCTGCAGTTCTTTCTAACTGTATGAATCATAGGACAGGATTCTGTTGCCAAAATAGTGGTGGTTTTACCAACACACAATTGATTGCTTCACCTGTAGCCACATCTTCAGTTGATAGCATGTTTGACATCACAGAGTTATAGTAACAAGGCCACAAAAGATGCATAACATGGTTGATGCGAATGTTCCGTTCTTGGCAAAATGCACAGTTCGACATGTCAGTGACCATCAAACATCACATTGCGGTCACCAATTATTGCAGGTTGAATAAATTCACTTTATTGCAAATAAGAAACTGTTCTGTAACTCATAATTTTTTTTAAACAGAGAATCAAACAATAGAATAATTACAAAACAGAGAGCAAACATAAATCAAAGAGAGAGTGTGTCAAAGTTAACCACTGCAGGGAGGATTCACTTGTGTAGCACTACACTTTGCTTAAAGCTGCAATTCAGGCTTACAGAACACATTCAGATAACATCACAAGCAATTAGCTAAGCTGTGGGAAATATTGACAACAACCTACAACACCAAAGGTGTTGTTTGTATACAAATGATATATTTTGTAAAATCAGCATATTTTGTAGTTACGAAATTATATGATGCAGAATATAAACTAAATTTGCCATTACACTTGCAAAAATGTAACAACAGTAGGAGCTACCTAAATATGAATACTGAAACATTTTCCAGGCATTAGCTATGTGTAGTAGTAGTAGTAGTAGTAGTGACCAATACTGATCCACACCCGAGACTTGGGCATGCAGTCATGAGGCGCACCATAGAAGTCACCAGATGCAACTAGAAGTTAGACATCTGTCAGAAGCCGCCACTCTTATCTGTGCACTCTACCAGCAACAGTTCTTAGAGACTTCTGCATATGTGTTATTGGACTGTTCTTGTGAGCCACTCTATGGCAAATGTACCTATTATAATAAGTTGTTTTCTAGACTTAATAATGTTTATTGTGTCAGTCATTGGGTGGTGTTCTCTCTTCTGGGACTAGAAGACATTGGTGATGAGTAGGCTCATATGTTCATGTGTTTTTTGTTGTGCAGTTGCTTTTCACATTTTGTGGTGATTGGAGTCTCTGATTCAAACACTGGTGCAGCAATAGAAGGATCTCATCATGATGATGCAACAAGCTGTGTTGGAATTGCTCTCCAAAAATTCATCTCTGGCTCCATTTCCTCCACAGTTCCTGACAAGCAACAAGGCAGTAAAAGACTGGGAGGAGTATGAACACCACCTATGGCAGCATTTTCATGCATTCCATGTTACAGTTCTGGAGGTATCTCATGCTCTGTTTTTGTCATGGATTTCTCATATCAGGTGTTGTGGCAGTTGGTCCCATTGCAGGAAGCTTCCTTGTTGTTATTTGTCACCTTATGTTTGTTGCTGTCTTCCTATTACTGCCACTGCATACATATCATGGCCACTAGAGCTGAATTTCACCAACACAAGAAACAGCCCCATCAGTCGTATTACACCTGGGCCTCAACCCTCAACAGCCTTAGTCATAATTGTCATTTTGTCACAATCTAGTCCAGGGCTTCCCAACCTTTTCAGCTGGCGGACCCCATCTACAGTCGAAAATCCTTGGCGGACCCCTAGTCAATCAAGAGCAGAGTAACTTTAACTTTCAGAGAGAAACCTATGGGAACTGAAAGCTTCTTAATGTAAGTGCCATGTTCCCAATGACCCCCCCCCCCCCCCCCCCCCCCGAAGTATCCATAGTCTTTGGAGGTTCTTGTGATTGTTCTTCCTTTGGTCGTCCTCCCTCCTCATTCATTTCAACTGGAAACTTCCCTTGTTGTGAAGGCAATGGAGAAACCGCACCCTTCTTCAATGATCCTGACTTCAGCCACGGATCCATGTTAGAAGTAATAAACTGGTCAAAAATCAACTTATAAAATAGGTAGTGCACTGACAAAGCAAGTTTAACATTTAACGATGCCTGGGGCTGCATACATGCCAGCGAGCACTGCGATTGGTCGACAAAGCTCGCTCCGCGCTTGCGTAAAAAGGTTTCAGCGCATCTAGCGTCATGAGCTGGCGCCCGTATTGTTGCGAAACAGTCGATCAAAGAAGCCGCATTCTCCGGCACTAAACTGTGTATGTGTTCTCACTTACGAACCGCAAAGGCTGTTTGGGAATATGACCTGAAGAAAAAGTACACATGTTTTTCACACGAAAAAAAAAATTTTGATGAATTTGATTTTCAAATTTTTATTCAATAATTTTACTTATTATTTTACATGATTTGGTGAAAGGTGGCTGCGGACCCCCTAGAAAGAGCCAGCGGACCCCTAAGGGGTCCGCAGACCACATGTTGGGAAGCCCTGGTCTAGTCAAAAGAGTAATACATGGACATCATGGTTCATGAAGTTATCATCTGCTCCACCTCAGACAAGGATATTGAGCAATGGCCCTCCAGTAAGAGGCCTCCTCCATTGAAAAGGTTTTGTCCATTGCCCAGTTGTATGAGGTCTCACATGCCGCTGGTCAGCATCTGGAAGCCTGTTGTGATGTTACAGTGGCACATGGTGGCCCAGTTATGATCACTTCATCTGGGTAGGACAATGTCATAGTGATGCAAGCCAGCTGATTCAGCAGTTCCCACACAGTACTCATGAGTTCCAGCTGCTGCTCCCTGTTGACATCATGTTGTGAGCATACTAGTTGTGACGGGAGATTAGAGTGGCAGTTTCCCACCACAGAGCACATGGCTTGCAATTGCTATGGGGCTGTGGTGAGTGGCTAGCATTTACGCAGCCTTGGAAAAACCCGAGCACTTGGCAGGGTTTTATTTCTACAGAAAAATTGATAGAAACAGACCTAAGGGTGACACGAAGGTGCGTCTTGGCACTTATGGACAGAAAAATATGTAAAACTAAATTATCTAGATGTGCCACAAAAATATATAATAGTTTAAAAGTTATTGTTGTCTTCAAAATTGTAAATTTATGAAAGTTCCAAAGCTAATATTTCGGTAATGCTTTGGCAATTAATATAAACATCGTGTCTACAGATGCAGCTAGTAGAGCTGCATCGAGCAATCATAGCTGATTTAGCATAGTATTTACCAATTTTGAATGAGAGGTCAGAATATGGGATTCACTGAGAGAAACTGTGTTTCTGGTAATAAATAAATTTAAAGAGACAAAACTGGTGGCAGCATTCTAAAATTTAAAGAGGTAGATGACTAATTAAGTACGTATTTTTATTTGTTTATTTATGTTAAATATCAGAAATCTGGGAAAAGCAATATCACGCGCCACAAGAACATTATTTGTGAAAAAATGGTGGCAGATACATAAAATTGGACTTTAAATTGTTATTGCCTGTAAATTTTACATAATTTTCAATGTATCAGATGTGCTTTTGTGTCTAGTTTTAGAATATTCATAATTCTTTTTGTCAAACATTGTTTTGATTTTGGCAGTCATTTTGAGGGTGCATAGGGTGGCCATCTTTGATGACAGGGAGTTGGTTTTGAGCGACACTAAGAGCTGGACGTGCCGCGCATCAGGTGGTAGTAGTGGGTTGGTAGCCACTTTTGGGGACAAGTATGTATATAGTGATGTTAAAAAATGATCAAGTTGAGCACAAAAAGTGTTTAGGACAGCAAACCAGAGCATATTTTGTGAACTGTGAATAGACTGTCGAGTGCCGTGATCGTGACATATGAATTTTATAGTGAAGTGTTATTGCATCAGTTATTAACAGCCGCCCTTATGTAAGAGCATTTTAAGTGTATATTGAATATACTGAAGAAAAATAAACTACTTGTTCAAATTATGAATCAACGTGAGTGACTCAATATTTTAAATTTCACCACAAGACCTGCCTGCATTGTTTTGTTATATTTTATTTCAGCTTACGACAGGTGTGAGCTGGCACCCAATGATGAAAAACATAGCCAAACATTGAGACCAGCCACATCTATGGGCCACTCAATTAAGCTGAGTGTAAAACACACACACACACACACACACACACACACACACACTGTCTCTCTCTCTCTCTCTCTCTCTCTCTCTGTGCCATAGCACGTGGGGGCTTGAGTCAAATTATTCAAACTTCAGCATGTAGTGTCCAGTACTGTCGTAATGTGTGTTGCGTTGCTCCATATATGACAGATCAGAATGTCCCTATTGTTGGGCCATCTACTGCATATGTTGAAAAAAGGCCACTTTGCAGTAGTCTGCCACTCAACTGCACAGAATGCAGCATCAGAGATCATGGAAAGGATATGTAGGAAGATTTGTCATTAGGGCTGATTACCGATCATGATTCCAATAAGCTTTTTATATAGACTTTCATTCTCACATGTCAGCTGCACCTGCTTTTAGACACAGGTGTGGCAGTTTCCCTGCTTAAAGGCCAAACAAATTTAGACCTTGGCTCTCCACAGTTGTCACCAGTAAACAGGCGCCTCACAGGATATGGGAAACATCAAATCCCCTTGCGTGGCCAATTCACAGCTGAAGTCACCTATAACTCAGTGACTTGACCTATTACCTTTATTGCCATCCATGACAATAGTTTAGCAAACATTGTTGGGTTTGATGCCTTTTAGGCCTTAGGCATTTTGGACATGGGCTCCATACAAGATAGTATCTGCTGAGGCCCCCTATCACTCACTGGAATCTCTGCACTCAAAATTTCTGCAGAACAGCTAGGACGCACCACAGACTTTTGAGCCCACATAACCTTGTAGCAGTCAGCTCATCCTAGATTTTTTCGTGCTAGAGACATTCCCTTGGCCCTTCACTTCCAAGTCAAGGTGAAGTTGGACTGGCTCACTCTCCATTTCCTCTAGTGAATGTGCCACACCATGTGTCTTTATTAAGAAACACTCTGATGAATTAAGCATTTTTGGCAATTTTAAGGCCCCTGTGAATTCACAGTCCATGGTCAACACATTTCCTTTGCCACATCCTGATGAACTGTTCAGACACACACTAATGGATAAATTCTTCTCCAAAACTGGTCTCTCCAAACCATGTCACCAGTTACCCTGGATAATGCATCCAAGCATATCATGGTCATTAACACACCATTTGGTCTTAATCAATACCAACAGCTGATGTTTGGAGTCACAAGGCCCCCCCCCCCCCTCCCAATTTATCAACACTATTTGGAATAGGTCACATACAATATTCCACACTGCTTCAACTACCTAGATGACATCATCATTAAAGGACATACTATGAGAAATCACCTGCACAACCTCCAGCACTCTTTCAAAAACTGCAGTCTGCAAAAGTCCAAATTTTCCCAACCATCTCTTGAGTACCAGGGCCACATCAGCTCGAGGCAAGGCATCTGACCCATGGAGAGTCTTGTCACAGCCATTATCGACTTGCCATGTCTCTTTTGTCATTATGTGAACTGCAGGTTTTTTTTTAGGTAAAATTGCCTATTACTATCAGTTCATTCCTGAGGTGTCCTCATTCGCACACCCACTGCATCTTCTTCCATGCAAAGGTGCTCCCTTTGTCTGGTCTTCAGGATGTGACCGGGCCTTCACCATGCTGTCGGAATGCCTCTGGTCAGCACCACATTCCAACATGCCATTGGTTTTGGGTACAGATACCACAAAGCATGACATGGGGGTGGTCCTCTCCCATTGGAATGCGGCAGCTACTTATGTTTTCATCCAAAACTCTCAGTCCAGTAGAGGTACAGTACTCTTAGACTGAGAAAGAGGCTCTGGCTGTTGTGTATGCAGTCCCTAATTTCATGTTTTCTTATATGGCACCAAATTCCTACTAATTATGGATTTTGTTATTTAATCCATATGGGTCCCTGATAAGGTAGCCCACAAGTTGTTGCAGTGGGCTTTGTTACCCTCCAAATACAAATATGACATTCACATCTGCTCCATGGTGTGCCCCACCAATGCATAATCCTTATTACACCAGCCTGTTGGCCTGGACCCCATGTTTGTTTGGGAGGAGATCGTGTGTTTTCATGGATGTCTCTTCCTGCCAAGCAGTAGATGGTTTTCTGATTACTAGTGCCTGAGTTGCCAAGGCAAAATCGGCCAAGCCTGTTTTCAGGCAGGTAGTCCGCCTCATCCAACAGAGTTGGTTTTCTTGTCCTCCAGTCACTGTTCCAGTCCAATTTCTAACTACTTTGTCTTGCAGCATCACCTCTCCGTCTTCGATGGGGTCCCCCTCATCTCCACAGATGATGCATCTCTCTAGATGGTCAATCCCGGGAGTTTGCTGCTGGAGGTTTTACAGCTGTTACATCACGGGCACAGAATGATGACCTAGGAGCCATGACATCCAGCAATAAAGCCTTGGAAATGCACTCATGTTGATTTCTTGGGTCTATTTCTTAATGTGTTCTGGCTAATTTGTTTGATGTGTTTCTGAATTTTCCACACATGGTCCAGTGCTCCTTGGCTATTCAAGCTGTCGCATAATTTTTTTCTGTGGAAGATCTTGTAGTTACCCTTGTTTCTGGCAATGGACCCAAGTTCCTGTCTCAGGCATTTTGTGAGTTCTGTGAGCAGTCAGGCATTCACCATGTTCGCTTCCTCCAATTCAGTCATAATCTAACAGGAAAACAGAGTGCATGGTCCACTTATTTAAGACCCAGATGCAAAAATAACTGAAAGACTTCCACACTGAAGAGGTGCTAAATTTTTTATAGCGACCTACCTGATGACTCCTATTGGTTCCCTTAGCACAGAGGAGCTTCTCCATGACTGCCAGTCTCTTTGGTATTTCCACTTGTTCTTTATGGTCAACAAGTTCTTTAAAAATGTTTTCTGTTATTTGTTGTTAATCTAGTATAATACTGATAGTAATTATTGGGTTTCCTCTGATCTCATTATGCTGTGATTTTCCTGCCTTATCATTGACTGCTCCTGTTTATCCCAAAGTTTTCTTCAATTTTTCATAGATAAATAAAGCTCTGATTCAACTACTTAATTTTCTGTTAATGTTTGTTCACGGACATATTTTCTGTCAACTTCTTAATAGACACCCTTTTCAGTGATTTCCCTACCTCTAATAGAAGATAGTTACATTTACAAGATCATAACATTAATAACTAATCAGGGGCAATCTTCATGCACTCACTAAGATTTAAAAATATTAAGAAGAGACATATACAAAATAAAAGTTAACTTTTTTCAGACACTTTCAAATGTCTACTTTACCTGCAAAAATTGGTCTTCGCGCATGAAGCCTTCAAGGGGTGAAGCCCATCCTTCAGATAGAACCTGCAGCCACTGAAGGTCTAGTGTTGTGATTTCCAAAGCAGGCAAATGCTCTGCTTCCTCTTTTGCTGCTGCTAGCCTGTTCTCAGGTACAAACAGCTCATGGACCTCATCACTCGCTTTTAATGTTGGTGGAATTATACCCTTAAATGTTAACACATTATGTCATTATGCCATTATGTACATATTTAACAAAAAACTTAGTGTACTACTATGTTTAACTTACATGCTCCTGTAAAAATTCTACAACTTGCATTGTACTTTCTTCAACACTCGAGTTAACTGTCTTCACTACCAAGTCAGGATTTTCAGGTTTTTCATATGCCTGATCAACTCCAGTGAAACCTGCAACAGACAAACATGTTATGAAATACATAGTCTCAGTCCCACAATCTGTATCAAATAGTTAATCTTTAAATGTCAACACATTGCAGTTAACTGAAATGCAGATAAAATGTCTGTAACTGGTTAGGTTATCTGAAATATTTTCTGGGAATATTAATTGATGCAGTTCACTTTTGGCTGATTCTTCAAATTTGTATTGTTGAGAGTACTGTATATCTTAAACTTAATGTTTTATTCACTTTCCTTTTACTTATTTATTGCTATCAAGAATTTTGCCTACTCTGTCTCATACCCTTTTTTCTTTGTGTTAATGCATTTTTGTATATTTATTCATAATTTTTGCACTTGCCTTTACACTAGAGTTATATTTATTGTAATTTTCTCTGTCAGACATCCTAACAGGCTGAAATGAACATAAAAATTATGTGTTTTGGAACTGAATGAGCCATTTCCACACAAATTATGAGTCATGAAACAGAAAGCCATAGGTAATATCCAGATGAAACACATATCTAAACAAGAAACATAACAATCAGCTCTTCAAAAAAGAGAAACACATGAACAATCGCTGAGGATAGATGTCTGCCTGTCAGAATACACTCTTCCCATAGTTATATATGTGCTCCTATCTATCTCTAGTTTTTCTGCTCTTTTGTAGCATCCAGATGGGTAAAGACATTCTAATCCTTCCTAATTAAGGGAGACAGTGTGTTTCCCCTCCAAAAAATGGGACGGTGATCAATTCTGGTGTCAAATACTCTCAAAATTAGTGTTAGTGAATATACAAAACTCAGTCACAATTATCAACTATATCTTTCATATTCTTCTTCTCTTTAGTTTTATTTTTTTCTTGTTCACACATTTTTCTCTTATGGTCTTTTTTCATCAATATTCTGTGATTTTTTTCTGGTTTTTTGATCTCTTCTCTGACATATGGTATTCATTATTCACAATTCAATATTAGTAATCTGAAAACTGAATCTTAACTATGCAATATCATGTTATTCCCAAGTTGTGCCCTAGATGTTTTGCCTTCCCTTATCCAGAGTTTAACTTTTTATCTTCCAATTGTAAATCTTTCATCCATCTCTTATTATTTTCCAACAATTTAATAAGACAAAAACTTCAATTTCAAAATGTGTTTATTTTCATTCTCTTTAAGCTGTTTTAGTTTTGGTGAAAATAAAGAAGCATTCTTCTGCTGTCTTATAACTTTCTTCATTTTAGAATAATATAGCTTACATTTAAATACATCAAACAATGGAGAATAATAATGCAACACATGCAGACAGAAAAAAATTGAAGCTAGAAAATTAAAGTAAACACGTAATGTCATGTATTACCTTTAATGCTTCCCTGTCTAGCTTTCTTGTATAAGCCCTTAACATCACGCTGTTCACATACATTCAGCGGTGTGTCAACAAAGACTTCAAAAAATGGCAAATCACTTTCCTTGTGGATTTTACGTGCCATTTCTCTGTCCTGTAATGTACGGTAAAAAAGATGCTAATGTATTTTTTGAAATTTCCATGTGAAAAAGTCATGTTCTAAACACACTGGTAGAAACTGAATACACCAGACCCTTGCTATGAAAACAAAAATTAATAAAAAATAATGCATTTCAGAACATCACACATAAAAAGAAGTTTCTGATGTCTTCATTGTACCTTTGTCACCACAGAATTGTCTTACAACAATGGAAATAGCATTATATTTTAATAACATTTTTCATTTTTATAAAAATTTTTGTTTTAAAAAGAAATTAAGTTTTAATCTTACAGCAGAAAATGGAGAAACAAAACTGCATAATGCAACAACTCCACTGTCAGCGAACAACTTCGCCACTTCAGCCACCCTACGAATGTTCTCTTCACGATCTTCCTTGCTGAAGCCTAGATCTTTATTGAGGCCTGTTCTCACATTGTCTCCATCAAGACCATATGAAGGTATACCTCGTGAGATGAGGTATGCTTCCAGTTCAAATGCAATAGATGTTTTTCCTGCTCCAGACAGTCCTATGGAAAAGAAATTTATATTAGTGTGACAGCAGACTAAAACTAGGAAAAACTCAACATTAGTAACAGGATTATTGAAGACATGTACCTGTATTAAAGTCAGAATATCATTCATGTTCAAGATTAAATTACAACAATAACAGTATAAAGATAACACAGCCAGATTTTTAAATTGAGCTATTTGGAGTGGCTGTTTTTCAATTATGAAGTTCATTCTTGAGGTGAGCAATAGCCTGCTTCTATTACAGCTAAACAAATCTCCTACAGAAATCTTGGCTGTTACAAATATGTTATGATGGAGTTGAAAACACGTGAAAATGAAGAAATCATTAATTTGTATGGAATTATTTTGGCAAATGATTAAAATACTAACCAAGCACATTTTATGAGTAAAACTTCAAGCCAGCTCATTGGACTACCACTAAGCCAGTACACTCAGCATATCTGTTCTCATTTTGTAAATATTTATTGTATAGGCTTGTTTTCTGATACGTTCCACATCCCAGATGATCTCTTCCCTATGGATCAATTGGAATGAAAGTACATCTAATCTAATCTTTGAGAAGATATTGGATATGCCAACAAAACCAATTGGGTGTAGTTTTTGTTTTATAATATGGGAGATTTTAATTGGTGTGACTGGATCAAGAAACAATGTTCTGGAAATTTTTGGGGAACACATAAGACATGCTGAAACATTGCTAAATGCCTTCTCTGAAAACTACCAAGAACAAATAGTTTGGAACCCTGCTCATGATGGAAATATCTTGTATCTAATGGCAACAAACATACCTGAAGTCTTTGGGATGTCCACACAAAAAATGGTATCAGTGATCATGACAACAATGATTACCAAAGTGCAAAGGATGACTAAAACATTCAGAAGGATATATATGTTCAGTAAACCAGACAGAAAATCGATAATGTCATATCTCGATGAGGAACTTGAAACTTGAACAGAACAGGAGCATATAGAAGAACTATGGCTCAAGTTTAAAAGAATCGTTAATCATGCACAGGATAGATATGCACCCAGTAGAACAGTTTATAATGGGAACAACTACCCATGGTCTACAGTCACTGTAAAGAAACTTCTAAAGAAACAGGGAGTACTGTGTAATAGGTGTAAAACAAAGCATAGGGCTATAGATAGAGAGATGCTGAATGAAACGTGTTTGGCTGTCAAGGGAGCAATGCACGGTGCCTTCAATGACTACCTCAGCAGAATATTGCAAAATGATCTTTCACAAAGCCCAAAGAAAAATAGTCGATGGAAAGGCTGTTACAGAACAGGAGCATATAGAATAACTATGGTTCAAGTTTAAAAGAATCGTTAATCATGCGCAGGATAGATATGCACCCAGTAGAACAGTTTATAATGGGAACAACCACCCATGGTCTACAGTGACTGTAAAGAAACTTCTAAAGAAACAGGGAGTACTGCGTAATAGATGTAAAACAAAACATAGGGCTATAGATAGAGAGATGCTGAATGAAACGTGTTTGGCTGTCTAGGGAGAAATGTGTAATGGCTTCAATGACTATCTCAGCAGAATATTGCAAAATGATCTTTCACAAAGCCCAAAGAAAAGTGGTCAATGGGAAGGCTGTTAGTGGCACCAAAGTGAGTGTCCAGCCCTAGTGAATGAGACAGGAGCTAAAATTGAGGTGAAATGCTTAACTCCATTTTCAAATGTTCTTTTATGAAGGGAAACCAAGGAGAGGTGCCCCAATTTAGTCCTTGTGGCACTGAAAAGACGAGTGAAATCATTTTTAGTGTCAGTGATGTTCAGAAACAGCTGAAGTAATTAAAACTGAAGAAAAGTGTAGGGCCCAATGAAATCCCTATCCGATTCTATATAGAATTTGTGGCTGAGTTAGCCCCTCTCCTAATTACAATCTATCATAGATCACTCAAACAACAAAATATGCCCAGTGGTTGGAAGAAATCGCATGTAATAGCTGTCTACAAGAAGGGTAGTAGGAGTTATCCACAAAACTACCATCCAATATCTCTCACATCAATTTGTTGCAGAGTCTTAGAACATATTATGAGCTCAAACATAATGAGGTCTCTTGAACAGAATGACCTCTTCCATGCCAATCAGCATGGATTCTGTAAACATCAATCACATGAAACCCAACTCACACTTTTCTGACAAGACACACTGAAAGTTTTGGATCAAAGCAATCAGGTAGATGCAATATTTATTGATTTCCAAAACATATTTGAATCACCTATGCTTGTTGTCAAAACTTTGATCTTATGCAGGTGATGCAGTTATCTGTTATGAAGTACTGTCTGAAGGAAGCTGCATAAATATTCAAAGTGGTGCAAAGATTGGCAACTTCCCTCAAATGTTCAGATATGCAATATTGTGCATTTCACAAAATGAAAAAAAACATGTCAGTCAAGTTGGACTTGGCCAACTCGTACACATATCTGCGTGTAAGACTCTGTAGGGATATGAAATTGATTGATCAGTTAAGCTCATTTGTTGGTAACACATGTTGACTTCACTTTATTGTTAGAATACTGGAGAAGTGCAATCAGTCTACTAAGGAGACTGTTTACAAATCACTCATGTGACCTATTCTAAAATATTGCTCAAGGGCATGGGACCTGTACCAAATAGGTCTAACTGTGCATATTGAATGTATACAGGCAAGGGCAACACGAATTGCCAAAGGTTTGTTTGACCCATGGGAGAGTGTTACAGTGGTGCTGAAGAAACTGAACTAGCAGACTTTTGAAGATAGACTTAATCTACTGTACACTGAGAAAGTCTATTGACTAAAGTTTCGAGAACTGGTTTTAAATGGTGATTCTTGGAATTTACTATAACCCCCTACATATCGCTCACATACAGATTGTGAGGACAAGATAAGAACAATTAAAGTGTACACAGAGGCATTCAAAAATTATTCCTCCCCCAGCTCTATACATAAACGGAATGGGATGAAACCCTAATAATTGGTACAATGGGAGAAACCTTCTGCCATGCACTTCACAGTGGTTTGCAGAGTATGGAAGCAGAAATGGATGTAGATGTAGAGAGGGCACACGAACTAATAAGAGAAGAAAGCTTGTTGCAAATATTTATGAAGAGGTTATTGATTAATTCACGTATTTCTCTGTGGTCAGAGACAACCCTATCCTCATTCTTAATGTATATTATTGTCTGACCCTTGCTTTTCTTACCAACTGTTCTTTTATTGCTTCCCACATGGCTTTAGGTTTATTCCTAGTGTTGACTATAATTTGCAGGTTGTAGTCTCTTGGCTTTGTGAATAACTTGAGAATTTTTTATACAGTCTGAAATAGTCATGAAATAACTCAATATATAGAGTTCTGTTGTATACAAGAAACTATTTTTTCTATTTTTGTGAGATATTTGTATTTCTAAATTTAATTATTTCTGCATTGGTGCTGTATAGATGTAAATCTGAAAGGAGATGCTACATCATAACAATACTGCAGAGTACCCATCAGTTCACTTATTTTAATGTCAACATGACAGGCATTGTGAACATCCATCCAGTCAGCAGTGTGGAGCAAATGTGTGAGAGTTGCTACAATATTCTTATTTCCCACTGATACTTGTTTCTATAAATGCTGGTATGTCTCTGCTTATCTGTGTTTGGCACGGCTATATTCAATATCAAATAGTTACTATCAAATGTACCATTAAAAATAATGTTTAATGTACGTGACAATGAGTTGTCGGTATTAAGAAAACTGTCAATAGTAGAGGAACTAGCAGGTTTTATTCTTCCAGGTCTGTGGTTCATATTTTCCATGTTATAGCATTTTAACATATACACTAGTTTTTGCCAAGCTGCAGACTCTCTTCAATCAAGTATGTTAATGTCACCATATAGCAAAATATTAGGGTACTTTGAGCTGTACACTTGGATCGCACGTCTATTTTTGAAATGAATACTGGTAAATAACTAAAGGATAAATGAATTTAATCTCTACTACTACATGTTCAAATGTTTTTGTAGTTCAGTTGTGTGGTTTTGAGTGCTGGATTACAGTCTACACTGTCTCTGGCAAGAATTAGACAGTCCCCTCCCTTTATGTCACCTCTGCAGAAATGATTAGTACAGAGGTAGCCTGGAAGGGAAAAATAGCCAATTTCATCATACCTGAACCAATGCTTAGCTACACAAAGCAAATCTACAGCTTTTGGATGGTTTCTAAGTATATTTATAAGTCTCAACTTTTGTTTCTTATGCTTGGCAGAGTTTTGAAGGAAAAAGGCTGTAATATGATAATGGAATTTCAATAAATATGTTTTGACTGGCATACAAACTAGACACTACTGCTCAGTGGTCAGAGACATTGATTTATGTTGCAGTCTTTGTAAACACCTATAACTATTAATCAAGGGTAAGTGGGAATAGTGCATAAAAAGTGCAGCATATTCAAAATAATATCTTCTGTCTTTAGTACTCCTTTCATCTTCCATGTAGAAGTAAGGTGGAATGATATCTGGAAATATAGCAAGATTATATCGCAATTAATTTTTATGTGTAACAATACTGCACTGTTTCATTTAATGGGGATGATGTGGATCAATATCTGATTAATAAATTTTATAAGTGGTTTTACAGTTGTTTGCCTGTTCAGCAGGCTAACTATTGTATTATTCATGAAAAGTTCACTCGAGTCACCACCTGACAGCTTTCTGAGTATTTCTTGTGAGAACAGATGAAGTAAGAGATCTTGCAAAGCAAACAATTTGGATTATCTGGAAGTAACAATTTCTACTGTACTCATTAATCTTTTGTTCATCAAGTTTCATTAGGCAGTTGTGAACATACTAGTTTATTCAAAGAAATGTAAAAGAGTTACAGAAAATTTTAATGTTGCACATATCCTCATTTGAATTGTATTAATTAACAAAGAATCAGAATAATTAGAAATAGTGATTTACCTAGACCATGAACAGAAACAGAATAAAAGCAGTAATAAAATCAGTAGCTAAATATTTCAGAAGATTTAGGGACCTAACCTATATGACATTCACAAATCTAATAGCTTTGAATTCAAAAGTAATTTACAACGTATTTTTGTCAGCCCATAAATCAGTATTAATTATACAGTGCACACCAGATAAACAATTCTGAGAATACAATATACTTAGATAGATAAAAAAATCTACTCATCAAGCAGCAGCAAGAGAAAACACATAGAAGTTAAGGAAGAAGTTAAGGAAAGGTTGACTGTTGTGATCTGCACTGGATGAGATTTGAAAACCAGACAGCTTAAAGGTTGAAGGTAGGGTAATAGGCAAGGCAGAGATTAATGACAAAACATTGTGCAAGAGTTAATAAGAGTGGGAGGCTAAGTGAATAATATGTGTTAGAGGTGGGGGCAGGGAAAAATAGACAGGTCAGAAAATAAAAGATACAGAAAACTATAATTTTGACTTCACATATGTCTGCTTGTGTCTGTATATGTGCGGATGGATATATATATGTGTGTGTGTGTGTGCGTGTGCGTGTGTGTGTGTGTGTGTGTGTGTGTGTGTGTGGGATTGTGTGTGTGCGTCTGTGTGCACACAAGTGTATACCTGTCCATTTTTCCCCCTAAGGTAAGTCTTTCCGCTCCCAGGATTGGAATGACTCCTTACCCTCTCCCTTAAAACCCACATCCTTTCGTCCTTCCCTCTCCTTCCCTCTTTCCTGATGAAGCAACCTTGGATTGCGAAAGCTTGATATTTGTGTGTGTGTTTGTGTGTTTTTTATTGTGTCTATCTATCAGCACTTCAGCACTTTACCGTTTGGTAAGTCACAGCATCTCTTTCTTTTAATATATTTTTCCCATGTGGAATGTTTCTTCATACCACGTAGGAAAAATATATCTAAAAACAAAGATGATGTGACTTACCAAATGAAAGTGCTGGCAGGTCGACAGACACACAAACAAACACAAACATACACACAAAATTCAAGCTTTCGCACCAAACTGTTGCCTCATCAGGAAAGAGGGAAGGAGAGGGAAAGACAAAAGGATGTGGGTTTTAAGGGAGAGGGTAAGGAGTCATTCCAATCCCGGGAGCGGAAAGACTTACCTTAGGGGGAAAAACGGGCAGGTAAACACTCGCGCACACACACACATATCCATCCACACATATACAAACACAAGCAGACATATGTAAAGTCAAAGTTATAGTTTTCTACCTCACCTGTCATTCAACATCATCTTTGCCTCTTCACTTCCGCCTCGACTGACATCTCTGCCCAAACTCATTGTCTTTAAATATGTCTGCTTGTGTCTGTATATGTGTGGATGGATATGTGTGTGTGTGCAAGTGTATACCTGTCCTTTTTTCCCCCTAAGGTAAGTCTTTCCGCTCCCGGGATTGGAATGACTCCTTACCTTCTCCCTTAAAACCCACATCCTCTCGTCTTTCCCTCTCCTTCCCCTCTTTCCTGATGAGGCAACAGTTTGTTGTTACCGAAAGCTTGAATTTTGTGTGTGTGTTTGTGTTTGTTTGTGTGTCTATCGACCTGCCAGCGCTTTTGTTCAGTAAGTCACATCATCTTTATATATATATATATATATATATATATATATATATATATATATATAAAGATGATGAGACTTACCAAACAAAAGCGCTGGCAGGTCGATAGACACACAAACGAACACAAATATACACACAAAATTCAAGCTTTCGCAACAAACTGTTGCCTCATCAGGAAAGAGGCAACAGTTTGTTGCGAAAGCTTGAATTTTGTGTGTATATTTGTGTTTGTTTGTGTGTCTATCGACCTGCCAGCGCTTTTGTTTGGTAAGTCTCATCATCTTTCTTTTTAGATATATTTTTTCCACGTGGAATGTTTCCCTCTGTTTTATATATATATATATATATATATATATATATATATATATATGGTTATAATAGCGGGAAACATTCCACGTAGGAAAAATATATCTAAAAACAAAGATGATGTGACTTACCAAACGAAAGTGCTGGCAGGTCGATAGACACACAAACAAACACAAACATACACACAAAATTCAAGTTTTCGCAACAAACTGTTGCCTCATCAGGAAAGAGGGAAGGAGAGGGAAAGACGAAAGGATGTGGGTTTTAAGGGAGAGGGTAAGGAGTCATTCCAATCCCGGGAGCGGAAAGACTTACCCTAGGGGGAAGAAAGGACGGGTATACACTCGCACACACACACATATCCATCCACACATATACAGACCTGTATATGTGCGAATGGATATGTGTGTGTGTGTGTGTGTGTGAGTGTATACCTGTCCTTTTTTTCCCCCTAAGGTAAGTCTTTCCGCTCCCGGGATTGGAATGACTCCTTACCCTCTCCCTTATCAAAGGGAGACTCATCTGTCAAATGAAGCATATCATGTACCAACTGTTATGCAAACACTGTTCAGCCTTCTACATTGGTAGGACTACTACCAAGTTATCAGTTATCAGTTAGGATGAATGGGTATAGACAGAGAACACATACTGGCAACATAATATTCTGTTGCAGAGCATGCTCTACATAATGACAGTTGTGACCTCAGTGCCTGTTTCAACATATGTGCCACCTGGGTTCTTCCCGTTGACATCAGTTTCTCAGAACTGTGCAGGTGGGAACTGGCTTTACAACATTTCTTGGTTCTTTCACCAACTGGCCTTAATTGACATTAATTCCTTTGGACTCAGCATTTCTACTCAGCAACTATTTCTTTCTTCACTCCCTTTTAGTTTTCTATATCTTTTATTTGCTGACCTGTCGTTTTTCCCTACCCGCACCTCCACCATGTGTTACACCCTTAGCTTTCTGCTCTTATTAACTCTTGCATGATATTTGACAGTTATTACCTGTCTTGCTTATCACCCTATCTTCAACCTTTAAGCTCTTAGGTTTTCAAATCTCATCTGGTGCAACCTCCGACAATCAGTCTCCCCTAACCTGGGGTTCTGGGCAACTTTTCCATAATCCTCCCCATTTCCCAAACCTTGCCAGTCCTTTTCCTTCTCCTGTCTTCCCTTCAACCCTTCTGCTAGAAGAAGGGGCCACTGGCTCCAAAAGCTTGACATTTTATTAACTTCTATGTGTTGTCTCCTGCCTTCACTTCGTGAGTAGATTTTTTTGCCTATCCAGTTACATAACACAACAGATAATAATAAAATATATTTAAAAAGAAGGAATCAATGTTTATTAAATGGTTGATCACAGATGTATGGGCAAGCATTATATTTGTCTTCCACATGAGTGTGCACACACGGTGTTTAGGTGTCCCTACAGTCCATTAACCATGTATAAAAGAACAACAACTCTAACTGCCACACACAGTCTATTGTAGAAAATGAGAGGGAATAATTGATGCTGCAGAAGTATAATACCCAGTCACTAAGTCCAAGGAAGTATAATGACATACATACCAAAGATATGTTTAAAAGAACATGTTATGAACAGGAATTTTTTGAGAAGCTTTAAACCACACAAGGTGGTGCAGTAGTAAAACACTCTACTTGGATTCAAGAGGACTGCAGTTCAAATCCTCATTGTGCCATCTAAATTGAGATTTTCCATAATTTCCATAGATCACTTATGGTAGATGCCATGCTGGTTCATTTGAAAGGCCATAGCCAATTTCCTTTCCCAGTTCAAACTAGTGCTCTCTCTATATCTAATGGCTTCATGATAGGAAGTTTCTCCCTAATATTTTTTTTTTCTTTTTTGCTTCCCATTAACATTCAATTTAAGGATAAGTATTTTTTCTATTACAGATAATGCATGTTTCTTGAGGAACAATGGGAAAACTTTAACAAAGATTATGAAGAACTGTGCATCAACACATGATGGAAACATGCATACATCATATTTGAATCTTTGAATTCCAATCAGGAGAAGATGTTAAGTGGTTAACAAAAGCAAAACTTCAAATGAACAAAAAATTAGCACAAGGCATTGTCCAGAGAATGTGACTATTGCAAGAAGGATGACATGTTTTGAGTGCTTCATGTCTTAAAGATTTATGCAGAAAGAGAAGAAACTGTCTGAAGATCAGAAGAAATGAGATATTTCTGGAATCTTCAAAGAATTAAATATGAAAATCTTACAAAACTTGATTGCAACATAGATGCAGCTATGAAGACACCATAGGAAATGACAAATGAAATCAAGAAAAATCATTCACCAATTCATCCATTCAAAAACCTGCTTCATAGGGATACAACCATTGAAAATCTAAAAGTAAGCTGTAAAATAAGAAATAATAGGTAAGCACCATGAGTGAATGACATTTCAGTTTGTTTGTTTGAAACAACTGCAATCGAGGCCTTTTTTTGTCAACAGTCTACAGACTGGTTTGGTGTGGCCCACCACAAATTGCTCTCCTGTGCCAACATTTTCCATCTTGGAGTAGCAGTTGTAACCTACATCCTCAATTATTTGCTGATGTATTCCAATCTCTGCCCTCCTCTACAATTTTTATCTTCTACACCTCTCTCTAGTACCAAGGAGGCTATTCCACAATGTTTTGACAGCTGTCCTATCATCCTGTCCCCTATTCTTGTCAGTGTTTTCCATATCAAGACTGACATATTTTAGATTATTATTTTTGCTTACACTTAGACACACATGCAGCATTCTACACAAGCAAGTAAACTGCAGCAAAACTTTGTGCCAAAATACAAGGAACAAAAACTTATAAACGTGGTACTGTTTATTTGTTTCATATACAACTCAAATGAGTACCAACCTGTGAACCACACAGTGCATCCTCGGAAGCCTCTTAGGTTGCCAAGGATCTGACCACGCTTGTCCCTTGATACATGATGCTTTTGCTCTGTGACATTTGTAGCCACTTGCAAAGCCTGTGTACATGCAAATAAAGAGAATTATTATAAGCAGTTTCCTGCTGTTATATCTTACTGCTACATTCATAGACAAGATCAGATAAGTACAGAGAACACATGGAAAAGAGTAAAAATACTGTGCAGAGATTTAATTAATTTTCTATGATATCTTTTTATTTAGTACTATGCAAAACTTTGGCTAATCAGATTTTCAAAATGTGTTTCTACCACAAAAGTTAAGAAGTGAATAAAATAGCATGTAAACTATGTCTACAAATTTCATGCATCAGGAAGCAATATGTTTATTTTTTATACAGGGTATGCAGTTTTTTTGATCACAAAAACAGAGTATCTTTTTTGGATTAAAGTAGAATAACATAACACAAAGATATTTTGAACAAGAATAATTGTGGAACTATGGCTTTTAATCAGATCAACTGTTGCTAGAACTCTCTGCAAATTACTTATAGACTTTGTTGAAGTAAAGGTGTGAAAATTCCACAGGCATCAGTGTGTAAAAAACAAGAAACAAACATATAATAGCCTTGAGTCCTGTTACAATGGATTTGCATTTGGGAGGATGACAGCTCAAGATCATGTTCAGCTACTCAGTTTTAGATTTCCTATGATTTTATGAAAAATAGGACACAGCTGATTTCTTTTTCCACTCCAAGCTGTGGTCCGTCTGTAAGGATTGTAACATAAGACCGTAACCTTCTTTCTGTTTCTTCTATGAGCAATTGTCTGGTCTAAGTACTCACTGTGATAACTGTTCTTATGGCAGAGCTGCCTTGCAATTCCCCATACTGAAGGTTCAAGACATAAAAATAAACTGATACAAAGCATTAACTGGGTCTATAACTACAAACTTAAGTACTTCTACTTTTTCTTTTGTTGTTTGGAGACATACATAGCACATTTTTGTCTGTTGTTATCACATTACTGTAGTTTATTAAATTGATGAACCCTTCCACAAATAATTGTGACCAAAAATTTTATGTGTCAGTCCAGCTAGAAAATAATCATATCTAATATTCCTGACATGCACTAACAATAGATCTCAAAACCCATTTGATGACAGTTGTGTGGGTAGGTACTGCATAGATGATGTCATTTGTGTAGAACAGCAATGATATTTATGTAAGTGTCAATGATGTTACATGTGCCAAACTAAACAAATCAACAAACGTTATTTCACAGTGAGATCAAATGGCAACACTCTAGAAATCAAGTGCTGTAAGACACTTATGCATACTATCATCTCTTTTAACACCCTATACAAATAATAGACACCGAAATGCAGCACTGCTGACACACCAGGAGGTACACACATTCATGCTGTTGCTGTACACGGAAGATCAGAAGTTTGTTGTAATTTAGTAAACAAAATACAGTGAAGCCAGTACTGCGTCAGCTAACTCCTGTTTCCTCAAAAAGGGAGTCACTGGGTGTTGGTCTCTCCACAATCTAATCACTTGCAAAGATAAGTGACAAAAGGGCCACCTGTCAAACAGTGACTACACACCTTCTTGAACATCTTGCTGCTGCCTCAGAAGCTGCACTGGCTTGCCTGTGAGCAGCCACTAACTGAGTGTAGAAGCTGAAGACACAGCTGGTGTGGCATGGAGGAGAGGAAGGGAGGGGAGGGAAGAACAGTGGTGGGAGGAGGCTACTGCAGGAGTGACCCACATCAAGGACAGCCACACATATGTGGCTAACAGCAGTAGCCTAGGCACTAACATCCTGCCCCTCAGGCCTACAAGTGGCCCACAGCAAATAGTTTAAATCTAACCTATGCAGATTCAACTTATGTAATTTCAAACAAGCAAAAATTACCCGCTGTTAACACTAATAGACACTAATGGTCATGCATTAAAAAATACAGTATACGTAAAATTCCTTGGGCTCCAGCTGGATAATGGAGTGAACACAAAGATCAGTTAAAGAAGAAGATCAGCTCAACATATTTTGTACTTAAAAGTATTGCTAAGTGTGCTGGCTTTAAGAGCAGGGTGCTTGCTTATTTTGAATCCATTAAAACCATTTTAGGTGATGGAATTCTTATTTGCAGGAAATGCAGCTAAAGAAAATGTATTTATGCAGAAAAAGTCAAGTGTAAGAAATTTGTGAAAACAGGTAACTGTACATTTTGCAGAAGATGTATCTAATGCCTTAGAAACATTAAACTCACTTCTCAATATGTTCTTTCCTTAATGGTATTCATTTCTACAGCAATCTCAATGTGAAAGTGTAAAAAAATAACCCTATGAAATTTCATGTCAATGACTTGAAAATGTGGCAAGCAGATGGTAATAATGAGCTGATGTCTGTGGGAATCTGTACTGAGAAACCGATGGAAACACTGGAAGATATATAAAACTGCATGTTAAGCCAAAACTTATGTAAAAAAAAAGCTGCCAATAAACAACATAAGACTGTCATATAACAAAAAGGAGGAAGAAATGAGTTCTAAGAAATTTGCAAACTTAAATAATCTCTTTTTTATGTGGCTATGACAGGATAATTCTCCTGTTGAATGAAATGTATTGGTCAATGAAACACTTAACCTTCATTTGCCACTCAATCACTGTAATTTATTATCCTGGTTAATGGCTGTTATGAACTTTCATCTATTTTCCAGTGCCACATGCATGCAATTAATGAAGAACATTGACAACATCAAAATGAAAAAGAAAGCATCTAATAATCAACTACCAAAACAAGATACATAAAAACGAAAATGAACAAAGACATGGAATATCAGATTTCCACAAGTGGCATTTCTCACATCAGAAGAAATTGGTATTTATGAAAAAACAAAATAAACGGAGATTATACCAGTCACATAGGGAAAGAAACTGATTCATACTTGTATGTCACGTACAACTGTTTTCTTTTTTTTTTGAATCATCAGATGTCACTTATCACCTGTGCTTCCAGAGGCACTGTGTGATTGTGCCTATTTTGACAATCTACTGGTAGCTGCCTTTCTTCTGTTCTATGCAGTGAATATCCTGAATTCAACAAAAGCAGCACATTTACTTCAACTGTTAGTATGTAACAGTGTTCATGCAAATTATGTTTAGCAGTTATGATGATAGATTAAATTAACTCAGAAGCCAGTAATTGCCTTAAACCATTTTTAAATAAATTTTGACATGCACGAGGTAATAAAAAGAAATTTCTACTACGTCTGAGATATGCTGAGCTACATAAGTAAACCACGGCCTCTCACTCTATTACATTTTCTAAATGTTTTTGCACTGAATACTAACAAAAACGAAGTGCTAGTTCAGCAAAGATCTGTTC